>NC_062545.1:263975572-265175572 GCF_016906955.1 Phacochoerus africanus | reverse complement strand
TTGGTTGAAAGTTGCTCAGCATTTGGTTGTAATTTTGTTGTTTTTATGAGAGAAGTTGAGCTCTAGTCCTTCTATTCTTCCATTTTCATCCCATCTTAAAATTGTCATCATTTCTTTATTGGGATAAAGATGGGTTTCTACATCTGGAATAAATAAATTCTAAGCTTTTGTAGGTAAAAAAAATCTGTGAATAAAGGAGGCATTAAAAGGGGAGAGCAAGGAGTTCCCATCATAGCACAGCTGTAATAAACCTGACTAATATCCATGAGGACATGGATTTTATCCCTGGCTTTGCTTAATGGGTTAAGGATCCAGCATTGCCATGAGCTGTGGAATAGGTCTCAGATGCGGCTCAGATCCCATCTTGCTGTGGCTGTGGTGTAGACAGGAAGCTACAGCTCATAATTCATCCTGAACCTGTGAATTTCTCTATTCTGCATGTCTAGCCTTAAATATGTAAAATCAAAAGAATGGTGGGGGAGCAGGAGTGCTGGGGTGAGGTTCGTAATTTCACACCATGTAGTCTAGGTAGAGCTCATTGGGAAGGTAACATCCAAAGATGTTAGCGAGGACAGGGGAGTGAGCCATGGGGCTGCCTGGGAAAAAGCACGGATATCAGCACATAGAAATACTCTGAGGGGAGATGGTGCCAGTCCTATCCCAAGGATATTAATGGAGCCTCTGTACCTGAACAGAACTTAGTGGGGGAGTGATGGTGGATGATAGTTCAGAGATATCAGAGGACCAGATTTTTAGGGCACTTAAGGTCATGATGGGTGTATCGGTCAAGATTCCCCAGAGAAGTGGAATCAATACAGTGGGTGTGTGTAAGAAAGATATATAGTGTACCTATTGTGGCATTATGGGATTGGTGGCATTGCTGCAGTGGGTTAAAGGATGCAATATCCTCAGAAGTGGTGTAGGTGGCTATTAAGACTCTGATCTGAGCCCTGGCCTAGGAACTTCCATATGCCACAGGGTGGCCAAAAAAGAAGAAAAAAAAAGAGGAGTGAGAGAGATTTATTTTAAACTATCAGCTAATATAATTGTGGAAACTGGGAAGTATAGTATGCAGGCTATGTTGGCAGGCCAGAAACCCAGGGAAGAGTTGTGGTTTGAGTCTGAAGGCAGGCTTCTGACAGAACTGTCTCTTCTTTGTGGGAGGACATTCTTTTTATTAAGGTCCTCACCTGATTGCAGGAGGCTCACCCTCATTATGGAAGACAGTCTGCTGTATAAGAGTGTTCAGATTGTGATGTTAATCTCACCCACAAAAATAACTTCATGGAAATATCTGGACATGTGTTTGACCAAATATCTGTGTGTCATAGCCTAGCCAGTTTGACATGTAAAATTAACCATTTTAGGCTTTCCTGTCATGGCACAGCAGAAATGAATCTGAGTAGGAACCATGAGGTTGTGGGTTTGATGTTTGACCTCACTCAGTAGGTTTTCAGTCTGGCATTGCTGTGAGCTCTGGTGTAGGTTGGAGATACAGCTCAGATCTGGAGTTGCTGTGGCTGTGGCATAGACTGGCAGTTGTAGCTCTGATTAGACCCCTATCCTGGGAATCACCATATGCAGTGGGAGTGGCACTAAAAAGAAAAAATGCAAAAAAAAAAATTAACCATTATAGTTTAGCTTTTGATTCTCAGCCTGATTTGGGATCCTGCTGGAAGGGATTCAATAGAGGAATAACATGGTCATACTTGATTTTGTTATTGTTTCTTTAAAAACACCAAGATTTTTGGAGATATAAATGACACAATAAAATTCATGTAGCTAAATTATAGCATTTGATTCAGAAAAAAGCATATAGAACTACCATGTAATCCAGCCATCCCAATCCTCGACATATATCCAGATAAAATTACAATTCAAAATATGAATGTGCCACTATGTTCATTGTAGCACGGTTTACAATAGCCAAAACTTGGAAATAACCTAGATGTCCATCAAAAGATGAATAAATGCAGAAGATGCAGTACATATAGAGAATGGAATATTACTCAGTCATAGAAAAGAATGCAGCAAAGCCTTTTGCAGCACCATGATGTGACTAGTCTCATACTAAGTGATGTAAGTCAGAAAGACAACAAATATATGATATTGCTTACATGTGGAATCTAAAACATTGCACAAATTAACATATGTACAAAAGAGAAGCAGACTCATAGACATAGAGAAGAGATTTGTTGTTGCCAAGTGGGAGGAGGGGTAAGTGGGATGGATGAGGAGTTTGGGGATAGTAGATGCAAATTTTACATTCAGAATGCATAAGCACTGAGGTCCTACTGTATATCACAATGAACTATTTCCAGTCTCTTGGGATAGACCATGCTGGAAGAAAATTTAAGAAAGGTTATAAATAGATAGATACTGTGTCACTCTGCTAAACTGCAAAAATTGGCACAACATTTTAAATCAACTATAATTTTAAAAAGTTAAAAAAAGTATACCATTTGACCAGTTTTTATCTGTGAACACCACTATGAAATTGTCACCACAAGTCGATGTCTACCCTCCTGCCCTCCTCATGCTCCTCCCTTCTGTCCTCAGGGGATCCACTATTCTGTGTCTGTCATATGGATTAGTTTGCATTTCCTAGAAGCTTATTGCAATGGAATCATATTTGTATTTGTCCAAGGTAAAAGAATATATATAGTTATACATATACTTATACAAGAATGTTCATAAGAGCTTTATTTAATAGCCAGAAGCTAAAAACACCCCAAATATTCATCAATGGACTTACTCTCAGTAATGCATGAACTTACTGTATAGCACTGTGTTTATTCTTTTTTGCTGTCTTATTTCACATACCATAAGCATTATTTTATTGAATGAGTGAATGAATGAACAGATGATTTCAACACTTACTGGTCACAATTGTCTATTGTGAGCCATAGCTGATCTCTAGTGATACAAATATATTGACAATAAAACAACATTTAGTAAGCTTTCATTAGGTGCTCATTTAACCATCCTTCCAACTCACACAAAGACTATGGTTATTATTTCTACTTTATAGAAAGTAAGTCTCAGTGGCCTTGTATAAATTGCTCAAGTATGCCTCCTTAGCAGGGGAAGAACCCAGAGTCTTATTTCCAGAGTTTTATATTTAATCCCCTTTCTCCTGAAAAAGGCTAGACTGTGCCCTACAACACCTCCCAGGGCAGTGGGAAGATGTGCACATTTTAAGGACCTTTACGTTCTGATGAAAACCTGTATCAGCGTTGGGGAAACTGCAGAAACACTTGCTCTTTCTGTGCCATACACTGCATTTGAGAGAAGCTGTGCTCATGATTCAGAGGCCACAGACATTGGAGAAACTGCTGCTTATTATCAGAGACATGACCAGAAGCACAAGTTACCACTGATATCAGGGACAATATCTCCTGTGAAACCAGGTGCGGATCAGCCCCTGTGGACCCTAATAATCCTCCTTCCCAGGGGGCCTGGATGGAGTTGTGCAGTTGTCCCAGTGGACTGCTTCTCTAGTAGGGACCTGGGGGGATTCCTTCTGGGGCCTCCTTTGAATGGAGTAAAGGAGATCTCCTTGTGCATTGTTTTGAAGCTGGAGAACTTACATGAGAGTCTGTAAGTTCCTCAGGCCACCAAGATTGCTCTTTTTCTTTGTACTCCAGGTTTTATGGACAGAAAGTGCGTTTTCAGGTAACAGAATGAAACAGAAGGTATTTGAACTCAGAGCACAGGTATACCTTAGAAGGATCCCAGAAACCTCCATAGTCGGGCATGTGTGTCTGTGTGTAAGTGTGTCCATGACCATCAGAGAAGTTAATGTATTTGTGTGTGTGTTGTGGTGTGTTGAGTCTATGTGTGTATGTGTAAGTGACAAACACACTGAATGGCACACACTAGGATACACAGAGGTCAGAGAAGCTTGGACATTTCCTCAGGGTGTGCTTATTCTATGTGCATCAGCTGCTTGTGTTCTGTGTGTAAGACCTAGTGCACCACTTATGATTCAAATATGAATGACTTCTTATGACAACATCAACTTCGGTCTATGATACTTAACAGTTCTGAGTGTGTATCTGTGTTGTACATAGGTATTTTGTTTGTGAATTTTCCATAGATTTATGTGAAGCTGATTTACACTCTGACTGTATTTATGTAGTGAGGGTATAAGCCAGCAAAATCTATAAATCTCTACTTGGTAAGTGTGTGTCTGTGATGCTGTGTGAATTGTTTTGTGTATCAAATCCACACATTGATTTCTTTCACACAGAAAATTTAAATATCTCTCTGTGTGTGTGGCAGTCTCACATCTTTTAACCTCCACCTGCCTGAGACCAGAGTCCACACGGGAAACTAACTTTGCAGAGCTATGGACCTCAAATTTTCTGTGATTTGACTCCTCCAGCAGGGCCCCTGGAGGCCCAAAGTTTTTGACACTCTGCTTCAATTTTGGTCAGTCCATTTATAAATGAAAGTCTTATTTTGAAAGCACATACTTTGACAGTCAGATCTTTATCATTCCTCACTTAATAGCTTGGTGGCCTTGTTTGTGGCCATGGTGATTCTCAGCATCCACTGCTGTTACAAGAGATCATGCTAGTTGCTGAAAGATCTTATTTGTAAGGTGATTAAGAAGCTAGGCACATCATAACCCTGTAACACATTGTAGCCTTGTGAAGATCCAGACACCTGACTCTCTGTTTCTTTTGTGCAGGGGACAATATTTGGTATGAAGCAGGAAAATCAGCCCCATCCATAGTCTCTATCTCTCTCAATGCCCCACACCTATGTCACACACTGTCTCCTCTTCACTATTAATCAGTTTTGCAGCTACCTCTTTGCACATGGTGCTGAAGGAATCAAAGTACCACATCTGTATGGTTCCCTTCTAATCACATTGTAACTCCTGGGTGTCAGTAGGAGCTTTGGTTCTCCTGCAGGAGATCTGTGAGATCCTGGGCTATGTCTGATACAGCTGCTTTCAGTGAGAAGCCTGCTTGGCAGGAGGGTCAAGTGCCTGGTCCTTCCATGTGCCCCATGAACTGAGTCAGTTAATAACCCCAAGCAAGTCCCTTGTCTGGAGCAAGCATCTACTGACAGAGTCTTACACAGTGTTAATGTCACTTTCCTCTGTCAGGCATATTTTAACACTTAACTTTTCACTTTTAGCATTTGATTTTAGCCTCACTACCCCCCATAAAAAGAAATGTGTGGATTATCTCTCCAGTGAAATGATGAAAGAAAAATCAATATTTGAGACCATGTTCCACTATGCAATATCTATGTGAGATTGTTTAAATGATTTCACTACTCCTGTTGGTAAAAAGCAGGGATAAAACACTGTCTTCTCTGCTTCCCAGGAACAAATAAATGTTGATCAATTCAATGAAATTGAAGGCATATTAAAGCCATTGGCAGTATAAAGGTGTGCATGAATATGAGTGTGGACAGTTATCTTAGCAGGTGGATGCCTTCAAATCCTGAAATTGTTCTTCATAAGGTCCTGCCTATTTTGTCTAAATAAAGAGAGGGAGGAACAGTAGGGTTATAGTAGCCAAAATTCCAATATCATTCCCTACTCCTTCTGAGTATGTTGATAATGAAGTTTAATTTTTTTTTTTAATTCTACCTTTTTTTTAAGGTCCACACCTGCAGCATATGGCCTTTCCCAGTTTAGTTGTCAAATCAGAATTTCAGCTGTAGGGGGTAAACCACAGCCACAACAATGCCAAATCTGATCCCAGTTTGCAACCTACACCACAGCTCTCAGCAATGCTGGATCCTTAACACACTCAGTGAGGCCAGGGATTGAACTGGCATCCTGATGGATACTAGTTGGGTTCTTAAACCACTGAGCTACAATGAGAACTCCCAACAGTGAAGTTTTAATAGCACCTCCCTCCTAAGACTATTGAAATATTCAGTGAAGCAATCATGCAAAAACCTATTTCTCTGCCATTGTGTTCATTGTGTGGAGATCAGTAGGAAGATCAGTATTTGAAATAGTTCTGGTCAATCAGGTAACTGACTTCTAAGAGACACCCCAATTCTTCAGTAGCCCTCAGACCCCATCTAAGATCTCAATTGTCTTTCTAATGATGAATATCCACATCTGAGCCAAATTGGTGGATCAGACGTAGATGGAAATAGACAGAGGTCCATGCACTGAAGTAAGCTTTATTTCTTGGCAGGAAGATAAACATGCAATGAGACAAGTTCCAGAAAGGAACTTAACCCAGTGATAGGATATGAGCTCAGAAACACACCTGAAGAGTGTGAGAGTTATATAAGTTAACATAAATTTTAGGTCATCTTCTTGGTGCTTTATGGTGAACACCTCATAATACTATTTTATTAATTTCCTAAACTTGACATTGGTTTATTTTGGATATTTATCCTATAATAAAAAATGATCAGTCCAATTTTTGGTGTTT
Source organism: Phacochoerus africanus (assembly GCF_016906955.1). Taxonomy (NCBI): domain Eukaryota; kingdom Metazoa; phylum Chordata; class Mammalia; order Artiodactyla; family Suidae; genus Phacochoerus; species Phacochoerus africanus. Next base: position 265,169,156 of record NC_062545.1, on the reverse strand, counting down.
GATGCAGGACAGTGTTCTTAGGTATGAAGGCATAGTGAATTAGAATCCTTTTTGTTAAATCTATGAATGTGTGATATTGACATCTTCAAGGTTTAGAGGGACAGCATGAGTAACAGATATAGACAGATATAGATGGAAATAATTTTTACCTCGCTTTTTTATATGTGATTTTTATTTTTCCCATTATAGCTGATTTACAGTGTTCTAAATAAAGTTTACTTCTTGGCAAGAAAATAAACTTGCATTAAGATAAATTCCACCAGGGAACTAACCCCAGTGATAGGATATGAGCTCAGAAACTGACCTTAAGAGTGTGAGAACTCAGGTAGGTTGACATAAATTTTAGGTTAACTTCATGGTCCTTTATAAACCAGCTCAAAATATTGAATTTTATTAAATTCATGAACTTGATAGTATTTTGGGGATACAGGTCCTCTCACAAAAGATCATTTATGCAATTTTTGGTGTTTATTTGATGCAGGACAGTGTTCTTAGATATTCACAAATAATGAATTAGAATCCTCTTTATTAACTCTATGAAGGTGTGATATTGGCATATTCATGTTTTGGAGGCACAACCTGAGGCCAAGAGAGATTGAGCATCCCAAGTCCTACAGCAAGAATTTTGTGGGACCAAAATCACAATATAGGGAATCTGACTTCAGGCTCACACCTTTAGTCAGTCCTTGGTCATGTGTGCCCTTGAGGGTCAGCATCTTGAGGGAAGGGATCCTGTATGTCATATTTATTCTTGTATGTCCACTTAGTAGCATAGTGCCAGAAACATGGTTGATTACAAAGAAAAAAGAAGTTCTCTATGAGGCTCCATGGTAATGAGCTGAGCTAGTATCTGGGAGGATGCAGTTTTTATCACTGGCCCGCTCAGTGGGTTGGTGGTCTGTCATTGCCTTCCGCTCTGGTGGAGTTCACAGATAAGTTTTGATTCTGGTGTTATTATAGCTGTGGTGTAGCCTGGCAGGTGAAGCTCTGATTTGACCCCTAGCTGGGAATTTCCACAGGCCACAGGTGCAGCCCCCCTCAAATAAAATAAATGAAAAGGAAAAATATAAATGAATGTGCTGGTTTTCATTGAAAGGAATCATGTTGAGTGTTGAGGATGTGTCACTTGCTCTGGAAACACTAGGTGATAAAGAAATGCAGGCAGTTATTCTGTTTCTCCACTAGAAAGTGAGAGAGGCTAGTGTGGTGGCCACAATCATGACTTCAATGTCTCTGACGTTTCCCACTCCCATCCTTCCCCAGAAGACAGGAGAGGAGCATGAGGAGAGAGAACCAGAGCTGTGTGTCTGAGTTCCTCCTCCTGGGGCTCCCCATCTGGCCAGAGCAGCAGGGTGTGTTCTTTGCCCTGTTCCTGGGCATGTACCTGACCACATTGCTGGGGAACCTGCTCATCATCCTGCTCATCAGGCTGGACCCTCACCTCCACACCCCCATGTACTTCTTCCTCAGCCACCTGGCCTTCACCGACATCATGTTTTCATCAGTCACAGCTCCAAAAATGCTCCTGAACATGCAAACACAGAATCACTCCATCTCCTATGCTGGGTGCATTTCCCAGGTGTATTTTTTCTTACTGCTTGGGTGTCTCGACAGCTTTCTTCTCACCTCAATGGCCTATGACAGGTATGTGGCCATCTGTCACCCCCTCCACTATATCACAATTATGAATCAGAGTCTGTGCCTCCTGTTAGTAATCATGTCCTGGACACTATCCTCTGCCAGTGCCCTTTTGCACACACTCCTCCTAGCTCATCTCTCTTTCTGTGGAGACAACACACTGCCCCATTTCTTCTGTGACCTCTCCACCTTACTTAAGCTGTCCAGCTCAGATACCACAGTCAATGAGCTGTTCATCCTCACTGTGGGAGTGATGGTCATTACCCTGCCATTTGTATGCATCTTGGTCTCTTATGGGCACATCGGGGCCAGCATCCTTAGGGTCCCCTCCACCAAGTGCATCTGCAAAGCCCTGTCCACCTGTGGCTCTCACCTCTCCGTGGTCTCTCTGTACTATGGAACAATTATTGGACTGTACTTTTTTCCCTCATCCAGCAACTCCAATGACAAGGATGTTATTGTGGCTATATTGTACACGCTGGTCACACCCATGCTCAATCCTTTCATCTACAGTCTGAGAAATCAGGATATGAAAGGAGCCCTGGTAAATATACTCAGCAGAAGAACTTCATGCTCATAATTATGGGCGTTGTTTCCCCTATTAATTTTATATAAGACCTGTTCCAACACCCATCCCTGTTCCATGTAAAGCAAGCATCCTTTCCTCTATCTTTAGCTCTTTTTATTGAACTTTGATGTGATACATTTTTTTTCACTCTCAGTTTCAGTTGAACGTTGTTTTCTTCTCTGTTTAATTTTTTGTTCATTATAGAGAAGGAAAGATTTTACAAACACACCGGTCAGATAAATACAAATGCTATATCCTGTCATTTACATGTGGAATCTTTCAATAATGCCAGTTTCATGAAAATGGAGAATAGAATGGTGGTTGTGAGTGGCTAGGGTTAGGGGGAGGTGTGTGATGCTGGTCAGATATTTTGGATTTTTTGTTTTAAGATTAAGTATTGAGGATCTAATGTAGAGTGGAGACTGTTGTTACTAACATAGTATTACATGCTTAAAATTTTCTGAGGGTAGATCCTAAGAACTATCACCACACACACAAAAAACTTAACTGAGTTGATAGATATGTTGTCTTGATCTTGGTAATCATACCACAATGTATATGTAATAAAATCATCACACTGTACACTTTCATCTATAATTTCTTATCCACATGTGGGGTCAAATCCTGAGTCCTTTAAATCACTTGAATATATTTCAAGCTTGAACAATAAATATCTTTATCCATTTTACTGGAAATTTTATTTAAACTTTAAAAACATAGTAATAGCATACAAACATGAAAGCTTATACAACATGTTTAGAGTTTCTATATGTGTGTATACATATACAGTATGCTGTTTATGTGTGTATTGATGTGTCTGTGGTTGCAAACATGTGGCATATCACACTTTAAGAATGACATTAAAGGAAGTACTAATTTCATAATTTAGACTTAATTAGTGGAAAACTAGCAATATTGTAGAAGCCTCTTGCATGTCTTCTTGAAAGTACCCCATATCTTTAATATTTTCAACGTTCCTTCACATATCTTAAAGTTTTAACAGTTCTATGTTTTTTCTTCAATTTCTATGGCTCTAGAACTGCATATAATGCAATTACACTATATTTTTTTCTTCTAGGTTTTGCAATTGTTGTCTAATACTGTCCTTGTGAAATTTATCTATATTTCACTGTGACACCATAGCACACTTATCTTTTCTATTTTTTATGGTCATTTTGCTTATTTTCAGCATTATGTTCTTATGAACACTGTTGCTACAAACATTTCACACATTGCCTATTTTTTAATTTTTTTATCTTATATATATATATTTTTTCTAGTGTACAGCATGGTGACCCAGTTACACTTACTCGTATACATTCTTTTTTCTCACATTATGTGTTCCATCATTAGTGACTAGACAGTGTTCCCAGTGCTACACAGCAGGATACCACTGCAAATCAACCCCAATGTGCCCAGACAGATGATTGGATTAGAAAGATGTGGTATGTATGCATTACCTATTGTGTATAAGCAATAGATTCTCTAAATAATATATCCCAGAAGAAGGATTATTGGATGAAGGCATGTATGTTGAACTTAACTCTTACTGCTAAAGCTTCTGAAATAGTTGTACCAAAAAGCCAGTTTTGAAAAGGCTACATACTGCATGATTCCAACTATATAACATTCTGGAAAAGGCAAACTAGGGAGAAGGCAAAAAGTTCAGTGGTTGCCAAGGGTCCAGGGTTTGAGAGGGGAGAAGGATAAATAGGTAGAGTAGAGGGGATTTTTAGGGCAGTAAAACTATTTTGTACAATACTAGAACAGTACATGCATGCCATTATGTACTTGTCAAAAAAAAAATAAAACTGAACAACACAAAATGAATTCTAATGTTAACAATAGACTTTAGTTAATAAAATGTATCAATAATAGTTCAGTTTTAAGAAATGTACCACATGGATGCAAGATGTTAATAATTAACGGGGAAACTTGGTAAGGGTGAAGGAAAAGTGTACAGTAACTTTCTGTTTCCATGTAAACCTAAAACTGCTCTAAGAAATACAGTCTATTAAGTTTTTAAAAGTTGTACTAATTTAAATCTTCATCACCTGAGTATGAGAGTTCCTATCACTTTACTTCTTCAACAACACTTGGCATTAACAAATTTTTAATTTTTACAATTATGGCAAATATATAATTATATCTCATCATGGTTTTATGTTCTCGTTCCCTGTTAATTTATGACATAGAGCATCTTAGCTTATGCTTATTGGCTCTTTGTTCAAGAGCTGTATGGTTGTCCATCCACATTTCAGGACCTCTTCCCATGTGTGAATTTGTCTCTGGGAGGCAGCTGCCATATTTCCAACTACTCTAGGTGTGGCTACATGGCATGTTCTTCCCAGTGGAAAAGAATGTGCATTATTTCTTGGCCAGAATTTTAAAGAAGCACATGTTTCTTCCCCTTTACTGTCTGGAAGCAAATTACCTGCTGTCCTAAAAGGTCATTGAACTTTGGCCCTGAATAACCACATAGTGCCATGCCATCTACCCTCCAGAAAACCCACACTGGACCATTTGAGCAGCCATCATTATCCTTACTGGCACAAATCTTTCCTCCTCAAAATCCATGATTATGTCTTTTCAGCTTTTCTATTGAGCTGTTTCTCTTTTATCTATTCCATTGTAGGCAGACTTCATAGAATCTAAAAAAAAATCCTTTGTAGGTTGTCTGTATTGCAAACGCCAACCATTATTGGAAGCTTCTTACTTTTTTTTTTACTATCAATGTCTTCATTTTAGTGCAATTAAAGTTCTTAATGCCCTGTTTTGCCTTTGTGCCTTTATAGTGCATGCTGGAGAAATTCACCCAAAAAATGCAACCACTCTATTATTTAGACAACAAGGAAGGGGTATGGCATCAGGAAAAGTGCAGAGGCTGAGATATGGTGGCCTCAGAGGTCTTATCAGGAAGAGAATCTCAAATTTGCAGAAAGAGAAGGAGGAATAACACAGTGCAATCCTCTCGAACACAATTTTCTGTAGAAAATTCAGCATTAGGTGGATCAAACTTGTACTCTTGCTCAAAGGCTAGAGGTGTTTAGGAAAACAATCTAAAAGAAGACTGAAATGGCACTGCAGTAACAGAGTAAATGTCTTTCAAATTGAGAGTGTTAATATTGATTGAACACACACACAAACATCCTATTAATAACAGCTCTTATGTGCAAGGCATTGTCCAGACTCCAGGGGAAGTTTGTGACCTTGGAAAATAGGAACCAGTTGAATGTCTTGTGTAAAACCCATGACCCTGACCTAATTAATACAGTGTAAGCACCTGAGCTAGGTGTTATCATAATAGGATAATAGAACATCAGTTGTGTATCCTTGCTAACAGTTCAATAGGGTCTGGTTTTTATAGCACTGTGGACATTTCCATGCCCCAAAGAATTTTGAATTATCATTGGCCAGTGAATTGTGTGCTTTTCAATGTGGTTTAAACAGAATATAACTGAATTTTTAAAAAGATAAAAGGGACTTTGCTGCTGTCTCATGTGCATGGAAATACTGTGCTATATTCTTACGTAAAATTTAAAAACATTTCTTTAGTTTCTTGAAATACATGGAGTAATTTTAATGCAGTACAAGCTAGAGATTTATTTTAATGTTACTTCATATTAATAATAAAGTTTTAAAATTTAATTAATTTTTAAAGTGTTCATTATTTCTCCACTGCTCTGCCATAGATATCCATGTCTAAACATGAAAAGCATCAAGCAGGCAATTTCACCTGTAGTCCAAAAGATAGATGCAGGTAAATGGTGGGTAATTTTCAAGGGGAAGTACATCAGTAAGGATTTGTTCAGAAGACTAAAACAAAAGTGCTTGTTTTTCCAGTTGTTGCAAAAGCTGGGGAACAGAGGTCAGGGAAATAGTCCTTGAGGATTAAAATTGTTACTGGAGTTCCTGTCATGGCTCAGTGGTTAATGAATCTGTCTAGGAACCATGAGGTTGCAGGTTTAATCCCCGGCCTTACTCAGTGGGTTAAGTATCCAGCATTATCTTGAGCTGTGGTGTAGGCTGCAGACACAGCTCAGATCCCTCATTGCTATAGCTCTGGTGTAGGCCAGTGGCTGAAGCTCCGATTAGACCCCTAGCCTGGGAATCTCCATATGCCACAGGTGTGGCCCTAGAAAAGAGAAAAATAAAATAAAATAAAAACAATTGTTACAGCTAAAAATTTCAGCCTAAAACATAAAATAATTGGTTTTAAAAGGTTGATGGGTAGTAGCTGCAAATCTCAAGAGAATGGAAAAACTCCCCCTATTGTCTCAGTCTCAGCAGTAACACAGGTGGATCTGAGAAGCCCATTGGGAAACATTGCTGAACCTCACTCCAGCTTATGTATCTGTCTATAATATAATTATCTCCAGAAAATAATGGTTTCTCCTCTTCCACCTTCTAAATCTCCAATGAGTTCCACTCATTGGAAAACATTAAACATGAGCAATCCAGAAAAGAAAAAATATGGAAAATGTAGTTTCTGGCCTCACCACTACAAGGAGGAGAAGCCTTAATAATGGGTGATAATGGGAATTTCCCACTGTGGCACGGTGGGTTAAGTACCCAGCTTTGCTGCAGCTGTGATGTAGGTCTTGGATCCAGCTCAGATTTGATCCCTGGCCTGAAAACTTAAACATGCCATGGGTGCAGCAAAAAAGTGGGTTTTAATTATGCTAAATTAGCAATAGACAATCTGATAGTGCATATGGTTCAGGAAGGAGGATTGGGTAGGATGCTGTGAGTCTCAGGAACAGGATGCAGAATGTGTGAGGTAGAACCACCCCAAATGAGCCCATTTTATATTAGCTGAAATTCAGCTGGCCACAGAAGCATGAGCAAGAACAGCCAAGTTCAGAAAAACCACCATCCCAGGCTAGATCATCTAAGCCTCAACTAACCCTCAGAGTCATAAGTTACAAGTGCTTTCTCTGAAAGACATATCTTTATAAGAACCTCTCATCTCCAACACAGCATGTTTTAGATCCACATCTGGGTTGAGAGCCTCAAGAGTTATGGCATTAATTATTGGACATTTCCTATAAATATCTTCACTTTGTGTCATACAACTCACTTTGGCATCTAATGTCTCTCATATCTTGGTGACTCAGTTGAATCTTCCAGTTTGACTGAAACATTGCTCCCTTTGCCCTTGATCATTAAAACTATCTAGAACATAATGCATCAGGATAATTCAGATTTGTTAATTCTCAAGGAATGTAACGTCTTCTCTAGGAAGTACTTCAATATATCCTCTGCCACTAGGCTGAGCTAATGAGTCCTCCCCAGGACACAGTGTTGTGTATCAGTGATTCTGGTCCTTGGCTAAGTCATTCTGGGGTCAGACATCCAAGATTCAAGTCTTCCTTTCACTAATCATGAAACTAAAGTCTTCTTCACCTATTTAAGCCTGAGATTCCCAACATATCTCTGAGGATTTTGATCAAGATTAAAATAGATGGTTTGAATATAAGTGGATATATATGACATAATAGCCACTGGAAAAAAGCAGATGGTTTTTAATAAGTTCTTTGATGAGTTCCTGATGTGGTACAGCAGAAATGAATCTGACTAGGAACCATGAGGTTGTGGGTTTGATCCCTGGTCTCGCTTAATGGTTAAGGATCTGGAATTGCCATGAGCTGTGGTGTAGGTTGCTGACACAGCTTGAATCCTGTTTTGCTGTGGCTGTGGTATAGACTGGCAGCTGTAGCTACAATTAGACCCCTAGCCTGGGAACCTCCATATGCTGCAGGTGAAGCCCTAAAAGACAAAAATAATAATAATAAGCTCTTTTACAATACTTGAATCAGTGGAGATGACATTTATTTTGTTGTTGAATATCTGCAAGTGTTGGGGGAGAAAATAAATGTGAGATATATTCCTGAAGGACAATAAAACAATCCATTTTTATGTAAGGAGAGTAAAATTTAATATGTTTTCCCTGTAAGTTCTGGCAGGATTTGGGTCCCTTGATGCCTGGGTACATGGGGGCAGGGAGAAGCCACATTCTCACTGAAATGGAAAATTCTTAAGAAATGGAGATGTGAAGTACAGACAGGCTTTATAAAACTTTAAAATTTGGGGGAAGGCCAACCCTGGAAACTTCCATTTAATGATACCAGCCAAAGAGACATAGCATCCTCAAAGTATTTCACCATTATCTGAGAAAAGAGCAAATTAAGTGCTATGATGCATATTCCCCTTTACTATCCCCCTTAACATGTGTAAGAATAAGATAAGCAGAGATTTCTGAGTGGCCGCTGAGGAAAGAAAACAAGTGAGCTATATTTTTAACAACTTATATTTACAGGTAAATGAAGAAATAAAATCACAGGGATGTTTTAAAAGAAAGTTTAAGTATCAATTGGCAGAGTAGCTTTTCTTACTCCTGAGTTTTCTCCAGGCCATTTTCATGCCCATGTTGAATGTTGGGATTCAACATGGGCATGACCACTGTGTACATCAGTAAAGCAATTATGTTACTGTCATTGGTGCTGTTGGATAAGGGAAGAAAATATAGACTGATAATTGCCCCATAGTAGAGTCACTGCTGAGAGATGTGATCCACACATGGACAAGGCTTTGCAGATGCCCTTGGTAGAGGGAACCCAGAGGACAGTGGCCCCAATGTGGCCATAAGAAACCAGATTGCATAAGAATGGAAGCAAGATGGATGTTAATCCTGCAGTGAAAATTACCAATTGGTTGAGGTATGTGTCTGAGCAGGACAATCTGAGCAGGGCAGCAAGGTCACAGAAGAAGTGGGGGATGGTGTTGTCAGCACAGAAGGAGAGTCAAGCTAGGAGAATGGGTGTGCAAAAGAGCACAAGCACAAGAAATGACACAGAATCCAGCCACCAGCATGACACACATACTCTGACTCATGGTGATGGCATAATTCAGAGGGTGACATATGGTCACATACCTGTCATAGGTCATTGAAGTGATCAGTAAACTGTCTAGATCAGCAAAGAGTATGAAACAATAAGTCTGTTCTATGTACCTGACATAAGGGATGGATTGATCCAGAGTCTGCATTTCCATCAGCATCTTAGGGACAGTGACCAATGAAAAGGAGACATCCGTGAGGGCCAAGTGGCTGAGGAAGAAGTACATGGGGGTGTGGAGATGAGGTTCCAGCCTGACGAGCAGGATGATGAGCAGGTTCCCCAGCACCATGGTCAGGTACATGCTCAGGAACAGGGCAAAGAGCATGCCCTGCTTCTCTGGCCTCATGGGGAGCTCCAGGAAGAGGAAATTGGAAACATGGCTCTGGTTCTCCCTCCTCATGCTTGTGCATCAGTTAGAGGGGACTATTGGAGAAAGTTGAATTCAAAAGGTGGAATGGCCTGGGATAGAAAAGTGATCAGTATACCATAGTGTAATAGAGATGTTCTCTTGATTTAGGGAAGGTCTTCATATTATCATACATTTACTGTATTTTGCTGGATAAATGAAAAAAGTGTAGGTTTCTTTCTCAGTCTAGTGTTAATCTCTAGTAAATGACAATGATAACAGTTAATGTTTATTACATGCTGTCCTTATATATTATTCTAAAAGCTTGCATTTATTAAATGATGAGAATATCTTGAGAATATGAGTTAGGTAGGTATAGTTATTATTTCTACCTTCTGCATGGGATACCTGAGTCAGGCAGTCTCATAGTCACTGTGGCAAGAAGAGAAACTGGGATTTGGAAACAAGAATTTTCATGCAGAATTGGTTATCTGGAAGCAAAATAAATTCTTTGACATCAGAAATCTCTTTGCCCTTTGTAATTTTGTGTGTAATGATCTATTAAATCCTGCATTCTCTGTTTCTCTTCATATTCCATGATTATTTCTAATTTGTTCATTGCTTGTAGACTCAGAGTCTATCAAAGGTGATTCATGAACACAAAATATAAATTTGTAAATCAAATACAATATGTCACATCCAATTCAATTCATCATGACAACCTCTATAAGAAACTTACATTAGGTCTTGTTCAAGATCCAGGTTTAATCTTAGTAATCCTGAGGCCCCATGTCACTTGTTTGCACATTCAAAGAAGTACAACCTAAATGCCAAATGTAACCCCTTTTAAAAGGAATTCTAATCTTTCGGAGTCTCTAGTGTAGCCCATGAGAGATTTATTTCCTAATACAAAACAATATTTCTTAAAATTTCTATGTAGTTTTTAAATTTTTTATTTTTATTTTTATTTATTTTTGTAATTAATTTTTCCCACTGTACAAGCAAGGGGATCAAGTTATCCTTACATGTATACATTTTTCCCCTACCCTTTGTTCTGTTGCAATATGAGCATCTAAACATAGTTCTCAATGCTACTTAGCAGGAAGTTTTTAAAAATGTTTTATTGAAGTATAGGTAGTCTACAATATTGTGATAATTCCTGTTGTACAACATGATTTATATATATATATATATATATACCATTATTTTTCACATTCTTTTCCCCCATAGTCATCATATAACATTGTGTAGAGTTCTCTGTGCTATACAACAATTCCCCTTTGGCCAATGATTCCATATACTACTGTATGCATATGACACACTGTTAGACTATATCTTTTGTAAAGAAGGTGGAGATTCACTATAACCTATCAAAGCTTATTATAAAATTATGTTGGCTACAACAAATAATGTATTATCATGAGTTCCCATTGTGACTCAGCAGTAATGACCTGACTGGTATCCATAAGGATTCAGGTCAATACCTGTCACAATTCAATGCTGGTTAAGGATCCGTCATTGCAATGAGGTGAAGTGTAGGTTACAGATGCTTCTGGGGTCTGGCATTGCTGTGGCTGTGGCTGTAGCCAGCAGCTGCAGCTCTTATTTGACACCTTGCCTTGGAATTTCCATATGCCAGGAGTACAGCCCTAAAAAAGCAAAAAAAAAAAAATACAAAAGTAAGCATGTAGGTGAAAATTCATGTCAATGAGTACAGCGAAGTAACCAGCTGTCTCCTGATGTCAGAACTCGATATTAAATTAAGGTATGTATGACTTCTTTACCAACATATCTCCCAGAAACAAGTGAAAGATAGTTTGCTACTTAATCCTAAAGTCAAAATCTTGCTGGACAGTTTCAAGCACCCTGGACCAAACTCTAATCCCACAACAGATTGTATAAAATGAGAATTGGAATACTCTATCTCATTTTTAATGATTCCTTAGATTATTTGGGTCAATTTTTCTTGGAAAGGGAATGCAGAATTATGCCTATATATTGTGATTTTCAGATCAGTATTGATTTTTCCATATCTCTACCCAAAACAAAAACACCAATAGGCTGCTGGATTCTTTCTGCAAGAGAAAAAACTCTTTAAGTTCCCTACTATAGATTAAGTTTAAAAGTAAATATTTCTGGGAGAGCCCTATGGCCAACTCATGGAGATAGAATGGCTGGGAAAAGTTCAATATTTAGGGACCAGGTTTGGATGGCCAAACAAGGGCATTGACCATTTCAGTCAAAGTGAGAATGGTAGGAGATTGGGGATTACAGGATTAGGGGCCAAGGCTGTAGACACTGATAACAAAAGTGCTGTCTGTCCAATTTGGCTAAATGACTGCTATAGGGCTAGAAATAGTCACACTGTTAATAAAATCTGATTTAGCACCTAATTTTTGCTTTTCAGATACTATATACTTCCTCCCGAAACCTTTCAACATAGACATTCTGCTCCTCATTTTAGAAATGACAGCATTGGGAGGTAGTGGTAAAACTTGCGCAATGTTATAGCACTAGTTTTTGCTGGCCCTAGGATTTGATCAAATTTCTATCTGGCTTCAAAAACTATATTCATCCCACTATATTTCATGCCTTCATTATCTATGTCCTCAAGTTAGATGGTATTTGCTGCCTAAGAACATTCAAGAAACTTGGAAGGCATTCCTACTGTTCCAGTCAGGTTAAGGATCTGGCATTTTCTCTGCAGTAGCTTGGGTCACTGCTGAGGTACAGGCTTGATCCCTGGGCAATCTCAGTAGGTCTAAAATCCAGTATTGCTGCAGCTGTGAAATAAGTCATACCTGTATCTTGGATTTGATCCCTATTCTGGGAACTTCCATACGTTGCAAGTGTAGTCCCCCCCAAAATAAGAATTTGGGGAGGTAAATAAGAAAGTTTGAGGATGAGTGAAAAATCTGTGTTTTCAAGATATGGGTATAGAAGGTAATATCAATAATATCAATAACAATATTGTAATATTCATTAATAATTTTTATTGTGTGAATAATAGAGGCCAATTTCAGTAATATGCACTTTATATCAGCCTAACAGTGCCACAATAAACGCATTATTCTCACTAAACCCTTTGGAAACACAGCCTTAAGAGCAAAAGTAATTTTCTATAGATCATTCATCATGAAAATGATGGACAGGTCATTCAATCCCATGTTTCTAACCACCATGATACATTGATTCCTTTAGAGCAAGTTTTAACAGAAAAGAGTCATCTGAATATGCACTTCTCATTAAAGAGAAGATGGGGTCTGCCATTTTCCCAAAGATTTTGGGTGGATGTATTGCCTCAGTCCTTAATCAGATGATCAGAAGAGGTAGAGAGACTAGTAGACCAGCTACTGTATTTACAAAGACAGCTGCTCATAAAATGAATTTCTCTGGGCTCCAAGACACAATCCTGGTTGATGTTTTTCAAAGACTAGTTAATGTCTATTAGTAGGTGAAAGGTGAAGGCAATTATGATAATCATCCCCTGGAAGTAATAAAGTTATATAGCTATTAAAATGAATTCATGAAATTTATGATGTAATTTTTGAAGGAACATAATTGAAAATTTTATGTAGGCAAGTTTACAACTCTTTGTAAAAACAATTCAGATTTTATCATAATCATCATGTTTATTATTTTTAAACCTGGAAGGTTTTTAATTTTTAATTTTTAGTTTTTGTCTTTTTAGGGCCGCAGCCATGGCATATGGAGGTTCCCAGACTAGGGGTCCAATTAGAGCTGTAGATTCCAGCCTAAACCACCACCACAGCAATGAGAGATCAGAGCCATGTCTGCAAACTACATCATAGCTCATGTCAACACCAGATCCTTAACCCACTGAGCGAGGCCAGGGATTGAACCCACAAGCTCATGGTTCCCATTTGGATTCATTTACACTGCATCATGATGGGAACTCCTAAACCTGGAAGGTGTTGTTCACAGCTCGCATATGTGCCAGACATTCAGCAAAACTGTGAGAGAGAACATCTTCTTAAAGGGGAAAGTATGAAAGCCAAGGAGTTACAATCATTTTCTACCTAAGTTATTTGAGATGATACAACAAAATTATAAAAGTTGTTGGCAGAACTTTAATTATCTGCAAGATTTTGTAACAGACCATTCATGCACACACACACACTGCTGAGTGACGTATAAAAGCATCTTCCTTCACTAGCTCAGGAGTGACAAATTAAAAAATTTTAGCTCAAGGGTATGAACTAATTTTTCATTTTCTCCCCAAAAGACTTATATCTAGAGTGGGGAGAAGCCACAAGCTCAAACCTTAAGTGAGGAAGTGGTACACTCTCTTTTTAACCAGATCCAAAGCAATGAAAAAGTACTCATTTTATCAGCCAGGACAGAACCTAGGGGACCTAGGTCAATAAATTCTGTTGAGGGACAATTTGGGAGTGATAAATGCACTTCCCTTAACTATTCCCCGTGGAGGTGTGCTTTTGTCAGATACTAAAGATAGTCAACTATTTTGGGTATATAAATGAGGACTCATTATTTGCAGATTCATTTAGAGAATGTTCACATTGATAAGCTCATTTAATGCTCCCAATTATTCCTGAGGGAGATAGTATTTTTCCTATTTCATTGCAATGAGAGTGGCTCAAAAGAAAATGGGCAAAGGAGAAGGTTTCAAACCCAAACACATTAACTTCAAATCTAAAACCCTGTTCCACTGCATCCCAATGGCTCTCCTGCAGCAGTGGGCTCTGTATCCTGTGGACCTCCTCCTTCTACATTCAGTCCAGATGTGGGAGGAGTGTTGATATTCATCCCTGGGGAATAAAAACATTTAGCCAGGAGTAATTTGGCTTCTGTTTCTCAGAAATAGAGTTTTGTTTCTTCTTACAGACATACCTGAATGCATATAGGGTTTTTTAAATTATGACACAAAATAAAAGTTGTAATAGGGCTCAAAATATATTCTTTAACCATAAGAATGGGTGTGAGAAGCCTTCAGATATCTACTCCATTCAAACTGGCAGCAATAAAGACACAGAATCAAATGAAATATATAGTATTTTATTCTTCTTTTCAACAATTTATTTACTTATTCATAAAAATATTTTATACCTATGAGGTGTCAAGAAACTTGTGAAGTGCTGTGAATAAATATTTGGAAACACTTTTTTTTTTCTTTAAAAGAGCTCCCAGTCTAGTGAGCAAAATAGACAAAACAGTGTGTGTCAAATGATGTAATGAAGGTGAGTGCTGAGTTGTATGGGAGAACTGAGGAAGGGCTATCAAATCCAAATTTACAGGGTCAAGAAAAGTAGGTTTCAGGAAGGAAGTCTCAAGTAAACACAGACCAAAAACAACTGAAACAATAAAAGGTGATGTGGGCAGTTTAGAGACAGAGCATTTAGAAGGGAGCAAAACAGGAACAGGAAAACACATGGAGAAGAGAAAAGGTGACAAATTCAGGAAGCAGTTATCAGGAAAATTAGAATGGCTGAAATGTACACTTCAAGAGGTTTAGGATGAGGCTAGATAAAGTAGCATGAATGAATCATGCAGAACCTTGGAGGCCATGTCTTTATCTTTCTGACTTACTTCAGTAAGGATGAGAGTCCCTAGTTCCATCAGTTTTGCTGCAAATTGCATTATTTTGTTATGTTTATGGCTAAGTCATAGTCCAATGTGTATATATACCACATCTTCCTAATCCAGTTATCTATCGATGGACATTTGTTCCATGTCTTGGCTATTGTGAATAGAGCTGCATTGAACATGTGGGTGCATGTGTCTTTTGCAAGGAAAATCTTGTCTTAATATGTGCCCAAGATTGTGATTGCTGGGTCCAATGGTAGTTCTATGTATAGTCTTCTAAGGTACCTCCATACTGTTTCTATGGTGGTTGTACAAGCTTCCATCCCCACCTAGAGTTCAGAAGGATCTCTTTTCTCAACACCCCATCCAGCAATTGTTATTTGTGGACTTATTAATTATGGCCATTCTGACTGGTCTGAGGTGGTATCTCATGGGAGATTTGATTTACATTTCTCTAGTAATCAGGGATGTTGAGCATTTTTTCATGTGCTGCGTGGCCATCTGTATATCTTCCTTGGAAAAATGTCTATTCAGGTAATTTTCCCATTTTTCCATTAGGTTTTTGGCTTTTTTTTCTGTTGAGTTGTATAAGCTGTAAAATATATATTGAACCACAAAATACCCTGAATTGCAAAAGCATTCCTTATGAACAAAAACCTAGCAGGAGGCATAACTCTCCCAGAGTTCAGGTGATATTACAGAGCAACAGTAGTCAAGACAGTGTAGTACTGGTTCCCAAACAGACATAGAGACCAATAGAACAGAACATAGAACCAAGAAATAAACCCAAACACCTATGGTCAAATAATCTTTGACAAATAAAGCGAGAACATAAAAATGGGGAAAAGACTGTCATTTCAGCAAATATTTCTGGGAAACATGGACAGCTGCATGCAAGTCCATGAAATTAGGACACACCCTCATACCATGCACCAAAATAAACTCAAAATGTCTTAAAGACATAAATATAAGACAAGACATCATCAAACTCCTGGAAGAAAACATAGGCAAAACATTCTGTGACATCAATCTTACATATGGTTTCTCAGGTCAGTCTTCCAAAGCAGCAGAAATAAGAACAAAAATAAACAAGTGGGACCTAATCAAACTGACAAGCTTTTGTACAGCAAAGGAAAAAAAAAGGAAACAAAAAGACAACTTACAGAGTGGTAGAAAATAGCTTCAAATGATGCAACTGACAAGGTCTTAATCTCTAAAATATACAAATAACTGATACAGCTCAACATCAAAAATGCCAAAACCAATGGGAAAAAAAATTGGGCAAAAGACCTGAATAGACATTTCTCCAAGGAAGATGTACAGATGGCCAGTAAGCACATGAAAAAATGTTCAACATCACTCATCATTAGAGAAATGCAAATCAAATCTACCATGAAAAACCACCTTTTTTTTTTTGGAACGTTGCTTATATTGCAACTCACTCACTCTCCTCCTCTAGTGTTTTTTTTTCCTTTTTTTTGTATTTCCACAA
Source organism: Phacochoerus africanus (assembly GCF_016906955.1). Lineage (NCBI taxonomy): Eukaryota > Metazoa > Chordata > Mammalia > Artiodactyla > Suidae > Phacochoerus > Phacochoerus africanus. Next base: position 265,152,648 of record NC_062545.1, on the reverse strand, counting down.
AGCCTCAACCAAAACCAATCAGAACAATAAAATGTTAAAATGTGAGGCCCAGGTAGGAAGTGGTGAATACCTGCACACAAATCTTGGCCTCAGCCCTTGGCATCCATCACTGTGTGCCTTTGTATGGTTGTTGATCCTTCTTTGCCTCTGTCTCCCAATCTGGTTTAGCACAGTGTCTAGCATATAGGAGGTTCTCCATGTGTCAGTTTATCTGGAATTGCATTCTTGCATATGCAAAATTCATTTTGTACATCAAAACCTATGCTTTTAAAAACATAAACTAGATAGAACATAACATAAAATGCAAGAATATATAGCACCATCTAGGTATTATCCCAAAGCAGCACTAAAATTTTACTTTTAAAAGTGCTTCCTGAGTCATAGTGAAGATAGAAATGCTGATTCCTAACAGTCAATGATAAAAATCACTAAGCCATAGAAAATTAACTTGTATTCCTCCAGGAGCCAACTCTGAACCAAGAATTAAGTACAAATAGTATATTTGGGGATTGAAGAAAGCAGTAAGAGGGGAGTGGGAAAGGAAGATGTGGAAAGTAAGGCTATAGACAAAGGACGAATAGCAGACAATCATCACCCAGGTAACTGAAGCTAATTCCACTGTGGAGACACTAGAATCCAGCACACCTCAGATTTGTGCACTTTGATTTTACAAAGATGCTACTGGCCAATATTCTAGAAACTTTCTTCTCTGGCTTGTGTCTAAAATGTAGGACTTCAGAAGTCTGAGTTGAGGGTCTCTCCAGTCCTTCTGATCTGATATACACAACATTGTGGCAGTAACACAGGGTCACCACAGCTAGAAAGAAGCTTCCGAGATAAAGTTTTGCTCTACCTATCTGTTAACCTCAAATATCAAAAAGGACAAAATAAACCTTCAAAGATGATCTCAAGCTGGAAATAGTTCTTTGTTCTCTATATCTCACTCCTAAGACTCATTAATGCCACAACAAATGATCCTGTTATTCCAAAGGTTAATTTTAAAGAACATGAAGTTTTTAAATTTAAGTTAACTTTTCTGGGAAGTTTAAGCATCAGCATTTTTTCCCATAGTGCAAGATTGTTTCCTTTATCGGTTATTTTTCATCTATTTTTTTATTTATTCATTTATTCTTGCTATCTTGTTCTTCCTTTAAACCACTTTTATTCAATTGACTTTATTTATTTTATTTGATGTAACCAAACCTAATAATACAAAAAAATAAAGTGACTATGCTTTTCTCTTGTCACTTTGCAATTCCTAATGATTTCCTTTGGGTCAACTGTGAGTATGGCACAATAAGATCCTTTTGAGTAGGATACTGTTCTACCAAATTCTCAGAAGCCACTCAGTCCTTTGGCTATTTGGATCTCATTGGAGCTAGTAATTCTTCTTTTTTAACTCTCTGCAGCTTATCATCTGCTAAAGGATGATTAAGGCTTGGAAACAGAGCCTGGAACAGAAGGAGAAGTGATGATGCTTGAGGTCTTTCCTCCATGGGCTCATTCACTAAGGTCCCCAGCACAAACCTCTCTCCAGTGGGACACACTTCCTAGAGGAATCAAAGGGGAAATTGGGCAATTAATCTAGGTCTGAGGGACGTCTTTATCTGTAAATTACAAGTTCGTCTCCCAGTACCTTAGGGCTTTCTCCTCATTTAAGTATACCCTGAAATTCATAGTTTTGGGGCTTGTAGACAGGGATGAGAGTATGAGCTTATTGCTTTTCTTTTTGATGCTCAAGAGATGTTGAGAACCTTGGAAGCTAATATTAAGATCCCTTAAAGAGATACTTGGGGCATATTGAGCCACGACACATGGGATTATAAACGCAAACAAGGTCAGTATTGGGGATAGAATTGATAATGTTTTCTCAGCAGTATTTGGGCTTATATGTGGCTCTAGAAGCAGAAATATCAGAAAGCTGAGTTTTATATGGAAGAGAAGAGAGGATACAAAAGACAGAGAAAATGAGAGAGGTTGGGAGAATATTTAAAATCATGGAGTTACAAAGAATGAAGATGCAGTGGCTGAGAGAATGAGAACTGGGAGAGGAGGAAGGAGAAAATGAGAGAAGGAAAGACAAAGCAAAGGGATAAACCAAAAGGGAGAAAAAAGAAAAAAGAGATAAAATAGAGACACAGGGAAGAACTTTCTTATAGGAGGAATTTCACTTGCTTTAGATCCTGACATAATACAGTTCCTGAATATAGGATAGGGTGTTTTTGAGTCACATTTGTGATCAGTGGCAAATGCTTCTAATGAGAAGAGTATCCTCATTTCTTTACTTATTAGGTAGGAGTTAGCTCTGTGAAGCCATGCTATTTTGTTGTATACAAGGCAGAAAATGGGGAAGGAAATAGGGAATTTTGTTGTATACTTGTTCCCAGATAACAGGAGTACTTTATTATACCTGAAATCTTCCCATTACTGGTGTAGCAATTTCTTATTGCTGCTTTAACAAACTGTCACAAATGTAATGGCTTAAAACCCCACAGATTTATTATCTTATAGTTCTGAATGTCAGAAGTCTGATTGTTGGCTTTTCTTCTTAAGTCTCTAAAGTAAAATGTCTCTTTTCCTTTTCCAGCTTCTAGAGGCCACCTGAGACCCCATGCATTCATTATTTCGGTCCCTTTTCTCTGTCTTCTATGCCAGGATCATAACATCTTAAAATATATCTCTGATTGACTCTTCTGCTTCCTTCTTCTACATTTCAGGACACCTGTGATTACATTAGGTCCACCCAGATAATCTAGGATAATCATGTATTAAATTCAGCCTTAGTATATAAACCATAATTCCACCTGCACCTTAGTTCACCCTTGCCAGATAGCAGATCAGATCCACAGTTTCTAGGCATTAGGATGTGGACATCTTCCAAGGTTATTATTTCTGCTTACTGAAACTAACCAGCAAGTGTTGTATAAATGGTGGAACCATTTGATAGGGACGTGAAACATGGGATACAGCTAAAAATCTCAATTATTTTGGCATCTTTAGATAATCATCTTTATTTTCGTTATGTATAGTTGCATAGGTAGGAAAGGAAATGTATTGAACATATACTTTGCATAGATAGATTGAGCTGTTGTTATCATTTAACCTTCTCTGTATTGACAGTAGAAAATAAGCCACAAATAAATTCTCATAAAATATTTGCTAGGAGTCAGACTGGCCTTTGCTTTCCCAACATGACATGGGACCTCCGGGAACCCAACCACCAAAAGAGAGGCTAAGTGACATCAAATTTAAATGGACTTTTCCAGGGAAGTTGGAATGGAGACATCAGCAAAAGTCAGTGTGGTGGGGGTGAGGAGGAAAAGATTGAAAATGTAGCAGAGACACAGATTTCTCAGGGTCTTTAAGCAATATTAAGGCTGTTACATTTCATCTTAAGATAAGTGGAAATCTGTTGAGAGTTTTTAAACAGGGAAAGTTGTTTGGGCTTTTCAAAGAGGAATATTTTTAAAAATCCCTCTTATTCTGCAGTATGGAGAATTGGTTAATAAAATTCAGAGTTTCTTAAGGACCCTCTCTGAATTGGAAACAACAAAATGGATGTATATCAGTTGGTGTTCTTTATCAAATATGATATCATACTTTATATTATTTTCTTTCAAAAGTATGCCTCCCATCTGAAGTTTATTTTTTATTTTTCAAGTTCTTATTTATTTATATTTATTTCCCCAATGCATTATTGTTTTCCTACTGTACAGCATGGTGACCCATTTTCACATCAACAGATGATGGATTAGGAGAATGTGGAATATATACACAATGGAATACTACTCAGCCATAAAAAAGTATGAAATAATGCCACTGGCAGCAACATGGGTGGAACTAGAGACTGTCATACTGAGTGAAATAAGTCAGAAAGAGAAAGACAAATAACATATGATATCACTTAAATCTGGAATCTAATATATGGCACAAATGAACCTTTCCACAGAAAAGAAAACCATCTGAAATTTAACAGTGGTTGTTGAGGTCACATCTTCTACAGGATTCTGTGCATTGGTTGATGATTTGGACTACAAACCACAAAACATTGTTGGGGCAATAACCAGCCTGATGTATCATTTCCATGCACTAGTCCTAAGTAACACAGATGCACAAATTCTATTTTGTCATTGAACCAAGAAAAGGAGGCTCTCTTTAATGTTCCCTCATTGATAATTCTTCTAATTCCCTTATGTGTCAGTGTAAAAGGAATATATGAGAAAAAGCTTGTTTCCCACTTTGCAAAATAAAACATGTAATTTTCATCTGTTATAATCAATTAATTGAGAGACCTTAATATTTTCAAGCATTCTTAATTCCCAGCAGAGAATAGCAGCATGAGGAGGGAGGAAACAGAGCCACATGTCTGAGTTATTCCTCCTGGGTCTCCCCATCTGGCCAGAGCAGCAGGGCGGGTTTTTTACCCTGTTCCTGGGCTTGTACCTGACCATGGTGTTGGGGAACCTGTTCAACATCCTGCTTATCAGGCTGAACCCTCACCTCCACACCCCCATGTACTTCTTCCTAAGCCATTTGGACCTCATAGATGTCTCCTTTTCATCATGCTGATGAACATGCAGACAAAAAACCTATCCATCTCTTACCCAGACTGCATCACACAGGTGTATTTTTATATACTTTTCAGTTGTCTTGATAATAACCTCCTTGTAGTGATGGACTATTACAGGTATGTGGCAATCTGTCACCCTCTCCACTACACCACCATCATGAGAGAGGAACCCTATGCTCTGCTGGTGGCTGGCTCCTGGAATCTCTCTTGTGCCAGTGATCTTTTTCACACCCTCCTGCTGGACCAGGGCTCCTTCTGTGCTGACAACATCATTCCCCATTTTTTCTGTAGCTTCCCCAACCTACACAAGCTCTCCTTCTCAGACACCTCTCTGAATGATCTGGTCACATTGACTGGAGGGGCTAGGGTTGTGATTTTTCCACTGAGTGGCATCCTGGTCTCTTATGGCCACTTTGGGCTCTCCATCCTGAGGGTCCCCTCTACTAAAGGGATCTGCAAAGCCTTGTCCACCTGTGGCTCCCACCTCTCTGTGGTGTCTCTATTCTGTGGGACAAGTATGGCAGTGTACCTTTCCTCCTCATCAGGCCAGTCCCATGACAAAGACATCATTGCTTCTGTGATGTACACAGTGGTCACCCCCATGCTGAACCCTTTCATCTACAGCCTGAGAAACAGAGACATGACATTGGCTCTGGGGATTCTTTTCAGAAAAAGTAACCTGTTAGCCAAGTGAGAGTCATTAAACCATGTGTTTATTTACTCACTGACCATGTCAGAAATGCTTGAAAATTGTGTGTTGAGCACCCATGTCTAGTATTTTCTAACTGTACTTTAAATGATCATTGTTATTAGATCAATATATATCACTTTAGTCATATCTCATCCATTTATTATCTGATAATACTAAATATGACATTACCCACAATGCACTTTCAACTTATGGTGTCAAAGCACCAAAATCATTTGTGTGTGTGTGTGTGTGTGTGTGTGTGTTTACATTTTGGTTTTTTTGTGTGTGTGTTATATTTGTTTTTTTTACAGATTTTTGAGGTGTATGTGTGTGTGTGTGTATATATATATATATATATATATATATACATATATATATATAATATTTTGTCATCTATCTTGGGCATTGATTTTCTGATTATTTATTTATATATTTATTTATTTATTTATTTTATTGTTATTTCCCCAACACATTTTTTTCCACTGTACAACATGGGGACCCAATAACACATATATTTATACATTCTTTTTTCTCCCATTGTCATGCTCCTTTGTAGGTATCTAGACCTTGTCCTCTGCTATACAGCAGCATATCATTGTTCATCCATTCCCAATGCAATATTTTGCATCAGTTAACCCCAAGCTCAAATCCATCCCACTCCCTTCCCCTCCCCCCAGGCAACCACAAGTCTATTTTCCAAGTCCATGATTTTCTTTTCTGTGGAAAGATTCCTTTATCCTGTATATTGGATACCAAATATTAGTGATATCATATGGTATATGTCTTTTTCTTTCTGACTTACTTCACTCAGGATGACGGTCTCCAGTTCTGTCCATGTTGATGCAAATGGCATTATTTCATTCCCCTTTATGGCTGAGTAGTATTCCTTTGTGTATATATACAACATCTTCCTAATCCATTCATCTGTTGATGGTTATGTGTGTTGCTTCCGTGTCTTGGCTATTGAGCTACAATAAACATACAGGCACATGTGTCTTTTTTAAGGAAAGCTTTGTTTGGGTATATGCCCAAGAGTGGGATTTCTGGGTCATTAGGTATTTCTTTGTATAGATTTCTAAGGTACCTCCATACTGTTCTCCATATTGTTTATACCCACTTACATTCCCACCAACAGTGCAGGAGGGTACCCTTCTCCCCACACTCCCTCCAGCATTTGTTATTTGTGGACTTATTAATGATGGCCATTCTGACTGGTGTGAAGTCTTATCTAATATTTATTTTGATTTGCATTTCTCTAATAATCAGGGATATTGAAAATTGTTTCATGTGCTTGTTGGCCATCTATATATCTTTGGAAAAATGTCTATTCAGGTCTTTTGCCCATTTTTCAATTGGGTTGTTGGCTTTTTTGCTGTTGAGTTGTATAAGTTGTTTGTCTATTTTAGAGATTAAGTCCTTGTCAGTTGCATCACTTGAAACTAGTTTCTTCCATTCTGTAAGATGTCTCTTTGCTTTATTTTTGGTTTCCTTTGCTATGCAAAAGCTTGTCAGTGTGATGAGGTCCCATTGGTTTATTTTTGCTTTTACATCTGTTGCTCTGGGAGACTGACCTGAGAAATTATTTGTCAGGTTTATGTAAGAGAATATTTTGCCTATGTTATATCCCAGAAGTTTGAATTTTGTCATATTTTATATTTAAGTCTTTAAGCCATTTTAAGTTTATTTTTGTGCATGTTGTGAGGGCATGTTCTGGTTTCATTGATTTGTATGCATCTGTCCAGGTATCCCAACAATACTTGCTGAAAAGTTTGTCTTTTTCCCATTTTATGTTCTTGCCTCCTTTGCCAAATTTAATTGACCATAGGTGTCTGGGTTTATTTCTGGGTTCTATATTCTTTTCCATTGGTCTCTATGTCTGTTTTGGTATGAGTACCACACAGTCTTGATGACTGTGTGTTTGTAATAGTGTCTGAAGTCTGGGAGAGTTATGCCTCCTGCTTTCTTTTTGTTCTTCAGAATTGCTATAGCAACTCTGGGTCTTTTGTGGTTCCATATAAATTTTTGGATTGTTTGTTCTATTTCTCTGAAGAATGTAATGGATAATTTTATAGGGGTTGCATTGAACCTGTAGTTTGATTGGGTGAGTATGGCCATTTTTACAGTATTAATTTTTCCAGCCCAAGAGCATGGAATATCCTTCCATTTCTTTACATCTTCTTTAATTTCTTTGATGAATGTTTTATAGTTCTCAGCATATAATTCCTTTACCTCCTTGGTCAGTTGTATTCCCAGGTATTTGATTTTTTAGGGTACAATGTTAAAAGGTATTGCATTTTTGTATTCCTTTTCTAAAATTTGTTAGTGCACAGAAATGTGACTGATTTCTGAGTGTTAATATTATATCCTGCTACTTTGTTGAATTTGTTGACCAGTTCAAGTAGTTTTTTTGGTTGAGTCTCTAGGGTTTTCTATATACAGTATCATGTCGTCTGTATACAGGGACAGTTTTACCTCTTCTCTTCCTATTTGGATGTATTTTATTTCTGTTCTTTGATTGCTGTGGCTAGGATTTCCAATACTATGTTGCTAAGAGAGGGGAGAGTGGGCATCCTTGTCTTGTTCCATATTTTAGTGGGAAGGCTTTAAGCTCTTCTCCATTGAGTGTTATATTTGCTGTGGGTTTGTCATAAATGGTTTTTATTATGTTAAGGTTTTTACTCTCTGTACCCACTTTGGTAAGTGTTTTGATCATGAATGTATGTTGAACTTCTTCAAATGCTCAATCATCTATTGAGATGATCATGTGGTTTTTGTCTCTTCTTCTGTTAGTTAAACATTTTGCATTATGTTGAATCATCCTTGTGAACCTGGGATGAATCCTACCTGGTCATGTTGTATGATTTTTTGATATGTTGTTGGATTCAGTTGGCTAAGATTTTGTTGAGAATTTTTGCAATTCTTGAAATTGTTCCATGTGCACTTGAGAATGTATATTCTCATTTTTTTGGATTTAATGTCCTGAAAATGTTGATTAAGTCTAACTTTTCCATTGTGTCCTTTAGGATCTCTGTTTCTTTGTTGATTTTCCATCTAGAGGAACTGACCATTGATGTGGTTGGTGTGTTAAACTCTCCTGCTATGATTGTAATCCCATCAATTTTCCCTTTTATCTGTGATAGTATTTGTTGGACGTATCTGGGTCCTCCTATATTAGGGGCATATGTATTGACAATTGTAATATCCTCTTCTTGTGTGGATCCGTTAACCATTATGTAGTGTCCTTCTTTGTCTTTCTTTATGGCCTTTGTTTTAAAGTCTATTTTGTCTGATATGAGTATTGCAACTCCTGCTTTCCTGTCTTGCCCATTGGAATGAAATATTTTTCCCATCCCCTCATTTTCAATCTGTGTGTGTCCTTTCCCTAGCGTGAGTTTCTCATAGACAGCAGATTGAGGGTTTTTGCTTTTTTATCCAATCTGCCACTCTGTGTCTTTTGATTGGAGCATTCAGTCCATTGACATTTAAGGTGATTCTTGATAGATATGTGTTTATTGCCATTTTAAACCTTGTTTTCCAGTTGATGCTATGTTTCTCTTTTCTTCCTTTCTTTCCTTAGCTGGATGGTGCTCATTTATTTTATACTTGAGTACTCTTCTTTTCAGTTTTGTGAATGTAACTGTCAGTTTTGTTTTGTGGTTGCCCTGTTTTTTAAGTATGTAAATCCCTGCCTATATCTGCTTTCTTTAGCCTGATAGTCATATAGGCTCAATCACATCATTAAAATAAAAAAGAATCTCTTATATTTTTTTTTTGCTTTCCTTCCCTACATTGTATGGTTTTGATGTTTGTTTGTTTTTACATCTTCATGTTTAGATCTATATGCTGGCTTATTTAACTGACTGCTTTCCAATTGTGGTTTCCTCCATCATAATTCTTCCTTTTTCCTTCTCTCTCTCTCTCTTTCTCCCTCTCTCTCTCTCTCCCTCTTTTTAATTTAGAGAAGCCCTTTCGGTATTTTTTTTAGAATGGGTTTATTTTTGCTGTACTCTTTTAGCTTTTTTGTTGTTGTTGGAGAAATTTTTTTTCTCTGACAAACAATTCTTTATTTTCCATTCCATTTGAAATGATATTCTTGCTGAATAGATATTCTATGTTGCAGATTTTTTTCTTTCAACAGTTTAAGTATGTCTTGCCACTCCCTCTGGCCTGCAGTGGTTCTGTAAAGAAATCAGTGGATAGCCTTATGATTGTTTGCTTATAATTAATTCTCTTCTTTAATCTTGCTGCCTTTGGAATCCTCTCTTTAACTTTTGCCATTTTTATTATAATATGTCTTGATGTGGGCCTGTTTGGGTTCAATTTGTTTGGGGCCCTCTGTGCTTCCTGTATCTTGATGTCAGTATCCTTTAGATTTGGAACATTTTCAGTCATTTTTTTCAAACATATTTTCAAGAAATCCCCTTTTCTTTCTCCTCTCCTTCTGGTATTCCTATTATGCATAGATTGGCCAGCATTATATTATCCCACAGGTCTCTATTGCTTTCATGTTTTTTCCTTTGTTTTTCTTTCTGCTGTCCTATTTGGGTGATTTCCATTATTCTATCCTCCACATCACTATTTCACTCCTCTGCATTATTCATTCTGTTCTTTATTACCATTATACAGTTTGTGTCTCTGCAAATGAATTTTCTCATTTTTCTTGGCTCCTCCTTATATTTTCTAGTTCCTTTCTAAATGAACCTGCATTACTGTTCATATCATATTTTAATTCCTTCCATATTTTCACTATCTCACTTTTGAACTCCAAGTATGTCAGTCTGTAGAGTTCAATTTCGTTGTTGACTGTTTTAGGTGAATTCTCCTGTTCCTTTAACTGAGAACAGTTTCTGAGCTTCTTCATCTTGCTTGTATTTTTTTTTCTTTGAATTTGGGGAAGCCAAACTGTAGACTTGTAATGCTATTTCTATGCAAGAATACCTCTTTGAATTTTTTGGGTGGGGCACTATTTATTTTTGGTGTGGGAATTTGAATATTTGCTGTATCTTTCTTTGGTGTGAGGAGGGTGTTAGCATCAGGATGCTTAATGTGTTTTCAAGGAGAAGGAGGCAATGTATAGGGGTAGCAGTCAGTCCCTGTTCATTGGGTTCTCAATAGAAGCAAAGATCTGCAGGAAAGTGTTAATTAATAGAAACCATTGTAGGAAGATAAAAAATGAACAATGGAAGGGTGAAGTAGTTTGACCTTGTCATTTGTTTCATGTTTGTTTTATTTGGATTTCCATCAGGAAGTGGAGTTCATTTTAAAAGTAGCAAATCAAATAGGAACATGGGGAGAAAAATCCTTCTTCACATCCCAGAGTATGACCTGTCAGGGGAATCATGAATCTGTTAGGAAGGACAAGTCAGGAGTTCTGCCCACATCTCAGTCTGGACTCCTGCACAAATGGCATCTCCCTGATGTTCTTACAAAGGACAGTGTTGCCTCACAGTCTTCCCTGAGAACCATCTGCCTGAGAATCACCTGGCCCCAGGTCTCATGAATGAGCATCATTGGATGTGGAGCTGGGATCTGCATCTTTCACAAGCTCCCCATGCGATTCTACAGAACATCCTGGTTTAGGGACCACTGTCCTAGGGCATCTGTCCTGGAGGCAGGAGGAGGAAAAGTGAGCAATTAACACAGGTGTAATGCATGTCTCTTATGAAGAACTTGGTGCCATATGCCCTTCAGTCCTCTCCCTCGTGGGTATAACACAGTCTTCATCTCTCCATTTCTGAAAGTGGTGAAATAACTGATGAGTAAGCTGTAAGCTTATGACTCTTCTGATGCTGGTGAGAAGTTCAGGACCACAGAAGTTGTGGCTATATATGGTATCAGTGTCCTACAGAAAATGTAAGAAACTAACCCATAGCCCTTGCAGCTAAATCACTTGAGCATATAGTTCAGAGAAGAACTGGATATCTTTCACTGGAAGCATGTGTGTGTGTGTTTGTCTGTGTGTCTCTTCACAGGTGCCCAGTATTTCTCTGTGCTCTTGCTTAATCCACTTCTTATTACTAGTTCCTTAAAGGGGAGGGCGAACATAATTTGATTCTGACTTCTCTTGACAAGAGTACGTTTCATTAGTGATTGTGGATGTTGACAGGCTCATGAGAGGTTGTTGAATTAGGAGGAGATTGATAATCATGAATAGTAGTAAAATAATACATAACTTCCAGTAAAATTTTTAGCTTTTCAAGCAGTTATACTGCATGGCTAAACTCAAAAACACTTTGGTTTAATCAACAGATATATTTCTTTTTAATCTTTATACATAGTGGACATTTTGACTATTTTTGATCCACTTTGCTTTCAATATATGTTGTTGAATTTTTCTCTATATACTTTGATTATGAGTTTCAGATTTAAATGTTCAGTATTTTACAACATGAAGCTCAAACCTCATGACTGTTTTTTAATTTTATTTATTTTTTTATGTTTTGGTAATTTTAGGGCCACAACCACAGTGTACGGAAGTTCACAGGCTAGGAGTCGAATAATAGCTGTAGCTGCCAGCCTAAACCACAGCCACAACAATGGGTGATCCAGGAAGTATCTGCAAGCTATACCACCCCACAAGGCAATGCCGGATCATTAACCCACTGAGCAAGGCCAGTGATCAAACCTGTGTCCTCATGGATATTAGTCGGTTTCAGTACCACTGAACCATGATGGGAACTCCTTATGATTGTTTTTAAATGTACAAACAGAATAGATATTAGGACACTTGAATTTACTATCCCTATGCTAAGACGGTGTGACACTTTCTCTTTACTAACTAGACACAGCTGCAAGTCATGACTTAGAGGCTGCCTCTCCCATAGATGATGGAAATATGCCACTGATCTAGTTTCTCTTCTGTATCAAACTCTCTTCTTTGTTGGTAAATTTGCTCATTTCATGTGATGATACAATCCACTTTAAAGGATTTTTTCAGGGACAGGTCAGTGTACTCAGATACTGGCATATTCACCAGTAGAAAAGTCTTCTTTTTTTCCTGGCTTCTATAAATCAAATTATATTGATTTCTGCTTCTCTTACTCCCCATCCTTCCCCAGGAGACAGGAGAGGAGCATGAGGATGGACAACCAAAGCAGTGTGTCCGAGTTCCTCCTCCTGGGGCTCCCCATCCAACCAGAGCAGCAGGGTGTGTTCTTTGCCCTGTTCCTGGGCATGTACCTGACCACAGTGCTGGGGAACCTGCTCATCATTCTGCTCATCAGGATGGACCCTCACCTCCACACCCCCATGTACTTCTTCCTCAGCCACTTGGCCCTCACGGACATCTCTTTTTCCTCTGTCACTGTCCCTAAGATGCTGATGAACATGCAGACTAAATATCCATTAATTCCTTACGCAGAATGTGTAACACAGATGTATTTTTTCCTACTTTTTACTGATGTAGACAATTTCCTTCTCACCTCGATGGCATATGATCGGTACATTGCCATTTGTCATCCTCTCCATTATACCACCATCATGAGAGAGGGAGTGTGTACCTTACTAATATCTGCATCTTGGGTTTTATCTTGTGCCAATGCCCTTTGTCACACCCTCCTGCTGACCCAGCTGTCATTTTGTGCTGAGAACACCATTCCCCATTTCTTCTGTGACCTTGATGTGCTCCTCAAGCTCTCCTGCTCAGACACATCCATCAATGAGCTGGTTATTTTCATAGCAGGAGTGGCCATCATTATCCTCCCATTAAATTGCATCTTGGTCTCTTACGGCTGCATTGGGATCACCATCCTCAAGGTTCCATCCACCAAGGGCATCTGCAAAGCCTTGTCCACCTGTGGATCCCACCTCTCAGTGGTTTCTCTCTATTATGGAACAATTATCGGGCTATATTTTGTCCCCTCATCCAAAATCTCCAGTGACAAGGACATAGTTGCCTCTGTTGTGTATACAGTGGTCACCCCATTGCTGAACCCCTTCATTTACAGCCTGAGGAACAGGGACATGAAGGGGGCCCTTGAGAAACTCTTCCACAAGGTATCAGTCTTGTCTCAATGATGTTTGCTCATCTTTATAACAGACACATATAGTCACATAACCCCAGATCTTACACCCCTTATCTCAAGCCCAGGTTGGTATAAGTGCTCACTATTTCATAACATGAACTGCATTCTATTTATTTTCTGTTTTCCTAGGAATTTCTTAGTATGAATTGTGACATCTAAATTGATATTATTGATTGTCACTCTTGTGTGTTAGATTGAGCAATAACACTGCTAGTAGTAAGACTTATGTATTTCTTCTTCTTTCCCAAGAGAGAATATATTAGTTATTTTTATAATTGGTCTATTGAGGTATAGTTGTCACATAAATGCAGTATATATTTAATGTGTACAGTACATTGTTATTGATACATGTTCATTGTGAATTAGCTACCACAATCAAGCTTATTAATGAATTCCCCACCTCTTTGTAGTTATTATTTTATTTTGTGTGTGTGTGTTGAAAAGACTTAATTTAATATCCTTCTTCCTAGCAAATACCAAGTACACAATTCAGTATTGTTAACTCTACTCATTTTGCTGTACATTCAATATCAATAACTCTTGCTTAATTGAACTTCATACATCATGCTAGGTGAAATAATTCAGACTCAGAAAGCAAATATTCTGTGATACCTCTTATGTGTGGAATCTAAAATTCTATTCTCAGAGAAGCAGAGAAGAGAATGGCAGTTGCCATCAACTGGTGGGAAGGGGTATGTGCCAATATTGGAATTTATTTATGAATTGTTGGAAATCATGGCTAATAAGTCTCCCTTGGCAGATAAAGTCTGCAGAATTGGACATTTGTAAAGCGTCTCCTTTTCTTTCCCCACTTCTCATTCAGTTCTCTTCTATATTATTTTGTTAGTAGAAACAGTGGTGGATAAGGAGAATAAACTCTTTAGTTGCCTTTTTTAGCTCCAGAAAACTATACACAGCTATGAGTTCAGTTCCTCCACTTACCAGAAAAGGACTTGAAATTTCTTCTTGGTTTGGGGAACACTGATCACTCTTATGGACTGAAGTGCCTTTCTCTCAGTGGTTCACTCTCAGCCCAGTTGTCCATGGAATTTTATGCCTGCAGATGTGAGTTTGAAGACACTGGCTGTGTCCAGACAGAGAATGAGAAAGCCAATGAAAGCATCCATGGTCTGGATTCTTCTGTTATTCCCACTGAATTTGAACCTATCTCATACAATTTCTTCATTATATGTCTTTGTGGAAGTCATTTCTACTCAGCTTAGTGACAAAAAGTTTGTGTGATGAGCCTAAGTAATCCACCTTTTTAGTCTCCAGTGAACCACCTAGTTCTATTACTTCAGGCTGTGGTTAGTTAAGGATGAACAGGATCAAAGATGCTTCTGAGGAGTTCCTTGATGGCATAGAGGTTAAGGATTCAGTGCTGTCACTGCTGTGGCTCTGATTCAATCCCTGGCCTGGGAATTTCCACATGTCATGGGTGTGGCCATAAAAAGAAATTGTTTAAAAACATGCTCCTGAGACTCAGCACCATATAGCTGTAAGGGAAGAGTATTTGGGAAAGACAGATCTCAGTTGCAGGCTGTAACTATCAAAGTGTGTCACCTCACACAATCAACTTAACACTTCTGAACTTCCATTTCCTCTTCTGTGTATGCAGAAAAATCATAAAAACATTGAATATATTTTTGATTTGAAAGAAATAAAATACCAAATTTGGCTTATGATGACAACTGACTTAGAATAAAAATCACTGGCTTTCCTTCCCTATGAATCAGAGTTGAGTTTTGGAGCAGACCTTGCACAGATCCTCCTGAATTATCGTAACTATGGGACCATGGCAGATAGATTATCCTCCCCAAATCAAAGTGAAACAGTGGTCCTAGGATACAGCAGCACATCTTTCTGACTGAGCTAGAACCAAATTACTAATCACAAATGGATGAGTAAGATGTTGGGTGAGTAGATGGGAAGAGACAGATCAGAAAAGCATCTTACTCTCTACATTTTTAATATTCGCTCAGATTGACCCTTGATGAGGTTCTGATGAAGTTTCCATTTAACATCCTAGCTTTCTTTGTAGAAGGACAAGGGCATCTTCCACCAGCATCCCACCTGATTAAGCTGCAGACATGGAGCCACTCAGTCTTATCCAGTTCCAGAGCCAAAACCTGAACCGGGCTTTGACCTTTTTGCTGGTCTAGAGAAAGGGTGCCTCCTTTGGCCAGACACACCCATGGGTGCCTGGCCCAGTTTCCCCACTGTCACTGGACATCTGTCTCTTGGATCCTTGACTGTTTGCCTGCCCCTGTAAGACCCATTCCCTAAAGAGGTCAACACTGTTGTTCACATCTTCATCCATGGGCTGTTGATACTGCTCTGCATGGATTTTTCTCAAGAAATATGAAATCCTTGACCATTTGCCTGCCCTGTAAGACCCATTCCCTAAAGTGGTCAACACTGTTGTTCCCATCTTCATCCATGGGCTGTTCTTACTGCTCTGCATGGGTTTTTCTCAAGAAATGTGTGTGATGGGAAGTGCTTTATTACCACCTGTCCTGCTATATTGGCTTTCCTTAGTTGTAGGCATCCAAGTCATATTGATATGAATATGTATATAAAACTTTTGGAACTCTCTAAGTATGAGTTTTATTTGAAGCATCCCAGGTCTGACTCATGACCTTCTATGGTAAAGCATCTCATTGGACTTAAAACAAAGTTTGCTACATTTTTGAAAATCATGAATGGGTAATGAGATCACCAGTTAATAAAAACTTCTGGAAGGGAGTCATTATTGACACTTCAACTACTAGTTTACATCCTTCTTAAAACCTAAAAATAGGGAGTTCCCATTGTGACTCATTAGTTAACGAACCCTACTAGCATCCATGAGGATGTGGGTTCAACACCTGGCCTTGCTCAAAGAGTTAAGGATCTGGCACTGCTGTGAGCCATGGTATAGGTGTGAGATGTGGATCAGATCTGATGTTACTGTGGCTGTGGCCAGAGGCCACAGCTCTGATTGGGCCCCTAGCCTCGGAACCTCCAAATGCCACAGATGCAGCCAAAAGAAGACCAAAAAAAGTTAAAAACATTAATTCTTTCTTTTTTATAGTCGTTTCCCCAATAAAATCTTTTTTTTTTTCTACTGTACAGCATAGTGACCCAGTTACACATATATGTATACATTATTTTCTCTCCAATTATCATGCTCCATCAAAGTGAATAGACATAGTTCTTGGTGCTAAAGAGCAGGATCTCCTTGCTAATCCGTTCCAAAGGCAAAAGTTTACATCCATTAACCCCAAGCTCCCAATCCATCCCAATCCCTCCCCTTTACCCTTGGCAACCACATGTCTATTCTCCAAGACCATGATTTTCTTTTCTGTGGAAAGCTTCCTTTGTGCCATATATTAGATTCCAGATATAAGTAATATCTTATGGTATTTTTCTTTCTCTGTCTGATTTACTTCACTCAGGAAGAGAGTCTCTAGTTCCATCCATGTTGCTGCAAATGACATTGTTTTGTTGTTGTTTATGGCTGAGTAGTATTTCATTGTGTATATATACCACTTCTTCCTAATCCAATCGTCTGTCAATGGACATTTGGATTGTTTCCATGTCTTGGCTGTTGTGAATAGTGCTACAATGGACATGATGGAGCATGTGTCTTTTTCAAGGAAGGTTTTGTATGGATATATGCCCAAGAGTAGGATTGCTGAGTCATATGGTAGTTCTGTGTATAGCTTTCTAAGGTACCTCCATAATGTTTCTATAGTGGTTGTACCACCCATTCCCACGAAGATTTCAGAAGGTTCGCTTTTATCCACACCCCCCAGCAATTGTTATTTGTGGATTATTAATGATGGCCATTCTGCCTGGTGTGAGATGGTATCTCATGTTCATTTTGATTTGCAGCTTTCTAATAATCAGGGACATAGAGCATTGTTTTAAGTGTTTATTGGCCATCTGTATATCTTCTTTAGAGAAAACTTTCTTCAGGTCCTTTACCCATATTTCCCTTGGGTTGTTGGCTTTATTGCTGTTGAGTTGTGCAAGTTGTTTGCATATTTTAGAGATTAGGCCCTTTTCAGTTGCATTGCTTGAAACTATTTTCTCCCATTCTGTAAGGTGTCTTTGTTTTCTTTTGGGTTGCTTTGCTGTGCAAAACCTTGTAAGTTTTATGAGGTCCTATTGGTTTATTTTTCTTTTGTTTTGGGAGACTGACCTGAAAAAACTTTTTAAGGTTGATGTTAGAGAATGTTTTGCCTATTTTCTCTTACAGGAGTTTGATAGTATCTTGTCTTATATTTAAATCTTTCAGCCAATTTGTGTTTATTTTGGTGCATGGTATGAGGGTGTGTTCTAGTTTCATTGATTCGCATGCAGCTGTCCAGGTTTCCCATCAATACTTGCTGAAAAGACTGTCTTTTTCCCATTTTATGTTCTGCCTCCTTTGTCAAAAGTTAATTGACGAAAGGTGTCAGGGTTTATTTCTGGGTTCTCTATTCTGTTTCATTGGTCTATATGTATATTTTGGTACCAGTACCACACTTGTTTGATAATTGTGGCTTTGTAATATTGCCTGGAGTCTAGGAGAAGCCTCTGCTTAAAAAAAAAAAAAGTCAAGAACAAGGCAATTACCCTAAAGAGTTAAGGGGTCCCAAGAAACTCATCACCCTACCCCTGCACAGATCCCAAATAAAACATCTTATATACATTAAACTACCAAAATGCAAAGACTTAGAAATAATTTTAATTCACCATGAATGATCTTAATGTCAACATTATACTAACCTTAGTTGACATGGGTGACCTGTTTTAATTGAAGCTTAAATTTATGAATTGGGAGGTGGGTATGACAGGACATTTCAAGAGATAAAGAAGTTGGGAAATGCTAATACAGTGGGAAGGATTCTGGTTGGATGGGACCCAGTCTCATTTCCTTGTCTGCTTGGGGCCTGTGGGAATAGCCTAAGTCTAGCCCTAGATAGGGCTCAAACATGTAATTCACTGTCTGTGGTTTATGATTTCTTGGGGGTCAGAATGAGTAATGAAGGTGAGCTGATTGGGCCAGTTTGAGCAGCAGGTCCAGGATATCAGAGGGGTCATGGATGGCCGGGTAATCTCATATCTTAGCCTCCCTCATGTCCATGAACTCTGTCATCAGGAGCCTGAGACTCTGCCAGGAGACTCCCTCCTGTAAAAGCTGACCATGAGGAGTAGATTATATTGTATAGACATTTCAGAGGACGTAAGAGAGGTAGAGGTCAATGACTTTGGGAGACTCTCAGTGGCCCATAATTTACGACAGTCGATGTCAATAGAATGAGAGTAGTAGATAAGGAGATGAGAGCCCCATCTCTGATTATATGGGAAAGCTCTCCTCACACAATCAAGGACCCCTAGAGAGACTACATGGAAGGGAGACCTTGGGAGAACACAAGTTCAAGTCCTGTTTCAGATCGTATACAAATGGAATCCTCAATTACCGGGACACAGCAAACAGCTTGAAATTATACACACATGTACTTTCTACTGCTGAAGCCTGGGAGGTTTTGATTCTTTGAAAGATGCTCAGTAATTATTTATGGAGAAATATAGGAATTAAGAAACATTTTAAGATAGACTGAGTCTGAAAAACAAACTGCATTTGGGAGGGGTTTGAGGAAGCCAGTGGACTCTTGTCCCTCCAGAGGGATATGAGGAAGTCAAAATGATATGGTCTTTATTTTTAAACAGTATTTAAAAATATATATATAGTTGATTTACAATGTTCCTTCAATTTCTGCTGTACAGCAAAGTGACCCAGCCATACACACGCACACACACTTTTTTCTCATACTATCTTCCATTATGTTCTATCCCAAGAGATGAGATTGGACATAGTTACGTGTGCTGTGCAGTAGGACCCCATGCTTACCCATTCCAAATGCAATGGTTTGTATCTACCAACCTCAAACTTCCCACACCCTCGCCACCTCCCATGGCAAACCCAAGTCTGCTCTCCATGACTGTGATCAACAATAACATTTTTTAATGTTTCTGACATTCCTTAGATGCCCATAGATAATTTTTTTCTATCTCTGCAATTAAGATGCTGGTGTCTCTTTTAGCTCTGAAGCCAAACCTGAAGGCAAATAAGGAAAATGGTGCTTTGTTCACACCTACAGGTAACAAAAACTGACCTTTGTATTGAATACTTATGAGCAGTAGGGTGAAGAGGCAACAAAAGGAACTCAACCATTCTTATTGACGAGATTGTGGAAAATCATGGCACTTTGAGTAACCAGCATGGAAATCTGAACTTTGAATTTCAATCTTCTTATGGGAAACTCTTCACCTATTCTACATCTCCTGGAATATGATATCCTGTCTTTCTTTCTTTTGTCTTAACCTCTGCTTATTTCTGTAAACAAGAGAGATGACCTCTAATTTTTTAAAACTGACAAATTAACAATATGCAATGAGTGTTATGAAAGCTGGGCCCATACCTTGCTCAGTGTTCTATCCCTAGCACTTATAGCAGCTCTCATCACCTAGGAAGCATCAGGTGTTTTGTTATCTAGTAAAGGAATCTCAGAGAAAAAAATTAATATTTTTAGGGCTATACATATGGCATATGGAGGTTCCCAGGATAGGGGTCCAATCAGAGTTAGAGCTGCTGGCCTATGCCACAGCCACAGCAATGCCAGATTCAAGCCACATCTGTGACCTGCACCATAGCTCATGGGAACGCTGGATCCTTAACCGACTGAGAGAGGTCAGGGGTCAAACCCAAATCCTCATGGATCCTAGTTGAGTTCATTAACCACTGAGCCATGACATGACCTCCTCAGAGAAAATGTAGTATATTTCTGAGCAGAGGAGGTATGCAGAGTAACAACAGTATTGATAATAATAGCTCTCATCTATTGAAAATGTACTAGTAGAAGCCACTCTACTAGATGCATTTCATAGTTAATCTCAGTTAATTCTCCAGATCCCCCATTTAGATAGAGGTTATATGCACCATCTTATAGATGAGAAGCTAAGGCTCAGAATGGTTAGGTAACAGGATTATATTTTCATGACTCTTGTGTGGCAGACCCCAATGTGGATCCAAGTTTGATTATAAGCCTCTGTCTTTTCAAAGAAAGTTTCTCTCGGTCTATATAAGAAGAAAGAATTCTCCTATGACTAAGGAGCCTCCTAAGGGTGCCCTTCATGTCCTTGTTCCTTAGGCTGTAGATAAAGGGGTTCAACATGGGGGTCACCACTGTATACATTACAGCTGCTACAAAGTCTTTCCCTACAGAAGCAACAGAGGGAAGGCACAAGTAGGCACTGAAGAGGGTCCCATAGAACACAGAGATGACACAGAGATGGGAACTGCAGGTGTAAAAGACTCTGCCTCCCACACCATGAGTTTGGACTCTCAGGATGGCAGATACAATGTGTATGTAGGAGATGACAATGCACAGAAAGTGGACAGTGAGCTCTGTGCCTCCTAAGGCAAAAACCATCAATTTGTTGATGTGGGTATCAGAACAGGACAGCCTCAGGACAGGAATTATGTCACAGAAAAAGTGGGATTTTTCCCCAACAACACAGGAGTACAGCTGAGCCATGAGGAGGGTGTGAGTGAGGGCAACAACGTGGGTGAAGACCCAGCATGAGGCAAGCAGCAGGGCACTAACTCACAGACTCATTATTGTGGAGTAGCGGATAGAGTGGCAGATGGCCATGTAGTTGTCATATGCCATCACTGCTAGAAAGAAGCTGTCAAGGTCACCTAACATCAGAAAGAAATACATTTTGTGAGATGTTATGACGCTGAAATGTGTACAATTACCAGCATCTTGGTTACTGTGGAGGATGTTAAACTCATGTCAACAAAGGACAGGTTGCCAGAAAGAAGTACATGGGCATGTGGAGGTGGGAGTCAGAGCCGATGGCCAGGATGATGAGTAGGTTCCCAGTCAAAGTGAAAAGATACTTTCACAGGAAGATTCCAAAAAATAACTGCTGTTGCTGGTGACCCATATAAGACTTGAAGGAAAAATTCAAAGTTGCTGGATTGGTTTTCTAAAGATCTGCAGCATCGGGGAGGTAGGAAGGACATTTAGAATGTGAGATTTCTTCTAGAATGCTACATGTGCTGCCTCCCAAATCTTCCAACTCTCAAATCTCTCTTTAAATTCATTTTAATCCCCAGTCCTGACTTCATCTCTGAGCTGATGCTATTTCCTTTCTTTCTTTTTATTATGAATATTATAGCTTTTTATTTACTCTCTCTTTCCATCTGGTCAACCTTTAATATGGAGAGCATTCTCCCAAGTTGTCTTTGCATGTTCACCTCTGGTATTACCAAGACTTGGACTTGGTCCATAGCCCTAATCAGTCTCATCCTCACAGCATCATGCAGACACAAGTGGACAGAGATGTACGATACCCTTCATTCTCTCCATAGCCCCCAGTCCATACAAAATTCATTTTAAAACCTTCACCATATCTCATTTTAGAGTGAAGGGCATATGAAGGACTCATATCCATTTATTTCCTCATCTTTTCATCTGAATTAGATGTTCTGAGTCCCCCCCCCACTTTTGAGTTTTTGTCACGGACATAATCATTTTATACCTAATATTTACTAGCTACTTGTTGTATGATAGGCACTCAACTAAGCATTTCTTACAGGCTGTCTATTTTAATCCTTAAACAGAACTAGGAAGTAGAGAGAATTAGGCTTAAGATTGTATATTGAAGTAAATTGAGGCTGAAGTTAATTAAATCACTTGCATCCACAGCTTGTAAATATTTGAGAGAGAATTCAAACCCATAGCATTGGAAGGCAGAAATTGCATCACCAATCAATACAGAGAGGTGATTTTCTATCACCAGATTTACATTTTATTTCTCAATATTCCCATTTTTGAATCTTTAATCTCCCTGCCCTTCCTCTCTTGGATACTCATCTTTTATAGAAGAAAAATGAGGTTCAAGAACTAGATAGAACCTGTAACTTCATAAGGTCTAGAGATCCCAAAGCATTGGTCCTAGTGATAACAAATTGAAATGCTTTTTAAAAATACAGACTCCTCAGACTTACTCAGGTTTTATGGATTAAACATTCTAGGGTACCCAATTTAAGCATTGAGTATTATTTAAAAACTAAAATGAAATCCTCCCTCAAGTATTTCAATGCTTAGTAGACATTAAGAATAAATTGTTTAGTTTAACACTTCCATTTGATTCACAGATGAATAAGCTAAGATTTAGAAGTGAAGTGATTGGAATGCATTTATGCTATGCTTTAGAGGAAGACATGGAACAAGACCCAGTGTATCCAGACTCTCCAACTAGTGCTTTTTTTTAGAGCCACACTCATGACATATGGAAGTTCCCAGGTTAGAGGTCAAATTGGAGCTACAGCTTCTGGCCTATGCCAAAGCCACAGCAATGGGATCTGAGCTGCGTCCACAGCTCATGGAAGTGCTGTATCCCTGACCCACTAAGCAAGGCCAGGGATTGAACCCACATCCTCACAGATATTAGTCAGATTTGTTTCCACTGAACCACAATAGGAGCTCCCAGTTATCTTTTTAAATTATATTTTTGTTATCAGTATCTTGCAGATCTAAATATTTGTCAAATCCCGATTTTTATTTTTATTTTATTTTTATTTTTTTTTTTTTGTCTTTTTGCCATTTCTTGGGCTCCTCCCATGGCATATGGAGGTTCCCAGGCTAGGGCTCTAATTGGAGCTGTAGCTGCCAGCCTATGCCAGTACCACAGCAATGTGGGATCTGAGCCATGTCTGCAACCTACACCACAGCTCACAACAACACCGGATAGTTAACCCACTGAGCAAGGCCAGGGATTGAACACGCAAACTCATGGTTCCTAGTTGGATTCGTTAACCACTGCACCATGATGGGAACTCCAAATCCTGATTTTTATTGAAATTCCACAACTAAAGAAAAGTTTGCCTATATAGGATAGAAGATTTACTGAAACATTGAGTTCCTATTTTGAAATTAATACTTCAACCATTAGCAAGAGGAAAATCTCAACACTGTTACATGTTTTTCTACCCTGAACCCTACCATAATTCAGAAACATTTCTCAGAACTATATAATTTCTTCCAAGAGATCATAAAAACGCAAGTTATTTTTCCCTTCATCATTCCATGGAGAATATAATGCCTCACAAAGATTAGTCTCTTCTGACTGGGTACATTCTAATAACCATATCCTACAGGATAATAGACATTTAAGACCCAAATGATTGTGTACTTCATCAAGAGAAGAGTGACACAGATAAGCAGATGATTCCGTTATTTCCTAAAATAATATCCTGCCATCAGTGACAAAGTCTACTCACTCCCATTGAGCCTCTCAAGGGCACTGTAAGTTATTTTAAGACAGAGCTGCTTCTCTTTCATTACCTCTGCCAGCATGCGCTGCCTTGATCAGACTATTCCTGTAACAGCCCCTCAGTCTATGGCACCAGTTAACATCAGAAAGTTTCCCAGGTCCTCAGAAAAAGATTCAGAATTCTCTATCATAAGCTCATCTTTTAACCTTTTGTCATTTTTTTCCACTCAATGGCCTTGTGCTATTTTTATCTTGCCATATCCATTGTGTTTTTCCTTTCCCTGAGTTTCTCATCCTTATTCCTGACAATAACCTCAGAAAACCCTCATCTTAGAGACAACAATGAGCTGCCCCAGAGATTCAGGGCAACCTCTGTCTGTCAGGCCAGGGTGATGAGATGAGATCCCTTTACTCACTACTGCTGCTTCCTCACCTACTGCATCTGAAAACAGGTAAGAGCTGGCCTGGACATGATGGAGAGATTACTCCAAAGGCAGGAGTTGCTAGCTCATAAATTTTGTCTCAAGATTCTCTTCTTACTGCTGCCCTAGTTGCTGAATAGGAGGTACTGTCTATGTCCTTAACTCAGTAGGAAGGAGGGAAGGACTCAGGTTCTTCCTGGCAACCATTGTAAAGGGGTTACACGGAATCAGGTTCAGGGTCAAGATTAATGCATACAGATGGCATGTAGGCAGAAGCATAGGTAAGATTACTAAAGTGCTGTTAAATACACATGTAGGATGTGGAAGGGAGAGTGAGAAGCAGAGGCTAGGGTTCCTGAGGAGGGGCCTAGGAGCTCATCAAAGGTCTGCAAAGCCAATCCAGATCCAGGCCTGAAGGGGAAGTCAGAGTAATCAGAGTTACCTGTATCACCTGGAGCAAAGAAGACCAGAAAGAAGAATGTTTAAGATTACCTGAGGCACATGTTCCTCTGACCCCACTCAACCTAGGTCTTCAGGAATTTTGAGGTATTTTATGTTCATATTTTGAAACCTGAACAAGAGACTCTGAACAGGGAACAGGTTCATCAGGATGATAGCAAAAGGGGCTGATCAGGACTTTCCTTTGTCCACATACAGATGGGGTGTCATGGGAAGGAGTTCTCTGGATCCTTGTTAGAGCCAACAGTCATAATTGCCCAATTTCCTCTCTGCAGTTAATGTAACAGACCATATTAGCCAAGTTCTGGCCTCATTAAAACAAATCAGAAGCTTTACTTATTTCTTTTCTTAAATGGTAGCATTAAGGGTTGATGCTATTTGTACTGATTTGTAACTACAGTCCATGACCAAAATGCACTATCTGTGTAAATAAATAGTCTCATAGCTGACCCCTTGCAACAAGATTCCTGTTCTTTTCTCCACAACCCCTCCAGCCTGCACTGCTGGTGGGAATGTAAACTGGTACAGCCACTATGGAGAACAGTTTGGAGATACCTTAGAAATCTATACACAGAACTTCTATATGACCCCACAATCCCACTCTTGGGTATATATCTTGACAAACCTCTACTTAAAAGAGACATATGCACCCGCATGTTCAATGCAGCACTATTCACAATAGCCAGGACATGGAAACAACCCAAATGTCCATCGACAGATGATTGGATTCGGAAGAGGTGGTATATATACACAATGGAATACTACTCAGCCATAAAAAGAATGACATAATGCCATTTGCAGCAACATGGATGCAACTAGAAACTCTCCTACTGAGTGAAATCTGCCAGAAAGACAAAGACAAATACCATATGATATCACTTATAACTGGAATCTAATATCCAGCACAAATGAACATCTCCTCAGCAAAGAAAATCATGGACTTGGAGAAGAGACTTGTGGCTGCCTGATGGGAGGGGGAGGGAGTGAGAGGGATCGGGAGCTTGGGCTTATCACGCACAACTTAGAATAGATTTACAAGGAGATTCTGCTGAATAGCATTGAGAACTTTGTCTAGATACTCATGTTGCAACAGAATAAAGGGTGGGGGAAAATGTAATTGTAATGTACACATGTAAGGATAACTTTATCCCCTTGCTGTACAGTGGGAAAATAAAAAAAAAAAAGATTCCTGTCCTAAGTTCCTCCTTTAAAGAAATTCAGAAACTTCCAATATCCACAGGTATAGTTTAGTGGAATATGACAGAATTTTCTTAAAGAATGCTTGAGCTTCTAGTTAAAGATTTTATGTTAATGTCATGTATCTAATTTTACTGTCCCCAAAACTTCACTTGTATCCATATCCCAACCAATCCCCCCTCCCACTCCCAGTCTCCTGCAGCCATAAACTTGTATTCTGCAATTGTAGGTTATGTTTGCCTTTTTCAGAGTCAAATAAATGGCATCTTAGAATATGTACTCTTGTATCTGACTCCTTTTGTTCAGCACAAACAGTGTTTGAGATTCATCTGTGTTGTGGGATATGTCAATAATTTATCACTTTTTTATTACTGGGTAGTATTCTGTTGTACTAATATACTATAATTTGTTTCTGCTTCTACCAGTGATGGACATTTGGGCTGTAACTAGTTTTTGGATATTATGCATAATGCAGTTATGAACATCTATGTATGAGTCTCTGGATGGATATATGCTTTACATGATAAATGTATGTTTTACTTTATAAGAAGCTTGCAAGAAGTTTTTTAAGTGGACATACCATTTTGCATTCCCAACAGGAGTATATGAGTTGCCCATATTCTTGCTAGTACTTGGTATTGCCAATTTCTTAAAAAAAATTAGCCATTCAAGGAGGAATGTATTAATATTACAAATTTGCATTGTCCTGATTATGAACAATCTGGAACCTTGACTTTGGTATCTGGCCATTACCTTGTGAGAGAGCCTAGACTACTTGGAGAGATGATATATAGGTGTTCTAGCCAACAGGCCCAGCTAAACTCCCAGTCAACATTCAGCATCAACCAAAAGATATTTGAGTGAGCATCCTAAAGTTGGTCCAGGCCAGAGTCTCCTATCCACCAAGCTGACTAGGAGCAGGAATGAGCTATTCAAACCAAGCCCTACCCAAACTGGAGATGAGCAAAACAAATGTAGTTGTTTAGAAGTCATTAATTTTGGGGTGGTTTGTTAAACAAAGATAGATAATTGGAAAAGATTTGGGTTATTAAAACGGTAATTTTCTTTTTGTCAATTTTTTCTATCTTCATAAAGTGAATTAACTGCTCCTTTTTGTCTATTTTCTATAGACAAAAAGTTAATTTTTTCTTTAAAACATTGAGAAAATTAAACACTGAAACTATATAAGCAAGAATTTTATTTCTGGATAGGTGTTGAAATTAATTTAATAAATAAATATAAAGGAGTTCCTATCATGGCATGGCAGAAACAAATTTGACTAAAAATGATGAGGTTGTGGGTTCAATCCCTGGCCTCACTCTGGGTTAAGGATCTGGCATTTCCATGAGCTGTGATGTAGGTTGCAGATGTAGATTGGATCCTGCACTGCTGTGGCTGTGATATAGGCTGGCAGCTGTATCTCTGGTTGTACACCTTGCCTGGGAACCTCCAAATGCTGCAGGTGTAGTCCTAAAAAGCAAAATAAAATAAATTTACCATTGAGGTATTATTGAGGAAAACAGGGGTGATAGAAATGTCCTAGATTTTTATCTGTACAGTGACTACATGAATATATATGTAATTAAATATTCATTTCTTTTTGTTATTTGTGGTTTTCACAGCCCCTCTTTTTAAACATAAAGACAATACAAGGCTATTAGTAGCAACTTAAAGCTAATACATTTCAAAATTTTAGTAAAAGGGACAAATGTATCAAAAATAAAACTATATTAAAGTTCACAACTGAAAATATGAATAGCTTGATATCTACTCAAGAAATGGAATCCATTATCAGATATTCCCCCAATGGGACTGTCAACTCACAGAAGATTTCACTGATGTATTCTTCCAACCAGTTAAGGAAGAAATAACTGCAGTTTTATACAAACACTTCACCAGAACAGTAAAAGAGGAAACAGTTTGTAACTCTTTTTATAAGCCAAGCATACTCCTAATACCAAAATCTGAGAGTTATATGACAGGAAAAGAAAATCAAAGTCCAGTCCATAAAGTTTCAAAATTCCAAACAGAACATTTGAAATTTAGATCAGGAGCAAGATGGCAGAGGAGTAAGAGGTCACACTCATCTTCTCCTACAGACACATCAAAAAACACATCTACATGTAAAACAACTTACACAGAACATCAGCTGAATGATGGAAGAACTTAAACCTACAAAAAAGGGCAAGAAACTCTTGACATAACTGGATAGAATGAAAGAAAGAGAGAGAAAAAAAAGGAATCAGGATAGGTCTGTCATTCCCAAGAAGGAGCAGTGAAGGAGAAAAGGGACCCACATTCTGGGAAGCCACCTAACTGATGAAAAGATCAGCCAAATCAGAGGGACTGCAAAGTCGCTGAGAAAAATGCATCAGCTGGACTGAGAACAGCACAGCAGAGTGAGAGCTGCAAAGATCATCTGTACCACCAGCCTGGACACCACAGCCTGAGATACTGGGGCAGGGGCTGGGCTCTGAGACTTAGGATCTGGAGGTCAGTACCAGGTAGAGGACTGGGGCTGGCTGTGTGGGGACAGCACGAGGGGCTAAGGAGCAGAGAACCATGGGCAGGGGTGTGGTATGCCACAGGCTGAGGAGGGGAATGCCAGGGCAGAGGGAACCCAGGGGAAGTTCCAGAACATCAGGAAAGGCAAGTCACCATTGTTGGGGAGGGTGAGAGGAGGAGGGGCGGATGCCATAGGAAACTCCCTGCACCACTGCGTGCACATGCCCATGGGCTCTCAGAGTGAAAAGTGACTTTTGTGCAGGCTATGGGCAGACAGAAGCCTCTTACTCCACTAGGGGAAATTGGACACTTCTTGTGTAGGTTACTGGTAGCCAAGATACCTCTTGTGTGGGCCAAGCGCATCAGGGAGCTAAGTGTGATATGGTGCCTTTTGCACAATCTACAGGTGGCAGGGACAAAATGCTTCGGCATCTCAGAGGCAAGAGAGAAGCAAGAATTGCCACTGCTGGGGCCTGTCAGTGGGCTCCACCTGCAAGCCCAGTCACTTCAGTCACTGGCAAAAAAAGAGGGCGCTGCAATCAAGCATCATACACTCCTGCTCTCACTCCCATGGAACATACCTGCCCTGCAGCAGCCACTGCCAAATGCTCTGAGTGGCGCCCAGGCACTTGGGCATTATCCCTTCCTGAGACCTTACATCTAGGAGCAGCTTGTGCAGCAACTTCTGTGTGGGCTAAGTGCGATAGGGTGCTTCCTGTGTGGTCTACAGGTGACGGGAGCAAACCACCATAATTATCTCTGATTATAAAAGTAGACATGGCCCACCACCATTGGGGATACCTAAACAAAAATCACTTGCTAGCCCCGACCACCTCAGAGGGCACCACAGAGAAGGACAATGTGGCAGAACACCACCTGTTTTTTCTCTCATTCCACTGTGAGCATAACCACCCTGCATTTGCCATTGCCAAATGCTCTGGGCAGTGCCCAGATGCTTAATTACTATCAGTACCCAGGAAACTGTAACTAGGAGCAGCTTGTGCAGCAAATCCTGTGGAGGCTAAGCAGAACAAGGTGCTTCTGGCATGGTCTACAGGAGGCAGGGACAAACCACCACAGTGATCTCTGGCTCCAGA
Organism: Phacochoerus africanus; assembly: GCF_016906955.1. Taxonomy (NCBI): domain Eukaryota; kingdom Metazoa; phylum Chordata; class Mammalia; order Artiodactyla; family Suidae; genus Phacochoerus; species Phacochoerus africanus. The sequence goes on along the minus strand of NC_062545.1, from coordinate 265,123,366 downwards.
GGTGGGAGTGGCTTGCCACCACTAGGGGTCCATGAACAGACACCACTTGCATACCCATTCACCTCAAGGGCACCACAGAGGGGGGCATTGTGACCAAACACCACCTATGGGTGCTCTTGCACCATTGGAAACACACTGGCCCTGCTACCAAATGCTCCAGGAAGTACCCACATGGCTGATGTCCGTTGCTTCCCAGGATCCTGAAAATAGGAGCAGCCTGTATAGCACCTTCTATGTGGGCTAAGTGAGAAGAGATGCTTCATGACAGGTCTACAGGCCGTAGGGGGAAAGCCACCATATTTATCACTGACACCAGAGGTGGTCATGGCCCACTACCACCAGGGTCCCTGAACGGGCACCACCTGTGGTTACAGTCACCTCAGAGGGGGCATTGCAATCAAACACAAGCTGTTTTTGCTCTCACTTCCCTGGGAACTCAAGCACACTGCTGCTGCTACTGCCAAATATTCTGGTCACATTGCAGATCATCTTAGACGTCATTACCACTTCCCAGGGCCCTGCAACTAGGAGTAGCCTGTGCCATCTTATTCCAGGTCGTTGCTGCTGTTGGGAGCCCAACAACCAGGCACTGACTGCTGGCCCTACCCATTGCCTCCTTCTCCCTGAAAACACACTGAGCATCCTGGGGATAAAAAACTGCTCACATTGAAGAAACAAACAGCAAATGTTCAAACTCCAACACCAAAATAAATAGTAACCCCCCAAAAATACAAAGGAGTACTCTTACATAAAAGTGCCCTTACAATACTACATTTTGGCTTCCCCAAACACACAAAAAAACAAAACATAAGCAGGAAGAAAAAGCTCAGAAATCATTCCAAGTTAAAATAACAGGAGAATTCACCTAAAGCAGTCAAAAATAAAACAGACCTCTGCAGTCTGACAGACTTTGAGTTCAAAAGGAGTATAGTAAAACTACTGAAGGAATTAAAAGAGGATATGAACATAACGCAGATTCCTTTGAAAGGAACTAGAAAATCTAAGGAGGAGCCAAGCAAAACTAGAAAATTCATTTGCAGAGATGCAAACTGAGGTAAAGTAATAAAGAACAGAATGAATAATGCAGAGGAACGAAATAGTGATGTGGGAGATAAAATATTGGCAATCAACCAATCAGGACAGCAGACAGAAAACCAAACAAATAAACATGAAAGCAATATGAGACCTATGGGATAATATAATGTAGGCCAATCTACACATAATAGGAATCTCAGAAGGAGAAGAAAAATAAAAGGACATTGAAAATATATTTGAAGAAATTATAGTGAAAACTTTTCCACACCAAAGGATGCTGATATCAAGATACTAGAAGCACAGAGGGCTCCAAACAAGTTGAACCCAAAGAGGCCCAGACAAAGGCATATAATAAAAATGGCAAAAGTTAAAGATAGCAAGAGGATTCTAAAGGCAGCAAGAGAAAGGCAAAACATTAATTATAAGGGATCCCTCATAAGGCTATGAGCTAATTTCTGTACGGAAATACTACACGACAGAAGAGAGTAGTAAGATATATTTAAAGTGCTGAAAGGAAAAAAAAAAATGCAACCTAGAACACTCTATCCAACAAGGATATCTTTTAAAACAGAAGGGGAAATAAAGAATTTCTCCAACAAACAAAAGCTAAAAGAGTGCAGCAATACTAAATCCATTCCAATAGAAATACTGAAAGGGCTTATCTAAATAAATTTTTTAAAAAAGTAATAATAAATAGGATGGAGGAAACTACAACTGGAAAGAAATCACTTAACGAAGCCATCATACATAAGTAAAAATGAAGATGTTAAAAAAAAATCAAAACCATACAATGTGGGGAGAGAAAGTAAGAAAATATAGATTCATTTTTCATTTTACTGTTGCATTTGAGCCTATTGACTATCAGGCTAAAGCAAGCAGTTATAGGAAGGGGTTAACATAATTAAAAAAAAAAGGGCAACCACAAATCAAAACTGAACATTACATTCACAAAACTGAGAAGAAAATCACTCAAGCAGAAAATAAATGGAAACCAGCCAAACAAAAAAAGGAGAAATCAGAAACATAGAATCAACTGGAAAACAAGGTTTAAAATGGCAATAAATACATATATATCAATAATCACCTTAAATGTCAATGGACTGAATGCTCAAATCAAAATACAGAGTGGCAGATTGGATAAAAAAGCAAAAACCCTCAATCTGCTGTCTACAAGAAACTCACCTTAGGGCAAAAGACACATACAAATTGAAAGTAAGGGGATGGGAAAAGTTATTTCATACCAATTGACAAGACAAGAAAGCAGGAGTTGCAATACTCATATCAGACAAAATAGACTTTAAAACATAGGCCATACAGAAAGACAAAGAAGGACACTACATAATGGTTAAAGGATCCATTCAAGAAGAGAATATTACAATCATCAATATATATGCCCCTAATATAGGAGCACCCAGATACCTCCAATGGATACTAACAGACATAAAAGGAGAAAGTGATGGCAATACAATCATAGCAGGAGACTTTAACACTCAACTGACATCAATGTACAGATCCTCTAGATAGAAAATCAATAAGGCAACAGAGATCCTAAAGGTCACAATAGAAAAATTAGACTTATTGACATTTTCACGACATTACATTAAAAAAATCAGAATATACATTTTTTAAAAGAGCACATAGAACATTCTCAAGAACTGATAACATACTGAGGCAAAAAACTAACCTCAGCAGATTTAAGAGTATAGAAATTATTTCAGGTATCTTCTCTGACCATAATGGCATGAAACTAGAAATCAAACACAGGAAATGAAAGGAGAAAAAAACTGACTACATGGAGACTACACAATATGCTACTAAAATAATGAATGGTTCAATGAGTAAATCAAGAAGAAATTTAAAAAATACCTCAAGACAAATGATAATGAAGATGCAACCACTCAAAATCTATGGGAAGCCACAAAAGCAGTTCTCAGACAGAAATTCATAGCAACACAGGTCTTTCTCAAAAAAGAAGAAAAATCTCAAATCGACAACTTAAACCAACAAGTAAATGAAAAAGAAGAACAAACAAAACCTAAAGTCAACAGAAGGAAGGAAATCATAAAGATCAAAGAGGAAAACAATAAAATAGATACAAAAAAAAAAAAAAAAAACAGAAAAATAAGACCAAGTTCTGGTTCTTTGAAAAGGTAAAGAAATTTGACAAACCTCTGGCTAAACACCAAGAAGAGAGAAAAAAAACCAAATAAAATAAGAAATCAAATGTGAGATGTCACAATGGATACTACAGAAGTACACACACAAAAAAAAACCCATGAGAGAATACTATGAACAATTGTATGCCAATGAATTTGACAACCTAAATGAAATGGACAACTTTCTAGAGACTTAAGGTCTGCCAATACTTAATCAAGAAGAAATAGATCAACTGATCAGACTAATAACTAGAAATGAAATTGAATATGTCATGAAAACACTCTAAGACCAAATGGCTTCACATGAATCCCACCAAACATAAAACGAGGAACTTACTCCATCCTCCTTAAACATTTCCAAAAGGTTGAAGAAGGAACACTCCCAAAGATATTCTACAAGGCCACCATCACCCTAATTCCAAAACCAGACAAAGATATCACCAAAAAAATTATAGGCCAATATCTTTGATGAATATAGACTCAAAAATTCTCAGCAAAATTTTAGCCAAATGAATCCACCAAAAAATTGAAAAGACCATACACCACAACCAGGTGGGATTCATCCAAGCTTCGCAAGAATGGTTCAACATATGAAAATCAATCAACATCATATATCACATTAAAAAGAAGTCAAAAACCATGTGAGCATCTCAATAGACACAGGAAAGTCTTTTGACTAAGTGCAACATCCATTCATGGGTCAAACTCTTACCAAAGTGGGTATAGAGGGAACATAGCTTAACATAATCAAAGCTATTTATGACAAATGCACAGAAAATATAATACTCAAGTTACAAAAGCTGAAAGTATTCCCACTAGAATCTAGAACAAGTCAAGGATGCCCACACTCACCACTGCTCTTCAATGTAGTACTGGAAGTCCTAGGCACAGCAATCAGACCAACCAAAGAAATAAAAGGCATCCAAATATGAAGAGAAGAGGTAAAACAGTCACTGTATTCAGATGACATGATACTATATATAGAAAACCATAAGGACTCAACCCAAAAACTACTTGAACTGATGAACAAATTCAGCAAAGTAGCAGGATATAAGATTAACATTCAGAAATCAGTCACATTTCTGTATACTAACAAGGGAATATTAGAAACGGAATATAGCTATTTTGAGTTTATTTTCATGCATGGTGTGAGCATGTGTTCTAGTTTCATTGATTTACAATAAGATATAACTTACATTTGGAATCTAATATATGGGACAAATGAACCATTTCACAGAAAAGAAAATCATCTCCTTAGAGAATAGGTTTGTGTTTGCCAGGGTGGGGGGAAGGAATGGAATGGATTGGGAGCTTGGAGTTACAAGATTCAAACTACAGCATTTGGAATGGATTAGCAATGAGATCCTGCTGTGTCTCAGTGAGAACTATGTCTAGCCACTTATCATGGAGCATGATAATGGGAGAAAAAAGAATGTATACATGTATGTGTAACTGGGTCACCATGATGTAGCTTAGGGAAAAAATTGTATTGGGAAATAACAATACATTTTTATTAAATAATAAAAAAGAATGAATACAAAAAATACAATACCTTTTAAAATTGCACAGCAAAAAATCAAATACCTGGAAATATATCTGACCAAGGAGGTGAATGATTTATATGCCAACAACTACAAAACACTAATCTAAGAAAATAAAGAAGATGTAAAGAAATGCAAGGAAATTTCATGCTCCTGGTTTGGAAAAGTTAATATTATAAAAATGGCCATACTACTCAATGCAATCATCAGATTCACTGCAATCCCTATCAAATTGCCCATGGCATTTTACGCAGAACTAGAGCAAACAATCCAAACATTTATATGGAACCACAAAATACCCAGAATTGCCAAAACAATCCTGAGACACAAAAACCAAGCAGGAGGCATAACTCTCCCCAGCTTCTGACACTATTACAAAGCCACATTTATCAAGACAGTGTGGTACTGGTACCAAAAGAGACATGCAGACAAATGGAACAGAATAGAGAACCCAGAAATAAACCCAGACACCTATGGTCAATCAATCTTTGACAAAAGGCAACAACATAAAATGGGAAAAGACAGTTTTTTCAGCAAGTATCTCTGGGAAATGTGGACAGCTAGTTGCAAATCAATGAAACTAGAACACACCTTCATGCCATGCAATAAAAAATAAAATAAATAAACTCTAAATGGCACAAAAATTAATAAATATAAGACAAAACACCATGAAACTCCTGGAAAAGAACATAGGCAAAACATTCTCTGACATAAAACTTGTGAATATTTCCTCAGGTCAGTCCCCCAAAGCAAAAAAAAAAAAAAAAAAAAAAAAACCCAAAAAAAACAAAAAACAAAAAACAAAAAACACAGTGGGACCTAATCAAACTGACAAGCTTTTGCACAGCAAAGGAAACCATAAAGAAAACAAAAAGACAGCTTACAGCATGGGAGAAAATAGTTTCAAAGGATGCAACAGACAAGGGCTGAATCTCTACAATATACAAACAACTTACACAACTCAACAGCATAAAATCCAACAACCCAATGGAAAAATGGGCAAAAGACCTGAAGAGACATTTCTACAAGGAAGATATACAGATTGCCAATAAGCACATGCAACAATGCTCAAGATCCCTGATTATTAGAGAAATGCAAATCAAAACTACCATGAGATACCACCTCACACCAGTCAGAATGGCCATCATGAATAAGTCCACAAAGAACAAATGCTGGAGGGAGTGTGGAATAAAGGGAACCCTTCAGCATTGTTGGTTTGAATGGAAGCTGGTACAACCACTATGGAGAATACTATGGAGATACCTTTGAAAAGTATAAATAGGACTACCATATGACCCCACAGTCCCACTCTTGGGCGTATATCCAGACAAAACTTTCCTTAAAAAAGACATGCACCCGCATGTTCACTGCAGCACTATTCACAATAACAAGGACATGGAGACAACCTAAATGTCCATTGACAAATGATTGGATTAGGAAGATGTGGTATATATACAGCCATAAAAGATGAAAATAGGGAGTTCCCGTCATGGCTCAGTGGTTAACGAATCCGACTAGGAACCATGAGATTGCAGGTTCGATCCCTGGCCTTGCTCAGTGGGTTAAGGATCTGGCATTGCCCTGACCTGTGGTGTAGGTTACAGAAATAGCTCAGATCCTGCACTGCTGTAGCTCTGGCATAGGTCAGCGGCTATAGCTCCGATTAGACCCCTAGCCTGGGAAACTCCATATGCCATAGGAGCAGCCACAGAAAAGGCAAAAAGACCAAAAAAAAATGAAAATTATGCCATTTGCAGCAACATGGATGGAACTAGAGCCTCATACTGAGTGAAGTAAGTCAGAAAGAGCAAGACAAATACCATAAGATATCTCTCATATCTGGAATCTAATATATGGCACAAATGAGCCTTTACACAGAAAAGAAAATAATGGACTTGGTTGCCAATAATGAGGGGGATAGAGTGATATGATTTGGCAGCTTGGGGTTAATAGATGCAGACTATTGCCTTTGGAATGCATTAGCAATGAGTTCCTGCTGTGTAGCACTGGAGCTATGTATAGTCACTTATGATAGAGCATGATAATATGAGAAAAAAGTATGTATACATGTAGGTGTAAATGGCTCACCATGCTATATAGTAGAAAAATAAATTAATTTAAAAAATAAAATAAATAAAATTTCCATATGACAGCCCATCGATCAGAAGATATAGTGCCTTATGCCAGATTCAGAAAGTATTTCCCTGAAGCAGGGGAGTCTTAAAAATATTAACATCTTGTTAATAGGTCTTTAGCAGTCCACTCATTCCTAGTCCAGCCAAAACCAGAAGCCTGGACATAATTATTGCAGAGATACATTGGTGGGTACTATCTCTGTGCCAGCATGGATTTATTTCTATTTCTTTTCAAGAATGAAAATCACTAAGCACATGCTAATCAGTAGGAAAGGATTCTGGGTCCTGGAAGCTACAGTTCATGCACAGTCCACATAATTTTTAGTCCATAAATGTATAAACCCATCACTTTGTCAGAAAGAGAAACGCAAAAAGATGAGCACACTTGAAATGTATTTTTCATTTTTTCTGTGAGGACTTTCAAAGAAGCTTGGCAATGAGAAGAAAACATGCCCTTTAGGAATAAAATAATGCCATTTACAGCTGCATTGATGGATATAGAGACAATCATACTAAAAGAAATGTCAGAAAGAGAACAAATATGCCATATGATATCACTTATATGTGTAAACTAAAACGTGGCACAAAAGAACCTATTTACAAAACTAAGAGGCTCACTGACATAGAGAACATACTAGTGGTTGCCCAGGGGGAAGGGAGGGAGGGGATGGACCAGGAATTTGGGGTTAGTAGATGCAAACAGTTACATTGAGAATGGAAAAGCAATGAGATCTGACTCTACAGCACAGGCAACTATATCCAATGTCTTGGGATAGAACATGATGGAAGATTGTGTAAGAAAAAGAATATATATATATATATATGCACATACACACACACACATACACACACACACACACACATATATATATACATATATATGTGTGTGTGTTTGTGACTGGGTCACTTTGCTGTACAGCACTAATTGGTGCCACAGTGTAAATCAAATGTAATAAAAATTAGTTTAAAATAAAACAAACAATATTTTACTGGCATAAAAACAGAAATATGGATCAATGGAACAGGATAGAAAGCCCATAAATAAGCACCTATGGAAAACTAATATATGTCAAAGGGGACAAGAACATTCTGTGGAAGAAAGATAGTCTCTTCAAAAAGTAATGGTGGAAAAACTGGAAAGCTACATGTAAAAGAATGAAATTAGAACTCTAATACCATACACAAAAAATGAACTCGAAATGGATTTAAGACCTAAAAATAAAGCCAGATACTGTAAAACTCTAAAGGAAACAGAATGCTCTTTGACATAAATCACAGGAACATCTTGTTTGATCCACTTCCTAGAATGAGGTTCTTTTTCTTCTCTTTTCTTTTTTTCTTTTTTAAAGGCTGCACCTATAGTGTATTGAAGTTCTCAGGCTAGAAGTCATATCATAGCTGCAGCTTCTGGCCTATCCTCAGCCACAGCAAGGTGGGATAGGAGCTGTGTCTGTGACCTGCACCACAGCTCCTGGCAATGCCAGATCCTTAACCCTCAGAGTGAGGCAAGGGATTGAACCCACATCCTCATGGATACTAGTTGGGTTTCCCGCTGAGCCACAATGGGAAATCCAGTAGGTTTTTGTTAATCAACTATTTTATAGAGTAGTGTGTGTATAGTATTCCCACCCTCCCAATCCCCCCAGGGGTTTTCCCTATGGTATCTATAAAGTTGATTTTAAATCTGAGAGTTTGTTTCTGTTTTATAAATAAGTTCTTTTGAATCATTTTTATTAGATTCCATATATACATGATATCATGACATTTGTCTTTGTATGAATGAACTCATTCACTATGATAATCTCTAGATCCATTCATGTTGCTGCAAATGGCATTATTTCATGCTTTTTAATGGATGTGTATATGTACCACATCTTGTTTATCCATTCCTCTGTTAATGGACATTTAGATTGCTTCCATGTCTTAGCTACTGTAAACAGTGCTGTGATGAACATTGGGGTGCATGTATATCTTCAAACTATGGTTTTCTCTGTATAGATGCCTAGGAGTGGGATCATATGGTATTTTTAGATTTCTTTTTTAAGGAACATCCATACTGTCCTGTATAGTACTTGTACCAATTTTCCCTCCCACCAATAGTGTAGGAGTGTTCCCATTTCTCCACATCTTGTCCAGCATTTATTGTTTGTAGACTTTTTGATGATGGCCATTCTAACTTATGTGAGGTGATACCTCATTGTAGTTTTGACTTCCATTTCTCTAAAAATTAGTGATGTTGGGCATCTTTTCATATGTTTTTTGGCTACCTGTCTGTCTTCTTTGGAGAAATGTCTATTTCTGCCCATTTTTTGGATTGGATTTTTTTTGTAATAAAGCTGCATGATTTTTTTAATATATTTTGGAGATTAATCCCTTGACAGTTGCATCATTTGCAAAGATTTTTCTCCCATTCTGTGTGTTGTATCTTCATTCTATTTATGGTTTCCTTTGCTGTGGAAAAGCATTTAAGTTTACTTAGATCCCATTGGTATATTTATGTTTAAAATTTTCATGATTCTAATAGGTGTATAAAACAAGATATTTCTATGATTTATGTCAAAAGAGTGTTCTGCCTATATTTTCCTCTAGGAGACTTATGGTATCTTGCCTTATGTTAAGATATTTCAATCATTTTGAGTTTATTTCTGTGCATGATGTTATAGAATGTTCTAATTTCATTTTTAGAATTTCCTGTGGTGGCTCAGCAGTTAACAAATGTAACTAGCATCCATGAGGATGAGGGTTTGATCCCTGGCCTCACTCAGTGGGTTAACAATCAAACCTCACTGTAAGCTCTGATGTAGGTCACAGAAGTGGCTCAGATCCCATGTTGCTGTGTCCTTGGTGGAGGCCAGTGGCTAAAGCTCCAATTGGACCCATAGTTTGGTAACCTGCATATGCTGCAGGTGTGGCCCTCAAAAGACAAAAAAAAAATTCATAATTTCATTTTTTACATGTAACTGTCCAGTTTTCCCAAAACTATTTGTTGAAGAGACTATCTTTCGTAATCTGTATGTTCTTGCCTGTTCCATCATAGATTAGTTGACCACAGGTGCTTGGATTTGTTTATGGCTATTTTGTTCCACTAATCTATATTTCAATTTTTGTATCAGTACTATAATATTTTGATTACTGTAGCTTTGTAGTATAATCTGAAGTCAGGGACCCTGATTCATCCAGGTCCATTTTTCTTCTTGGAATTTCTTTGGCTATTCAGGGCCTTTGTGTTATATTTCTTTTAGGGCTACATTCATGGCATATGGAGGTTCCCAGACTAGGGGTCAAATCAGACCTATAGCCACTGGCCTATGCTACAGCCACATCAATGTGAGATCTGAGCCATGTCTGCAACATACCCCACAGCTCACAGAAATCCTGGATCCTTAGCCCATGAGTGTAGCCAGGGATTGAACCTGTGTCTTCATGGATGCCAGTCAGATTTGTTTCTGCTGAGCCACAATGGGAAATCCTGCAATGCCAGATCCCTAACGCACTGAGCAAGGCCAGGGATAGAACCTGCATCCTCACGGATGTTAGTCAGATTCATTTCCACTGATCTACAGTGGCAACTCACAGATTTTAAATATTTTGTTCTAGTTTGGTGAAGAATGTCCTTGGTCGCTTGATAGGGATTGCATCGAATCTGTAGATTGCCTTGGGTACTACTGTCATTTTGACAATACTGATTCTTCCAGTCCAAGATCATGATATAGCTTTCCATCTGTTTTTGTCATCTTTGATTTCTTTCATTAGTGTCTTATAGTTTTCAGAGTATAGGTCTTTTGTCTCTTTAGGTAGGTTTCTTCCTAAGTATTTATTCTTTTGATGCTATGGTAAATTTGATTGTTTCCTTAATTTCACTTTCTGATCTTTCATTACTTGTACATAGAAATACAATAGATTCCTGTGTACTAATTTTGTATCCTGCAACTTTATCAAATTCCCTGATGAGCTCTAATTGTTTTCTGACAACATCTTTAGGACTTTCTCTGTATAGTATCATATCATCTGCAAACAGTAATAGTTTTACTTTTTCTTTTCCAAATTAGATTCCTTTTATTTCTTGTTTCTTTTATGATTGTTGTAGCTAGAATTTCCAAAACTATAAATTCTATACATAGTGGCAAGAGAAAAATATGCAAAAATCTCCAAAATATTTTGTTTTTAATTTTGGTTTATAGCCTTTAATATTTATTTCAAACAGGCAAAACATCCTACTATAAAAAGAAACATATATTAACAGGATAGTTCAAGGAATAATTATTGTGTTTAAAAGCCAGATGAACCTAATCTTCAATCTTACTGGTGACCAAAGACATCCATAACAAGGGGGTTATTTTGTACCTATGAAATTGTTAATGATTTAAACCAACATGGTACTGGGACAAAATATGATGGTTAAATGCATGGACTCTAGCTGTACTACCCTTTCTTCTTCCTTTCTTCCACTGTGCAGTTCACAGGAAGGAGATCCCAGGAGGCTTACTGGTCAGGCTGAAGTGCACTGTATCATAGCAAGAGGCTTCAGAATCACACTCCTGAGACTCACATCTGAGAGCTTAACCCCATGGAAAGAGCCCCCCCATGCCCCCAGGATCCAGGCAGAGCCACCTGAAGAGCAGGCTGCACAGTAACTCTGAGGTAAGCTGTAATGAGCACTTTGGGGGATGGTGTCCTAGGAATCTTTAAAACCCTAATAAGACTTCTGTATTGCCAGGCCTATTGAAGCTGGGAAAAAAAATGCCATGCACTCTGGGTGTTCCTAATCATCCCTGGACTCAACAGACACCAAGTTTACAGAAAATCCAGGGAGTTCCTCACTCTGAGTTTGCCTTCCACTGAAGATCCCTGGAGAATTTGAAGATGCCCCAAACTGATCCGTACTCCAACAAATGAGAATCTGGAAGGGTAGCATACACACACACACACATACAGACACAGAGACACACACAGACACCCACCCACAGACACACACACACACACACTACTCCCTTCCAAGCCCAAGGACTAGACAAAATTTTCTGGGGTATATGATCTTAGTGTCTTCCTATGATCAGAAGTTTCTCTATGATCCAAAGAACAAATATGTACAGTACCATAATACCCACAAAATCTTCTAAGATCAGAGTCAAAACGAAATGACCTCTCACACCAGCTTGCTCTTAGTACAGGGAGAACAGAAAAGAATGGCTATTTTCAAGCTGAGAGAAACAGAACTTTATTCCTTTTCCATTTTTTTTTACTCTGGTGATAAGTAAAATCAAAAAGTTATAGTACAAGTTTAGGTTGAAGCCATAGACTTTGGATCAGACACACCCGCATTTAGATCTCATTCATTAGCTTCTCTTGAATACATGAAATATCTCTACAGCTCAGTTTCAACACTTGCAGAATTGTGGAGGACAATAATGCATACTTCATTGTTCTGGGAAGAACAAAACAGTGCCATCAAGGTATCTAGAATATAGCAAGTGTCTACGAACCAGTACAGATAATGAGTAGGTCCAGGAGACAAGATGGATTGAAATAGTTCAGTGTGAATGCAGGTAGAGGAAAAAAATGAGAAAGAGACAGGGATAAGAGAGCAAGCATGATGTAGGGTTAGAGATGGCAACTCTGCCCTGTTTGTGGAGGGGAGATTGTAACAGAGGATGGGGAGGAGCAGACATCGCAGGTGCTCCCTGACCTCAGCACACATACCCAATGCCCCCAGTTAGGGAAAAGTACAGGGACTGTCACTTAATGAGTGGGGTGAAGTTCTAGGGATTGAGGAAGCACATAGAAATGAGAAGGTCTGGTCCTATTGTGTGTATGGGTGTTTTGGAGGAGAGGCAGTAAGGGAGACCATACATCTCCTTTTAAATTGGTAAGCATATAAGATGTTCTCATACTTGCCTTCAAGGATATGCTCAATTCTCAACTCCAGTTACCTACACTGATTTTTCTGGTTGAACTGATATTTTTTTTCAGCTTCCTGTTATAGCATAGAAAGCACTGTTCTCATTTGCATGGGTATTGACTTGCCTGTTCACCAGATGTCCCACAGATATTTTTTAACATTCCTAATGAGATCTAGGGATTCTCATCAGCAAAGTCCATTCATTATTTTTTTTGTCTGTGGATGCAGAGATGCTATCTATGAATAGATCTAATACTTAAATAGTGACACACAGAAGGGTTTTATCTGCACACATAGCGAGAACTACAAGAGATGGGAAAAACAAATCAGGTGAACGAAACCACTGTTTCAGAGTTCCTCCTTCTAGGATTCTCTGAGAACCTTGAAGAGCAACCTTTCCTATTTGTCACCTTCCTGGGCATATACGTGGTCACTATAATGGGGAATTTGCTCATCATCCTGGCCATCACCTCTGACCCCTACCTCCATACACCCATACAATTCTTTCTGGCCAATCTATCATTAACGGATGCCTCAATCCCCATAATTCTGGCCAACATGCATACTCAGAGTCAGACTATCCCCTATTCTGGATGCTTTGCACAGCTATACTTTCTCCTGATGTTTGGTGGCCTTGACAACTTACTTTTGGCTGTGATGGCTTATGACCGCTATGTGGCCATCTTCCAGCCACTTCGTTACAACACAGCTATGAGTCCCAAAGTCTGCGCACTAATGTTGGGCACATGCTGGGCATTGACCAACTGTCCTGTGCTTTTGCACACACTTCTGCTGACTCGTGGCCTTCTGTGCCCGCAAAGCCGTCACCTGCTTCTATTGTGATTCCAAAGCTCTGCTGAAGCGTGCCTGCTCAGAGACCTGCATTAATGAGCTGATGATCATCACTCTGGGCCTGATGTTCCTCACTGCTCCCCTCACGCTGATCATCCTCTCCTATGTCCGCATTTGTGTATGGCTGTGAATGTCATCTCAACTCCTGGAGGGCGGTGGAAGGCTGTCTCCACCTGTGGTTCTCACCTCCCCGTGGTACTGCTCTTCTATGGATCTCTTATGGGTATATATTTACTTGCTCCATCAACTCACTCTGCAGAGAGGGAAAGCAGGGCTTGCCATGCTCTATATGGTGGTTATTTCCATGCTAAACCCATTCATCTACAGCTTAAGGAACAAAGGCATGAAGGAGGCTTTGGATAAACTCTTTGGCAGTTGGCAAGCATTCCTTTAGAGGGATTACTTAACCTGGTATCTTAAGAAACCCCTTCCCTCCATAAATTCAATGATATATCTACTCTGAGATGATTTTAAAGGAAGGTTACCAGGTAACACAGATGGGGTGTAGCAAAAAGGGTATTTACATTTCTCTGTTTAGTTGTGAAATGAGATGTTATAACCAAGACTCTCTCCTGATCACAGTGAATTAATCATTACTAAGAACAGGACACCATTCATCACTCCTTATTTCTAATCCAGAATATTAGCCAGAGTGAACTAAGGTATTCCATGTACACTCCAGAGTTATGTCATTCTTCCTCAGGGGCCATGGGACAAGGTAAAGGATGAGAATATAAACACATATTGAGCATCTTTGTTCCTCATTGTTATTCATATCAGTTCTTCAAGACAGGCTTGTGGAAAACTATGACTCAGAATGCAAAATAACTTTCCCAAACCTGGAAAATTCAATTCCAATCCCCATTCTATTTCTATTATATCATATTGTAAAAATCATGAGATGTATTGAATAATCACAATAGGAGAATAAAATTAAAACAATACATACTTTATGGTAATTCCTTAATATTTCATTTCTTTAACTTAAAAACACTGCTTTTGTTATTGCAATAGGTAGATGAAAAGAATCAATATTTATGTTGGCTGCTGTGTGCCAATTTTGACTAAGTATATGACTCACTCTCTTAATTCTTTTACAAAATATATACAAAATGATAAAGTATGCTGGAACTTTTAGGACAATAATTTGATGAAAAGTATTCTGGTAGAAATTGTTGTTCTAAGAAGTCACAAAACTTAATAGGGGGTTGTTTTGGCAGTATTATTACAGGTTATTATTTTATTTTTATCTCTAGCTGTTTCAAAACTTCTTGTAGATATCTTTAGAACCCAAATGATATTTGGGAATTGGCACAGAAAACACTCCAAGGTAGTAAGTCAGCACAGAATGATAATGAAACATTTAAACAGACCTCTTTGAAGTTTCAATATCAAATTCATCCCAAACCAAGTTTTCCAAAAAGGAGGGTGTGACACTTTGATGCATTATTGTACAAAAAATCTTGTTGTTAATGGAAGAGGGTTGCACATGCCCACATTTCCCTTTACCATCCTCCCTTTCACCATCTGTCCCTTCTCCTTGGATATAAAGGTTAGGAATAAGAGACAACCAGGGAAGCCAGACTAGACCACCTGGACTTGAACTCAGTTACCCTGACCCTAACCATAGCAATCTCCTACTGTGATTTCCAGTTCAGAAGCAAAGGGATAAAATATTGTGTTTGTCAGTAATATTATTCTTTTTCTGAATGCATTTTCTTCGTATAAGTAGATCCTTGCCTTCCAGTCACCCAAGTACAACATGATAGTCACTGTCTATTCAGTCATTTTTTAATCTTTAACAGTACACTCTTCTAAAGATTCCTATTTAAACACTCATTTCTGGAGAACTTAGATAAAAGTGATTATATCCCTTTTAAGACCTGCACCTGACTTTGTGAATAAGGTTTATTTTTCTATTGGACCATTTGCACTTTAAAAGTTTAACTTTTATGATTAAATGAATTTCAAATGGATAAGATATTTCTGAGTCAAAAAAAATTTAGGTGCAGGGATACTGCTGAATATAGTATGGTTATACACTATCCATTTCTCCTTTTTATCATATTCTCGACCTCCTCTGCCCCTTTTGAGACTTAGAAAATAAAGGGTATATGGTTTCAGCAGAGGGAATGGATTGGAAGAGAAAAATATATGTGTATTCTAAATACGGACTTGATAAATAAAAAAGCCACTGGTGCTTTTCTTTTTTCCCAGAAGTTATATGTGCTTCATTTCACATTTTAAAACCTGTGATCAATGCTTAGCATGTTTTAATTATATAAAGTGTTTCTTTTATAAATGAAAATTTAGAGACTTTATGTCATATCTAAGAATCCCACTATATTCTGTGGGATATATACCAATGAATAAATTCTGAGAATGGAAATAGTAATTTACATAGTACAGAATCATAATGTAAAGACTTTTGGAAATAACACTATCTCAAATTTATATTTGAGAATACTGTTAGATATATAATTGCCTTGAAATGATAACAGTTGATGCTGTACAGAGGTAGGTAAGGGAGGTACTTTCAAATACTACTGGAGATGGAAGATAAATTTACTTCCAGGAAATAAGTTGGTGATTCACTGAACATATTCATACCCCATGACCTACTCTTTCACTACCTGGAACCTGATCAATGAAAGAGAAAAAAAAAAAAAACATTGGCAAGATTTTATGTATAATGATATTATAGAAACCACCCAAATTTTAGTCACTGGGGGTTGGTTAATTAGATAATGGTATGCTGATACTATGGACTATTGTGTGTGGGCTTTCCAATTGTTTGATAATATTATTTATTTACTTTTCCTGAAGTACAGTATTTGACTATGTATTTTTAGCTCACTCTAATGTTAACAGGAAACTCATTATTGCTGAACTCATTGTAATTTCATTATTCCTAATACTAGGATTAAAAAGAAACTTGAATAAAGTACAACAAAATATAAAGGGTGACTCTCCCAAGATGATGGAATTGTGCATGATCTTTGTGATCTTTCTCCGTGATCTACTGTCAACTTGTATTTTTCTTAATAAATATTATTTTGATAATCATGAGTTTAAGTATATTTAACAGCTTTATATCACCTTATTTTAGCGTACAAATATGCTGTCTTTATCTGGAGTTTGCTCTGGAGAGAAAATCAATCTTTCTCTTCTTTCTGAGAGAATTACTAGAAAATTCCATGCTGTCAACAAATAAATGCTAAATGAGGTTATTATATATTCTGCCACAAGGAAGAGAGGCAGATAACTTTTTAAACTTAAGTATTTCAAAAATAAAAGTAATTCTTCCTTCAGTAGAAGTAATCAGTTGTAATGTCTTCACTTGGGACTAAAGGATTTTTTCATCAACCCACACAAACATAATGGCCCTGGCATCATAATTATTTCATCAATGAGTCTGTACTTTATTATCTGTTGTATTAATTAATGATATGGATAGGTAAAAATAAACAGCTTTGGTATTCTAATCAGAAATGAAGTTAAATCAGGGAATTGGGTACTTACAAAGTCAATGAAAGTGTTATAGAATCACAACCTCTAGGATGAGTCTCCAAGGTTACTTTAAGAAAAATAATAATCCTATCTCTTATCCAATTAGCAAGGATGATGATCAGAAGGCTGCAATTGGAGGAGCTCTCATTGTGGCTCAGTGATAGTGAACCCATATAATATCCACGAGGATGCATGTTTGATCCCTGACCTTGTTCAATCCCTTAACTTAAGGATCCTGCATTGCTGTGGCTGTGGTGTAAACTTGTGGCTTCAGCTCTAATTTGACCCCTTAGACTGAGAACTTCCATATGCCTCAGGTGCATATGGAAGACAAAAAAAGAAGGTTGCCACTGGAACTATCAGATGCAACCCAAGTATCAGGAATCAACATCAAGACTATATTTTGATTCCCACCAAATCTGATTATTGTACACAGAAAAGGTAATTCCAGCTGCTACTTCCAAATCAACTACCAGTCAGTATCTATGTACCTAGTGACTGGACACACTTAAATTCTGCTACAGAAAAAAAAAGCTCTATGTATAGATCTGACAGACGGTGAAAGACAAACATTGTATGATATCACTTATATGTGGAATATACAAAAAAAGTATAGAGATGAGCTTATTTGCGGAATAGAAGCAGACTCACAGACTTTGAAAGGAAAATTAATGGTTACCAAAGGGGACAGGTGGTGGGGGGAGGGATGGACTGGGGTATGGGATTAGCATATGCACACTGAGATATACAGAATGATTAGTGAATGGGGACCTGGTGTATAGCATAGAGAACTCTACTCAATATTGTGTGATAATATATGTGTTAAAAGAATCTGAAAGACAATGGATGTGTGTCTATGTATAACTGAATCACTTTGCTGTACAGCAGAAATTATCACAACATTGTAAATCAATTATACTTCAATAAAAATTTTAAAAATAAAAAAATGACAACCCAATTTAAAAAAGGAATGAAATCTTAATGCCAATTGTGTATAAATGAAACAATTGAATAATAATTTTCTATTTCCATAAGTTGAAACATCTGATGTAGAGTAACTTTTCATATAATCTGATAAACAGTAGTGCTAAGATAATTGGTACAGATAAGATTTTTCAGGGCATGTGGATTAATACAGAAGATCATAAAGTGTCAAAACACTCTAGAACAATATAGGAACGTAGTTACCAGAAAAAGGTAAAGATATAAACTACCCAGTTAGTGTCCATGCTTTGAGTCTGCTGATCATAAGTACATGAAAAGATGCCCAAGATCTATTAGTCATTAGGGAAATGCAAATCAAAACAACAGTGAGATATCACTCCACATCCACTAAGATGAGTAAAATAAAAAGGACAGACAATAGCAATGTTTGGTGAGAATGTGGAGAAATTGGATCCCTAATACATTGCTGGTGAGAATGTCAAATGGTACAAGCATATTTATTCCAAATCAAAAATATATTAGATGTTTTCTAACATTTTCATTTACACAGAAGAAGAAATGGATATTAAGAGTAGTTAGGTGAATGGCCTGAGGCCACACACTGTCAGATACAGTCTGCAATTTAGATCCGTTTTCCCAAATACCCTTCCATTACAGCTACCTGGTGTTGAGTCTCAGAATCAGTTCTGATCCTATTCATCCTTACCTAAGTACAGCCTGAAGAAAGAGAATTATGCATCCCTTCACTTGATATAGAAGATGAAAAATTACATGACACAAGCCTGTGGTCACTAAGCTGAGCAGAAATGTCTTTTGGGAGACAGATAATGAATTGATTGAATGATATAGACACCAAATGCAGTGGGGACAACAGAAGACCTCAGACTTCAAAAGCTTTCTTTGTCTTTCTCATTCCCAGTCAGTATTGAGCCAATGTCTTCTCTGAAACTCACACATGCTGGCTGAGAACCTCATGTACAACTGGTTTGAGAGTAAACCACTGAGTGAACCACAATGAAGAGTGATTGGTGTTCCTAAAATTAAGAAGAAGTTTCAATTTTCTTTCTCAGCACTACTTTGGCTATTCATAGACTTTTGTGTTTCCACACACTTTTAAAAAATTTTTGTTCTAGTTCTGTGAAAAATACCATTGGTACTTTAATAGGGATTGCACTGAATCTGTAGATTGCATTGAGTAGTAAAATCATTTTGACAATATAAGTTCTTCCAATGGATTTCTTTCTTCAATGTCTGTGTGTCAAGGTGTTTTCAGCACACATGTATTTGGCCTCCTTAAGTAGGTTTACTTCTAGGTATTTTATTATTTTTCAAGTGATGGTAACTGAATTTTTTTCCTTAATTTCTCTTTCTTTTTTAAAAATTATTGCGATATAGTTGATTTATAATGTGCTAGCTTCAGGTTTACAGCAAAGTCAATAAATTATATATATATATATATATATATATATATATATATATATATATAAATCCATTCTTTTTTCCCATATATGTTATTACAGAACATTGAGTAGAACTCCCTGTGCTATACAATAAATCCCTGATAGTTACTTTATTTCTCTTTCTGGTCTTTCATTGTTAGTGTATAAGAATGTAAGATATTTCTGATAATTAATTGTTGTATCCTGCAACTTTACCAAATTCATTGATGAGCTCTAGTAGTTTTCTGGTAGCATCTTTAGGATTTATTTTCTTTCTGTCTGTCTTTTTAGGGCCGTGCTGGTGACATATGGAGGTTCCAAGGCTAGGGGTCAAATTGGAGCTGTATCTGCCAGCCTATACCACAGCCACTGCAACACAGGATCTGAGCTGTGTCTGCAACCTACACCACAGCTCACAACAACATGGGATTCTTAACCCTCTGAGCAAGGCCAGGAATTGGACCTGCCTCCTCATGGATGCTAATCAGATTTGCTCTGCTGAGCCACCAGGGGAACACCACAATTTTCTATGTGTAGTATCATGTCATCTGCAAACAGTTATAGTTTTACTTCTTTTCCAATTTGGATTCATTTTATTTATGTGTCTTCTCTGATTGCTGTGACTAGGACTTCCATAACTATGTTGAATAAAAGTGGGGGGAATAGACATCCTTGTCTTGTTCCTGATTTTAGAGGAAATGCTTTCATTTTTCACTGTTGAGAATGATTTTTGCTCTGGGTTGTCATATATGGCCTTTATTATATTGAGGTTCCCTTCATGCCCACTTTCTGGAGAGTTTTTATCAAAAATGATGTTAAGTTTCATCAAAAGATTTTTATGCATCTATTGAAATGACCATCTGTCTTTTATTCTTCAATTTGTTAATGTGGTGTATCAAAATGATTGATTTGTTGACGTTGAAGAGTCCTTGCATCACTGGGATAAATCCCACTTGATCATGGGTTATGATCCTTTTAATGTATTGTTGGATTTGGTTTGCTACTATTTTGTTAAGGATTTTTTTATATCTGTTCATCAGTGGATATTGGCCCGTAATTTTCTTTGTGTTGTATCTTTGTCTGGTTTTGGTATCAGTGTGATGGTGGCCTCATAGAATGAACTTGGGAGTATTCCTTCCTCTGCAATTTTTTGGAAGAGTATCAGAAGGATAGGTGTTACTTTGTCTCTAAATTTTTGATAAAATTCACCTGTGAAGCCATCTGGTCCTGGACTTTTTTGCTGGAAGTATTTAAATCACAGTTTCTATTTCAATACCAGTCTGTTCATATTTTCTATTTATTCTTGATTCAGTCTTGGAAGGTCATACCTTTCTAAGAATTTGTCCATTTCTTCTAAGTTGTCCATTTTATTGGCATATAGTTGTTTTCAGTAGTCTCTTATAATTCTTAGCATTCCTGTGCTGTCAGCTATAACATCTCCTTTTTAACTTTTAATTTTATTGATTTGAGCCATCTTTTTTCTTGGTGAATCTGGCTAAATGTTTATCAATTTTGTTGATCTTTTCAAAAAACAATTTTTTAGTTTCATTGACCTTTTCTATCATTTTTATTGCTCATCTTTATTATTTCTTTCCATCTATTAACTTCAGATTTTGTTTGTTATTCTTTCTCTAGTTGCTTTAAGAATAAGGATATGTTTTCTATTTGAGCCTATACTATAAAACTATAGTCACCAAAACAGTATGATGTTGGCACATAGATCAATTGGAAAGGATAGAAAGCCTAGAAATAAAACCATGTGTCTATGGTCAATCAATCTATGACAAAGAAGGCAAGAATATACAATGGAGAAAAGATAGTCTATTCTATGAATGGTGCTGGGAACACTGGACAGCTACATGTAAAAGAATAAAATTAGAAAACTGTCTAACACCATACACAAAAATAAACTCAAAGTGGATTAGAGACCTCAAGGTAAGGCTGGATACTACAAAACACTTAGAGGAAAACATAGGCAGAACACACTTTGACAAAAATCATAGCAATGTCTTTTTGTGTCCACCTCATAGAGTAATGAAAATAAAAGCAAAAATAAATGAATTCGACCTAATTAAACTTAAAATCGTTTAAACAGCAAAGGAAACCATAAAGAAAAGAAAAAGACAGTCCATAGAATTGGAGAAAATATTTGCAAAGTGACCAACTGAGATTAATCTCTAAAATATACAAAGGACACATGCAGCTCAATATGAAAAAAAAGAACAAAATCAAAGAATGAGTAGAAATTCTATAGAGACATTTCTCCAAAGAAGATAATGGATGACCAAAAAGCACATGGAAATATGATTGATATTGCTAATTGTTAGATAAATACAATTTAAAACTACAATGATATATCACTTAACTCTGGTCAGAATAACCACCATCAAAAAGTCTATAAACAGGAGTTCCCATTGTGGCATAGCGGAAATGAATCTGACTAGTATCCATGAGGATGTGGGTTTGATTCCTTGCCTCGGTCAGTGGGTTGGGGATCTGGCATTGCCATGAGTTGTGGTATAGGTCACAGACACAGCTCAGATGCTGCATTGCTGTGGCTGTGGTGTAGGTCAGCATGGGCTACAGCTCTGATTCAACCCCCAGACTGGGAACTTCCATATGCCACAGGTTTGGCCCTTAAAAAAAGTCTACATCCAATAAATGCCAGAGAAGATGTGAAGAAAAGGGAACCCTCCCACACTGTTGTGTAGATATCCATGGACAGATGTGGTACAAATATACAATGGAATACTACTCAGGTATAAAAAGAATGAAATAATGCCATTTGCAGCAACATGGGTAGACCTAGAGATTATCATACTAAGTCATTCAGACAAAGACAGATATCATATGATATCACTTATATATGCAATCTAAAAATTGAAACAAAGGAGCTTGTTTACAAAACAGGAAAACTCGTAGACTTTGAAAATCAACATATGGTTGTCAAAGGAAAAGGTGGGGAGGGATGGATTGAGAGTTTGGGATTAGCAATATGCACACTATTGTGTATGAAATGGATGGTCAGTGGGAACCTTCTTATAGCACAGAGAACTCTACTCAATATTCTGTCATAACCTATAAAGGAAAGAATTTGAAAAATAATGCATATGTGTATATGTATAACTGAACCACTTTGCTGTACAGAAGAAATTAACACATTGTAAATCAGCTATACTTCAATAATATTTTTAAATGAAAAAAGAGAGTAAGAAGATTTGAGTCCTTCTCTATTAAGTTAGGCAGCTAAACTCATATCTGTATATAATTTCCTGGATATATAAAGGCTACTATACAATTTATTCTCCTGATGAACTTCTCTTACTACCAATAACAAAAAATAGGTGAAGAGAACTGAATGAGAAGTGGGGAAAGGAAAGGAGACACTTTATAAATTCCCAATTATGCAGCCTTCTGTGCCAATGGAGCCTTGTTATCCGAGATTTTCCAACAATTCATAAGAATTAATTGAGTCCCAACATCTGCATATCTCTGCCTCCCAACAGCCCTTGGCAACTGTCATTCTATTTACTTCTCTAATCTTACAGCTTTGTATTCCACACCTAAGTGGGATCATGCAGTATTTGGCTTTCTGAACCCAACTTCTTTCACCTGGCATAATGTACAAAGTTCAATTAAGCAGGAGTTTTTTGAGATCTTATGTACAGCAAGATGACTGCAGTTAACAATACTGAATTGTGTACTTGATATTTGATAGGAAGGAGACCTTAGATAAAATCTTCTCAACACACACACACAAATAAAATAGTAACTGTAAAGATGTGGGGAATTCATAAATCAGCATGATTGTGGTGACAATTTCACAATGAATATGTATCAATAATAAATTTACCTTTTAAATATATACAGCATTTATGTGTCAACTAAACCTCATTAAGGCTATAAGAAAAAGAACTAAGATTCTCTCTTGGGAGAGAAGAAGAGAGACCTAAGACCTACTACTAGCAATTTTACTCCTCAATTGAATACACAAGAGTGATAATAATATTAACTGAGAATTCACATTTTATACTAAGGAATTCCTAGGAAAAGAGAAAATAATGAAAATAGAATGTATTTCAAGTTATAAAATATTTACTGAGCATTATACCACACTGGGTTCAAGATAAGGATCTTATGTGACTACATGTGTCTGTTATAAAGATGAACAAACATTATTGATACAAGACTGCTACCTTATTGAAGATTTTCTCCAGGCTCCCCTTCATGTCCCTATTCCTCAGGCTATAAATGAAGGAGAAAATCAATTGAATGACAAGTGTTTACATCACAGAGGAAATTATGACCTTGTCACTGGAGGTGCTGGATGAGGGGACCAAATACAGCCCAATAATTATTCTGTAATAGAGAAAAACCCCAGAGATGTGGGAGCCACATGTGGACAAGGCTTTGCAGATGAACTTAGTGGATGGAACCTTGAGGTTGGTGATCCCAATGCAGCCATAAGAGAGCAAGATGCAGATTAATGGGAGAATAATGACTGACAATCCTACTGTGACAATGACCAGGTCATTGAGGGATGTGTCTGAACAGGAGAGCTTGAGCAGGGCTCCTAGATCACAGAAGAAATGGGGGATCATGTGAATACAAAAGGGCAGCTGGGTAAGAAGGAGGGTGTGACATGAGGCATTGGCACAAGACAAAATCCAAGATACAGTTACTAGTAAGGTACATTGTCCCTCTCTCATGAAGGTGGTATAGTGAAGAGGGTGGCAAATGGACATGTACTGATCATATGCCATTGAGGTGAGAAGGAAGTTGTCCACGACAGTAAAAGATATGAAAAAACACATCTGTGCTATGCACCTGGCAAAGGAGATGTATTCCTTCTCAGTATACATGTCCATCAGGATCTTATGGACAGTGACAGATGAAAAGGTGAGGTCCATGAGGCAAAAGGGGCTGAGGTGTGGAGGTGAGGGTCCATCCTCATGAGCAGGATGATGTATAGGTTTCCCAGCACCATGGTCAGGTACATGCCCCGGAACAGGGCAAAGAACATGCCCTGCGGCTATGGCTGGATGGGGAGCCCCGGGAGGAGGAAGTTGGACATGCCTCTATGATTCTCCCTCCTCATACTCCCCTCCTGTCTGCCGGCATGAATGAGCAGTGAAAGAAGCAGAAACCAAAACATTTTGTATTATAGTAGCCAGACAAACAGGAATCCTTTCCACTGTTGGATATGCTATTATCTGTCTGCATTGCCATGACCCTACAAAAATCCCTTAAAGTGGATGGTATCATTATGTGAAATGAGAAAACTTACTATCAGATAAGAGATTTTGATTTAGTAGATAAACTGGCTCAGTGTCCCTTTTCCACCATCTAGGAGAGAGACAGTCTCTAAGTCATGACTTGCAGCTGTGTCTAGTCAGTAAATAGAAAGTGTCACACTATCTTAGCAGAGAGATAGTAAATTAAAGTCTCCCTCATTTCTATTCTCTTTCTGTATATTTAGAAATAATCATAGGATTTGACCATAAAATTGTAACATGTTGAACTTTTTAAATCGGACTTCAAAATCATTCACTAGTAAATTGTAGGGGAGATGTTTCACAACATATACACAAAGGATAGTGGATCAAAAATAGTCATAGTTTCCAACATGAGTAAAGTTTGAAGAGAAAAGAAACATATCTGTTGACTGAACCCAAGGTGTCTTAGTACATTACAATATCAATGTTTTAAGAAATAAAAATATTATTGGCAGATATATATATTTTTTACTAGTACTTACATTATCATTCTCAAATCCCCTCCTGATTTAACAAGCTTCATTGACTCCATAAAAATCCACAATTCATAAAGGAAAGAGCTGTTATCAAGACAGGTCAAAGCCATTATCTATTCCCTCTGCCATTTTTAGCTTCCTCATTTGGGCTCCTGGCATCTTGAACTACATCTGCTAACCAGCCCCATAAAATGCCAGGTCCCCTTGGTCCTCAGAATTTTACATATTACAAATCTCTATGTGTCTTCCTCCAAAAGCCACCATCTACCCTTTAAAATATTATAAAGCCTAAATTACCAAAGCCGTCAAGGCAGAAGTCCACAATCTCACTGTATCAATTAAGAAGTTGCCTTTAAGCCAAAAATAAATGTCAAATGCCTACATATGCCTACATATAGTAAGTAAATGTAGGATGTTAAGATTTCAATTGAGAAGCTCTTAATTGGAATTAAAATTCATAAGCGCTTTCTACAGATTAGTGGTGATTTAGAATCCTTTGCTTATTTAATCTGGTGAAATGAGTCCACTCTTATTCCATATGGATATAACCATCCTCATTTTTAAATTTACTTAAAAGCAGCCAACTCAGCAGAGTTATGGATGGGTCAGAAAATAAAATGCACAAGAAATCCTGGCCTGGGTTCCCAGTATATGTCTACTCACTCCAGCATTTTGGGGATCCTAGCTGTGACCTGAAGGATAGAGCCCCATATCTGCAGGCTGTTTGGTACATTGCAGAAAGCAATGCAATTACAAATAGATTCAAAGTTGAGCCATACCACTTTATAATTGTGAGTTCTGTGCAAGTGAACCAGCTTTACTGAATCTCAATTTTCTCATCTCCAAACTGGAGATGAGACCATGAGCCTCAGTCACAAGGAAATTGTGACTATTAATAAGGTCGCATTAGTGAAACACTACTGTAGAGAATTGGCACAAATTCATGTTTGTTTCCTGCCCTCCATTTCATGAGCTTCTTTTAATTTTCTCTCCTGACTGTCAACTCCCCTTTTATATATTTTTTTATTTCCCCAAGACATTATTTTTGTACTGTATGGCATGTTAACCAGTCACATGCACCTACATGTTCATTGTAGCACTATTTACAATAGCCAAGACATGGAAACAACCCAAATGTCCATCAAAAGACGATTGGATTAGGGACACACAATGGGATACTACTTAACCATAAAAAGAACAAAATAATGTCATTTGCAGCAACATGGATGGAACTGGAGACTCTCATGCTGAGTGAATTAAGTCAGAAAGAGAAATACAAATACCACTCCTCTTTTTGGACAGATACAGAAGAATCCAGGTGCCACAAATGACATATTTCGGTAGAGGCCATAGAGTGAATGACACAGTTGAGACTTCTCTAACGGAATCCAATCACATCCTGCCTGGTAGAGAATGAGGATTCCAACATCCCACTGTCCTGGAATGTTCTCCATCTTTCTTCATCCTCCCTGGTTTCTTTAATGCTTCATATCTACAATTATTCTTTCCTATACTTGTAAATTTATCTAGTATATGGCATTTTTGATTTTAATATAAATTCCTGAATCCCTTTTTGCAATACCTCCTTTTTTCTGCATAAGTTTTTCATAAAGATGATATACAGACACTAACTCCTCCACTTCAGAATTCTGGTCAAAAATACTTCAACTACTGCTTAATGATAACTCTTATTTCCTTGACAATGAGGTGATGGGCTGAAAAGGGGAATGCTTAGGCTTTAAATTTAGACAGAATGGATTTAAATCACCTCACTATCATTTGTCAGATCTATGGCTTTTGGCAAGTATTACACCTCTCGGAGTCTCAGGTTTTCCTCTCTAATATTGGAATCCTGATCCCTGAATCACAGTAAGAATTAAATAATGAAATGTGGGTAATGTGCCTCACTTATGTGAGATGTCCTGCATGAGGTTACATTGCTGCCATTAAAAACAAGATACAAAGATATTTAGGGAAGAAACTCAAGTGATGTATATTCCATCAAGCCTACGAAATCATAACTGAGGCCCAAGTTTGATGCCCAAGGTTTGATACCTTTGATAAAAGTATGGGACTATACTAAAGATTACATGCAGGAAATCATCAATCAGTTCTAAAAAGTAACTCCAATATAGGTGCTACATAAATGAAAAAAAAAAAAGATGTAACCAAAGCTATCTATATATCCCTCAAACACAATTTCAGGTTAAAGCAACAGCGCTGCCTAAAGAGGAGGGAATGATCAAGACTTTGGAGAAAAGAATCAGAGAAGGCTGGGATAACACCACATGCACTCAACTAGCCCATGTTCTGACATCTAGAATGTGAATGAAAAGATGAGACGCCCCCAGCCTGGGTTTGGGGATGTGTCCACTAATATACACAGCCAGCTGCTTCTATTCCTCACCTTCCTCAAGGCTTAAAGGTTTAAGAGTGCTTTTCTATAGGAATTAGTACTAGAAAGTGACTTAAGCAAGAGCACAGAGAAGTGATGAACACCTCTACACACACACACACACACACACACACACACATGCAATAAAAGAGTTCTCTTTTTTTACTACAAAGAGTATTCTAGTAGCAATGTCAAACACACACACACACACACACAAACACACCTGCTATTTTTGAAGGATACTCACTCTTGCTCTGAAATTTATGCTCAAGTGATATAGCTGCCAGGAGTATGAACTATTTCCTCGGTTTTTTTTTTTTTTTTTTACTCTAGAACACCTAGAGACCAAATGTAGCCAGAACTGCTGTGGTCCTGAACTTCTAACCAGCGTCAGAGAGAAAAATCATGAGCCTGGAGCTTACTCTTCAGTTAGTTAACCCCCTTCAGAAATGGAGAGGTGAAGACTATGCTCTACCCACCAGGGAGAGGACACAAGGAGGCAGAGCTCCAAGCTCTCAGTAAGAGACATGCATTAAACCTGTGTTAATGGCTCAGTTTTCCTCCTCCTGCCTCCAGGACAGATGCCCTAGGGCAGTGGTCCCTAAACTTGGATGTTCTGAAGAATCACCTGGGGAGCTTGTTAAACTTGCAGATCCCACCTCCAGATCCAGTGGTGCGCACTCATGAGACCTGGAGGCCAGGTGATTCTCAGGCAGATGGTTCCCAGGGCAGACTGTGAAGCAGCACTGTCCTTAGGAAGAATATCAGGGAGATGTCCTGTGCATGGGAGCCCAGAAGAGGTGGGGAGACCTTCTTCCTGAACTTTCCTACCAGATGCGTGTTTCCCTGACAGGTCATAAATTTGGATGTGAAGAGGGATTTTTTTTCTCTGAAGTGGGAATTCCTTTTTGAATTGCTGATTTTATTTTTTTATTATTTTTTAATTTCCCCAATACATTATTTTTTTTCTGCTGTACAGCATGGTGACCCAGTAACAAATGCTGGAGGGGATGTAGAGAAAAGGGAACACTCCTGCACTGTTGGTGAGAATGTATCCTGTTGCAACCAATATGGAGAATAGTATGGAAGGACTTTAGAAAACTATACATAGAACTACCATATGACCAATCCATCCCATTTTGGGGCATATATCTGGACAAGACTTTCCGTGATTTGCTGATTTTAAATTTAATTCTGCTTCATAATGGAAATCCAAATAACAGAGACATAAAAACAAAGGATAAATTCAAAGTATTTCACAGCAGGATCTCATTGCTAGTACATTCCAAAGGCAATAATTTGCATCTATTAACCCCAAGATCCCAATCCACCCCACTCCATTCACCCCCCCCCTTTGGAAACCACAGGTCTTTTCTCCAAGTCCATGATTTTATTTTCTGTGGAAAGGGTCATTTGTGCCATATATTAGATTCCAGATATAAGTGATATCATATGGTATTTGTCTTTCTTACTTCACTCAGTATGAGATTCTCTAGTTACTTGTGAAGAAGCATTATAATGTGAGAAAATAGAATGTTTACTTGTATGTGTAACCATGCTGTACAGTAGAAAAAAAATCATATTGGGGAAATAACAATTTAAAAAATTCAAAGTATTTCACTCTTTGATTATTCATTTTTTTATCCTTCTACAATGGTTTTTATTCAGAAAATTTTATATTTACATATATGGAATTTATTTTATATAGTATTTTATAGCTTTCTTTTCCTATGATAATATTTACATTTACCCTTCTATGTATATTAATACATGGAATACATACAACATTAATACATCAATCTACTTAAAATTTTTAATTGATCTCATGTCAAATTAACACAGAGATTCATTATGAAACTTTATTAAAGATTGTACCATGCCTCAAAATCTCTTTTGTCAGTTATCTAATAAGGTTACTTGAGTATCTCCAAAGCATCCATTCTAATGGGCTCAATTATTTAGTTCCCTGGTGCCTGGGGCTTGCTCCTTTGAAAACAGAAGAGCTTAACTTTGAAAAGTCCCAGGAAAGTACGTGAAGAATAAAAGTCCAGGTTGAACCCTCTGAAGAGAGAGGCAACAAAGCCAGATGTCTTCATTCACCTATGGTACCACCTAAGTCAGAGCTTATGGAATGAAATAAATGCATAATAAAGGAAGTTGCTATCATAATATTCTACACATGTATTGAGTATCAAACTACATCAAAATATTTTGATTTTCACCTTCACATCCCAAATAGACTAGAGTGGGGGACATCACTACAGTCTTAAATGTAACTCTAGATGCTGGTCACAGAATAATTAGTCTCATATTTGTGTATAAAATTAGGTAAATGTATTTTGTATAGAGTAGGTACACATATACAAACAGAAGATAAAAAGACTTGGGTAAACTAGCCTCAGTTCCCATAATAACAATAATATGGTTTGGATTCAAGACAAATGCTAGTTTATGGGCTGTGTCAAGAAACATGGCAAGTTAAATGAGGACTTTTAGTAATGAATAACATTAGAGAACAAAAGTTTTTCAATGTCCTATCAGGAATTCAAGTGTTCTTTTGTAGGTAAAGCTGCTTTGAAATAACCTAGCACTGTATAACAAACGCATGATTTTTTTAGGTCCTTTACCAAGTACTTGCTTACCTTATCTATTTTATTTTTAAAATTTTATTGGTGTATATTTGACTTACAAAATTGTATTAGTTTCAGTGTATAGCAAGGTAAATCAGTTATACGTATACATATATCCATTCAATAAATGTACTTTTTAGGCAGCATATATGAAAAAAATATGAGTTGAAAAATATTAAAATAGGTTTTTTAGTGACATTAGCAATGTTATAAGTCACGCTGAAATTCTACTTGGCTTAATGTAAAAAATAAGCCATCGAAGGACTTAAGGTATATTTTTTTCAAAGCTTTGGGAATTTTCTCCATTGAACATATAGTCTGGTGTGATGAAATGAAGCATGATATGTAGTATCTGATATATCTATATTATATACAAAAGAGAAAATCTGATAGTTCAGGAAATACCCTCTTATATTAGAGTTTGCTAAAACGAACTTCCTACAGCCAGAATTAATCTGAAAATATCAACATGAACTTTTGATGCTCTATTATCAAAATAATTTTAGCATTCTCTTGTTTCATTCTACTCACTACCAGAATTCATAGAAGGTATAAATGTGTGTCCTATAGCTTCCATGCTTTAATTATTCATTCCATAATTCACACACCTGCAGCATCAGAATTACATGGGAACTTGTTAGAAATGCAGAATCTTCGACCTCAACAAGATCTATGGAATTGAAATTCATGGAGGTATATTCCAGGGATCTCTGTTTTAACAAACTATCCCAGAATTCTTCTGAAGTTAAAGTTTGAGAAGCCCTTCATTCTTCATTTTCTTCATTTGGGAAGGCAAGAAGTCCATGAAGACTAGTCAGTGCTGAATCTGCAGTGGCATGTGTAGGAAAGCAATCACTTTTTAGATACCATGCACTATAATTTTGTTATATGTACAAAGGATGCCAGCATGAAGTGTGCTTTCATACTGACTATGCCTGGGGGCTAAGTAATGCAAATCACACAGTGTTGGCAAAGGGGAAATCCCTGGTGAGTGTTGATCTTCCACAGGGCCCTCCATCTTCAGAGTTGTTTTTGTAACATTATATACCATGGACAGAGAGTAAAAAATTTCCACTTGGAGTTCCTGTTTGTGGTTCAGGAAACAAATGCAACTAGTATGAGGATGAGGGTTTGATCCCTCACCCTGCCCAGAGGGTTAAAAATCTGGCATTGCTGTGGTGTGGGCTGGCAGCTGCAGCTAATACTCAGCCCCTATCTTGGGAAATTTCATGTGTCACAAGTGTGGCCCTAAAATAAGCAAAAAAAATATTCCTCTTATTCAAGTGGCAACTTAGTAAGATGCATAAAAATGAAAACAAAGCCCTTCATTGTCTGCATAAAAGTATACTATAATAATATAGTGAATTCTTTAGTTTCTGGGGTTAAAGCCTGAGATACGGGCCTAGAATATTTGGCTTTCCAAATGTTTCCTCAAATAAGGAATAACCAACTGTGCATTATTGTATTATCTATGCCCCCAATTTGCAAAAATAAGTAAATTAATTTAGGATTTGCTTCAAGGTACAGTATAAAAAATAATGTATTTGGAAAATAAAAAAAAATTCACTTGCTGAAGAAAAGTTATTTATGAAAGAGAACATTGTTAATAAGGGAATGAAATTCTGATCAACAAACATTTATGTTCATCATGCCAGCATTTGTCGTAGGGCTTGGAGACACAAAATTTTGAGATATATTCAAATGGAAACTCAAATATATGAGATGAACCCAAATGAAGTCCTGATTTAAGTACAAGCTGGATGTCATGGTAAGAAAAATGTTGCTCTACTGAAGAGTTTCTCAAAGGCCTCTTTTATGTCCCTGTTCCTAAGGCTGTAGATAAAGGGGTTCAACATGGGTGTGACCACTGTGTACATGAGAGCCACAATGATGTCCTTGTCAATGAAATTGCCTAACGTTGGGAAGAGGTACTGCCCAAATATTGACCCATAATACAGAGACACTACAGAGAGATGGGAGCCACATGTGGAAAAGGCTTTATAGATACCGTTGGTTGAGGGGATCCTCAGGATGGTGGCCCCAATATACCCATAAGACACAAGGATACATATGAATGGCAGAGTAATGACCACCACTCCTGCAGTGAACATGACCAGCTCATTTAGGAAGATGTCTGAACAGGACAATCTGAGCAGGGCACCAAGGTCACAGAAGAAATGAGGGATGATGTCAGCACAAAAGGATAACTGGGTCAGGAGAAGGGTGTGGGAAAGGGAGCTGGCCCCAGACAGGAACCAGGATACAGCCACTAGGAAGGCACATAGCTCCTCCCTCATGATGGTTGTGTAGTGAAGGGGGTGACATATGGCAACATAGCGGTCATATGCCATTGATGTAATAAGGAAGCTGTCCAGATCCGTAAAAAATATGAAAAAATACATCTGTGTTACACACCCTGCATAGGGAATGGATCGATTCTGAGTTTGCATGTTCACCAGCATCTTAGGGACAGTGACCGATGAAAAGGATACATCCGTTAGGGCCAAGTGGGTTAGGAAGAAATACATGGGGGTGTGAAGGTGAGGGTCCAGCCTGATGAGAAGGATGATGAGTAGGTTTCCCAGCACTGTGGTCAGATACATTCCCAGGAACAGGGCAAAAAGAATGCCTTGCTGCTCTGGCTGGATTGGGATCCCCAGGAGGAGGAACTTGGGCACGCTGCTCTGGTTTTCCCGCCTCATGCTGCTGTTTTTTGCTCAGATGAAGAATGCTTGAGAACATTAAGGTCTGAATTATTTGATTTTAGCAGTCAGATGAAAAATATATATGTTCTATTTTGGAAAGTGGGAAGCAACATTTTTCTCATATATTCCTTTTACAGTGACACATAAAGGAATTAGAAAAATTATCAATGAGGGAATGTTAGAGAGAGCCACCTTCTCTTGGTTCATTGACAAAATAGAACTTATGCATTTGTGTGTCTGAGGCCTAGTGCATGGAAAATGATGTCTCAGCCATGTTATTGGCCCAAGAATATTTTGTGGTAACTATTCCAAATCATCAACCATTGCACAGAAACCTGTAGAAGATTTGACTTCAACAGCCACTGTTAAATTTAAGATCAGAAGCAGACTTTTTGAATAACAGGATGCAAAGAATGGTATTATATTTGTTAAAGAACACTCATCAATATGCTACTTTATATTGTTTACTGTTCAGAGAGGGCCCTTCAGATACGGTAGGGTCCTTCTCCCTTGAAGCCAAAGGATTTTTAAAATATTCCTTTTTAAAAACCTTAACAAATTCCAATTTAAAAACTCTCAAAGGATTCCCACTGAACTTAAAGTGAAATGTAACAGCCTTAATATGGCTTAAAGACACTGAGAAGTCTGTGTCTCTGCTACATTTCCAATCTTTTCCTCCGCATCCCCAACACACTGACTCTGGCTGATGTCTCCGTTCCAACATCCCTGGAAAAGTATGTTTCCATTTGATGTCATTTAGACTCCCTCTCCTTTGGCAGCTGTGGGTTCCCTGAGGTCTCAGGTCATGTTGGGAAAGCAAAGACCAATCTGACTCCCAGTGAATGTTTATGTGATTTTGGTTTTGGCTTATTTTCTATTTTCAACACAGAAAAGGTTAAATGATAACATCTTTATCTACTCAAAATATATAATTTTTTAGAACATTTTCCTTCCTCCCTATGCAACATAATAATACCCTGTAACAAAAATAAAGACTATGATCAAAATTGACAAAATAAGTGAGATTTTAGTTTTATCTCAAGTTTTCATCTCCCCATCAGGTGGTCCTGCCCTTTGATACAACACTTGCTGGTTAGTTATGGTAAGAACAAATAATAAGCACCAATGTTATGTCCAGATATCCCAAAGTCCAGAACTTGTGGACTCCTTCTAGTTCCTGGGAAGGGAGAATTAAGGTGCAGGTGGAATTTAGGCTGCTTTATTAAGGCTGGCTTCAATATGAGATTATCCTAGATTATCTGGTTGGGTCTAATGTAATCAACGGTGTCCTTAAATGTAGAAGAAGGAAGCAGAAGAGTCAGAGAGAGATTTTAAGATGTTATGCTTCTGACAAAGAAGATGGAGAAAAGAACACAAACAATGAATGAAGGTGGGCTCAGGTGGCCTCCAGAAGCTGGAAAGGTACAGACATTTCTCCCTCAGAGCTCTCAGAGGAAATGCCAACAATTAATCTTTTGACCTCTAGAAGAGTAAACTAATAAATTTGTGGGTTTTAAAGCCATTACATTTGTGCCAATTTGTTAGAGTATCAATAAGAAACTTATATGCTAGTAATGGGAAGATTTCATTTATATTAAAATACTCTGATTATCTTGGCAAGTATGCAACACAATCCTTGTTTCCTTCCTCAACTTCCGCCTTGTATACAATAAAACATCAGTAGCTTCACAGAGCTAACTCCTACCTAACATGGAAGGAAACAAGAATCCTATCTCATTAGAAGTGTTTGCCATTGGTCAGAAAGGAGACTCAAAACCACTCTCTCTCCTATATTCAGTAACTGGACTATGTCAGAATCTAAAGCAAGTTAAATTACTCCTGAAAAAAATCTGCTTCCCTGTATCTGTGTTTTATCTGTTGGTTTACTTTAATCTCTTTTTTTCTCTTTTCCTGTTTATTGCTTCACTTTGTTATTCCTTCTCTCATTTTCTCCTTCCTCCTCTCTCAGTGCTCATTCTCCCTGCCACTGCATCTTCATTCTTTGTCACTCCATGTCTTTAAATCTGCTCTGCATACTCTCTCATTTTTTTCTCTTTTACTTTCTCTTCTCTTCCATGTCAAATTCAGCTTTCTGATATTTCCACTTCTAGACTAACATATAAGCCCAAATGCTGCCGAGAAAACAATATCCATTTCATCCCCAATACTGACCTTGCTTGCATTTATAATCCAGTGTGTGGTGGGTAAATGTGCCCTGAGAGTCTGTTTAAGGGACCTGAATAATATTGTCCAAGATCCTCGATACCACTTGAGCGTCAAAAAGAAAAGCAAAAAGCTCAGACTCTCACTCCTGTCTACCAGCCCCAGACCTATGAATTTTGGGGTATACATAGTCAAGGAGAAAGCCCAGGTGGGCAAAGAGATGAAGTTGTTATTTCCAGTTACAGACATCCATCAGACTTGGGTTAATTGCCCCATTTCCCCCTCGATTCCTCTAGGAAAAGTGTCCCATGGGAGAGAGGTATGTGCTGGGGACCCTAGAGAAGGAGCCCATGGAGGAAGGACCGGAGCCATCATCAGTTTTCCACCTTTTTCAGACTATGTTTCCCACCCTTAAGCACCCTTTCGCATATGATAAGCTCCAGAGAGTTTAAAAAATAATTACTAGCTCTAATGAGATCCAAATAGCCAAAGGACCAAATGGCCTCTTAGAACTAGATAGAACAGTGTCCCACTCAAAAAGTTCTTATTGGGCCATACCCACCGGTGACCTAAAGGACATTGTCTTGTGTGGATTCCCTTTAGAGACCATTAGGAAATGCAAAGTGAAAAGAGACAGACATAATTACTTTTTTCCTTCTTTTCTTTAGACAAACATGTTTGGTTACATCAAATAAAATGAACAAATAATCAAAATACATCAAATAAAAATAGTTTCAAGGAAGGAAGACTAAAGGAGTGAAGGAAAAATAGAAGAAACATAAAGCACAAAGAAACAAACTTAAACATAGGGAAAAAAATTGTTGAAACACACAATCCAGGAAAGTTGACTCCAAATTTAAAAGCTTCAGTTTCTTTAAAACCGACCTTTTGACGAAAATGATCGTTAATGCAGCACTAGTGATTCTTAGGATTGAGATATACAGGACAAAGAAAGAAATATGTATAGCTTCAGATAATCTTTAAGGGTTTATTTTGCCCTTTTTGAAGTCTGAGGTTAAAAGACAGTAGACACAGCAAAGCTTTATCTAGGCAGCTTATTTCTAGTTGTGATGACCTTGCATTTCTGCCACAATGGGAGACTCTCAACTCAGACCTGTTGAAGTCCAACAACATTTTAGGTACAAGCCAGAGAAGAAAGTAACCTGAATAGTGACCACTGGCAGCTTTGCAAAATCAAAGTGGACAAATCTGAGGTGTGCTGGATGCTAGTGTTTCCTCTGTGGAATTAGCTTAATTTCCCCAAGCGATGGTTGTGCTAATATTTGTCTTTTGGCTATAGCTTTCCTCTCCCTATCTTCCTTTCCCACTCTCCTATTGCTGTTTACTTTGACCCTCATATAAACTACTTATCCTTCATTCTTGGTTCAGGATTGGCTTCTGGAGGAATGCAAGTTAATCAATCTTCTATGACTTAGTGATTTTTATAATTGACTCTTTGGTAGGAAACAGCATTCCTATCTTCAGTATGATTCAGAGAGCACTTTGAAAAGTGTATCTCTATGTTCCTGATACTAATGGATAACAATTCAGAGATAAATCAAAGATCTTGCTTTCTTCTCTCTCTGCTCATGTATTTAGAAAAGCTGAGGACCCCTATGATGGTAGAATACAATCTGTTTGCTAGAGGAAATAAGCATTTGCTAATTGGCTACAAGGTATTTTTAGAAGCGGACTGCTTCCTGAGACTCAAGGAACTTTTCCTTTGATGGTTTCATGCCTTGATGTTCAGGTTCCAATATGAGTGTATAGGGGTGAGAAGCAGAGCAATCAGACACAGCAATTGCACCTGTTGGGGTCAGCCACCTTCCTCTTCTTGCAGTTTGTCAACTCATGGACTTATCTTCCTGGACCATCACTTTCCTATGAAATTCAGCCTTTGTTCACAAAGCTACATAATATTTTCATTCCTCATGAAAGAAAGACATGGTTATATAAATATTATGGTTGGGAAATTTTTTGATATATAAATATATGTCTCCACTCTGAGCAACAGAATACCTTCTTTAACATTTTAGAGCACATCTTTCCAGGATTTAAGAAAACAATTGGCATTTTTGAAAATAGATATAAACATGCCTTTATAGAAATTTTCTATTATGTCCTACAAAGATTACATCAAGGAATTCCCATCATGGTGCAGTGGAAATTAATCTGACTAGGAATCATGAGGTTGTGGGTTCAATCCCTGGCCTCACTCAGTGGTTTAAGGATCTAGAATTGCCATTAGCTGTGATGTAGTTAACAGAAATGGGTCAGATCTGGTGTTGCAGTGGGTGTGGCATAAGCCAACAGCTATTGCTCCGAACATACCCATAGACTGGGAAACTCCATACGCTATGGGTGCAGAATTAATAAGACAAAGAGCAAAAAAAAAAATACATCATAAGCTTCTCATAAACATCAATTTAAGAGTGGTGTAATAATCTAAAGGCTGTGTACCACAATTAAGTTAACCCTTCTTTCATTAATGGAAAATAGGCTATAACTATTTATTCCTTTTTAGAATTATACCACAGTAATACTATCAAATTCTGGAAGAGAACATAAGCAGAACATTCTCTGACATCAACCTTAAAAATGTTTTCTCAGGTCAGTCTCCCAAGCAACAGATAAAAGCAAAAATAAATCAATGGGACCTAATCAAACTGATAAGTTTTGCACAGCAAATGAAATCATAAAGAAAACAAAGAGACAACTTACAGAATGGGAGAAAGCAGTTTCAAATGATGCAACTGACAAGGGCTTAATCTCTACAATATACAAACAACTTAAACAACTCAACAGCAAAAAAAAAAAAAAAAAAAAAAAAAAAAAGGAAAAATGGGCAAATGACCTGAATAGACACATCTCCAAGGAAGATATTCAGAGGGCTAACAAGCACATGAAATGATGTTCAGCACCCCTGATTATTGGAGAAATGCAAGTCAAAACTTCCATGAGGTACCACCTCACACCAGTCAGAATGGCCATCATTAATAAGTCCACAAAGAACAAATGCTGGAAGGAGTGTTGAGAAAAAGGAACCCACCTGCATTTTTGGTGGGAAAGGAATCTTGTACAACCACTATGGAGAACAGTATGGAGGTACCTTAGAAAATGTTACATAGAATGACCCTATGACCAAGCAATCCCACTCTTGGGCATATATCCAGACAAAACTCACCTTAAAAAAGAGACATGCACATGCATGTTCATTGCAGCACTATTCACAATAGCCAAGACATATAAACAACCCTAATGTCCACTGACAGATGATTGGGTTAGGAAGATATGGTATATATATACAATGGCATAATACTTGGCCATATGAAAGAATGACATAATCCCATTTGCAGCAAAATTGATGGTACTAGAGACTCTCAAACTGAGTGAAATAAGTCAGAAAGAAAAAAGAAAAATACCATATGATATCACTTATATCTGGAATCTAATATATGGCACAAATGAACCTTTCCACAGAAAAGAAAATCATGAAATTGGAGAACAGACTTGGGGTTGTCAAGGGGGAGGGGGAGGATATGCGTTGGATGGGTGCTTGGGCTTAACAGATGCAGACTATTGCCTTTGGAATGGACTATCATTGAGATTCACAGTGGACCACTGGGAACTATTTCTGGTCACATATGATGGAGCATGATAATGTGAGAAAAAAGAATGTATACATGTATGTGTAACTGGGTCACCATGCTGTATAGTAGAAAACTGACAGAATGCTGCAAACCAGCTATAATGGAAAAAATCATTACATACAAAATAAAATAAAATTATACCACGATGAAACATAATTCAAATTCTAGAGAAAGTTTTTTTCAGTACTGGGCAAACAGTAGAAACTGTCCTAGATCCTGTAGCCTCACCTCCAAACTCTAGTGGCTCTTATTTTGTTACAGTTTTTGTCACCTAGATCAGTTTACTTCTCTACAATTTAACTATCAACTGGGGTTTGCATCTGTGTGATTGAACCATTCAACATGTGGCATATTTATCCTTTCATCTCATCTTCAGTCATTTCAACCTCCATTGCACTTTAGCCATCTATTCCCTTGGTTATATTAGGAAGACTGAGATTGATTTAGCTATCAAATTAAACTTCCAATAACTTGTTCTGGCTTTCCCCTCTACTCACTCATTACACAGAATCTTTGGCCTCATAAATCTATCCAGTCTCTGATCCTGTCCATTTTCCCCCAACTTCATTTTATTCTCCCCTACAGATCTCATGGTTTCTCACTCTCTTACCTACTGCCAGTGACTTTACCCCAATGACCTTCCACCCCATCCGTCTAGCAAAGCTTCCATGTTGGATCAATCCAATTATTCACCTTCCATGCTTCCTTACTTTCCATTTAGTCCTCTGTCCACCATGGTCCAGAGTCTGTTCCCACCACTCACTGACATTGCTCCTGGTTACATCACCAAAATTCTCCTTATTACCAAATTCAGTGCATCATTTTCATCACTTAACTTTCCCTTCCCTTCCCTCCAATGGTCCCATCTTTTTCATTTTCTATGTCTCTCAGTCTCTGATGCCCTTTGGGGAAGATCTTTCTGTCATTTCCTTAATTGTCAATGTTCTCTCTGGTCTGTGTTCAGATCTGTTCACCTCCCTTTCTCTTTGTTCTTTCTTTCCCTCCATTCTTCCCCTCTTTTACTTCTCTCTAGTCTTGCCTTCTTTTCTCAGTATTTCTTATTCTTTTCATTTCTTTTTACAATCTCACCCTCTGCTATATTGACAGGCCATGAATATCTATCTGGATCCAAAATATATCCACCTGCCTCCTGAATGTCTTCTTGTGAATGACCCACAGGTACTTCATACTTGGCATATTAAAATCTTCTCAAATCTGTTTCTCCTTCTAGGTCCCCTACCTCAGTAAATGGCACAAACATACACTCAGCTGTTCAAGCCATAAATTTAGTTTTTTAATGCCTTTGTTTTTCAGAATCTCACCAAATTTGGTTAACTCCCAAATTACTGCATCCTTTATTTTTTTTTTCTTTTTTTAAATTGTTATTTCCCCAGTACAATTTTTCTCTACTGTACACCATGGTGACCCAGTTACATGTACATGTATACAATCTTTAGATTCTGATTCTGAAGGAGACCTAAATCCATAGCGTTCTCTCTAACTCCACTGCCTCAGACAGACTTCCATAACCTCTTACCCAAGCATCCCTGATTACTTCCAAACTCAACTCACAGCTGCTAGTCTTACATCCCATCACTCCATCCTTGCCCTGCCAACATTCTCTCCATCTACTGCAAAAACCTGCTCATTATCCATTCTTCACTTATAGACATAAGTTTTAACAAGACACTATCAGTCTTTGAGCAAATACTTCCAGAGTTTTCTCTTTCCTTTGGGAAAAAGTGCAAATTGTTCAACATGGTCTTCATGGTTCTTCACTGTTCCTTCCTGATAGTTTCTCTGGCCTCATCTTGAACCTCTTCCCCTGTTGAAGTGTATATTTCTTTCTCTCCATTTTTCCTGATAATTGTTTTATGAATTTGTCACCTTTTCTCTTCTCCATGTGTTTTCCTGTTCCTCTGTTTTTCTCCCTTCCATATGTCTCTACACAGCCCACATCACCTTTTACTTCTTTGGACTATCTTGAATCTCTGCTTACTTATAACTTCCTTCAGCCATAACCCCTTAAATTTGGGTTTAACACGCCTCCTCTGCGCTCACAGGACTCAGGCCTCACCTTTAGTACATTATTTGACACATCCTATTTTGTCTATTCCACCCACTAGGTTGGGAGCCCTTTTAGAGGAACAAAACGCTTTTCAAATCTTTTTTACTTTTTAAAAGTTTTATTGAAATAAATTGATTCACAAAGTTGTGGTAATTTCTGCTATACAACAATGTGATTCAGTTATACATATACACACATCCATTCTCTTTCAGATTCCTTTCCCCCATAGATTATCACAGAATACTGGGTAGAGTTCTCCATGCCATACAGCAGGTCCTGGTAGGCCAGTCATTCCATATACCTCAGTGTGCATATGGGAGCCCCAAGCCTCCAGTCCATCTCTCCTCCCACCCTCAACTTGTTTCTTTTGGTAATCTAAGCTTTTCAAATCTGTGAATCTGTTTCTGTTCCAAAAATAAGTTCATTTGTATCCTTTTTTTTTTGTCTTTTGTCTTTTGAGAGCAGCAACCGTAGCATATGGAGGTTCCCAGGCTAGAGGTCTAATCAGAACTACAACTGCTGGCCAACCCTGCAGCTACAGCAATGACAGATCCAAGCCATGTCTGTGACCTACACCACAGCTCATGGCAACACCAGATCCTTAACCCACTGAGTGAGGCCAGGGATCAAACCTGCAACCTCATGCTTCCTAGTCAAATTCATCTGCTGTGCCACAACAGGAACTCCAATATCCTTTTTTAGATTCCACATATAAATGATATATGTTGTTTCTTGCACAAACTTCGTTTAGTATGGTAATTTCTAAATCCATCAATGTTGCTGCAAATGCGTTATTACATACTGTTAAAAATGTGTTTTCAAATCTTTATACAGAGGAACCTCACAAAAGGGCACATAGATATTATAAAATAATTTTATGAAAGAGTAAATAAACAATTTATTGGAAAAGATAAAATGCTATATTCCACTTGTCTCCATGTCTTTACTTTTGCCAATCTGAACTGAAGCCTTCTCACACCCATTTTTAGGATTAAAGAATATATTTTGAGCCCTGACTATGTGCCAACTATTATTATGTGCATTAACCAAGAAAAAAAAAATCCCTTTAGGCA
Source organism: Phacochoerus africanus (assembly GCF_016906955.1). Classification (NCBI taxonomy): domain Eukaryota; kingdom Metazoa; phylum Chordata; class Mammalia; order Artiodactyla; family Suidae; genus Phacochoerus; species Phacochoerus africanus. The sequence continues at coordinate 265,081,418 of NC_062545.1, read as the reverse complement.
TTTGTGTATTTCTATAAGAAGAAGAAAAATATCTATGTCTGAGAAACAGATGCCCAATTATTCCTGGATAAATGTTTTTATCCCCCACGGATGAGTAGCAATTATCCTCCCATGTCTGGACTGAATGTAGAAGGAAGGGTTCCACAGGATACAGAGCCCACTGCTGCAGGAGAGCCATTGTGATGCAACAGAACACAGCTTTAGATTTGAAGTTAATGGGTTCGAAACCCCCTCCTTTGCCCATTTTCTTTTGAGCTACCCTCTTTGAAATGAAATAGGAAAAGGACTATCTACTGCTGGAATGATTGGGAGATTAAATGAGCTTATGGACATGAACTTTCTTTAAATGAATGTGTAAATAATGAATCCTAATGTATATTCCCAAAGGAGTTGAATATCTTCAGTATATGACAAAGGCACAACTCTATGGGGAATAGTTAAGAGAAGTGCATTTATCACTCCCAAATTGTCCCCTCAACAGAAATTGAGGGGGGTCCCCTGGGTCCCATTCTGGCTGGTAAAAATAGATACTTTTGTTGTTGCCCTGGACTGGTTAAAAAGAGAGTGTACCACCTCCCCACTTCCGGGTTGAGCTTATGGCTTCTCCCCATTCTAGATCTAAGTCTTCTGGAGATAAAATGTAAAATTTGCTCACATTGTGGAGCTGACAGAATTTGAAATGATCACTCCTGAGCTAGGTAATGGCAGAGCTTTTATACTTCACTCAGTAGTGTGTGTGTGTGTGTGTGTGTGTGTGTGTGTGTGTGTGAATGGTCTGTTGTGAAATCTTGCAGATAATTATACTTGTGCCTCATACTTTTATAATTTTTATGTATAATCTCAAATAAATTAGGGAGGCATAATAAATTACAATTGCTTGGGTTTTGTTCTTTCCCCTGTAAGAAGCTGTTCTCTCACAATTTTCTAAATGTCTGGCATGTATGTGAGCTGTGAGCAAAGACTTCTAGGTTTAATAATGATAAGGATGATGATGTGATATGATGGTATCTGGACTGTTTTTGCACAAAGTTAAAAACATGCCCTATATGCAATTTTCTATTATGTTTCTTCATAAATGAATTCATAAGCTTTAAGAATTCATTTTTTTTCTTTTTTTTCTTTTATTTTATATTATTTTCCCACTGCACAGCAAGGGGCTCAAGTTATCCTTACATGTATACATTACATTTATATTTTTTCCCCCACCCTTTCTTCTGTTGCAACATGAGTATCTAGACAAAGTTCTCAATGCTATTCAGCAGGATCTCCTTGTAAATCTATTCTAAGTTGTGTCTGATAAGCCCAAGCTCCCGATCCCTCCCACTCCCTCCCCCTCCCATCAGGCAGCCACAAATCTCTTCTCCAAGTCCATGATTTTCTTTTCTGAGGAGATGTTCATTTGTGCTGGATATTAGATTCCAGTTATAAGTGATATCATATGGTATTTGTCTTTGTCTTTCTGGCTCATTTCACTCAGTAGGAGATTCTCTAGCTCCATCCATGTTGCTGCAAATGGCATGATGTCATTCTTTTTGATGGCTGAGTAGTATTCCATTGTGTATATATACCACCTCTTCCAAATCCAATCCTCTGTTGATGGACATTTGGGTTGTTTCCATGTCCTGGCTATTGTGAATAGTGCTGCAATGAACATGCGGGTGCACGTGTCTCTTTTAAGTAGAGTTTTGTCTGGATATATGCCCAAGAGTAGGATTGTGGGGTCATATGGAAGTTCTATGTATAGATTTCTAAGGTATCTCCAAACTCAGTCTCCAAAGCAATATAAATAAGAGCAAAAATAAACCCATGGGACCTCATCAATCTGAAAAGCTTTTGCATAGAAAAGGAAACCCAAAAGAAAACAAAAACACAACTTTCAGAATGGGAGAAAATAGTTTCAAATGATGCAATTGACAAGGGCTTAATATCTAGAATATATAGACAACTTATACAACCCAACAGCAAAAACAATCAATCAATGGAAAAATGGGCAAAAGACCTGAATAGACTGTTCTCCAAGGAAGATATACAGGTGGCCAGCAAACACATGAAAAAATGCTCAACATTGCTGATTATAAGAGAAATGCAAATTAAAACTGCCATGAGATACCACCTCACACCAGTCAGAATGGCCATCATGAATAAGTCCGCAAATAATAAGTGCTGGAGGGGTTGTGGAGAAAAGGGAACCCTCCTCGTCTGCTGGTGGGAATGTAAACTTGTACAGCCACTATGAAGAATTCATTTTATTAGCTACATGATATTACTTCCAATGGATATGTACCATACTTGTCTTAACTTTCCAAGTATTTTTTTCCCTTGAAAACCTTTATCTAGGCTTTTTGTCCTGGAGACCTGAGAATTATTTTATGAGTAGCTGTCTTGTAAATCCAGTAGCTGTTCTCCTAGTCTCTCTATTCATGTCTGCATCATCTGATTAAGGACAGAGGCAACACATCCACCAAAGGCTTTGTGGAAATGGCAGACCCATCTTCTCTTGAATGAGGAGCATAAATGCAGATGTATCTTTTCCGTCAAATCATATACTACAGGAGTCAATATAGCATGGTGGTTAGAAACATGGGTTCAAAATCAGATATATATGGGATTGGATGACTTGTCCATAATTTTTATAAGTGATCTATGGCAAATTTCTTTCACTCTTAAGTCCTGGTATCCAACAAGTTAAGCAAGAACAATGCCTTTATTGTGGGGCTGTTAGGATGATATAAAGTACATGTCACAGCAACTGGCCTATAGTAGTCACACAATAAACACATGATTCGTGAATGATTGTTATCATATTGTTGTTGTTATTACTGATAGTACCATCTATGCACATATCTTGAAATCATAGGTTTTTCACTCATCATCAAATTTCCCAGTTTACTTCCTGAAATTCTTGAATGCTCTCAGGCAGCATAGTTAGTTAAGGCATGCAATATAGTGGGAAGAATGTGGTCTCTGAAGCCAGAGACATGTGGGATGAAATCCCAGGGCCACTACATACTAGTGCTATAAAACATTAGGCAAGTTTTATCACTGCCTCCCAATGCTTTCATCTCTAAAATGAGGAGCAGAATGTCTATGTTGCAATATTTGGGGAAGCAGTGAGTAGTATATGAAAAGCACATTTTGCAAACTAGGTAGGTACTCAGATTTTATTAACATGTGACTATTTTTAGCCATATACCATTAATTCAGCCAAATTGGAAAGACAGTGCATCTATTTTCAGTGTGTCTATAGCCTCTGCCCTTATTCTGCCTGTAATCCCCAATCTGCTTCCATCCTCACTTTGACTGGAGTGGTCAACGCCCTTGTTTGGCCAGCCAAAACTGGCCCCTAAATATTGAACTCTTCCCAGATATTCTACCTCCATGACTTGGCCATAGTGCTCTTTCTCCAAGGAATATTTACTTTTAAACATAATCTATAGTTGGGACCTCAGAGTTTTTTTCTCTTGCTGAAAGAATCCAGCAGCCTTTTGAGAGTGATGTTTGTGTAGAGATATGGAAGACTCTATGCTGATCTGAAAATCAAACTACACAGACATAATTCTGCAAGTTCTCTCCCAAGAAAAATTGATGCAAATTATCTTAAAAAATCTTAAGAAAATTAGAGACAGTATTCCGGTTCCCATTTTGTACAATCCATGAAGATTGTGGTGTCAGCCTTGCGTACAAAGTACTAGACTCTGACCATAAAGGCTTCTTCCTTAAGGACTAAGTAGCAAAATATCTTTCACCTCTTTCTGGGAGGTTGCATGGTAAAGAATTCATAGATGTTGTAGTCTCTTATCTGGTTCTGACGTTATCAGGAGACAGATGGTTTTTTTGCTCTAGTCACTGAAAGTCACCCTTTGACATGAATGTTCATATACTGCATTAATTCTATTGATAATACATTCTTCCCTTCACTCTGATCAGAGTTGGGGGAACCAAGACTGATGATTCATGGTTGCCTTCTGAATCTAGTTGACACAGTGATGGTGAGGTCAAGTCCTCATTACAACCAGACTGTTTCTAGGCTATTTTATTTGACTGTTGTAGTTGTTTATGTTTCTGACAGTACACGATTTGTTGTAAAGAATTCAGCTTTATAATAAGATTGGATAGGCTATGGTGTATCCCTACCTTCTCCTTTAAAAACTTATAGAAATTTTTAGAAATATTGATTTGGATTAGTAAATAAATTTCTCCTAAGTTGTACTAGAGACCCTGAAAAGATTAGAATTCCTTTTAAAAATTGCATTTGGCTTTTAGGCTGTACTTATCTGAATGTGTTGTCATGGAGCAAGTAACCTGGAGGCTTGGGATTATTAGGGTTAAACTTGGGTGTTGAACAAGACATGATGTAAGTCTCAAAGAGGCTGTCTTTGGAGTAACTACTTCATTACCTCTAAGCCACAATGGGAACTCCTTTCTTATCTTTGTAATCAATCATGTTTCTGGCACTAAGCTACTAACTGGACATACAAGAATAAAACAACATACAGATTACCTTCCCTCAGGATACTGTCCCTCAAGAGTACAACAGACCAAGGACTAACTAAAGGTGTGAACCTAAAACCAGGTTCCCTCTGTTATGATTTAGGTCCCACCAATTTCTCATTGTAGCACTTGGGATATTAAATCTATCTTGGCCTCATGTTGTTCCTCTATAGCATGAAGATCACAGTAGAGTTAATAAAGAGGATTCTATTTCATTATGCATGTATACCAAGGACACGGTCCTGCATTGAATAAACACCAAAATTACATATTTTTTTATGAGAGGACCTGTATCCCCCAAAAGCCAATGTCATATTCAGGAGTTTAATAAACCAATATTATGAGGTGGTTTATAAAGGACCAAGAGGCTAACCTAAAATTTATGTTGTTAACCTACCTGAGCTTTCAAACAGTTAAAGTGAGTTTCTTAGCTTATATGCTATCACTGGGATAAGTTTCATGGTAGAATTTCTCTTTATACAAATTTATCCTCTTGCCAAGGAAAAAACCTTATTTACAACACTGTAAATCAACTCTAATGGAAAAAAATAAAAATTATACATAAAAAATAAACCTTACTTCCGTGCATGTATCTCCATCTCCATCTGACCCTCCAAGTTGGCTCAGATATGGTTATTCATCTGTAGGAAGACACCTGAGATTTGAGATGGGGTCTGAGACCTGAGAGATCCTAAAGGATTGGGGTGTCTCTTAGAATTTAGTGCCCTGATTGACCAGCACTATTTCCCAATACTGATCTTCAGACTAATAACTGATAGTTAATGAACACTATGTCAGACAAATATACTTTTGCATGATTGCCTCACTAAATTTTTCCATAGTCCTAGGATAGGGGCATTCCCATTGTTTCTCTGTGGGTTAAGGACCCAACATTGTCTCTGGGAGGATGTTGGTTAGATCCCTGCCCTTGCTCATTGCTTTAAGGATCTGGCATTGCCACAAGCTGTGGCATAGGACCCAAATACAGCTCGGATTTGACCCCTATCCCAGGAACTTACATATGCCAATGCAGCAGCCATAAAAAATAAAAATAAAAAACACTTCATTTTCAATATACTCAAAGGAGTTGAAAACTAGCATGATCATGGAGTTATTAACTGCTGTAGTGACAACTCTCTCCATGTCATTAAGAAAATTACATGGAAATATTTATTCCTATGACACTACTGTTCCTCATTCGCTTTAGTTACACAAGCAGGCAGGAACTTAAGAAGAACTATTTCAGGATTTGAGTTCACCCACTCAGATAATGGTCCACACTCATATTCCTGAAACCCTTTAGTTTCCAAATCATTTTCATATGCCTTCAATTTCTTTCAATCCATCAATATTTATTTGTGTCTGGGAAGTAGCAAATGTGATTTTTTCCTTTAATTTTACTAACAGGAGTATTGAAATGGCTCAAACAATCTCAAATGGAAATTGCATAGTGGAACCTGGTCTCAAACACTGATATTCTGATCATCTTTAGGCTAAAGATAGAAACAACCCATTTCATTTTATGGGGGTAGAGAGGCTAACATCAAATGTCAAATGTGAAAATTTAAAGTTAAATATTTAAATATGCTTGGGAGAGGAACTTGACAATGTGAAAGAATCTGTCAGTAGATGGGTGCCTCAGACAATGGAGTTGCTTGGGATTATTAACTGACTCAGTTCACGGGGGATAAGGAGGTACCAGAAACTTGAACCTCTTGCTGAGCACAGGCCTTTCATTAAAAGCTGTTAGGTCAGACATAGCCCAGGATCTCACATATCTCCTCCAGGAGAACCAGAGCTCCTAATTGCACCCAGGAGCTACAGTGTGAACCAAAGGAAAAAATACAGATGTGGTTATTTGATTCCACCACCACCATGTGCAAAGAGGTGGCTGTGAAATTTCTTCCTAGTGAGGAAGCGAAGATGTGTGTGACCTGGGGGATGGGACATTCAGAGAGACAGAGCCTATGGATGGGTCTGATTTTCCTATCTTCATACCAAATAGTGTCCCCTGCACAATCAGGACATAGAAAGTCAGGTGTTTGGGTCTCCATGACACAATTTACTACAATTTGCTAAGTGCTAACAATGTGCCTAGCTTCTTAAGCACCTTACAGACAAGATCTGTCAGCAATTAGCATGACCCCACTGAACAGTAATGGATACTGAGATTCACCACGGCCAAACCCAAGGCCGCCAAGATATAAAGTGGGAAAAAGACAAAGATCTGAGTGCCAAAGTATGCGATTCCAGAAATGAGTATTTCATTTCTAAACTATTTTACTAAAAGTGTAGCAGGGTGTCAAAAACCTTGAGCTTCCAGGGCCCCTGCTGGAGTAGTCAAATCATAGGAAAATGGATGCCAATAGTAGGCAAAGTTGGTTTCCTGCAGAGGTGCCTGGGGACCCTGGTCTCAGACAAGTGGGGAGTAAAAAATGTGAGAAGGTCTCTGACACAAACACACACGCACATTTATTTCTTCTGTGTGAAATAAGTCAAGGTGTGGGTTTGCTACACAAAAGTACTCACACGCTATTATGGAAACACACTTGCCAAATGGAGATTTATAGAATTCCTTGGTTTATACTTTCACTGGATAAATACTGTCAAGGTGTGAGTAAGCCTCACACAAATCTATGCAAAACTCACAAACAAAATACACATGTACAACACAGCTACACACACAGAACTATCAATAATCCTAGAAGAGACATGATTGACACAATAACTCATATATATTTGCATCACAAGCAGTGAACAAGGTCTTATACATAGCACACAAGCAGCAGGTGCAAGTAGAATAAGCACACATGGAGGAAATGTCCAGGCTCCCGTGACCTCTGTATATCCTAGTGTGTGCCATTCAGTGTGTTTGTCAGTTACACATACACACATTGACTTGAACAACACAAAACACACACAAATAGATGTAACTTCTCTGATAATCATATATACACACACAGACACACATGCATGACTAGGGAGGTTTCTGGGCTCCTTCTGAGCTATACATGTGCTCTGACTTCAAATACCTTCTGCTTCATTCTCTAACCTGAATCCTCTCTTTCTGTCCAGAAGACCTAAGATCCAAAGAAAAAGAGCAAACCTAAATGGCCTGAGGACCTTACAGACTCTCATGTCAGTTCTACAGCTTCAAAAAATGCACAAGGAGAACTGCTTTTCTCCATCCTAAACGGACCCTGGAGGGAATCCACCCCCAGTCCCCTACTAGAGAAGCAGCCCATTGGGGAAATTTCTCCACTTCCTCCTAGACCCTTGGGAAACAGGAGTATGGTCCATAGGGGCTGATCTCCACCTGGTTTCACAGGAGAAAGTGTCCCTGATATGAATGGTACCTTGCACTTTTGGACCAATGAGAAGCAGGAGTTCCCCCATTGCCCATGGCCTCTTTGTCATGACTACAACATTCTCACAACAGCAGTGTGTGGCACAGACAGTGTAAGGGCCTTTGCAAGTATCTGTAGCCTCCTTAACACTGACAGAATTTCATTAGAACACAAAGCTCATTCAATAGCACAAGTCTCAGAGTTCCCATTGTGGCTTAGCAGGTTAACAGTATATTCATGGATGAAGGTTCAATTCCTGGCCTTTCTCAGTGACTTAAGGATCCCAAGTTGCTGCAACCTGCAGCATAGTTTGCAGATTTGGCCCAGATCCAGTGTTGCTGTGGCTGTGGCATATGCCTTCCACTGCAGCTCCAATTCAACCCCTAGCCCAAGAACTCCCTTATTTATGTCACAGGTGTGGCCATAAAAAATATGCATGTCTCCCTACTCCCCTGAATGGTTTTGTAGGGTATAGTCTGTGCCTCATTCAGGAGAGGGTTGAATGAATCTATAACTCTGGAAAAAAGACTCTGGGTTCTTCCCCTACTAAGAAAGCATACCTGAGCAAATTTATCAAAGACTGCTGAGATTCAGTTTCCTCAAAGTGGAAATAATAAACGTTATCTTCAAGTGAATATGAAGGATGGGTCAATGGACACCTAATGAAAGTTTACTAAATGTTAATGTTTATTATCAATATCTTTGTATCACTGGAGATCAGCCATGGCTCAAACAGGCAATTGTAACTGGTAACTGTTGAGCGAATTCATCTGTTCATTCAAACATTGATTAACTTAAATAATAACTAAGGCTCCCACTAAAGTAATGCTGATATACTGTAGAGACATAATAGAGAACAATGTAAAGAGAAATCTCTCTCCTGGAACACACATCCAATTGGAGGTTGCTGCAGACAAAAAAACTTAAGGCAAAATGAGTGGTAGGTAAATGGTGAAAAGTGCTGTGGTATGATAAAAATAAGGCATGGAGCTAAGGAGACTCAATAAGTTCAGGGAGATCTCTGGTGCCCTAGTGGTTATGGATCACTGCTGTGTTGCAGGTTGCATCCCTTGCCTGAGAATTTCTGCATGCCATGGATGTAGGCAATTTTCTTTTCCAAAAATATCCAGTGTTACATGATTCTTAAACAAGAAAGCCAGGATCTGCAAACTGGTTTACACTACTACACACCTATTAGACTGGCAAAAATTGAAAGGACTCCTGCTCTCCAGTATTAATGAAGATATGGTAGAACTGGAACTCCCATATCATATACCTAGCATATGACTAGGTATTTGTACAAAGGGAAAGAAAGTATATATTTATACATAGACTTACACAAGAATGTTCATAACAGCTTTATTTAAGATGCAAAAACTGGAAATAGCCCAGATGTTCCTCAATGGACTTACTCTATAGTGCAAGGAATTACACTCAGTATTTTCTAAAAATCAATCAGGGAACCTGAGAATATATAGGTATGTGTGTGTGTATGTATGTGTGTGCATTTGTAACTGAATCGCTTTGCTGTACACTTGAAACTAACATAACATTGTAAATTAACTACACTTCAATAAAAATAAAATCAAATGAAAGCATAAAAATAAAAATAGGAAAATTTTAAAAGTGAAAATTAATATTGTAAATATGGCCATACTACCTAAAGAAATCCACAGATTCAATACAATACCTATCAAATTACCAATGACATTTTTTACAGTATAAGAGCAAAAAATCCAAAAATTTGCATAACTCCCTCAGATTTCAAGCAATATTAAAAGCCACAGTCATCAAGAAAGTGTGGTACTGGTACCAAAAGAGAGAGACAAATGGAACAGAATAGAGAACCCAGAAATAAACCCTGACACCTATGATCAATTAAACATTGACAAAGGCAGCAAGAACATAACATGGGAAAAAGACAGTCTTTTCAGCAAGAATTGCTGGGAAGCCTGGACAGCTGCATGCAAAACAACAAAACTAGAACACACCATCATACCATGCACAAAAATAAACTCCAAGTGGCTGAAAGATCTAAATGTAAGACAAGACACCGTCAAACTCCTAGAAGAGAACATGGGCAAAACATTCTCTGACATTAACCTTACCAATGCTTTCTCAGGTCATTCTCCCAAAGCAACAGAAATAAGCGTGAAAATAAACCAATGGGACCTAATCAAACTGACAAGATTTGCAGCAAAGGAAACCAAAAAGAAAACAAAAAGACAACTTACAGAATGGGAGAAAATAGTTTCAAATGAGGCTATGGACAAGGGCTTAACCTCTACAATATACAAACAACTTAAACAACTCAACAGCAAAAAAACCAACAACCCAATGGAAAAAATGGACAAAAAACCTAAATAGATATTTTTCCAAATAAGATGTACAGATGCCCAACAAGAACCTGAAAGAATGTTCAACATCCATGATTCTTAGGGAAAAGCAAATAAAAACTAGCATGATCTACCATTTCACACAAGTCAGAATGGCCACCACTCATAAGTCAACAAATAACAAATGCTGGAGGGGTTGTAGAATAAAGAGAACCCTCCTGCACTGTTGGTGGGAATGGAAGCTGGTACAACTGCTTTGGAGAATAGTATGGAGGTAACTTAGAAAGGTATACACAGAACTATCATATGACCCAGCAATCCCACTCTTGGGCATATATCCAGACAAAACTTCCCTTATAAAAGACACCTGCACCTGCATGTTCATTGAAGAACTATTCACAATAGCCAAGACATGATAACAACACAATGTCCATTAACAGACAATTGGATTAGGAAGATGTGTTAGATATACACAATGGAATACTACTCAGCCATAACAAATAACAAAGTAATGACATTTGCAGCAACATGGATGGAACTAGAGACTCTCGTTCTGAGTGAAGTAAGCCAGAAAGTAAAAGACATATACCATATGATATCACTCATATCTGGTATCTAATATACAGCAAAAATGAAACTTTCCACAGAAAAGAAAATCACAGACTTGGCGAATAGACTTTTGGTTGCCCAGGGTGAGGGGGAGGAAGTGGGATGGATTTGAGCTTTGGGTTAATGGATGCAAACTATTTCTTTTGGCTGTGTAAATAATTTTATATTTTAAAATAATATAAAAAATGTATTGGGGAAATAACAATTAAAAAAATTAACATCACACTAACAAAGGGGGTGTGGAGCAGAAAAGGGATTCACCAGGGGAGGGTGTTATAACTATCTACTACATACACCTGCTAAATTCCACTACTAACTTATATAATAAAAAAACCTACTTAAATAAAAATAAAAACTTTAGATTAATATAACCAATAGCAGTGGTATATCCACACAATGGAATACTACTCAGCAATGAAAGAATGAACTACTGATACACACTATAACATGAGTGAAGCTCAAAATGCTTCTTCTGAGTAAAAAAAGGCAGCATTAAAATGATAGAGACTGTATAGTTCCACTGAAATAAGATTCTAGGAGATGCAAACTAATCCATGAGACACAGACATATTAGTGTTTCTACTGAGGACAAATTGGAGGAGAAAAGAGAGGCCAGGAGTGTAGACCTCAGGGAAATTCACAATCTTGATGGCTGTGGTGAATGCTTTATTGGTGTATACATATGTCAAAAGAAGTCATATGGTATAATTTAGTTATTTGAAGTTTATTGTATGTCATGTACACCTCAAAAAATCTGAGTATTTTTAGAGAAACAATAGCAAAATCAAGTATGGCCATGTTATTCCTCTACTGAATCCCTTCCAGTGGGTTCCCAAATGAGAAAGAAAACTAGAAATTCAATTATAATGGTTAATTTTATGTGTCAACTTGGCTAAGCTACAGTCTCCAGATATTTGGTAAAACAAAATTCTAGATTTTTCCATGAAGGTATTTCTGTGGATGAGAATAACACTGCAATCACCAGAATGTGAATAAAGCAGATTATTCTCCATAACGTTGGTAGGCTTCATCTAATCAGTTGAAAGCCTTGAGAAAATGAATGATCTCCCACAAAGAAGCACTTCTGTCACCAGCCTGCATTCAGAGTCAAATGCTGCAAATTCACATTCTCCTTGTGCTTCCACCTGCCAACCTACCCTGCAGACTATAGTTGCCAGCCTCCACAATTATATTAGCCAATTCTTTAAAATCTCTCTCTCTCTCAATCTATCTTTTCCTTCTTTTTGTCCACCTGTGGCTTATGGAAGTTCCCAGGTCAGGGGTCAGATCCAAGCCACATTTTCAAACCACACCTCAGCTGTGGCAATGCTGGAACCCTTAAACAACTGCAGAAATACCACCAATCCTTTTGTGTCACAGCAGTAACTCCATAATCTCTCTCTTTTATTCCCCCACACACACATCCTATTAGTTCTATTTCTCTGGAGAACCTTGATTAATACACCTTCTATGACCTTAAGTGATCTACAAATCTGGTCCTCTGACATTTCTAAAACTTATTACCTACCATCCATCCCCTACTCAGCACTGTCCAGCTACTGAGGCCCCCTTAGTGTCCCTGAAATAACCAGGCACCGTCTCACCTCAGAGTACTTCTAGGTGCCAATCTCCAAGCTTCTGCCCAGGTATCACCATGACTCACTTACATGTCCTCACTAATGTCTTTGTTTGGATGTTCCTTCCCAGTGGGCCCTTACTGTATCACATGATTTTTAAATTGTGAACATAACCCCAGCATACTTACTCCCCCCTTTTTATGCCTCCTTTATTCATAATGGTTTTTACCTGCAAAAATCTTACAATTATTTATTTCCAGCATAGAAACCCACCTTCCATAAAACTTTCATCCCAGTAAAGAAATAATGACATTTTAAAAATAAGTAAAGTTTATGGTGTGTTAGAATGTTAAAACCTGCTATGAAAAAAAAATGAGCATGATGAGCTGGATCAGGACTGCTGGAGTATAAATTCTACAGATGATACATTTTTTTTAACTTGTATTCCCAGAATGTGGAAAATTGCCTGGCACATAATAGTCATGCAATAAATATTTTTGTGTGCATAAATTCTACATTCACATATTTAGACTTTTCATATTAGAAGTGATTTCTCTGGGGGAAGATAACACTCATTTTCCAAGATTAAAATTAATCTGATAGCTATAGACTCTTTTCAACACCAAAATACAATTTAGGGGGATATATCAGTCTTTCTAGAATAGGGAAACTTTGTAATTGGACTGACTGCTCTCTGTTCCCCTACTGTCTCAGGCACAATCACATTAAGGTTTATTTAGGTTTCAGCAAACTATCCAGAGTACATTAATAATGAGATACTGCATTGATAAGATAAGCATTCTGAACTTTGCTAAAACTAAACATTAGAAATTAATGTTTGTAGCTCTGGAAGGCAAGAAACCACAACTTGGAAGCCACCTAAATGTTCATCGATAGAGGACTGAATAAAGAAGATTTGGTATATATGTAATGTAATACTACTCAATATAAAAAATAAAATAATGTCATTTGCAGCAACCTGGATGGACACAGAGATTATCATATTAAGTAAAGTAAGCCAGACAAGGACAAATATCATATGATATCACTCATATGTGTGATGTAAAAAACATGATAGAAATGAACTTATGTACAAATCAGAAACAGACATTCAGACATGGAAAACAAATTTGCCTACAAAAGGGGAAAGGGAGTGGGATAAATTAAGAGTTTGGGTTTAACATGTACGCAGTGCTATATATAAAGTAGATAACTAACAATTACAAGTTGTATAGCACAGGGAAATATATTCAATATTTGTAATAACATACAAGGAGATAGAATCTGAAAAATACATACATACATACATACATATATATATATGTATAATTGAATATCTTTTCTATACACTTTGACTAACACAACATTCTAGATCAAATATACTTCAAATAAATAAATAAATAATGTTTTAAATTTTTTTTTAAAAATGGAGTCCCCGTCATGGTACAGCAGAAATGAATCTGACTAAGAACTATTAGGTTGCAGGATTGATCCCTGGCCTTTCTCAATGGGTTAAGGACCCAGCATAGCTGTGAGCTGTGGTGTAGGTCTCAGACAAGGCTCAGATATGGAATTGATGTAGCTGTGGTGTAGGTCAGCAGCTACAGCTCTCATTCGACCCCTAGCCTGGTAACCTCCCTATGCCTCCCTAAAAAGAAAAAAAAATATACCAATGCCCAAGAATAGATGTACACAAGAAAATATATATATAATATAATATATATATATATATATTTCAAAAAAAATGTAAAAATCCAAATATAATAATAATATAAAACATTGCAAAAAATGCAAAATTTAAACAAACGCATGTACACAAAGGAGTTTGGTGCTTGAAAGTTTGCTGCGGGTAATGTCACATTTAGGGTTATTGAGGAATAAATGAACAAGAAATATGACTAAAGGGAATGATATTGAGCCAATAACAATGACCAAATAAGCCACACTTAGGAAAATGCTAGAGAAATGGGTGACCAACACAAAATTATTAAGGCATTTCTGAAAAAGTCAGTGAGTGAAATGAGAACATGGTTAGGTGATTCTCACTTGGCTAAAAGTTACTGTTTCTGAAAAGTATCCCCAGAGCCAATGTCATGTCTCTGTTTAGCATGTTTAGCATGTTTAGCATGTTTAGCATTGGGATGACCACTGTGTACATCATGGGAGCAATGATGTCTTTATTATGGGACTGGCCCAACGAGGAGGAAAAGTACACTGCTGTATATGCCCCATAGAACAGAGACACAACAGAGAGGTGGGAGCCACAGGTGGACAAGGCTTTGCAGATCTCTATAGTAGAGGGGACCCTCAGGATGGAGACCCCAATGCAGCCATAAGAGACCAGGATGCCACTCAATGGAAAAATTACAATGGCAGCCACTTCAGTGATTATCACCAGGTCATTGAGAGAGGTGTCTGAGTAAGAGAGCTTGAGTAGGTTTGGAAGGCTACAGAAAAATCGGCGATGATGTTGTCAGCACAGAAGGAGCCTTGGGCCAGCAGGAGGGTGTGAAGAAGGTCACCAGCACAGGAGAGAATCCAGAATCCAGCCTCCAGCAGAGCATACCGTCTTCTCTCATGACAGTGGTGTAGTAGAGAGTGTGACAGATTGCCATATACCTGTCATAGGCCATCACCGTGAGGAGAAGATTAGCAACACAACCAAAAATCATATAAAAATACACCTGTGAAAGGCACCCTGGATAGGAGATTGACAGGTTCTGGGTCTGCGTGTTTATCAGCATCTTAGGGACAGTGACAGTTGAAAAGGAGATGTCTGTGAAAGTAAAGTGACTGGGGAAGAAGTACATGGGGATGTGGAGGTGAGGGTCCAGCCTGATAAGCAGGATGATGAGTAGGTTCCCCAGCACCATGGTCAGGTACATGCCCAGGAACAGGGCAAAGAGCATGCCCTGATGCTCTAGCCAGTTGGGGAGCCCCAGGGGGAGGAACTCAGATATGCTGCTGTGGTTTTCCTTCCTCATGCTCATTTTCTCTCTTTGAGGAATGAAGAGAAAAGGGAAATGCCAGGAATTTAGAAGTACTGAGCATCACAGTTACCCCATGCTCACATGGTTTCTCAGTGACTGTCTCAGTGTAGACAGATATCACTGAACTGCACTCATACACTGATACCTCATCCAGTATGGAGAGAGCAGAACAACTTGATTTGTCTGAACACTGACATTCACATGGAGAAAGTATATGATTTCAATCAAACCCTTCTGTGGAAATAAGGAACAGCTCATTCTTTGTTTGACATAGTGGAGTCACTATGATAGACAGTAGGGAGAGAGTAATAAATAAGACACTGTCCCTTCAGGGATCTACTGTCAGGCTGCTTATGTGTTTGAGTCTGTCTTACACAACAACTCAACAACTCATGCATACACACACACACACACACACACACACCATTTAAAGCATTATTGGGAAAATTAGTATACCACATACAAAATAAATTGATCAAAACATAACTCACTTATCCCTAGAGAGACTACAAGGAAGGAAGGAAGAAAAAAGAAAGAAAAGAACAAGAAAGGAAGGAAGAGTCAAACATTATGACACTCCCCCAAAAAATTAAACAGAGAATAACCATATGATTCAGAAATTTTACTTCTGGTTTTATAACCAAAGTAGTTGAAAGGAGGGGCCAAAATCTTATTTATATAGCCATGTTCAAAAAATGGCATTATTCAAAATAGCAAAGAGATGGAACAACCCATGTCCTTTAATAAATGAATGGATAAATAAAATAAGGTCTAGACATACAATGGAATATTATCAACCTTAAAAAGGAAATAAATCTCGAGAAAGCTACAACATGAATGAACCTTGAAGACATTATGCTAAGTAAAATCATGTAATCACAAAAGTGTAAATATCATAAGAATCAATTTATATGAGATGGATTAATAGTCAAATTGATAGAGATTAAAAAATGGAATAATGACTGCCAGGGGCTCTGGGGGAAGGAAAATGGATATATAATATTCAGTGGGTACAGAGATTCCATTTGGGAAGATTAAAAAATTCTGGCAATTTCTGTTCTGGTTCAGTGGTAATGAACCCAACTATCATCCATAAGAATATGGGTTCAATCCCTGGCCCTGCTCAGGGATTGAGGATCTAGCATTGTTGTGAGGTTCAGTGTAGGTAGCAGACAGGTTGAGATCCCATATTGCTGCAGCTGTGGTGTAGGCCAGCAGCTGCAGCTCCGAATCAACCACTACCCTAGGAATTTCCATGTGCCATGGATGAAGTCCTTAAAAAAATAAAAGTTCTGAATTCAGGGTTAACAGATGCAGACTATTGCCTTTGGAGTGGATTAGCAATGAGATTCTGCTCTGTAGCACTGGAAACTATGTCTAGTCACTTATGATGGAGCAGGTTAATGTGAGAAAAAAGAATGTATACATGTATGTATAACCAGAACACCATCCTGTACAGTAGAAAATTGACAGAACACTGTAAACCAGCTATAATGGAAACAAATTAAAATCATTATATAAAAAAATAAAAATTAAAAACAAAACAAAAATAAAATATTCTGGAGGTGGATGGTGGTGATGGTTGTACAAAAATATGAATTACTTGTGTCCCAGAAATGTACACAAAAACTATTGAAATGTTAACTTTTGTTATATATATTTTACCATAATTACAAATTTTTAATTTAAAAATGTGTCACAAGAGTTAATAAACCATTGACTAAAAACAGCAATCAAAAAGAGAGTGACCACAAAATAAAGAAATAACTCATTATTTAGGCAGGATGAGTAAGCAGACATCAGGAACTAAAGATGACAAAGATACAGGAGCCCATCAAGCAAGATCAAGTAGCTTCCTGGAAATGTGTCTTTACTTCTGAGGTCTCGCTCTCACATCCAGAAAATAGTAAAGGTCCATAACATGAACTGCCCTTGAAGATTAGTAGGTCCATAGACCTTGACTCATTGCATTTTTAACAATTTTGTCTATAAAAATCTTCCTTCACATCTGCCATTCTCTATGTCTCCCCTTCCACAGCAAGGCTTTAAAATGACACAGTTCTGAGCATACATGCAAAGCGAGTGACATAAGAATTTGACCAAGGAGGTAACCAGAAAGCCGAGATATTGCAGATGCTGTAGGACTAGGGACCTATATCAGAATTCACCGTTGCCTGATTAACTAGACAAGGTTCCAAAATTGACCCCACATGTTCCCCAGAGTGGAAAAGTAGAAATCATTAAATATCGATGAGGAATACTGCAAAAAGTTCAGTAGCCTTCAAACCACCTGGACAAAGTGTCACCAAATTAGCATAAAGAAGACTGCTTGTTGTTTAGGTCTACAGCTGAGAGAATGAAATACTCAGGTTAGGAGGCTGTCTGGCCAGGTCTAATATTCACACATATTTTCAAGGCCCTCACAGGGCCCTCTATGCTCAACAGCCATCCAAGAGAGGAGAAGTAGATTGTGAGTGTGTTATACACAGAAAGAGACACTCAGCATGACACATAGTGAAACAAAAACAAAACCTCAGATGCTGCTGTTTTACTCTCTCTGAACCATACTCATCCTACTTTGAAGTGTCAAACTTGGTAAGGATTGATACCAACTTACGTACAACTTCAAAATGAAAACTTTTGTCACACACGACTTATCTGTCTAGTCACTTATGATGGAACACATAATGTGAGAAAAAATGTATGCATGTATGTGTAACCAGGTCACCATACTGTATAGTAGAAAAAATATATAATTAAATAAATGATAAAAAAGCATGAAAATAAAAACGCTCCTACACTGTTTGTAGAGGTGTAAAATGGTGTGGCCATGATGGAAAACAGTATGGAGACACCCCAAGACATTCAAGATAGAACTACCACATGATACAGTAATCCCACTTATGGGTGTACACCAGAAAGGACTGGAACCAGGATGTCAGAGATGTATCTACTCTCCCATGTGCATTGCAGCTCTGTGCACAATTAACTATGGAAATAAGCTACATGTTCATCAAAAGGTGAATAGATAAGTGTGGCATATACAAAAAATGGATTATAATTTTTCCTTAAAAACAAAATGAAAATCCAGACAATTGTGACAACAAGGATGAAGCAGGAGGATGTTATTCTAAGTGAAGTAAGCCAGTCCCACAAAGGCAAATATCACATGACTTTGTGAAACTCACAGAGACAGAGAATAAATGGCAGTCAACAAGGGATAGTTGGGAAGGGGAAATGGACTCTTGTTTTTTAAATGAAGTCAAGTGTCAGATATGCAAGATGAATTAGTTCTAGCAACTTGCTCTACAGCATAATACCTAGAGTCAAAAATACTATACTGTGCAAATAAAACTTCCTTAAGAGAGTAGATCTCATGTTAAGTTTTCATACCACATTAAAAGGACACAAGGATATTTTGAGAGGAGACAGATGTGTTGATGGCCTTGATTGTAGTGGTAGCCTCACAAGTGTGTGCACATGTTCAAACTCCTCAAATTATGTACATTAAATATGTGCTGTTTTGTGCATACCATATAACCCCACAATATGTTTTTTTTTTAAATATGAAAATACCACATCCAGTTGCCAACACAACGCACAAACCATACACACTCACACACAAAAAAATCCACTACACACACTAAGAATCATGTGTGATCTAACCCAACACACAAATAACATAAAAAGAAGCAACATGCACACAGCAACCCAAGAACACACATGTGTATTGCAGATTTCCAGCGTCCATGGTCTATTACTAGCACTGTACAATAGGACTTTCCACAAGGATGGGAATACTCTATAGCTGTGTTGCCCAATATAGCAGCACCTGTCTCCTCTGACTACTAGAGAATTGAAATATTGCTAGTGCAACTGAGGAACCAAATTTTAATTTTGGGGAATTTTAGTTAATGTTACTCTTGTGGCCACTTAAGGCTAGTGGCACCACGTTGGTCAGTGTGTAGTAAATCAGTCATTAAAAACACATAGGAGCAATGTAAACACATATTTTCTCTATCTATTTTTCATATTCCTCACATCAATGCACATATCTAGGTGAAGTGAGTGTTCCCCACCTTGTTCCAATCTGCACTGGTTCAGGCTACTATCTGAGGACTCATCACTTATGCCTCCATAGCCTAAAGATATTTAGTCATTTCCATGCCTGTTTACAAGAAGAAAAGAGAGTGGGAAAATCCACATTTACCAATAGGACTGAGACCCCAGGGAACACACTCCCAATCTTCTGTTTAGAGAAGCAGCCAAATGAGTTAATTGCCCAAATTCTTGCCTTTCTCTTGAGATGCATCTAGTGAAGAGACCAAAGAGGCTGAAATACAGGAGTCCCATAAGTTGTCTCCAATGTCAGTGACAAAATGGCCTTCCCTCTTGAGAAAGAGTGGACATGAACCCCCTTGAACTCTGAGGAACCCACAGCAAAATCTTCCTCTCTATTCACTGCAGAAAGGACCAAACAGAGCAGGACCAGCCCTTTAGATCACACACCACAGACCCTGATGTGTTTTGGAACTCACAGCCCATTACCATCATTTACTCCATCCATACGAAATCACAAAACCCCACAAAAGACAAAGCTGTTTTAAGCAGAATGGAAAAAACTGAAGGCGTCACACTTCCTGATTGCAAACTACACTATGAACCTTTAGAAATCAACACAGTATGTTACTGACATAAAAATAGACATATAAAAAAATGGAACAGAATAAGGAGCCCATACAAATGTGCTCAACTGATCTTTGACTAGGGAGCCAAAAACACACAGGAAAGGTTAGTATCTCAATGAATGGTGCTTGGAAACTGGATATCCACACACAAAACCATGAAAATGAATCCTCAAGAGTGAAAACAACTGTCTGTGCCATCCCATACTGGGGACTAAAAATGTTTGCCACCTTCATTGACCACAATATTCGCAGCCATGTTCCAACAAAATGGGTGGATCTAGAAGGTATTATGCTCTGCGAAATAAGGAAGAGAGACAATGATAAATATGTTATCTCACTTATATCTGGAGACTAAAAAGGAAAACAACAAATCAAAAAAACAAAATGAAAATGGACTGAAAAATACAGAGAAGATACCAGTGGTTGCCAGAGGGGACAGTGTCTGGGGAAGAGGGATGAAATAGGTGATTTAAAATCTTCAGTTTTAAAATAAGGAAACCATAGGATGTAATATACAGCATAAAGATATGATCAATAATAATGTGAAATAATTTCAGACAGTCATTAGATTAACAATTGTGGTGATCATTTAATAATGTATTGAAATGTCAAATCACCATGTAATAAACCTGATACTAACATAATATGCAAACTATATTTCCCACAGCATCTGGACAGGGAATTGAACACTGGACCCTCAGATTAAACATCTGATGCTCTGACTGAGCTACACAGGTCCTGCAAATTATATTTCTTTCTTTTTTTTGTATTTTGAGGGCTGCAACTGCAGCATATGGAAGTTCCCAGGCTAGGGGTTGAATAGGAGCTACAGCTGCTGACCTATGCCACAGCAATGTGGGATCTGAGGCACATCTGAGATCTACATCACAGCTCATGGCAATGTCTGATCCTTATTCCAATGAGTGAGAACAAGGATCAAACCTGCATACTTGTGGATGCTTGTCAGTTTCTGCTGAACAATCTGCTGATAACCATATTGGGGATCCCTTGTATGTTGTTTCTTTTCCCTAGCTGCTTTCAAGATTTTCTCTTTGTCTTTAATTTTGGTCAGTTTGATTAATATGTGTCTGGGTGTATTCCTCCTTGGGTTTATTTTATATGGCACTCATTGTGCTTCCTGGATTTGCGTGAGTGGTTCCTTTCCCATGTGAGGAAAGTTTTGAGCTATTATCTCGTGGAATATTTTTTTCTGGCCCCTTCTCTCTCTCTAGTCCTTCTGACACCCCTATAATGTGGATGTTTGTGCATTTAACATTGTCCCAGAGTTCTCTGAGACTTTCTTTATTTGCTTTCAATCTCTTTTCTCTTTTTTGTTCTGCACCCATAATTTCCACTAATCTCTCCTCCACCTCGTGTATTCATTCTTCTGCCTCCTGTATTCTGCTGTTAGCTGCTTCTAGTGAGTTTTTTTTTATTTCAGTTATTGTATTTTGCATCTCTTCTTGTTTAAGTTTTATATTTTGTATCTCTTTGCTCAGTGTTTCCTGTAAATTATCCATCTTTGCCCCCAGTTTATTTCCAATGTCTTGCATCTTCTTCAGCATCAACAGTCTAGTCTTTTTCTTGGAGACTAAGAATCTCCTCCTCGCTTAGCTGTTTTCCTGGGGTTTTTCCTTTCTCCCTCATTCTGAGTTATAGTTCTTGTCTTTTCATTTTTATAGGTTTTTGGTTGATGAATATAGATGCAAAAATTCTCAACAAAATTTTAGCCATCTGAATCCAACAACATATTTTAAAAATTGTATACCCCAACCAGGTAGGATTAATCCCAGTTTCATAAGGATGGTCCAACATAAGCAAATCAATTAATGTCATACACCACGTTAAAAAAAGAAAAGTCAAAAAGCACATAATCACCTCAATAGGTGCAGAAAAAGCTTTCAACAAAGTCCAACATCTGTTCATGATAAAAACTCTTACCAAAGTGGATATAGGAGGAACATTCCTTAACATAATAAAAGCCATTTATGACAAACCCACAGAAAATATAATACTCTATGGAGAAGAGCTGAAATAATTCCCACTAGCATCCCAAACAAGACACGATGCTCACTCTCACGACTGTTATTCAACAGAGTACTGGAAGTCCTAGCCACAGCAATTGGAAAAACAAAAGAAATAAACGGCATTCAAATAGGAAGAGAAGAGGTAAAACTGTCACAGTATGTAGATAATATGATACTGTATATAGAACACTAAGGATTCCACCCAAAAACTACTTAAACTCATCAACAAATGCAGCAAAATAGTAGGATGTAAGATGATCATTCAGAAATCAGTCACATTTCTGTATGCTAACAATGAAATATTAAAAAAGGAATATGAAAATACAATCCCTTTTAAAATTACACTCAAAAAAATCAAATACCTGGGAATACACCTGACCTTTGAAGGAGGTATATGTCAAGAACTATAAAACATTAATCAAGGATATTAAAGAAGATGTAAAAAAATGGAAAGATATTCTATGCTCCATGTTTGGAAAAATTATTTTAAAAATGGCCATACTACCCAATGCAATCTACAGATTCAATGCAATCCCTATCTAATTACCCAGGACATTTTCCACAGAACTAGAACAAACAATCCAAAAATTTATGTGGAACCACAAAGGTCCCAGAATTACAAAGCAATTCTGGGAAAAAAAAAAAAGCTGGAGGCATAACTTTCCCAGACTTCAGGCAATATTACAAAGCCACAGTCATCAAGAGAGTGTGGTACTGGTATCAAAACAGACAGACAGGCCAAATGTACATAATAGTGAATGCAGAAATAAACCCAGACACCTATGGTCAATTAATCTTTGACAAAGGAGGCAAGAACATAAAATGGATAAAAGACAGTCTTTTCAGCAAGAATTGCTGGGAAACCTGGACAGCTGCATGCAAATCAATGAAACTAGAACACACCCTCACACTATGCATGAAAATAAGCTCAAAATGGTGGAAAGACTTAAATATAAGACCAGATACCATCAAACTCCTGGAAGAGAACATGGGCAAAACATTTTCTAACATCAAACTTACAAATGTTTTCTCAGGTTACTCTCCCAAAACTTGTCAGGTTATTTAACCACTTAGCTGTGGCAGGAACTCCAGGTGCTCTTCAAATTATACTTCAGTAAAGAAGTTGGTAAAGTTGCTTGTTTCTAGAATAGTCCACAAACTATTGTTAATAAGGCTGAAAAATTTTATGAATATTTGAGGCCTAGGACAAGGGCTTTACCTATGTTTCCCAGTTAATACCAAACACAGGCTTTACATTCTCAGATTTTTCAAGAATTGCAGAAGTTTCATTAAGAATTTCTGTTCTTTGGCTCAGCAGGTGAGGAACTCAATTAGTATCCCTGGTCTCACTCATTGGGTTACAGGTCCAGCATTGCCACAAGCTGCATTGTAGGCTGCATATGCTATGGCTGTAGTGTAGGTTTGCAGCTGCAGCTCTGATGCTACCACTAGCCTGGGAGCTTCTATATGCCACAGGTGCAGCCCTAAAAAGAAAAAAGAAATCCAATTATTATTGAGTTTATTCTTGATAAATTTGGTAATGTGGTATTTTCCATGTTCTATAGAGTAAGTTCCTATTTTAACCTTTGTAATTAACTAAGTACCACCTGATAGATATTTTGTGTTGTATAACCACAACACTTCCCTTAATACAATTTCACCCACTATATCTAACAGTCATTGATGATTTTTATATTGAACAAACTATTGCAGATGTGGTGGCCAAATAGTAATTTTCTAAGTCAACCAATTCTTCTATATTGATTATCTGTATTCTCTCTAGGAAGGAACTTCCCCTTACTCCACATTCTTTTGTTTTTTCTTTTTCTTTTCTTTTATTTATTTTTATTGTTATTTCCCCAATACATTTTTCCCTACTGTACAGCATAGTGACTCAGTTACACATACATGTATACATTCTTTTTTCTCCCTAAAATGCAGCAAAATGAACCTTTGAAGAGAAAAGAAAATCATTTGTTTTTTCATTGATTTATTTATATAATAACGGACTCATGAATTATTATTTATTCCCTGAGTCGTAACCTATTACTGATGTTATTCATTTTGAAGCTCGAATTATTCCAGATTTGTACAATGGGAGCCTTTCCAACTGTCTCCTGTGTTCCCATGATTCATTGAGCTCCTTTTATTTTGTCTCAGCAAAATTTCCCTTGTCTTTTCATGTCCTGGACCCAGCCCTAGAATCATCCATTTTTCTAAGTAACTTTGGTTCCTCTTAGAAGAGACTGACATTAAAAAATCAAATTTTGCATTACATGTGTTCATTGATTACAAAGCTTCTAAAGTATCTCAGAGAATACAGCCAGAAAACTCATATAATGTTAGAAAAAAGAATGTGTACTTGTATGTGTTACAGGGTCACCATGCTCTACAGTAGAAAATTGACAAAACAATATAAAACAGCTATAATGGAAAAAAATAAAAATCATTGCATAAAAAAATCATAGGATGTAGAAACTAGAAACAAGCAAACTAAAGGAATGTTTACCCATAAGTTATGGGTCAGGAGTGGGACAGAACGAATTGGAGATGGGGACAAGACAGATATTGATATATAATTTCAATCTGTTTATACACATTACAACCCATGAGTCCAAACTGGTATCGTCAATTCTAGCTCAACACCATAGAGTTCTTTCTAGCCTCTTTTTTACATGTACGTCACACCTTTCCCTCATTCAGAAGTCAGTCCCTTTCTCAGAACAAGTTTACTTATTTACTAAATCTTTGAATATATGTAATTAAAGAATCTTAATCTGAAACCAGTGTTAATGACAAACTAACTTCAGCTCAAAAACTTTGCTTGCCAAAAAAATATGTGCTTTCATTGTGAGAGTAGTTTATAGACAAAATTCACTGTTCAGTAATAATTATTTTATTTTCCCATTTATACCAATTGTGGTATTAACTCAAAATATATTTAGGGTCATTTTTTGTTTTATTTTATTTTGCTTTATTTTCCATCACTTTCTTTTTAATTTTTGGTAGGTAAAAGATAATTGTCAAAACTATACAAATAAATATACTTATTGCCCCATCTTTTCTTTCCAATTCTAACACCACCCCCTGTAGGATAGCAGTCTCATTAGTTTCAAATTGATTCCTCATGTGTTTATTCTCAATGGGAAGACACAGGTATATATTATTTTGCCTACTTTTTCACATAGAAACTAGTGTGCTCTAGATGCTCTTTTATGCATTGCTTCTTTCCACTTAATAACATAACTTGGAAATCCCTCCATATAGATTCACATATATATTTTACATTATTTTTTCATAGCTGTGAAGTACTCAAAACAGTGATGTTCCATAGCTCTGTTTTGAAGCCCTAGAAAAAAACTGCAGTGATGAATGTACTAAATTCCATGTAATTCTCTATCCCAAAGTGTTAAAATGGTAAATATTATGGTGTGTAGTAAATTATACCACAATGAATTTTTTTAAGTAAAAGCAAAAAAAGAATAATAAAATAACAATAATGTATGATTAATAAGTTAATGGAAGGGATATGGAATAACAAACTATAAAGAGAAGTGAGAATAAATATTAAATAAGTTGTCTCATTTAGAATACATATAGAAATATGGAAAACATAAATTTAAATACATTCTGTTTATTTTATACATTAATAGATGAAATTCTACAGAAATTCAATGATTGTCAACCTACATAGAAAGAGCAAAATCCAACATTACACTATTTAAGAACTAACATTTTCCAGATATAAAGACAAAAGAATGTTTAAAGTGATGGAAAATAAATATATGTAAAAAAATAACCAAAAACTGGTATATCTAAACTAATATCAGAGGAAGTAAATGATATGTGGGGATAGAAGCGATGGCTAAAAAGAAATCACCCCTCACTATAAATGCAATTGTGTGCTGTTCAATGAATAGGTAAAGGAACCCTACGATAGGAGAGCATTACTTTGTAGCATTTTCCAATGTCCATAGTGTAATTATGAACATCATGGCTGAATTTGGCCCACCAGCAAGATGTCATTGACTGTGGCACTGCAAAGAGATGTTCACAATCAGCTTGAAGCCACTGCACACCAATTTTAGCTCATCTTGCAGAGAAAAATCAGTCCACAAGGAGCAGAACATGATGTTAAATTGGTGCGTTTTCAATAATGTAGTACAAAAAATATATAAGCAAAAAATGACATATCTAAAAGGAGAAAAATAGAAAACCACAATCATAACTCTGTGACATAGCTGCATAGCATTTTTCACATATTGTTTGAGATGATGAAGAAGCAGAAAAAAATAAATATCAAGAATATTTAACAATGCAAGTAACAACTGGACCTTACTGTCATATTAACATGATATATAACTGCTGCATGCATATTCATTAAAATTTACAGAGTTGCCAAACAAAGGATAGTTTTAGGAGATACATCTCACTATGCTCATGACTGCAGTAAGAGGATTTAGTGATTGTCACTTTTAGACATTTGCCCTATTGACAAATATCTCTAAGGCCTGTTTTATACCTCTGTTCTTGAGGCTATAGCTGAAGGGGTTCAGCATGGGACTGACTACTGCATACACAATGGAAGAGATTAAGTCTTTGTCATTGGAGTCCCATGATGAGGAGAAAAAGTAAATACTAACAAGTGTCCTATAGAATGAAGACACCACAAAGAGGTGGGATCCACAGGTGGAACAAAATATAAAGAGTCTCTTGGTGGAGGAGACCTCAAAACTGTGGTCCCTGTGTGAATATCCAGCCCA
Source organism: Phacochoerus africanus (assembly GCF_016906955.1). Classification (NCBI taxonomy): domain Eukaryota; kingdom Metazoa; phylum Chordata; class Mammalia; order Artiodactyla; family Suidae; genus Phacochoerus; species Phacochoerus africanus. The sequence goes on along the minus strand of NC_062545.1, from coordinate 265,054,590 downwards.
TGATACTGCTCAAAGACAGAATGAAAAGCATTCCTGCCACAGTAAAGATGGCCAGCAAATTGAGGCAGGTGTATGAACAACTCAACTTTAGAAGGGCAGTGAGGTCACAGAAGAAGTTGAGGATGATAGTCAGCACAGAAGGAGTTTTGCACCAAGAGGGGGATACAACAGAGAAACAGGACCCAGCTCCTAAGGAGACACATAGTTCTTGCCTCAGGACAGTGGTATAATGGAGAGGCTGACAAATGGTGACATACCTGTCATAAGCCATTACTTTGAGAAGGAAATTGTCCAGACAAATAAAAAGTGAGAAAAAAGACATCTGAGAAATGCACCGTGCATAAGACATGGATTGTTGTTGAGTCTGCATGTTCATCAGCACCTTTGGAACCGTGACAGATGAAAGGGAAACATCTGTGAGGGCCAAGTGGCTGAGGAAGAAGTACATGGGGGTTTGGAGGTGAGGGTCCAGCCTGACAAGCATGATGATAAGTAGGTTCCCCAGCACCAGGGTTAGGTACATGCCCAGGAACAGGGCAAAGAACATGCTTTGCGGCTCTGGCCAGATGGGTAACACCAGGAGGAGGAACTCAGACACACTGCTTTGGTTCTCCCTCCTCATGCTGTTCTTGCCTCAGCTGGGAATTGGCAAAAGTGGGAAATGTCAATGAACATGACATAAGACTACAGTCAAGTCATCTATCCATTGCAAAGTCTTAATTTTTGCTACCCTTCTTTTATTTTTCTTAATTGTTGGTAAACAAATCAGCCTTTCCAATTCTGGCTCAAATAATACAGCAACTAATCACATAAACCAAGTATTTTCTCAAAGAAAGCAACATATATTTATCCTTCATTCAATAAATATTTACTGAAAAACTGCTTTTTCCCCTGTTGAGCAGATAGGAGTGAACAAGGACTGAGAATACTCTGCGTTAAAGATTATATCTTTACATTAAGACAGTTTCAAACATGAGTAATTTGCTAAGATTAAAATGGAAAAGGGGCACCAAATAATAGGTATCAATCATTCATTTCCTCTTAAAACTGATATGAAACTCCTTATATTTGATGAAAATTATTGATGGAGTTCCCGTTGTGGTGTGGTGCTTAACGAATCCGTCTAGGAACCATGAGGTTGCAGGTTTGATCCCTGGCCTTGCTCAGTGGTTTAAGGATCTTGCATTGCCATGAGCTGTGGTGTAGGTCACAGACATGGCTCAGATCCCACATTGTTGTGGCTGTGGCATAGTCCAGCAGCTACAGCTCTGAATAGACTCCTAGCCTGAGAACCTCCATGTGCTGAAGGAGTGGACCTAGAAAGGAAAAAAAATCAAATAAAAATAAAGTAAAAAATAAAACAAAAATTATTGAAACTATGTCATGGCTTTCATGGCAGTTTGCTGCACCCTGTTTTGAGTCACTTAAAATCCCAAGTTATCAAAAATGTCCAATGTAGGCTTCCAAGACAATGTTGAAAGTTCAAGGCACTGTTCCAATGGTTTTACACACACTTTCAAATTGTTCCCAGTCAACAAAATATCATTACACACATTTTAAGCACAGGAAAACAAAAGTATACATTATTTAAATTTGAAATGGTACACACAACTAAGTGCAAGGTGTGGAATCACAACATGGCAAACCATCAAATGTACTTCATTAACTTGATAATTCACTGCAAAGAAAAGCATCTGGGGCTATACAAAAGTAAACAACAGAATCTTAACTTAAAATATCTAGCTTTGGAAGGTAAGAAGCCAAGACATGGGAGACGACTTAATGTCCTTCAACAGATAAATGATGAAAAAAAAAAGAGTTGGTACACATATTCAATAGAATAGTACTCATCCATGAAAAGAATGAAATAATACGATTTGTAGCAACATGGATGGAGCTAGAGATATCACACTAAATGATGTAACCCAGATAGAATAAAACACATATAAATTTTTGGATTGTTTGTTCTAGTGCTGTGAAAAATTTCATGGGTTATTTGATAGGAATTGCAATAAATTTATATGGGACCACAAAAGACCCAGAATCACCAAAGCAATCCTGAGAAACAAAAACCAAAGTGGAGGCATAATTCTTCCAGACTTCAGGCAATATTACAAAGCCACAGTCATCACAACAGTTGGTACTTGTAACAAAACAGACAGACAGACCAATGGAACAGAATAGAGAACCCAGAAATAAACCCTGATACCTATGGTCAATTAATCTTTGACAAAGAAGGCAAAAAAATAAAATGGAAAAAAGAAATCTATTCATCAAGAATTGCTGGGAAACCTGGACAGCTACATGCAATGCAATGAAACTAGAACACACCCTCACACCACGCAAACATATAAGCTCAAAATGGCTGAAAAATTAAATATAAGACAAGACACCATCAAACTCCTGGAAGAGGACATAGGCAAAACATCCTCTGACATCAGCCTCATGAGTATTTTCTCAGGTCATTCTCCCAAGGCAATAGAAATAAAAGCAAAAGTAAACCAATGGGACCTAATCAAACTGAAAAGCTTTTGGACAGCAAAGGAAACCAAAAAGAAAACAAAAAAGACAACTTATAGCATGGGAGAAAATAGTTTCAAAGGATGCAACAGACAAGGGCTTAATCTCTAGGATGTATAAGGAACCTATACAACCCAAAAGTAACAAAGCCAAAAACCCAATGGAAAAATGGGCAAAAGACATGAATAGACATTTCTCCAAGGAAGATATACAGATGGCCAACAAGGACATGAAACAATGCTCAACATCCCTGATTATTAGAGAAATGCAAATCAAAACTACCATGAGATACCACCTCACAACAATCAGAATGGCCATCATTAATAAGTTCACAAAAAACAAGTGCTGGAAAGAATGTGGAGTAAAGGGAACTCTCCTTCAATGTTGGTGGAAATGGACGCTGGTACAACCACTATGGAGAACAGTATGGAGGTACCTTAGAAATATATACATAGAACTACCATATGACCCAGCAGTCCCACTCTTGGGCATATATCTAGACAAAACTCTGCTCAAAAAAGACACATACATCTGCATGTTCAGTGTAGCTCTGTTCACAATAGTCAAGACATGGAAACAACCCAAATGTCCATCAACAAATGATTGGATTAGGAAGATGTGGTATATATACAACATGGAATACTATTCAGCCATAATAAAGAACAAAATAATGACATTTGCACAACATGGATGGAACTAGAGACTCTCATACTGAGTGAAGTAAGTCAGAAAGAGAAAGACAAATACCATATGATATCACTTATAACTGGAATCTAATATCCAGCACAAATGAACATTTCCACAGATAAGAAAATCATAGACTTGGAAAATAGACTTGTGGCTGCCTGCTAGGGGGAGAGGGAAGGAGTGGGAGTATTAGCAACTTGGGGTTAATGGATGTAAACTATTGGTCTTGAAATGGATTTACAATGAGATCCTGCTGTGTAGCATTGAGAACTTACATCACATGACAACAATGGGAGGAAAAAGTATGTACACATGTATGTGTAACTTGGTCACCATGCTTTACAGTGGAAAAAAATAAATTAATTAATTAAAAAACACATAGTATGTTATTCCTTATATATATTATCTAAAAATGATAAAAATGAACTTATCCACAAAACATAAATAGACCCACAGACATAGAAAACAAACTTACTGTTACCAAAATGGGAAAGGGGGGAGATACAACTTTGAAGTTTGGGGTTAACATATACAAAGTTCTATATGTAAAATAGAAACTAACAAGTACAAACTGTATAGAATGTGGAACTATACTCTATATTTTTTAAAAAATATAAAAGGGAAAACAATCTAGAAAATATATGTAGTATACAATGTATTTAAAACAGAAATACCTTGATTTATGTATATGTATACATATATGTATATATACATAAATATATATGTACATATATGTACATATGTGTATATATGTATGTATATACATATGTGTATATGTGTGTATATATGTATATACATATATGTATGTATATGTGTGTGTGTGTGTGTATACATATATATATATATATATATATATATATACTTTAAAAAGTTGTAAAAAGCCCAAAGTAATAACAATATAACACATCAAAAGAATTTAAAGACATTTACATACACACACAAGGAGTTTGATATTTTGAAGACAACAAGTTGAATATTCATTGTGGGTAATATCATACAGGGTTATTTAAAAATAAATGGACAAGACATATTACTAAAGGGAAAGAGATTGATCCAATAACAATGAGCATTTAATGGACAGTGAGGAAATGTTCTAGGGACATGGGTGCTCAATACACAAATTTTTAACTCTTGTCTACAAAGTCAGTGAGTGAAATAAGAACATGGTTAGGTGATTATCACTTGGCTACAAGGTTACTGCTTCTGGAAAGAATACCCAGAGCCATTGTCATGTCTCTGTTCCTCAGGCTGTAGATGAAAGGGTTCAGCATGGGGGTGACCACTGTGTACATCACAGAAGCAATGATGCCTTTGTAATGAGACTGGCCAAATGAGGGGGAAAAGTACAGGGACATAATTGTCCCATAGAATAGAGACACCACAGAGAGGTGGGAGCCACAGGTGGACAAGGCTCTGCAGATCCCTTTAGTAGAGGGGACCCTCAGGATGGAGACACCAATGTGGCCATAAGAGACCAGGATGCCACTAAATGCAAAAAAGACAACAGCAGCCCCTGCAGTGAGTATGACCAGGTCATTGAGAGAAGTGTCTGAGCAGGACAGCTTAAGCAGAGCAGCAAGGTCACAGAAGAAGTGGGGAATGATGTTGTCAGCACAGAAGAACAGTTGAGCCAGGAGGAGGGTATGGGTCAGGGCAATGGCACAGGAGAGGAACCAGGATCCAGCCAACAAACAAAGACACAGCTCATCTGTCATGATGATGGCGTAATGTAGAGGATGACAAATGGCCACATACCTGTCATAGGCCATCACTGCAAGAAGAAAGTTATCAATGCCAGCAAAAAATAAGAAAAAATAAGTCTGTGTTATACACCCTGCATAGGTAATGGATTGATCCTGAGTCTGCATGTTCGTCAGCATCTTAGGGACAGTGACAGATGAAAAGGAGAGGTCTGTGAGGGCCAGGTGGCTGAGGAAGAAGTACATGGGGGTGTGGAGGCGAGGGTCCAGCCTGACGAGCAGGATGATGAGCAGGTTCCCCAGCACTGTGGTCAGATACATGCCCAGGAACAGGGTAAAGAAGATGCCCAGCTGCTCTGGCTGCATGGGGAGCCCCAGGAGGAGGAACTCAGACACATGGCTCTGGTTCTCCCTCTTCATGATCCTCTCCTAACTGCTGGGGAAGGAGGGGAGTGAGAAATGTCAGAGACTTCAAACTCATGATTGTGGCCACCACACTAGGCCTCTCACTTTCTCATGGAAATAAAGAATAAATGACTGCATTTCTTTTATCACCTAGGGTTGCCAAAGCAAGTGACACACCCTCAACATTCACCATAATTCCTTTTGATGAAAAACATCAAATCATTTCTTTTACTTTTTAACCAACCATGTTTCTGACACTAAACTCCTAATTAGAAATAGAAGAATAAATGCAACATACAGAATCTCTTCCCTCTGGAGACTATCCCTCAAGGGCAGAACTGACCAAGGACTAACTAAGCTTGGAACCTGAAGCAAGATTCCCTGTGTTATCATCTTTGTCCCACTACTTTCTCACTGTAGTACCTGGGATGCTAAACCTCTCTTGGCCTCAGGTTTTGCCTCTATAATTTCAAGGTGCCAAAATCACACCTTCATAGAGTTAATAAAAAGGATTCTAATTCATTATGCTTTAATATCTAAGGACACTCTCCTGCATAAAATAAATACCAAAACTTGCATGCTTTATTATTAGGAGAATATCTATATACCTCTGAAAATAGTATCAAGTTCAGGAATGTAATGAACAAATATTATGATGTGGTCACCATAAAGCACCAAGAAGCTGACCTAAAATTTATGTTAACTTAGCTCTCACATCTTCAGATGTGTTTCTGAGCTCATACCCTATCACTGGTGTAAATTCCACACTCACACTTGTCCTAATGCATGTTTGTCTTCTTGCCAAGAAATAAACCTTACTTCAGTGCATGTACCTCCATCTATCTCCATGTACAACTGATCCTCCAAGTTGGCTCAGATCTGGATATTCATTGTTAGGAAGATACTTGAGATCTGAGATATGGTCTGAGAGTTGAGAGATGCTGAAGGATTGGGGTGTCTCTTAGGATTCAGTACCTGATTTACAAGCACTATTTCCCAGTATTTATCTTCACACTGATAATACCTGACAGTTAATGAACGCAATGACAGACAAATATATTTTTTCCATGATTTCCTCACTGAACTTTTCAAGAGTCCTAGCAGGGATGATATTAAAACTTCCCTTTTGGGAGTTCCCATTGTAGCCCAGCAGGTTAAGAACCCAACTAGTACCCATGAGGATACTGGTTCAAAACCTGGTCTACCTCATAGTTTAAGGATCCAGTTTGGCCATGGTGTGCAGTGTAGGCTGAAGAAAGTGATCAGATTTGGCATTGTTGTGGCTGTGGTGTAGGCCAGCAGCTGCAGTTCCAATTTGAACCCTAGCCTGGTAACTGCCATATGTTGCAGGTGCAGCCCTAAAACAATTGAAAAATTGAAAAAAATATATAAAATATCAACATTCTCATAAGGACAAGAAAATGAGCATTAGCAGAGAATTAGTAACAGCTCTAGTCACATATCTCTCCCAAGCTTTTAAATATATAGTGGAATCTTTGCTTCTATGACTCTACTGTTCCTCCCTCTCTTTAGTTAGACAAACAGGCAGGACCTGAAGAAGAACTATTTCAGGATTTGAAAGAGAGCTCCTGCTCAGATAATGGTCCACATTCATAATCCTGCAGCCCTTCAGTTTGCCAATAGCTTTTGTATGCCTTCAATATCATTCAATCCATCATCATTTATTTCTGTCTGGAAAGAAGAGAGCAGTGTTTTTTTTTCCCATGAATTTTACCAACAAGAGTAGTGAAAATGCTTAAAGCATCTCTCAGAGTTATTGCATAGTGGAACCTGGTCTCAGACATTGATTTTCTGATCATTTTTTGCTACAGAAACTCCAGCCATTTCTTTTTATGGGGGGCATATAGGGGCTAAGGTGAAATGTTAAAAGTGAAAAGGTAAATGATAAAATATGCCTGGGAGAGAAAAACAATATTAACACTGTAATAATCTGTCAGTAGATGCTTGCTCCAGACCAGGGAGTTGCTCAGGGTCATTAACTGACTCAGCTCACAGGGCATAAGGAGGCACCAGGCACTTGACCCTCCTGTCAAGTGCTGGCTTCTCCCTGAAAGCTTCTGGGTCAGACTTAGCCCAGGATCTCACAGATCTCTTGAAGGAGAACCAGAGCTCCTAATGACACCCAGGAGCTACAATGTGATCAGAAGGTAAAAATACAGCCATGGGACTTTGATTTGATCAGTACCATGTGCAAAAGGTGGCTGAGAAATTGCTCAATAGTGAAGAGAAGACAGTGTGTGACCTGAGGCTGGGGCATTGAGAGAAAGAGGGACTATGTATGGTCTTTATTTTCCTGCCTTCATACAAAATTTGTCCTCTGCACAATAGGATATGGAGAATTAGGGCTTAGGTCTCCATGAGTCTACAATTGGCTAAGTGCTTACAATATGCTGAGCTTCTTAAGCATGTTATAGACAAGATCTTTCAGTAATTAGCATGATCCCATGTAAGAGCTCTGGATGCTGAGAATCACGAAGGCCAAACCCAAGGCAACCAAGCTATTAAGTGGGGAAATGATAAAGACCTGAGTGTTGAAGTACCTGATTCCAGAAATGAGCATTTCATTTCTAAATGGACTGAACAAAATTGAAGCAGAGTGTCAAAAATACTGGGCTTCCAGGGGCCCTGCTGGAGTAGTCAAATCTCAGAAAAATGGATGCCAACCACTCAGCAAAGTCAATTTCCTCTGGACATTCCTGTGTAGCTTCTGGTCTCAGACAGGTGGGGGGTAAAAAATGAAAGAATGTCACACACACACACATACAGAGAGACAAACACACACACACACAGATATTATATCTTCTCTGTGAAGGAAGTCAAGGTGTGGGTTTCTTACACAAAAGTCACAAAAATACTCAGACACTGTCACAGACACACTTGCAAGATTTCCCTGGCTTATACTCTCACTAGATAAATACAGTCAGAGTGTGAGTCAGCTTCACATAAATCTATGCAAAATTCACAAAAATACACATGTACAACACAGCTACACACAGAGAACTGTCAAGAATCCTAGACCAGAGGCATTGTTGACACAAGAAGTCATACATATTTTCATCACAAGTAGTGTACAAGGTATTAAATACAGCATACAAGTGGCAGATGCAAATAGAATATGAACACACTGAGGAAATATCGACTTCTCTGACTTTTGTATATCCTAGTGTGTGTCATTCAGTGTGTTTTTCAGTTACACATACACACATAGACTCTTACAACACAACTCACACACACAAATACACTTAATGTCTCTGATGGAAACAAACACGCATACACATAGACACCACATGCATGACTAGGAAGGTTTCCGATCTCCTTCTTAGCTGTACCTGTGCTCTAAGGTCTAATACCTTCTCCCACTTTCTGTTACCTGAATCCTCACTTTCTGTCCAGAAAACCCAAGATCTAAAGAAAAAGAGCAAACATTGATGGCCTGAGGACCTGTACAGACTCTCATGTTTGTTCTGCAGCTTCAACATGATGCAAAGGTGATCTGCTTTTCTCCATCCTAAAGAGGCCCCAGAGGGTAACTGTCCCCAGAACCCAACTAGAGAAGCATTCCACTGGGGTAACTGTCCAACTCCTTCCTGGCCTCTTGGGAAGGAGGATGTTTAGGGTCCTCAGTGGCTGAGCTGCACCTTGTTTCACAGGAGATAGTGTCCCTGATATCAGGGATACCTTGGGATTATGGTCAAGTCTCTTATGAGAAGTAGGAGTGTCCCCATTTCCTGTGGAATCTGTGTAATCAGCACAGCTTCTTCTAACAGCAGTGTGTGGCATATGCAGTGAAAGGGCTTCTGGTAGTTCCCCACACCAACACAGGCTTTCATTAGAATACAAAGCACATTAAAATGTGCATGTTTCCCCACTCCCCTGGAAGGTTTTCTATGGCATGGTCTATGCCTTGTTCAGGAGAAGGGGGATTGAATATAAAACTCTGGAAAAAAAGACTCTGGGTACTTTCCCTACCAAGAGAGCATACATGAGCAATTTATCCCAGGCCACTGTGACTCACTTTCTAAAAAGGGGGAATAATAATCATAGTCTGTGACTTTGAAGGATGGTTAAACGAGCACCTACTGAAAACTTACTAAATGTTAAGGTTTATTGTCTGTCTTTGTATCACTAGAGATCAGCTATGGCTCATAGCAGGTGATTGTGATTGGCAACTGTTGAATAAATTCATCTGTTCATTCATTCACTCATTCCCTTAAATAATCATTCAGGTTCCCACAAATGTAATATTGATATATTCTCTAGAGACATAACAGATAATAATATAATCAGAAATTCCTTTCTCACAACACACATCCAAGTGGGAGGTGGTGAAAAATCTTATTAAGGCAAAATGAATGTCAGGTAAACAGTAAAAAGGGCTGCAGAATAATGAAGTCATGCATGGGGTTAGGGAGACTCACAAAGTTCAAAAAATACCCAATGTCACAGGACTGTTTTTTAGAGGACTCCAGTCTTTTACTGGACTCAAATCAAGTGGCTTCAGGTTTGTAAACTGGTTTATTCCCTTACAAACCTATTAGAATATCTAAAATTGAAAGAACTTCTGCTCTCATTGTCACTGAAGATATGATGGAAATGGAACTCATACACTGCTCATGGGAATACAAAACAGTTTGAACATTTCCTTAAAAAGTTAATCATATACCTAGCACGTGAGTAGGTATTTCTCTAAAGAAAAATAATGTATATAGTTATACATAGATTTATTTGAGAATGTTCATAATAGCATTATTTAATAGCCAGAAGCTGGAAATTGCCCAGATGTTCATCAATGGACTTATTTTATTAAGTGAATGTATTCCCTCTAATAGCACAAGAAACTATATTTATTATTTTGTAATAGCCTATCAAGGAAAAAATATAAGAAGAATATATACATATATATGTGTGTGTGTATAACAGAATCATTTGCTGTATACTTGAAACAAATACCACATTGTAAATGAACTATATACTTCAATTAAAAATAAAGTCTAATGAAACTTTTTAAAAGATAAACAGAAACAGTTCAAAAATTAAAAATAATTAAAAATTTTAAAAGAAGAAAAAATTTACACATTTTAAAAAGGTGAGAGGACATAACAGTTGTGGTTTATGCCCACAATGGAATACTACTTAGCAATAAAAAGAATGAACTATTGATACACACTTCAACATGAATCAATCTCAAAAGCTTATGCTGAGTGAAAGAAATCGGAAAGAAAATAATCAAACTTGATGGTTCCACTGAGATAAGCTTCTAGGAGATGCAAATGAATCCATGTGACAGAAACAGATTAGTGGTTCCCCTGAGGACAGATGGGAGGAGAAAAGTGAGGGCAGGAGGGTGGACATCAGGGAAAGTCATGATCTTGATAGCTGTGGGGATAATTTCATGGGTGTGTGCATAGGTCAAAACTAATCAAATGATACACTTTATTTCTCTCCTTTTTTAAAATGATAGTTGATTTACAATGTTGTGGCAATTTCTTCAGTATAGCAAGGTGACCTAGTCATATGTATATCTAGATATCTATATCTATCATCTTCCCTACATTATATTATCTTCCATCATGTCTATCCCAAGAGACTGGATATACTTCTCTGTACTATACAGTAGGACCTCATTGCTTATCCATTCTAAATATAAGAGTTTGCATCTACTAACCCCAAATTCCCCATCCATCCCCTCAACCTTCCTTCCCCTTGGTAACCACAAGTCTCTTTTCTATGTCTATGAGTCTGCTTCTGTTTTTTTGATAGGTTTATCAGTGCAATATTTTAGATTCCACATAGTGGTGATATCATATGATGTTTGTTTTTGTCCTGATTTACTTCACTTAGTATGATAATATCTAGTTACATCATTTTGCTGCAAATAGCATTACTTCAGTTTTGTGGCTGGATAGTATTCCATTCTATATATATATATATATATATATATATATTCTGTATCCATTCATCTGTTAATGCACTTTGAGGTTATTTCCACATCTTGGCTGTTGTGAACAGTGCTACTATGAACATAGAGGTGCATTATTATTTTTGAATTGTAGTTATATCTGGATATATGCCCAGGAGTGTTATTGCTGGATAATATGGTATTTCTATATGTAGTTTTCTGAGTCAAATGAGATATTGTATATATAGGTAGTTTTTTTCTATGTCATTTGCACCTCCAAAAATCTGGTGTTTTTAAAGAAACAATAACAAAATCAAGTATGGACATGTTATTCATCTATTGAATCCCTTCCACCTTGTTCCCAAATCAGACTGAAATCCAAAAACTCAACAATAATGGTTAATTTCATCTGTCAACTTGGCTAGGCTACAGAACACAGATATTTGGTCTAACACAATTCTAGATGTTTCCTTAATGGTATTTTTTAACTCAATAAATTTTATTACATGTATAGTTGTACAATGATCATCACAACCCAATTTTTTAGCACTTCCATCCCCAAATTCCAGCCTATCCCCCACCCCCAACCTGTCTCCTTTCAAAAAAAGTTTTTCAAAGTCTGTGGGTCAGTATCTGTTCTGCAAAGAAGTACCTTTTGTCCTTTTTTTAGATTCCACATGTAAATGAGGGCATAAAATGTTGGTGCCTCACTGTCCAACTAACTTTACTTAGCATGATCATTTCTAGGTCCATCCATGTTGCTTCAAATGTAATTATTTCTTTTGTACAACTAATAGTCCTTTGTGCATATATACAACCTCTTCTTTATCCAGTCCTCTGTAGATGGACATTTAGGTGGCTTCCATATTTTGGCTATTGTACACAGTGCTGCAATGAATATCAGAGTGCATATATCTTTTCAAATCATGGTTAACTCTGGAAAAATGCCTAGGAATGGTATTGCTGTATCAAATTGTAATTCTATTTTTATTTTTCTGAGAAATCTACATACGGTTTTCCACAGGGGTTGCACATATTTGTATTCCCACTAACGGTGTAATAGGGTTTCCTTTTCTCAACACCCTCCCCAGCCTTTATTGTTTGTAGGCCTTTTAATGACAGCCATTCTGGCCAGTGTAAGGTGGTACCTCATAATGGTTTTGATTTGCCGTTCTCTAATAATTAGTGATGTTGAAATTTTTCCATATGTTTTTTGGCCATCTCCATGTCTTCTTTGGAGAATTTTCTGTTTAGATCTACTGCACATTTTTGATGGGATTGTCTATTTTTTTTAGTATGGACCTGCAGGAGGATAAATTTTGGATTAGTTCCTTGTCAGTCACTTCCTTTGCAAATATTTCCCCCCATTACATGGGTTGTCTTTTTGTTTTGTTTAGGGTTTTCTTTGCTGTGCAGAAATTTTTAAGTTTAATCAGGTTCCATTTGGTTATTTTTTATTTTCATTAGTCTAGGAGGTGGGTCTGAGAAGATATTGCTGTGGTTTATGTCAGACATTGTCGGGCTATTTTTTTCTCTAAGTGTTATATAGTATTGAGTCATATTTAGGTCTTTAATCCATTTTGAGTTTATTTTTTGTGTATGGTGATATGATTAGGAAGTGATATAATTTCATTTTTTTACATGTAGCTGTCCAGTTTTCCCAGTGCCACTTATTGAAGGGATTGTATTTTCTTCATTGTATATTCCAGCCTTATTTACCATAGATTAGTTAACTCTAGGTGCAGGAGTTTAATTCTGGGTTTTCTGTCCTGTTTCACTGATCTCTATTTCTATTTCTTGTGTCAGTACCATATGGTTTTGATGATGGTATAGTCTGAAATCAGGAAGGCCGATTCCTCCAGCTCCATTTTTCTTTCTCAGAATGGCTTTGGCTATCATGCTTCTTTTGTGCTTCCAAACAATCTTTAAAATATTTTGTTCGAGTTCTGTGAAAAATGTCATTCTTAATTTGACGGGGAATTCACTGAACCTGTAGACTGTTTTGGGTAATATAATCATTTTGATACTATTGATTCTTCCAGTCCAAGATCATGGTATGTCTATCTGTTTGTGTCATCTTTTATTTTGTTCATCAGTGTCTTATAGCTTTCAGAGTACAGGTCTTTTGTCTTTCAGGTAGGTTTATTCCTAGGTATTTTATTATTTTTCATGTGATGGGAAATGGGATTGCTTCCCTAATTTCTTTTTCTGATATTTCATTGTTGGTATATAGAAATGAAGTCAATTTCTTCGTATTAATTTTGCATCCTGGAACTTTGCCAAATTCATTGATGATCTCTAACAGTTTTCTGGTAGAATCTTTACAATTTTCCAGGTATAGTATCATGCCACCTGCAAACAGTGAAAGTTTTATTTCTTCCTTTCCAATTTGAATTTGTTTGATTTATTTATTGTCTCTGATTGCTGTCTCTAGGACTTCCAAAACTATTTGAATAATAGTGGAGAGAGAAGATGTAATTTTCCCCTTCCTGATCTCACTGGGAATTATTTCATATTTCTCCATTGAGAATGACGTTCACTATGGGTTTGACATAGATGGGCTATATTATGTTGAATTAGGTTCCCTCCGTGCCCACTTTCTGTAGGGTTTTATCAGAAATGGGTGTTGGATTTTGTCAAAAGATTTTTCTGCATCTATTGAGAGGATCATATGGTTTATATTTTTCAGTTTGTTAGTGTCATTGACTTTGGGATAACAGTGATTGATTTGAAGATATTACAGAAAACTTGCATCCCTGGGATAAATAGCACTTGATCATAATGTACAATCCTTTTAATGTATTGTTGGATTTGGTTTGCTAGTTTTTCATTGAGGATTTTTGCATATTGGCCTGTAATGTTCTTTCTTCATGGTATCTTTGTCTGGTTTTCGTATCAGGCTGGTAGTGGCCTCATAGAAAGAGTATGGGGGTATTCCTACCTCTCTGTAATTTTTTGGAATTGTTTCAGGACAGGTGTTAGAGCATCTCTAAATATTTGATAGAATTCACCTGTGAAGTCACCTGCTCCTGGAATTTTGTATGTTGGAATTTTTTAAATCACACTTTGAATTTCATTACTTGAGATTGGTCCATTGATCTTTTCTGTGTTGCCTTGGTTTAGTCTTGGAAGATTGTACTTCTCTAAGATTTTGTCCATTTCTTCTATGTTGTCCATTTTATTTCATATAGTTGCATGTAGTAGTCTCTTATGATACTCTGCATTTCTGTGATGTGCATTGGAACTTCTTTTTTATTTCTAATTTCATTGATTTGAATCCTCTCTTTTTTCTTGAAGACTCTGGCTGAATGTTTATCAATTTTGTTGATCTTTTCAAAGAACTAGCTTTTAGTCTCATTGATCTTTTTTATGGTGTTCTTCATTTTTATTTCTGCTCTGATCTTTATGAATTTTGTCTTTAATTTTGGTCACTGATTAATATGTGTCTGGGTGTTCCTCCTTGGGTTTATTTTATATGATACTTTTTGCACTTCCTGGATTTGAGTGGCTGATTTCTTTCCCATGTTAGGAGAGTTTTTGAATATTATCTCTTCGAATATTTACTCTGACCCTATCTCTCTCTCTACTCCTTCTGGCATCCATATAATAGGGATGATGGTGCATTTAACATTGTCCCAGTGTTCTCTTATGCTGTCTTCATTTCTTTTAAGTCTTTTTTCTGTTCCACATCAGTGATTTCCAATAGTCTGTTCTCCACTTATTTTTTTTTTGCCTCCTGTATTCTGCTGTTGGTTGCTTTTAATCAATTTTTTATTTTAGTGATTGCATTTTGTATCTCTGGTTCTTTAATCCTTAAATCTTGTATTTCTTTGCTCAAAGTTTCCTGTAATTTATCAATCTTTGCCTCCATGTTATTTGCAAGATCTTGGATCATCTTCACTATCATCAGTCTAAAGTCTTTTTCATGTAAGTTGATAATCTCCAGATCACTTAGCTGTTTTTCTGTTTTTTTTTTCTTGCTCACTTATCTGAGTCATAACTCTCTGCCTTTTCATGTTGTATAGATTTTTGGTGTGATCTCCATTTTTACAGACAATAGGGTTGTAGCTTCTCTTGCTTCAGAGATCCACCCCCCTTGTGGCTGAATTTGGTATGGGGGCTTGCTGTAGGCTTCCTGATGTGAGGGATTGGTGCCAGCCCACTGGTAGGTGGAGCTGATTCTTACCCCTCTGGTGGGTGTGGCTTTGTCTCTGGGTGAGAATAGAGGTAGCTGTGATTTCCAGGGGGGCTTTTAGCAACCTGCTTGCTGATGGGTGGGGCTGTGATCCCACCCAGGTTATTTTTTGGCCTGGAGCTTTTCAGCTCTGATGGGTGGGACCAAATTTTTTCAAAATGAAGTCTCTAGAGAAACATATGCTAATGATTATTCCCAAAACCTTTGCCTACAATGTCCTTCCTCCACAATGAGCCACAGTCACCCCTGTTTTCCTCTAAGAACAGCAATCAGGTCTGACCCAGATTCCTATGGAGTCTCTGCTTTGCCCTAAGACCCAGTGCACATGAAAACCTGTGTGTGCCTTTCTATAATGGGGTCTCCATTTCTCTCAGTCCTCTGGAGCTTCTGTGCACAAGCCCCACTGGCCTTCAATGCCACATGCTTCAAGGGCTCCTTCCAATGCAAGATCCCCAGGCATTTGGACCTGATGTGGGATTCAGAACTGTCACTACCATAGCTGAGTCTATGTGATACAGTCACTTTCCAGACTGTGGGCTGCCCACCCAGTTGGTGTGGGATTTCTTATATTGTATATTTGCCCTTCCTACTGTCTTGATGTAGCCTACTCTTTGTCTTCTGGAGTAGGATATCTTTTTTGCAGACTATTTGTTTGAAGATTCTTCAGCACTTGGTTGTAATTTTTTGCTCTTATGAGAGAACATGAGTTCCAGTTCTTCTACTCTGCCATCTTAATCCAGTCTCCTCTACTTAAGTGTATTTTTGTATATGAGATTATTATTGCAATCTGAAGATTCTGAATAAAACAGACTGTCCTCGATAATGTGGGTAGGCTTCATCCAATCATATAAGAGCCTTAAGAAATAGAGCACCTCACAAAGAGGAGGCATGTCTGTCAGCAGCCTGCCTTCAGACTCAAACTGCAACTTTTCCTTGGGTTTCCAGCCTTCTATCCTACCTTGCAGGCTTTACACTTGCTAGCCTCCACATTATATTAGCCACTTCTTTAAAATAAATTTCTCTCTATTTTTACTTCATTTTTGACCTCCCCATGTCATATGCAAATTCTCAGGCCAGGGATTAGATTGGAGCCTCTGTAGCCGCCTTTGCCATCATAGCCACAACTTCAACTTTTAACCCACTGCAGAGACAACACAAATCCCATTGTGCTGCATCAGAAAATCCATAAATGTCTTGCTCTTACACACACTCACATTCACACATCCTGTAGTCATTCTACTTCTCTGGAAAATCTTGAGTAATACAACTAAGACCTTAAGTATCCTACAAAACTGGTCCTCTGATGTCTCTGAAAAATCACCCACCATCCCTGCCACACTTAATCCTGTCTAGCTACAGAAGCCCCATTAATATCCTTTTGATAGACCAGGCACCATGTCACCTCAGAATGTTTCTATGTGCTGGACTCCAAGTTTTGCCCACATATTCCCATAGCTCACCTAACTGTCCTCACTTATATCTTTGGGTGTTACTTTCCCAATGAGCTCCACCTAGACAACATTATGTCAAATTATGAAAAACACTCCAGCATAATTTCCCCCCCCCTTTTTTTGCTTTTTTTAGGGCCAAACCCACAGCATATGGAAGTTCCCAGGCTAGTGGTAGAATCCAAGGTGTTGCTGCCAGCTTACACTGCAGCAAAAGCAACTCAGGATCTGCCTTGCATCTTTGACCCACACCACACCTCACAGCAACCCCAGATCCATAACCCACTAAGTGAGGCCAGGGATCAAACCCATTTCCTAATGTATACTAGTCAGGTTCATTAGTGCTGAGCCATGATGGGTACTACTTGATCTCCCCTTTTTATGCCTCCTTTATTCATAGAAGTTTTACCTACAAAAATATAGAATTTATTTACTTCAGACATAGAAAACCAAATTCCATAGCACTTTCATCTCAGAAAAGAAACTGACAATTTTTAAAATAAGTAAAATTTAGGATGTCTTAGAAGGTTAAATATCACTATAAAAAAAGTAGGATGATGAGCTGGATCAGGACTGTTGGAATGTAAAATCTACAAGAGGATACATTTTCTTTAAATTGTATTCCCAGGATGTAGAAAATTGCCTGGCATATAGTAGCCATGCCTGTAGCTATTTTGGGGTGCATAAATTATAAATTCATGCATTTAGCTTTTTCATATTAGAAGTGAGATCTCTGGGGAAAAGACAACACTCATTTCCCAGACTAAAATTAATTCAGTAGCTGTAGCCTGGTCTCTACACGAATATCCAATTTAGTGGGAAAATTAGTCTTCCTGGAATAGGGAAACTTTGTAATTGGATTGACTACTCTATGATCCCTATTGTCAAAAGAATAATTAAAGTTTGCTTATATTTTAGCAAATCATAAAAAGTAGTTTTTATTCCTTTGAGAACATAAGCATTTTGGATGTTACTAAAACTAAACATTAGAAACTTAACTGAATGATTGTAGCTTTGGAAGACAAGAAGCCAAGACACGGAAGCAATCTAAATGTCCATCAACAGATGAATGATAATGAAAATGTGCTCTCACTCTCTCTCTCTATGTGTATATATATACACACACAACATATCACTACTCAGCCATAAAAAATGAAATAATGCCAATTGTAGCAACATGGATGGAGCTAGAAATTATCATACTAAATGTAGTAAACTAGACAGATAAAAATGTACATCATATGATAGAGCTTATATGCGGTATCTTAAAAAATGATGCAGATGAACTGGTACACTAAACAGAAATAATACCCACAGACATAGGAAACAAATTTAAGGTTACGAAAGGGGAAAGGTGGGAGAGATAAGTAAGGAGTTTGGACATACACACTGCTATACAAAAAACAGATAACTAACAAGGACCAATTGTATAGCACATGGAACCTTACCCAATATTTTGTGATTACACATAAGGGAAAACAACCTATACATACATACACAC
Organism: Phacochoerus africanus; assembly: GCF_016906955.1. Taxonomy (NCBI): domain Eukaryota; kingdom Metazoa; phylum Chordata; class Mammalia; order Artiodactyla; family Suidae; genus Phacochoerus; species Phacochoerus africanus. The sequence goes on along the minus strand of NC_062545.1, from coordinate 265,036,214 downwards.
ACACACACACACACACATATATATATTATCATACATATAAAACTGAATCACTTTGTTATATACCTGAAACTAAAAAAAACATTGTAAGACAACTATAATTCAAATTAATTAATCGATTTAAAAATTGAAAAACTAATTCCCAAGAATAGATCACCATAATAAAATTTAAAGTATATACATACATCAAAAAATCTGTAAAAATGCCAAAAATAATAATAATAATAATAATAATAATAATAATAATAATAAAGTAACATTAAAAAAACAAAATTTAAACACACACATGCTCGTACACACAAAGCAGTTTGGTGCTTTGAGAAAACAAGTTGAATGTGTGTTGTGGATAATGTCACATTTAGGGTTATGGAAGAATAAATGCACAAGAGATATGACTAAAGGAAAAGAGATTGATACAATAACAAGGAGTATTTAAGAGAAAGTTAGAAAGTCCTAGAGAAATGGGTGCTCAACACAGAACTTTTTAAGGCTTTTCTAACAAGGTCAGTGAGTGAAAGAACATGTTTAGGTGATTTTCACTTGGCTAAAAGGTTAATGCTTTTGGAAAGAATCCCCAGAGCCAATGTCACGTCTCTGTTTCTCAGGCTGTAGATGAAAGTATTCAGCATGGGGGTGACCACTGTGTACATCACAGAAGCAATGATGTCATTGTCATGGGACTGGCCTGATAAGGAGGAAAAGTACAGGGCCATAATTGTCCCATAGAATAGAGACACCACAGAGAGGTGGGAGCCACAGGTGTACAAGGCTTTGCAGATCCCTTTAGCAGAGGGGACCCTGAGTGTGGAGATGCCAATGCAGCCATAAGAGACCAGGATGACACTCATTAGAGAAAAAGAAAACCACAGGCCCTGCAGTGAATACAACTAGCTCATTGAGAGAGGCCTCTGAGCATGACAGTTTAAGCATGGCAGCAAGGTCACGGGAGAAGTGGGGGAATATGTTGTCAGCACAGGACAGTTGAGCCTGGAGGAGGGTGTGGGTCAGGGAACTGGCACAAGAGATGAACCAGGATCCATTCAATGGTCATAGACACAGCTCCTCCCTCATGATGATGGTGTAGCATAGAGGGTGACATGTGTCCATGTAGCTGACACAGGCCATCACTGCAAGAATAAAGTTATCAATGCAACCAAAAAATATTAAAAAAATATGACTGTTCAACATCCCTTGCATAGGGAATGGATTGATCCTAAGTCTGCATGTTCATCAGCATTTTAGGGACATGACAGATGAAAAACAGATGTCCATGAGGGCTAAGTGGTTGAGGAAGAAGTACATGGGGGTGTAGAGGTGAGGGTCCAGCCTGATGAGCAGGATGATGAGTAGGTTCCCCAGCACCATGGTCAGGTGCATGCCCAGGAACAGGGCAAAGAACAAGCCCTGCTGCTCTGTCTGGATGGGGAGCCCCAGGAGGAGGAATCAGACACACTGTTCTGGTTCTCCCTCCTCATGCTTTTCTCTCGTCTGGGAATGAAGAGAAATGGGAAATGCCAGTAACTTAGATGTACTGAGTATAGAAGTTACCACATGGTCACAAGACTTCTTAGAGTGAACTTCTCAGTGTAGAGACAGATCTCATTGCACTGCACTCATGCATTGATGCCGTGTCCAGTCTGGTGAGAGCAATGCAATGTGATTTGTCTGAACACTGACACAGTCACATGGAGAAAGTACATGACTTCAATCAAGGGCTTCTTTGGAAATCAGGAACAGCTCACTCTCTTTCTCACAGAATTGAGACATAGTAGGTAGAGGGTAATAAGACATAGCCCCTTCCATGGCTCTACTGTCACAATGCTTATGTCTCTCTCACACACACACACACACACACACACACACACACACCACTTAAAACATTACTGGGGAAATTAGTGTACCATGCACAAAATAAATGCTGAACCCCAAAACTAATTTTTATCATTATAAAGACTGAAAATAGAAAAAGAAATAACGAAAGAAAAGCAGAGAAAGAGAAAGGAGAGAGAGAGAGAGAGAGAGAGAGAGAGAGAGGAGAGAGAGAGAGAGAGAGAGAGAGAGAAAGAAAGAAAGAAGAAAGAAAGAAAGAAAGAAAGAAAGAAAGAAAGAAAGAAAGAAAGAAAGAAAGAAAGAAAGGAGGAAGGGGGTAGAGGAGAAGGAAAAAGGAAAATTATGACAGTTCCTCAAAAAAAAAGACAGAATTATCACGATTAAGATATTTTACTTCTGGTTATATACCTAAAAGAATTGAAGCAGGGGCCAAAGTGTTATTTATACAGCCTTGTTCAAAACAGCATTACTCACAATAACCAAAATATGGTAAAAAAAAAAAAAGTCCTTTAACAAGTGAATAGATAAATAAAATCTGGTCTTGTGCATAAAGTGTAATATTGTACAGCTGTAAAAAGGAATGAAATAATGACACAGACACAAAATGAATGAACCTTGAAGACCTTATGCTAAGTGAAATCATGCAGTCACAAAATTATAAATACTGTAAGATTACACTTATATGATATTCCTAGAATAGTCAAATTAATAGAGACAAAAAATGGAATGGTGATTGTCAAGGGCTAGGGTGGGGATAAAATGATGAGTTATTGTTCAGTGGTTACAGAGGTTCCTTTTGAGAAGATAAAAAATTCTAGAAGTAGGACATGGTGATGGTTGCACTACAATGTAAACTACTTTGGTGCCATGAAATCATTCACAGATATTGAAATATTGAATTATAATATATATATATATATATATATCTTATCAAAACAAAATATTAATTCAGAAAATATATTTTGAGTCAATAAATCATTGACTAAAAATAGCAATCTAAAAAAGAGTAAACCAAAAAATAAATAAATAGCTCATTATTTGGGCAGGATGAGTACTCAGACAACAGTAACTAAAGCTGATAAAGATATGAGGACTCCATCAAAAAAGATCAAGTAGCTTTCTGAAAATATGTGCTTACTTCTAAGGTCTTGTTCTCACTTCCAGGAGAGAGTATAGGTGCAGACCAAAGCCCCTGAAGAGCAGTAGGTCCACATCACTTGACTCATTGCATTTTTAATAAATGTGCCAATGAAGAGCTCCCTTCATATCTGCCATTGTCTCTCTCTCCCCTTCCATCACAAGGGCCTTCGAATGGCTCAGTTCTGAGCATATAGGCAAAGTGAGGTACATGAGAATTTGCCTGATGAGGTGATCAGAGAGCCAAGATAGTAAAGATGCTGTAGGACCAAGGACATATATCAGAATTCACTGTCATCTGATTAACTATACATTGTTCCTAAATTCACCCCGTCTTGTTCCCCAGAGTGGAAATATGGAAATCATTAAACATCAATGAAGAACACTGCAAGAAGTTCAGTAGCCTTCAAACCATCTGGACAAAGTGACACCAACTTAGAATAAAGAGAACTTTGCTTGCTGTCTTTTTATGTCTAGAGCTGAGGCAAAGGAAGATTCAGGCTGTGAGGCTGTCTTACCAGGTCAAATGCATACAAATATTTCCTAGGCACCCAAGAGGCCCTCTCTGCTCTACAGCCATCTAAGGAGATGAGTAGGAGATTGTCAGTGTGTTATACACACAGTCACTCAGTATGACACATAGCAACAAAAAAAAACAAAACCACAGGTGGTGTAGTTTATCCCTCTCCAAACTATACTCATCCTAGTCAGAAGTGTGGAGGTTAGTATGGATTCATACCAACTTACTTACAACTTTAAAATGAAATCTTTTGTCTTACACCACTTAAAAACCATGCAAACAAGAACACTTCTATACTGTTGGTGGGGAAGCCAAATGGTGCCACTATTATGGAAATCAGTATGGAGATTCCCCAAGACATTAAAAATAGAATTACCACAAGATCCAGCAATCCCACTTCTGGGTGTACACCAGAAAGGACTGGAATCAGGACCTTGGAGATATATCTACTATCCCATATACATTGCAGCACTGTGCACAAGAGATGAGCTATGGAAGCAAGTGGAATATCCAACAACAGATGAATGGATATGTGTGTGGAATATACAAAAAATGGAGTATTATTTTGCCTTAAAAATGGAAATCCTGCTATTTCTGACAGTGTGGATGAACCAGGAGAACATTATGATAAGTGAAATAAGTGCATCCTACAAAGGCTAATACAGCACAATTTCCCATAGAGAAACTCACATAAGCAGAGAATAAATGGCAGTAACCAAGGGCTAGGGGGAAGGGGAATGGTAGTGTTGTTATTTAATTGAAATAAAATTTCAGTTATGTAAGATGAATTAGTTCTAGAGACCTACTATAGAGCATAATGCCTAGAGTCAAAAGCACTATTCTGTGCACCTAAAAATTCATTAAAAGAGTAGATCTCATGTTAAGATTTATTATGACATAAAAGGGACACAAGACATTTTGACAGGAGACAGCTATGTTGATGACCTTGATTGTGGTGGTAGCTACAATAGTGTGTGCACATGTCCAAACTCTTCAAATTACATACATTAAATATGTGCAGTTTTTTGCATATCAGGTATATCTCACAAGCTGTTTAAAAAAAACATGTAAAAACCACATCCAGTCACCCACACAACTCACAAACCATACACACTCATGCACACAAAAACTCAACTAAACACTCTAAGAATCACATGTGTTCAAACCCAATGCACAAATACATAAAAAGAAGCAACATGTGCAACCCAAGCACACATACATGTATTGCAGATTTCTGGCTTTCATGGTCTATTATTAGCACTGTACAATTGGACTTTCCACAAAGATGGAAATACTATATAGCTGTGTTTCCCAATACAGCAGCACCAGTCTCCTGTAACTACTGGAGCCTTGAAATATAGCTAGTGCAACTGAGAAACCCAAGTTTTAATTTTATGTCATTTTGATTAATTTCAATGTTACAGCCATGTGACTCTGGTGGCACAATGTAGGTCAGTGTGTGAATCAGGCACTTAAAACACATGGCTATACAAGCAATGTAAACATATATTTTCTCTATCTCTTCTTCCTAGTCCTCACATCATCATACACATCTAGTCCAAGTGATGGTCCAATCCATCCTGGTCCAGGCTACTACCTGAGGACTTATCTCTTATGCCTCCATGGTCTGAGGACAGTTAGCACTTCCACACGTGTTTACAAGAATGAGAACAATGAGAAGGATCCACATTTACCAACAGACTGAGACCCCAGGGAACACATCCCCAAGCTTCTGTTTAGACAAGAAGAAAACTGAGGTAATTGCCCAAATTCTTGCCCTCCTTTTGAAATGGATCCAGTGCTGAGACCAAAGGGGCTGAACTACAGGAGTCCCAGAAGATGTCTCTAATGTCAGTGACACCTTGCTCTTCCCTCTGCCTGCTCAAGAGAAGGAGAGGCCATGAACCCCCTTGAACTTTAAAGAAACTACAATGGAATCTGTCATTCTTGCACTGCAGAAAGGACCAAACAGAGTAGGACCAGCCCTTGAGATCCCACAACACTAACCCTGAAATAGGTTGGAGCATACATCCCATCACTATCATTTATTTCATCCATGTGAAACTGCAAATGAAACACAAAATGAAAGTCATCTTAAGCAAAATGTACAAAACTGTAGGCATCACACTTCCTTTTCCAACTATACTTCAAACCTTTAGAAATCAACACAGTAACTGACATTAAAATACACATATAAAAATGGAACAGAATATGTATCCCATAAATAAATCCACACATATATGCTCAACTGATCTTTGACAAGGGAGCCAAAAACACACAGTAGAGAAGGTTTAGTCTCCTCAATATATGCTGCTGGGAAAGTGGATACCCTCACACAAAACCGTGAAAATGAATCCCCAACAGTGAAAACAACTGTGCCATCCCATCCTGGGGGCTAAAAATATTTACTACCTTCATTGGCAACAACACGGATATAAGGGAGCTATTCAAGTGCATCTCACAGTTCACAGCCATGTTCCAACAACATGGGTGGATCTAGAGGGTATTATGCTCTGTGAAATGAGGCAGAGATACAACAATAAATATTGTGGTTTCTCACTTGTATCTGGAATCTAAAAATCAAAACAAAAAATCAAGAAAAGGAAAACAGACTCATAAATAGAGAGAAGAAACTGGTGGTTGCCAGAGGAGGCAGTGTCTGCGGGAGAGGGATGAAATAGGTGATGTGTATGAAGAGGAGAAAAAAAACCCAGCTATAAAATAAAGAAACCTTGGAAATTTAATATACAGCATAAAGAACATGATTGATTATATTGTAAAGGATTATGGGGAAAAATAGTTACTAGATTAATGATAAATAATGTATGAAAATGTCAAATCAATGGAGTAACAATGAGATCCTGCTGTGTAGCACTGAGAACTATGTCTAGATACTTACAACACAGCACAACAATGGGAGATAAAATTATGTATATATGTATGTGTAACTGGGTCCCCATGCTTTACAGTAGATAAAGAAAAGTATGTTGGGGGAAACAACAATAAAAAATAAATTAAAAAAGAAGATATTGTACATACATACAATGGAATACCACTTGGCCATATAAAAGGACAAGCTATTGCCATTTGCTGCAACAGGCATGCAACTAGAGATTCTCATATTAAGTGAAGTAAGTCAGAAAGAGAAAGATAAATATCATATGATGTCACTTATCTGTGGAATCTAAAATATGGAACATATGATCCTATCTACAAAACAGAAACAGATAAGAGAAATGAAAAGCATACTTATAGTTGCTATGGGGGTGGGGTGGGGGGAGTAGGATGGACATGGAGTTTGGGGTTGGTAGATGCAAACTATTATGTTTAGAATAGATAAGCAATGTGGTCCTCTGTACAGCACAGCGAACTATGTCCAAACTCTTGGGTTAGAACATGATGGAAGATAGTGTAAAAAAAATGAATGAATATATATGTGTCACTGGGTCATTTTGCTGTACAGCAGAACTTAAAGGAACATTGTAAATCAATGATCTTTTAATAATAAATACAAATAAAGTTGTATAAAAAAAGAAAAACAAAATGTCAAATCACCATGTAATACACCTGAAACTAACTTAATATTGTTTGTGAACTATATTCATACAGCACCTTGACAGGGACTTGAACCCTGGACCATCTGATTAAAAGTCTGATGCTCTACTGACTGAGCTACACAGTCCCTGCAAACTGTATTTTAATAAAATATTAAGTAAACCTGCTTGATTCTAGACTAGTCCACAAACTATTTTTCATAATGGTGAACATTTTTATGAAACATAGGATAAGGGCTTTGCCCATGTTTCCTGATTAATAGCATACATCAGCCTTACACTCCCAGATTTTTTTCAAAAATTGCACCGCTTCATTAAAATTTGTTTTCTTTGGCATTCCCTTGTGGCTCAGCAGTTTACAATCCTGACTAGTATCCCTGGCCTTGCTCACTGGGTTAAAGATCCAGAATTGCTTCAAGAAGCATTTTAGGCCACAGATGAGGCTCAGATCCCTTGTTGCCCATGGCTGTGGTGTAGTCTGGCAGTTGTAGCTCCAATTCTACCCCTAGTGTGATAACTTCCATATGTTACAGGTGAGGCCCTAAAAAGAAAAAAAAATTTCCCCAGTATTAGTGATTTTATCCTTGATCAACTGGTTAGGATGGTCTCGTCTAGGTTCTCTACAATAAGTTACTATTTTAACCTTTGTAATTAACTAAGTGTCATTTGGTAGATATTTTGAGACTATATAACCACAACACTTTTCTTAATACAATTTCACCCACATCTTATAAACCTGCTTGATTCTATATAAGATGATTCTTATGTTGAACAAACTATTGCAAATGTGGTAAACAAATTGTGATTTTCTAATTAAATTTTTTCTCTATGCTGATTAGCTTTATTCTCATATATGTAGAAACTTCCCTTTAGTCCACATTCATTTTTAATTGATTATTTATATCATCATAGACTCATGAATTTGAATTTATTTTCTGATTTATAACACATTACTGATGTTATGCATTTTGAAGCTCTAATTATTCCACATTTGGGCAATGGGAGCCCCTTCCAGCTGGCTCCTGTGTCCCCATGCTTCATTGAGCACATTTTATTTTCAAGCTCAGCAAAATTTCCCTGGTCTTGTCGCGTCCTGGCCCCAGGCCTGGAGTCTGCCATTTTTCTAGGTAACTTTGGTTTCTGTTAGAGAATACTGTTACTCAATAATCAAATTTGGCTTTGCATGTGTTAGTTGCTTACAAGCCTTATAAATGATCTCAGAAAATATACCCAGGGAACATATATAAAAGAAACACAGGATGTAGAAAATAGAAACAAGAAACACAAGGATTGGTTACCCATAAGACATGGGTGAGGAGTGGGACAGAAAGATTGGGAGATGGGGACCAGACAGATATTGATATATAATTTCAATCTGTTTATACACATTACAACACAAGAGTTCAAGCTGGTATCCTCAATTCTACTTTGACACCATAGAGTTCTTTCTAGACTCTCTTTTTCTATGTACAGCCTGCTTTTATCCCAGTGAGGAGTCAGTCCCTTTTTCAGAACAAGTTTACTTATCTACTAAACCTTTGAATACAATGTAATTTCAGAATCTTGAATTGAAACCACTATTAATGACAAACTGACTTCAGCTCAAATAATTTTCTTACCACAAACATGTGCTTAAACTATTTTTGGTATGGTGAGAGTTGTTCATAGACAAAATTCAGTGTTCAGTAATAACTTAATTACTTTATTTTCCTCTTTAGACTGATTATGGTATTAGCTCAAAATATAGCTAGGCTTATTTTTTGTTTTATTGTATTTTCTTTATTTTCCATCATATTAAAAAAAAATAGTGGTGAAAGATAACATGGTCAAAACTATACAAATCAATGTACTCATTTCCCCATCTTTTCTATCTTATTCCCATAACACCCTCGGTAGGTAAGCAGTCTCATTCTCAAATTGATCCCTCATGTGTTTCTTCTTGTTCAATGGGAAGATACACATATGTATTATTTTCCCTTCTTTTTCACATAGGAAGTAGCATGCTATAAGTGGTCTTTTACGTATTGCTTTTTTTTCCCATTTAATACTCTATCTTGGAAATCCCTCTATATTGATTTATAGGTATCTTTGCCATTATTTTTTCATAGTTGTGAAGTACTCAATTGCATTGATGTTCCATAGTTCTCTTTCAAAGTGCTAGAATAAAATAGCAGTGATGAATGTACTAAATGCCACCTAATTGTATATCTGAAAGGGTTAAAATGGTAAATTTCATGTTGTTTAGTACATTATACCACAATATTTTTTCTTAGGAAAAAGCAAGTCATAACCTCTACATAAAGCCCAGAAAAGAATAATTAAATTATAATAATGCATAATTAATACATTATCCAAAGGGATATGGAATAACAAAATATATATTTAGTTAATGAAGATAGAGGAGAGAGAATAATTATAAAATCAGATGTTTTATTTGGAAAACATATACACACCTGGAAAACATAAATTCAGATACATTATGATTATATTAGATGTAAATAGGTCAAATTCTCCAGAAACACAATGATGGTCAAATTACATAAAAAGAGAAAACCCAATGTACACTGTTAATGACTAACACTTTACAGCTATAAGAACATTAAAAAGTTGAAAGTGTTAGAAAAGAAATGCTGTGTAAATGCCAACAAAAATACAGCTGGTATATCTGTACTAATATGAGAAGAAATAAATGAGTTGTGAAGGCATGAGCCATTTTTAGGAGAAACCTCTCCTCACTATAAATGCAAAGATGTGCTGTTCAATGAATAATAAATGGTTCTCTATCATAGGAGAGCACTAATTTGTAGCATTCGCTAATCTTCATAGTGGAATTAAGCCCATCATGTCTGATTTAAACCCACCACCTTGGTGTAATTGACTATGGAGCTGCAAAGAGATGTTAACATTCAGCTTGAAGACAGTGCAAGCCAATTTCAGCACATCTTACAGTGAAGAATCAGTCCACAAGAAGAAGAACATGATGCTAAATTGGTATTTTCTCAATAACAATGTATAAGAAATATATAAGCAAAAATAGACATATCTAAAGGAGAAAAGGGAAAAACCACAATCATTATTATGTGACATATTTTGCATAGGATTTTTTAAATATTGTATAAGGGATGATGAAGGAGCAGAAGAAATGATTAAATATCAAGAATGTTTACCAATGCAAGTAACAAACTGGACCCTATTGATATATTAAGACTACATATGACAGCTGAATGCATATTCATTTGAAGTTACAGTTATCCTCTCTAACCATAAGAGAATTTTAGGAGATATATCTCACTGTGCTCTTCACTGCACATTTAGTGATTGCCACTTCAAGAAATTAGCCCTACTGACAAGTATCTCTAAGGCCTGTTTTATATCTCTGTTCCTGAGCTATAGATGAAGGGGTTCAACATGGCAGTAACTATTGTATACACAACAGAAGCTAATATATTTCTGTCACTGGAGTCCCATGATGAAGAGAAAAAGTAAAAACTACCAAGTGTCCCATTGTATAACGACAGCACAAAGAGATGGGAGCCACAGTCAGAACAAGCTTTAATGAGTCTCTTGGTGGAAGAGACCCTCAGAACTGCAGTCCCTATATGAATGGATGAGCCCAAGATACTACTCAAAGGCAAGATGAAAAGCGTTCCTCCCACAGTAAAGATGACCAGTTCATTGAGAGAGGTGTATAAACAGCTCAACTTCAGGAGTGTTGAGGTCACAGGAGAAGTGGGGTATGGTATTTTCAGCACAGAAAGACAGTTGGATTAATAGGAGGGTGTGCAATACAGCATGAATACCACAGAGGAATCAGGACCCAGCTACTAAGGAGACACATAGTTCTTGCCTCATGATAGCGGTGTAATGGAAAGGCTGACAAATGGCCACATATGTTTCATAAGACATCACTGTGAGAAGGAAATTTTAAGACAACAAAAAATTGTGACAAAATACACCTGGGAAATGCACCTAGAAAAAGAGATGGATTGATCCTGAGTCTGCATGATCATCAGCATCTTAGGGACAGTGACAGAGGAAAAGGAGATGTCTGTGGGGGCCAAGTGGCTGAGGAACAAGTATATAGGTGTGTAGAGGTGAGGGTCCAGTCTGATGAGCAAGATGATGAGCAGGTTCCCCAGCACTGTGGTCAGGTATATGCCCAGAAACAGGGCAAAGAACATGCCCTGCTGCTCTGGCAGGATGGGCATCCCCAGGAGGAGGAATTCAGACATGCTACTCCCTCCCTCCTGGTTCTCCCTCCTCATGTTCTTCTTGCCTCAGCTGGGAATTGGGCAAAGTGGGAAATGTCGATGAACATGCAATAATATAATAGTCTTGTCCACTGTACTATGAAACCTCTTAATTTTGTCTACCTTGCCCTTTATTTCTCTTAACTGTTGTTGACCGAATCAGTCTTTCCAATTCTGGCTCCAATAATACATCAAAACTTCACATTGAAAACAGCTTTTTCCAAAGAAACCAAGGGACTTTTTTCTTCATTCAATAGTTATTGAACAACTGCTGTGTCTCATATTGAGCACTTATGAGTCAACAAGGACTGAGAAGTCTCTGTGTTCAAGTTTAAATATTTACCTCAAGTCAAGTACAAACCTTTGTAATTTGTGAAGATGAAAATGGGAAAAGGGCATTGGGTATGAGGTATCAATCATTCTTCTCCTCTTAAAAATTATATGAAACTCCTTACATTTGAAGAGAAAATACTAAAGCTATGTCATGGGCTTTCAGTACAGTTCACTGCATCCTACCTCTTTTGAGTCACTTAAAATCCCATTATCCAAACTGTCCAATCCAGGCTTCCAAGCCAATGTCAATAGTTGCAGGCACTGTTCCAAGTGTTTTACATGCACTTTCAAATTAAATCTTTGCAGGAGCTCTAATAAATATTCTTACACACATTTTAACCGTAGAAAACAAAAGTATACATTATTTAAATGTGCAAAAATATACACAATTAAGTGCAACAGGGAGAATCACAACATAGGTTTGTCTGACCAAGATCTACACTCTTAACCACTCAGCATGGAAATCATACCCTCGGTATTTAAAATATCCAGAGAAGCTATATTATGTCAGCTACCTTTCTCCAAAATGTTCCTAAGTCCCTTTAAGAAAAATTTACAACTTATATTTATGTATTACACAAAGGACTTTCACATGCTTTAACCTATCAAAACAGTAATTAAATTTTAGGACTGCTTGGTAATCAAGGCAAATCTTTTTTTTTTTTTGTCTTTTGTCTTTTTAGGGCCACACCTGCATCATATGGAGTTTTCTCAGTCTAGGGGTCAAATCAGAGCTGTAGCTGCTGGCCTGCACCATAGTCACAGCAATGTGGGATCCAAGTCATGTTTGGACTTACACCACTGGTCATGGCAAGCTGAATCCTTAACTCACTGAGCAAGACCAGGGATCAAACCAGCATCCTCATGGATACTGGTTGGGTTCATTAACCTCTGAGCCTCTACATGAACTCCACAAAATTTAAATCTTAATGTCTTAATTTTGTAAATGTGGAAAGTTAAGCTAAGAGATAAATTACTTAGCTCAGGTGAGTTGGCTTTTTGATGGTGGTTTCCAGGTTAATATTACTTTGGAAGCTAGGTTAGATGTAAGGATTACCAACCACATAGCCTTGAAGAAGGACTACGGATGGACATTCTCACTTATGGGATAGCAAGTCTCCCTCAGAGACTGAAATAGAAGAATAAAGCTGACTCCATATTGGACTCATTTCTTGTACTTTAAACTTTGTATTCTGTTGCTTTTGCTTGTGCTACAAGTGAAGAATGATGTCTCTAGCCTGAAATATACAGAATAACCCATTCAGAAACTTTTAAAAGTGTAACATTTTCTGACTCATATGGAGATAATGAGTTTCAGAACAGAAAATAACATTTGTCTCTTTGGAGGTTTACAGGAACACTGTGACCTGACCTATGTGACAGTACATGAGGAAAAGATTCTAACACCAAGCAGTTTGGACTAACAAACCATATGCTTACCCCCTTTAGTTTAAAAGAAGCCTGAATTCTAACTCAGGGAAGATGGTTCTTTGGGACACCATCCTTTCCATATGACAGCTTTCCAAATAAATTCACTATTCCTTGCCCCAACAAATCATCTCTCAAATTAGTGGCCTGTCGTGAAGTAGAAATCAACAAGAAAAAAAATACAAAACCCACAAACACTTGAAGACTAAACAACATGCTACTAAACAATCCATGTATCACTGAAAAATATCAAAGAGCAAATTAAAAAATACCTAGAAACTAGTGACAACAAAGATACTACACTCCAAAACCTATGGGATGCAGCAAAAGCATTTATAAGAGGGAAGTTTATTGCAATACAAGCCTACCTCAGGAAACAAGAAAAAGCTCAAATAAACAAGTTAACTTGACTTATAAAGCAGCTGGAGAGAGAAGAACAGACAAGACCTGAAGTTAGTAGAAAGAATGAAATCATAAAGATCAGAGCAGAAATAAAAGAAATAGAAATGAATAAAAGCATAGAAATGATCAATGAAACTAAAATCTGGTTCTTTGAAAAGATCAACCCAATTGATGAACCCTTAGACAGATTTATCAAGAAAAAAGAGAGGACTCGAATCAATAAAATTAGAAATGTAAAAGAAGTAACAATGAATATCACAGAAATACAAAGGATCATAAGAAACTACCATATGCAACCATACACCAATAAAATGGAAAACCTAGAAGAAATGGACAAATTCTTAGGAAAGTACAATCTTCCAAGTAGAAATCAGATGAAAAAGAAAACATCAATGGATGAATCAAAAGTGCTGAAATTGAAAGTGTGATTTAAAAACTTCCAACAAACAAAAGTCCAGGACCAGATGGCTTCACAGGCTAATTATATCAAACATTTAGAGAAGAGCTAACACCTATCCTTCTGAAATTATTCCAAAAAAGTGCAGAGGAAGGAAGACTCCCAAACTCATTCTGTGAGGCCCCCATCACCCCAATATAAAAACCAAACAAAGATACCACAATAAAAGAAAATTACAGGCCAATTTCACTGATGAAGATAGATGCAAAAATTCTCAACAAAATACTAGCAAACTGGGAGGCGGAGCAAGATGGCTGAGGAGTAAGAGGTCACGCACACCTTCTCCCACAAACACATCAAAAAAAAACATCTAAATGTAAAATTACTCCCACACAACATCAACTGAATGCTCGAAGAAGAAATTAAAACTCCAAAAAGGGCAAGAAATTCTTGACATAACTGGGTTGAACAAAAGAAAAAAAGAGAGATAAAAGGAATCAGGATGGGACTAGTGTTCCTGAGACAGAGCCATGAAGGAGAAAAGAAACCTGCCTCCTGGGAAGCCATCTAACTGATGAAAGATCAGCTGAGTTGGCTGGACCTCAAAGTTGCCAAGAAAAGCGTAGCAGCTGGACAGCTAAGCAGAGTGGGAGCTGCAGGACCTCAAAGTCACCAAGAAAAATACAGCAGCTGGACTGAGAACAGCAAAGCAGAGGGAGAGATGCACAGACCATCCTAACCACTGGCCCAGACACCACAGCCCGAGATGCTTGGGTAGGGGCTGGGCACTGGAGGTCAGTCCTGGGGAGAGAACTGGGGATGGCATGAGGGGCTAAGGATCAGTGTGCCATGGGCTAAGGAGAGGAATGCTACAGCAGAGGGAACCTAGGAGAAATTCTGGACCTGCAGGAGAGGCAAGGTGCCATTGTTGGGGAGGGGAGAGGAGGAGGGGTGGGCCACCATAGGAAACTCCCTGCACTGGAGTGTGTGCATGCCTGCAGGCTTAGAGGGTAGGACGGCTCTGTGGAGGCTTCTGAGCAAGAAACCTCTGGTTCATTTAAGGGAGACTAGGTGCTTCTTGTGCAGGCTATGCACTTATTGTGTGGGCTAAGGTCATAAGGGGGCTAAGTGCAATGTGGTGCCTCTTGCATAATCCACAGATGGCAGGTACAGACTGCAGTGGTCATCTCAGAGGCCAGAGGGAGGCATGGCTTTCCACAACTGGGGGACAGAAATCAGTTGCTACCAGTGACCCCAGTAACCTCAGGGGTTGCCAAAAAGACAAAAAAAGAGATCATTGCAACCAAGCACTATATGCTGTTGCTCTCACTCCTCTGGGAACACATCCATCCTGCAGCTGCCACTGCCAAATGCTCTGGGTGACCCCCCAGTCACTTGGTCACTGTCCCTTCTCAAGGCCCTCCAACTAGGAGCAACTGGTGCAGCATCTCCTGCATGGGCTAAGTGGGACAAGATACTTCTTGTGTGGTCTGCAGGTGGAAGGGGCAAACCACTGCAGTTATCCCTGATTCCAGAGGTGGGTGTGGCCCCCTTCCATTGGGGATACCTGAAAAAAAATCACTTGCAGCCACATTCACCTGAAGGGCACCACAGAAGAGGGCATTGTGACCAAACACCACCTGTTGGTGTTCTTGCACCCCTGGGAACACTCCAGCCCTGCTGTTGCCACTGCCAAAGATTCCAGGGAGTACCCATACACCTGATCTCTGTCACTTTCCAGGATCTTGCAAATAGGAGCAGCTTGTACAGCACCTCCTATGTGAGGTAAGTGAGACAGGTTACTTCATGCATGGTCTACAGGTGGTGGGGGCAAACCACCACAGTTATCACAGACTCCAGAGATGGTCATGGCTGCTCCCAACAGGGGTACCTGAACAGGCACCACCTGCAGTTCCAATCACCACAGAGAAGGGCATTTCAACCAAATAAAAGCTGCTGTTGCTCTCACTCCCCTGGGAACTCACACACCCTGCTGTTGCTACTGACAGATGCTCTGGTCATCTTGAAGATCTGCCTAGATCTTATTACCACTTCCCAGGGCCCTGCAACTAGGAGTAGCCTGTGCCAACTTCCGGCAGATCCTTGCTGCTATTGAGAGCCCAACAACCAGGCACTGACTGAAGGACCTACCCATTTCCTCCTTCTCCCTGAAAACACACTGAGCATCCTGGGAATAACAGCCTGCTAACACCAAAGTAAGAGACAGCAAATATCCAAACTCCCACACATATCCAAACTCCCACACCAAAAATAAATAGCACCCCCCCCAAAAAAATACAAAGGGGTATTCTTGCATAGAAGAAGCCTTACAAGACTACAGTGTGGCTTCCCTGAACTCATGGAAAAATAAAAACAAAAGCAAGATGAAGAAGAACAGAAATGATTCCCAGGTAAAGGAACAGGAAAATTCACCTAAAGCAGTCAACAACGAAACAGACCTCTGCAGTCTGACAGACATTGAGTTCAAAAGGGAGATAGTGAAAATATTGAAGGAATTAAGAGAGGATAAGAACAGTAATGCAAATTCCTTTAGAAAGGAACTAGAAAATATAAAGAGGAGCCAAGAAATACTGGAAAATTCATTTGCAGAGATACAAACTGAGCTTAAGGCAATAAGAGCAGAATGAACAATGCAGAGGAACGGATTAGTGATGTGGAAGAGAAAATAATGGAAATCACACAATCAGGATAACAGACAGAAAACCAAATGAAAAAACATGAAAGCTATATAAGAGACCTATGGGATAATATAAAACAGGCCAATCTATGCATAATATAAATTCCAGAAGGAATAGAAGAATAAAAGGGGATTGAAAATATATTTGAAGAAATTCTCACAGGAAACTTTCTAAATCTAAAGCATACTGATAGCAAGATACAGGAAGCACAGTGAGCTACAAACAAGTTGAACCCAAAGAGGCCCATACCAAGACATATTATAATAAAAAACTGCAAAATTTAAAGATAAAGAGAGGATTCTAAAGGCAGCAAGAGAAAAGCAAAGCACTAATTATAATGGAACCCCCATAAGGCTATCAGCTTATTTCTCTACAGAAACTCTACAGGCCAGAAGAGAGTGACAAGATATATTTAAAATGCTGAATTGAAAAAAAAATGTGCAAAGTAGAATACTCTATCCAGAAAGAATATTATTTAAATTAGAAGGGGAAATAAAGAATTTCTCCAACAAACAAAAGCTAAAAGAATGCAGCAATACTGAACCCATTTTGAAGAAATACTGAAAGTGCTTCTTTAAATTAAAAAAGAGAAAAAAAAAGAATTAGGATGGAGGAAAACACAATTGGAAAGCAATCACATGAATAAGCCAGCATACAGACCTAAATATGAAGATGTTAAAAAAGTCATCAAAATCATACAATGTGGGGAAGGAAAGTAAGAAAATATATATTTTATATATATTCTTTTTTGATTTTAATGAGGTGTCTGAGCATATATGACTATCAGGCATAAGCAAGCAGTTATAGGTAGGGCTTAACATGCTTAAAAAACAGGGCAACCACAATGAAACCCAAATATTACATTCACAATAACTAAACAGAAGAGTACTCAAACATAAAATAAATGGAAACCAGCTAACCCAAAAAAGAAAAGAAGATAAGAGAAACATAGAAGCAACTGGAAAACAAGATTCAAAATGGCAATAAATACATATCTATCAATAATCACCTTAAATGTCAATGGACTAAATGTTCAAAACAAAAGACACAGAGTGGCAGATTGGATAAAAAAGCAAAAACCTTCAATCTGCTGCCTACAAGAAACTCACATTAGGACAAAGGACACATATAGATTGAAAGTGAGAGGGTGGGAAAAGATATTTCATGCCAATGGACAAGATAGGAAAGCAGGAGTTGCAATACTCATATCAGACAAAATAGACTTTAAAACTAAGACCATTAAGAAACACAAACAAGGACACTATTTACTTCTAAGGATCCATTCAAGAGGAGAATATTAAAATCATCAATGTATATGCCCCTAATATAGGAACACCCAGATACTTACAACAAATACAAACAGACATAAAAGGAGAAATTGATGGGAATACAATCATATTAGGAGACTTTAATACCCCACTTACAAAAATGGACAGATCCTCCACACAGAAAAACAATAAGGCAAGAGAGATCCTAAAGGAAACAATAGAAAAGTTAGACTTTATTGTGATTTTCAGGACATTACATCCAAAAAAATCAGAATATGCATTCTTCACAAGTGCACATGGAACATTCTCAAGAATTGATCACATACTGGGGCACAAAGCTAATTTCAACAAATTTAAGAATAAAGAAATTATTTCAAGTATCTTCTCTGACCACAATGGCATGAAAATAGAAATCAACCACAGGAAAAAAAGGAGAAAAAACTTACTACAGGGAGACTAAACAACATGCTACTAAAAAAAAATAATGGGTCAATGAGGAAATCAAGAAGGTAGTTAAAAAACTACCACAAGACAAATGATAATAAAGACACCACGTCACAAAATCTATGGGACACAACAAAAGCAGTGCTCAGAGGGAAATTCACAGCAATACAGACATTCCTAAAAAAGAAGAAAAATCTCAAATTGACAATTTAACTCATCACCTAAATGAATTATAAAAAGAAGAACAAGGAAAGCTAAAGTCAGCAGAATGAAGGACATCATAAAGATCAAAGAGGAAATCAATAAAATAAAGATTAAAAAACAAGAGACAAAATCAATAAAACCAAGAGCTGGATCTTTGTAAAAGTAAACAAAATTGACAAACCTCTAGATAGACTCACCAAGAAGAGGAGAGGAAAAATCCAAACAAACAAAATTAGAAATTAAAAAGGAAAAATCACAATGGATACTACAGAAATATAAAAAATCCTGAGAGTATACTATGAACAATTGTATGCAAACAAATTTGACAACCTGGAAGAAATGGACAACTCTCTAGAAACTTACCACCTGCCAAAACTGAATCAAGAGGAAATAGACCAACTGAACAGACTGATCACTAGAAATGAAATTGAAAATGTCATAAAAACACTCCCTACAAATAAAAGCCCAGGACCCTATGACTTCACAGGTGAATTCTACCAAACATACAAAGAGGAATTTACACTGATACTCCTTAAACTCTTTCAAAATGTTGAAGAAGGAAAACTCCCAAAGACATTCTATGATGCCAACATCACCTTAATTCCAAAATCAGCCAAAGATACCACCAAAAAAGAAAACTATAGGCCAATATCTTGGATGAATACAGACGCAAAATTCTCAACAAAATTTTAAACATCCTAATCCAACAACATATAAAAAAGATCATACACAACAATTAGGTTGGATTTATCCAGGTGGACCACGATCCTTCAACATATGCAAATAAATCAACATAATAAACCACATTAACAAAAGAAAAGTCAAAAACCACATGATCATCTCAATAGATGCAGAAAAAGCATTTGACAAAGTCCAACATCCATTCATTAACAAAACACTTAGCAAAGTGGGTATAGAAGGAACATAATTTAACATAATCAAAGCTGTTTATGACAAAGCCATAGCAAACATAATACTTAATGGAGAAAACCTGAAAGCCTTCCCACCAAAATCTGGAACAAGACAAGGATGTCCATTCTAACCACTGTTATTTGATATACTACTGGAAGTCCTAGCCACAGCAATCAGACAAACAAAAGAAATAAAGCCTTTCAAATAGGAAGAGAAGAGGTAAAACTGTCACTGTATGCAGATGACATGATACTATATATAGAAAACCATAAGGGCTCAGCCCAAAAAAACTTGACCTGATCAACAAATACAGCAAAGTAACAGGATATAAGATTCACATTCAGAAATCAGTTGCATTTCTGTATATTAAAAATGAAATACTAGAAAACGAATACAAAAATAATATACCTTTTAAAATTGCACCCTAAAAAATCAAATACCTGGGAATACACCTGACCAAGCAGGTAAAGGACTTATATGCCAATAATGATAAAATATTAATCAAGTAAATTAAAGAAGATGTGAAGAAATGGAAAGCTATTCCATGCTCCTGGGTTGGAAAAATTAATATTGTAAAAATGGCCATACTAAACAAAGCAATCTACAGATTCCATGCAATCCCTATCATATTTACCATGACATTTTTCACAGAACTAGATCCAAGAACCCAAAAATTTATATGGAACCACAAAAGACCCAAACTGCAAAAGCAATTCTGAAGAACAAATAAACAAAGCAGGAGGCATAACTCTCCAATGCTTATTAAAAAACAATATTACAAAGGCAATATTACAAAGCCAGAGTCATCAAGACATTGTGGTAATGGTACAAAAACAGACAGAGAGACAAATGGAACAGAATAGATAACCCAGAAATAAACCCAGACACCTATGGTCAATTAATCTTTGACAAAGGAGGCAAGAATATAAAATGGGAAAAATACAGTCTTTTCAGCAAGTATTGCTGGGAAACATGGACAGCTGCATGCAAATCCATGGAACTAGAACACACCCACACAACATGCATGAAAATAAACTCAAAATGTCTGAAAGACTTAAATATAAGGCAAGACACCATCAAATTCCTGGAAGAGAACATAGGCAAAACACTCTCTGACATCAACCTTATAAATATTTTCTCAGGTCAGTCTCCCAAAGCAACAGAAGTAAAAGGAAAATGAAACAAATGGGACCACATCAAACTGACAATCTTTTGCAAAGCAAAGGAAACCAAAAAGAAAACAGAAAGACAACTTACAGAATGGGAGAAAATAGTTTTGAAGGATGCAACTGATGAGGGCTTAATCTCTAGGATGTACAAGGAATCTATACAACCCTAAAGTAACAAAGCCAAAAACCGAATGGAAAAATGGGCAAAAGGCCTGAATAGAGTGTTCTCCAATGAAGATATACAGATGGCCAACAAGCACATGTAAAAATGCTCAGCATCCCTGATTATTAGAGAACTGAAAATCAAAACAACCATGAGATACCACCTCGCTCCAGGCAGAATGGCCATCATTAACAAGTCCACAAAGAATAAATGCTGGAGCTGGTGTGGAGAGAAGGGAACCTCCTGCCCTGTTGGTGGGAATGGAAGCTGGTACAACCACTAGGGAGATCAGTATGGAGATACCTTAGAAATTTATATGTAGAATTAAATATGACCCAGAAATACCACTCTTGGGCATATATCCAGACAAAACTTTCCTTAAAAAAGACGCATGTGCTCATATGTTCTTTGCAGCTCTATTCACAATAGCCAAGACATGGGAACAACCCAAATGTCCATTGACACATGATTGGATTAGGAAGAAGTGGTATATATACACAAGGTAATACTACTCAGTCATAAAGAAGAACAACATAATGCCATTTGCAGCAACAAGAATGGAACTTGAGACTCTAATACTTAGTGAAGTGAGTCAGAAAGAGAAAGACAAATACCGTATGATATCACTTTTATCTGGAATCTAACATAAGGCACGAATGAACATTTGCATAGAAAAGAAAATCAAGGACTTGGAGAATAGACTTGTGGTTGTCAAGGGGGAGGGAGTGGGAGTGGGGTGGTTGGGGAACTTGGGGTTAAGAGAAACAAATCATTGCCTTTGGAATGGATATGCAATGAGATCCTGCTGTGTAGCACTGGGAACTATGTTGGTCACTTATGAGGGAGCATGATAAAGTGAGAAAAAAAGAATGTATACATGAATGTGTAACTGGCTTACCATTCTGTACAGTAGAAAAAAATTCTACTGGGGAAATAATAATTACTAAAAAATAACAATAATAAAATACTAGCAAACTATATTTGCTAGTATTTTAATATCCAACAATATATTAAAAGGATTGCTTGTCCTAATCAAGTGGGATTTAACCCAGGGATGCAAGGATTCTTCAATATCCACAAATCAATCAGCGTGATATACCACATTAACAAACTGAAGAATAAAAACCATATGATCCTTTCAACAGATGCAGAAAATGCCTTTGACAAAATCCAACACTAATTTTTGATAAAAAAAAAAACTTTCATAAAGTGGGCACAGAGGGATCCCACCTCACATAATAAAGGCCATATTTGACAAACCCAGAGCTAAAATTATTCTCAAAGTTGAAAAGCTGAAAAAATTCCTGCTGAGCTCAGGAAAAAGACAAGGATATCCACTCTCGCCATCTACTATTGAACATAATTTTGGAAGTCCTAGCCACAACAATCAGAGGAGGAAAATAAATACCAGGAATCCAAATTGGAAAGGAAAAAGTAAAATTATCACTACGAGCAGATGTCATGATACTATACCTAGTGAATCCTGAAGACTCTACCGGAAACCGTTAGAGCTCATCAATGAATGTGGCAAAGTTGCAGGATACAAAATTAATACACAGAAGGTAACTGCATTTCTATATACTAACAATGAAAAATCAGAAAGAGAAATTAGGGAAACCAACCCATTTACCATTTCATAAAAAGAATAAAATACTTAGGAATAATCCTATCTAAAGAGACAAAACCCTGTACTCTCAAAACTGTAAGATCCTGAAGAAAGAAATCAATGTTGACATAAACAGATGGAGAGACATACAATGCTCCTGGATTGGAAGAGTCAATATTATCAAAATGACTATACTACCCAAGGCAGTCTACAGATTCAATTCAATCTCTATCAAATTACTAAGGACACTATTAGAGAACTCAATCAAAATATTTTAAAATTTCATTGGAAGCACAAAAGACCCAGAAGAGTCAAAGACATTCTGGAAAAGAAAAATGAAGCTGGAGGAATCAGGCTCCCGGACTTCAGACAATATTACAAAGCTGCAATATTACATATGGTACTGGCACAGAATAGAAAACACAGAATTAAACCCACGCACCTACAGTCAACTAATCTTTGACAAAGGAGGCAAGAACATACAATGGAGAAAAGACACCCTGTTCAATAAGAGGTGCTGGGAAAATTCGATGGCCACATGTATAAGAATGAAATTAGAATACTTCCTAACACCAGACACAAAAATAAACTCATAATGGATTAAAGACCTAGATATAAGACCAGATACTATAATACACTTAGAGGAAAACATAGGCCAAACACTCTCTGACATAAACAACAGAAAAATCTTCTCAGATCCACATATTAGAGTAACGACAGTAAAAACAAAAATATAGAAATGGGACTTAATTATACTTAAAAGTTTCTGTACAGCAAAGGAAACCCTAAACAAAACAAAAAGAAAACCCACAGAAACGGATAAAATATTTGCAAATGAATCAACTGACAAGGGATTAATCTCCAAAATAAACACCTCCTACAGCTCAATACCAAAAGAAAAAAAAAAAACCCCATCAAAAAAAAGGACAGATGATCTAGAGACAATTCTCCAAAGAAGACAAACAGATGGCCAAAAAGACATGAAAAGACGTGCAACCTCACTCATTATTAGAGAAATTCAAATTAAAACCACTGTGAGGTACCCCATTACACCACCCTGAATGGCCATCATTAAAAAGTCTACAAACAATAAGTGTTGGAGAGGGTGTGGAGAATAAGGAACTCTATTACACTGTTGGTGGGATTGTAGGTGCAACCACTGTGGAAAACAGTATGGCAATTCCTCAGAAAACTTAACATCGAATTACCAATGGATCCAGAAATCGCACTCCTGGGCGTCTATCCAGAGAAGACCATGACTCAAAAAGATATATACACTGCAATGTTCATTGCAGCACTATATACACTAGCCAAGACATGGAAACAACCTAAATGTCCATCAACAGAGGAGTGGATAAAGAACATGTGGTACATACACACAATGGAATGTTAGCCATTAAAAGGAAAGAAATAATGGCATTTGTAGCAACATGGATAAACTTAGAAATTACCATACTAAGTGAAGTCAGTCAGTCAAATATCAAATTCTATCAACTTACATGTGGAATCTAAAAAAAGGACACAATGAATTTCTTTGCAGAACAGATACTGATTCATAGACTTTGAAAAACTTATGGTTTCCAAATTAGACTGGTTGGGGGTTGGGAGATGCACTGAGTGTTTGGAATGAAAATGCTGTAAAATTTGGTTGTGATGATTGTTGTGCACCTATAAATGTAATAAATTCATTAAGCAATAAAAAATTTAAAAAATGAAAATAAAAGTAAATTACATCATATCTGTGGGAAA
This sequence comes from Phacochoerus africanus, assembly GCF_016906955.1. Classification (NCBI taxonomy): domain Eukaryota; kingdom Metazoa; phylum Chordata; class Mammalia; order Artiodactyla; family Suidae; genus Phacochoerus; species Phacochoerus africanus. The sequence goes on along the minus strand of NC_062545.1, from coordinate 265,012,152 downwards.
AAAATCCACCAATTGCAGAATTCATACAAATAATCCACTTTGCAATTACCATACTTAAAATTTATTATAATTACTTAATTTACTCATTGTTATTGAAATTATTTAATTTTCTTATTTTAATATAATCACATTAATTTAGAATGAAGTCATATAAATTTTGCTCTCTCTAACACAGAATGGCATTACATCTGATATTAAAATAAAGAGGATATTATGAATAATGTCATATGAATAAATTTTAAATTTAGACCAAATAAGACAAATTTCTAAAAAATATATAACCTATCAAAAAATTTAGTAATGGAGTTCCCATCAGGTTAGGGTTCCCTAACCCTAACCCTAACCCTAATCCTAACCCTAACCCTGCAGTGGTTAATGAATCTGACTAGGAACCATGACATTGTGGGTTCGATCCTTGGCCTTACTCAGTGGGTTAAGGATCTGGCATTGCTGCGAGCTGTGGTGTAGTTTGCAGCTGCGGCTTGGATCCTGCGTTGCTGTGGCTCTGGCATAGGCCCGTAGCTACAGCTCCAAATAGACCCCTAGCCTGGGAACTCCATATGACATGGTAGCAGCCCTAGAAAAGGCAAAAAGACAAAAAAAATTAGTAAGATATTAGACCTATAAGTATTGAAGAAATTGGATCAGTAGCCAAAAACCTATCCTCAAATAAAATGGTAGGCCTAGATGGCTGCAACAGTGAATTTAGTTTTATAAACAGTCAAGAAAGAAATAATTTCTAGCCTGAAAATCTCTTTAAGGAAATAGAAATTAAAGAACTTGCCAATCCCCATTTAGAGATGAGCACATAGTTGATAACTAAAGTCACAAGAACACTGCAAAAGAGTACAGGAACAGGCTGATCTTATTCATGAACTAAATGTACTCATTTAAAATAAAATATCAGTAAGACAATTAAAAACAATTCAGAAGAAAATATGATGTTATCTCTACTAAGTTGAGTTTTCCCAGGATTGCAAAGTTGATTTCACATTCAAAAATCAATCGCAGTAAGTCACTACAATGATAAAACAAATAACAAAAATTATATGATGCAAGAATAACATCTCAACAGATGCAAGAAAAAAAACACTTGATATAATTCAACATATGCTCATCTAAAAAGTCTGTTAGTAAGTGAACATAGAAGAAAATTTACATCATCTGAAAAAAGGAGTTCTTTTTTCAAACATACAGCATAGATAATATGTATGATTATGTATTTAATTCCTTCCCATTCCCTGAGGATCAAGATAAAACAACAGCTCTTAACACAACTATCTCACATTGTACTTGAGGTCACAGTAGGATAAGAAAAATAGATAAAAGAAATAAATTCTCTAAGAAAAGAAGCAAAACTGCATTTTATTCACAGTCAGTTTCATATTATTGCAACTAGAAGAAGTATATACGTGAACCATTCAAACTATTGTGTCTTGATGCAAACAAAAATGTGTTTTTTTGGTTTTGTTTTTGTTTTTGTTTTTTAAAGGCATCCCCAACATCACTTCAATTGACAAAAGTCAATTCCAGGTACACAAAAGAACTAATTTTATAAAGCAAAATTATGAGGTTTGTAGAATAAAATACTGAAAAATACCTTCCTTAACTCAGGAAAAATTGGACTTCTTTTTTTTTTTATTTTGTCTTTTTAGGACCATACCCACAACATATGGAAGTTTCAGGCTAGGGGTCAAATTGGAGCTACAGCTGCCGGCCTACACCACAGTTACTGCAATGTGGGATCCAAGCCATGTCTGAGACCTACACCAGAGTGCAAGGCAACACTGGATTCTTAACCCACTGAGGAAAGCCAGGAATAGAAGCCCGATCCTCATGGACACTCTCAGATTTATTTCTGCTGCAACACAGTGGAAACTCCAGAAAAATAAAAATTAGACAAGCAGTTTCAAAATTAGGAAATAAAAATGCTAATAAGTATTTAAAAGGTACTCAATCTCATGATTAATCAGTGAAATACAAAATCAAACAACTAGGAGATGCTCCCCCCCAGCATACACACGCCAAATGACTACAATGAAAAAGGCTGCCACCACCAAGTGTGGTCAGAACGAGCTACAACCACACCCTCACATATTGATAGTGGAAGTGCAACTTGTTACAATATCTTTGGAAGTCAATTTCACAGTGTGGACTAAAATTGAAGATGGGGACCTACTAAAAACAAGAAATTCCACTCCTAAATATGGAGGAAAGTGAAGGAAATTTCTGTGTACACCAAGAAACATACATAGGAATGATAATGTCAGCATTATTCCCAATATCCTCAAAATAATTATTCTATCAAGAATAGGTTGCATGAGTAATGAGGGACACCATCCTACATTGGGGCAACACTCAGCAATAGGAATGAACAAATCACCATTCCATACAGCTATCTAGATGACCTTGCAAAAGTAAGACTGAACAAAATATCTAGAAAAGGAATACATAAGGTCTAAGGGCAATAAAATAACCTTCCAAAACAGGCCAAAACTAAATTACCATACTTGTAAGACAGTAAGGACTATTTTACTTTGAGGTGAAGGGAAGAGGAATGACTAACAGAATACGCAAAAGGAGATTCAGCCCTGCTGGTAATAATGTTCTCCTTCTAAATCTGACACACAGGTGATTGGTTTCTAATAATTTGGGGGGCATTATGCTAAGACAGATATGTCAGTTAGAGGAAGACAAACACTACATGATATCACTTATATGTGTAATCTAAAAAATACAATAAACAACTGAATAAAACAAAAAAGATTCAGACTCACAGACACAGAGAACAAACTAGTGGTTACTGATAAGGAGGGGGTGAAGGTGGAAGGTGGGGGGATGATAGATACAAATTTTGGGGTATAAGGCTAAAGGATGTATTGTACAGCACAAGAAATATAGCCAATATTTTGCAATAACTGTAAATGGAAAGGAACTTTAAATATTGCATGAAAATTGGTTAATTAAAAAAATTCACATGTAACCATAAAAGACCCAGAATGGCCAAAGAAATCCTGAGAAACAAAGCTACAGGAATCAAGACAGAATGGTACTCACACCAAAACAGATATACATACCAGTGGAACAGAATAGAGAACCCAGGTATAAACCTAGACACCTATGGTCAATTAATCTTTGACAAAGGAGGCAATAATATAAAATGGGTAAAAGACAGTTTCTCTGGACAGCCACATGTAAATCAATGAAACTGGAACACACCCACACATCATGCACAAAAATAAATTATAAATGGCTTAAAGACTTAAATATAAGACAAGACCCCAGAAAAATCCTAGAAGAGAATATAGGCAAAACATTATCTGACATCAACTGTGAAAATGTTTTCTAGGTCAGTCTCCCAAAGCAATAGAAATAAAAAAATAAGTAAACCAGTGGGACCTACTCAAACTTACAAGCATTTGCACAGAAAAGGAAACCATTAAAAACACCAAAATACCTATGGAATGGGAGAAAATAGTTTCAAATGATGCACCCAACAAGGGTTTAATCTCCAAAGTATATAAATAATCCATACCACTCAACAGCAAAAAAAAAAAAAAATTGAAAAATAGGCAGAAGCTCTGAATAGACATTTCTCCTAGGAAGACATTCCTATGGCTAACAGCACAGGAAAAAATGTTCAACATCACTAACTATTAGAGAAAGCCAAATAAAATCTACAATGAGCTACTGCCTCACAATGGTCAAAATGGCTATCATTAATAAATCTACAAAAAAACAAAAGCTGGAGAGGGTGTAGAGAAAAAGGAACCCTCCTACACTGTTGGTGGGAATGTAAATTGGTACAACCATTATGGAAAACAGTATGGAGGTACCTCAGAAAACTAAATATAGAACTACAATTTGATCCATAAATCCCACTCCTGGGCATATAACCAATAAAACTTTCATTCAAAGATATATACACACTCCGATGTTCACTGAAGCAATATTCACAAAAGCCAAGTCATGAAAAAAACCTAAATGTCCATGAACAGATGAATGGATTAAGAAGATGTGTTACATATTCACAATGGAATACTATTCATCCATAAAAAACAAAATATTGTCATTTGTAGCAACATGGATAGAGCTAGACCATTCTAAGTGAAATCAGTCAAAAAAGCAAAAGACAGATACCATATGATACCACTTTTATGTGGAATCTAATATATGGCACAAATGAACTTATCTACAGAAACGAAACAAAGTCACGGACATAGAGAACAGACTTGTAGTTGCCAAGGGGGAGGGGGAGAGAGGAAGATTGGGAGTTTAGGGTTAGCAGATGTAAACTATTGCATTTGAAAGGAATGAGCAATGAAGTTCTGCTGTATAGAACAGGAATCTATATCCAATCACTTGTGATGAAACATAACAGAAGATTCCATGAGAAAAATAATGTATATATACATATAACTGGATCATATGGCTGTACAGCAGAAGTTGACAGAACACTGTAAATCAACCATAACAATAAATTTTAATATCAAAAAGAAAATTAAAAATTAAAAAATTAAAAACATATCAGTTAAATTAATAATTAATGAAAAATTGGCCCATGCTTTATTTAACCTGAATGATAGGAGAATAGTCATTAATTTTATTAACATTCATGAGAGAACATACATGTTTCATATACTCTTTCATATGTAGCATACATTTAAACAAAAATAAATGAACTTATCCAGAAATTAATTTATTTTTATAAATAAATGGTTAGCCCCCCAGTCCCAAAGAAGAATCTAAATATTACTCCTGTCTCAGTTCTCTGAGACCATTAAATAAGAATGTTTCCTCTTCTACATGACACTTAAAACAATGATTGTGACCTCTGATCTAGTCTCTCTTTATTTTTTACTTATTTCCTGGGACCTAATGTATTCACCCATGGGGATGGGACTAATTAGGAAGCATGGATGCCATGAAGAGATTGTGGACCTGTTCAGGGTTAAGGCTGGGAGGAAGGATCATGGCTACTCCTCACCTAGGAGAGAAACCAGGGTGCAGCCATGGAGACCAGCCTGATCTGTCTGAATGGGATTATCATGGATTTTGCTGGCACACCAGGGGACAATGTCCAGAGCAGACAGCTGACATGTTGAAAAATTGTCCCTTATGGCCTCTATCCGGTCTGGGAATGGGCGTCAGGAGACAATGCCTGTGAAAAGACAGCAGCTTCTCCTGGCCCCTGAGCCTGGGGCATGGATGACCAGTGACCTGAGTCTTCAGTTCTGTGGTTTCAACACATAAGAAAGGGCTCTGTGACTCCAGCCATGTCTTCCCGGGAAGACAATCAGACACCAAACACAAACTCCTTCATGCAAGTGTCACAGACTGATGCTGGGCAGCACTTCCCAGTGAGGATAGAGGGACAGGGAAGAGGACAGGGAGCAGAGTCTCCCTAAGGCCATTTGTGTGCAGACAACAGGCACACCAGCACACACACACACACACACACACACACACACACACACATCTCACACACATCTCACACAGCCTATAGAGCCTCTTGCTCTTCATTTTTTCTTTCTTTTCTACATCCCTCTTTGCCATATGTTTTCTGTATCTTCTGATCACCATGCAGGGCAGCTAGTCTGGGATTCGTTCCATTTCTGAGGGTGCAGACCAAAGGCTTTGTGAAGAATAGGTCTGAGACCACCCTTCCACGAGCCCCATCAGTGACCAGGACATAGCACCCGTGCAATCACAGAACATAATTCACTCTCAGTCCACTTGAAAAAGCATGCCTCCCCAAATCACTCTCAGCCACCACACCATGTCAACACCACTAATTTTCTCCTCTACTTCCACTTAAAATTTCCTCAAACTCGTTCAAATCCTTTCTTTTTCTTAAAATTTGATCCAGCAAATAATTCTCTAAGATACAGTTATTTATTCCTATGATATACTTAATAAGTTGGAGGCTCTTATGATTAAGTTATTTAACCCAGTAAATTTAACTTGGTTTCCAGATGCCAAAATAAATCCTTTGTTATGGATCATTCTGATTATTGCCTAAACCTTTCCAGTGTGGTGCTGCTGGGCTGATGATACTGGTGATGATGATGCTGATGCTGATGCCTTAATAAGGGCTATGAAAATGACACAACAGCTTTATTTTTAAAATATGTTTAATAGTAATTATTAAATATTTTAATTATTCACTATTTTAATATTAAAATAACATTTTTCAATAATAAATAATAATGACAGAACATAATGAGCATTTAGTATTTGTCAGTCTTGATCTAAATATTATGTCATCATTATCAATTTTACTCTTCATAACCACTCTATACAGTGAATAACAGCATTATTCTATTGAGCCAATGAAGAAACTAAACCTGAAAATGTTTGTGACTTGCTCAAGATCTCATCAAGTGGAAAGAGGGGGGAAACCTCAAGACTCCAGAGGGATCTTATATTTTTACTCATGACCCTAAACAAACACGGCTACCACTGATTGATCACATTATCCCCCTACACCATCACACAGGTCATTTGAATTCCATATCTTAACTGCACATCATGATTCGTGAACAAACTTACACGGGTTCCAGCCTTTGGTCTCTTCAGCAATCCTATCAAGTAGGGGTATTATCTACATCTTTCAGAGGAGAAAAGCAGTGCTCAAAAGGGACTAAAAATCCCCCCAATTGAAAAGGCACATGAAGAACAGAGCAGTAAAGCATGTCACCCAGAGCTTTGTCACCACATCCTGTGTCCCACGTTCACATTTCATCACCTGTGACTAACAATGACAGTAACATCACTGCCCTTGCTAGAAGCCTGCCCTCCACATATGTTACCTCAGGAATGACAGCAGTGAGTTTATGAGGTAGAAACACATGGTATGAAACCAGAATCAGAGATTCAGTAGGAAGTAATTAACCAAAGACAGACTGAGCATAAGGAACACAACTGATTCCCACCCCATCTCCAGAGGCCAAAGCCAGGTATTCAAACAGAAAATTAGGAGGACGCAGTTGATGATTAAAATGAAAATGTCATCCCCTTCTTAATAAAGTTTATTTTCAGTTGGCAGTGTTCTCCTGGCCACACTAATTCATGGGAAGGGTCTTCAAAGCAACGGGGATAAGAGCATTCCCAGCAGAGCTAGCGACCCCTAACTCCCAGCTGGCTCCTCTCTGAAGAAACTATTCTTTCCTCCACATCCATTTATATGTGTGCTTGCAACACACACTCATGTACACTCACATATAGATACACATATCTTGATTTTTCCCAATAAACCCTAGTATATACATAAACCTCAAGTGAGCACAGCAATAAGACAAGAAATTGAAATGAGTGTTCTATAGGTTTTTTTAAGGGAACTGAAATTTGAAGGGTTTTTCTAGAAGGATCCCAGACCAGTCTCATTCAGAACATCCATGGGGAAAACTTGCCACATTACAGGAATCCAGACTTCAAACCACACTCTAGCCTGATGCCTCCTTATCAAAGGCCACTGTCTCCTATTTGCACATTTTGCAAATCAGCAGTTACATGTACTAGTGAATCTGAGTCACCTTTTCAAGGGATAGAGGAAAAAAATTTAAAGTCCTTGGACTCTGTAATATTGACAGCCTAACTTTATTGAAGTAAGATTCTTCCCTAATTTCTCTAGTTTAGAATGAAATTAGAAACTGAACTAATTTATCTGACTTCCTGCCCCTGTGCTTCACTCCACAGCAAGACCAGCAGCCTCTCCTGTTTGGGCTCTTCCTGGCCATGTACCTGGTCACTGTGCTGGAGAACCTGCTCATCATCCTGGCCATTGGCTCTGACACTCACCTCCACACTCCCATGTACTTCTTCCTGGACAACCTGTCCTTCATAGACACCTGCTTTTCATGCACCATTGTCCCCAAGGTGCTGGTCAACATCCAGACACAGCACACCATCTCCTACACTGGGTTCCTGTTGCATATGTACTTCTTCATGGCATTGGCCCTGCTTCATGACCTCCTGCTGGCTTTGATGGCATGTGACCACTACATAGCCATCTGCCTCCCTCTTCACTACACTGTGATCATGTGTCCCCAGTGGTGCCTACTGATGGTCACCACATCCTGGCTCTGTGCCCACCCCCTGGCCTTATCGCCTAATCTCCTCATGTCTCATTTCTCCTTCTGTGCATTCCACTCCATCCCACACTTCTGTGACCTCCCACTCCTCAAACATGCCTACTCAGACATGTACATCTTTCAAGTCATGTTGTTTGCAGAGGAAGCACTCTCAGGTATGGTCCCTCTCACCTGTGTCCTGGTCTCTTTTGCTCACATAACCCACACCATCCTCAGGGTCTCCTTTCCTGGGGTAAAGTGCAAAGTCTTCTCTACCTGTGGTGCACACCTGACAGTCGTCACTCTCTTCTATGGGACTCTCTTTCTGGTGTATTTCCATCCCTCCTCCTCCTACTCTGCAAACACTGGAATGGTGGCCTCTGTGGTATATACAGTGGTCACCCCCATGCTGAATCCCTTTATCTACAGTCTCAGGAACAGGGACATGGATGAGGACTTGTGGAGACTTGTTTCATGTGGAAGATGTTCCACCCCATAAAATGTCCTTCCCTAATGTAGAGGCCCAGCTTTCAATGTGCCTTATTCCCTCCAGGTGTCCACTATAAATGTGAAAACCTCATTCAGGACAGGATGCTTTGCCTTCCAAGCAAGTACCAGCAAATTATGACCTAGACTTTTGCAGGACTGAAATAGGGCCAACTGCCCAACATCAGAAATGCAGTCTGGAGAGAGGGAGTAACAAGCAGTCCCTAAAGGGTGACTTTATGTGTGGGTATATCAATTCAGGCAGATTCAACCCAGAGTTGGGAACATCACAAATGCCAGCAAACAGTTGGCTTCTAGAAGGAATCCCAATATAGGCACAGTGTAGGACTATAAATTTGTCCCCAGGAGCCACAAATTCTGGCAAGATTTGTGCATGTCAAGACCTTAGCCAACTCAATGGGATTTGGAAACAATTCTGACACTGACTAAGAAGAAACTCACTCATGGGGACTGGCATTAACATGGAGAATATCACACCAAGTAGCCAGAATCTGTGTGTGGGCTGGGAGAGTCAGAATAGTCTAGAAAAGGAAATGAGGATGAAGAGATGTGTCCAAGATCATATATCTGGGCTTAGACCTTTGTCTCTGGTAATCAATTTTGTTTTTTTGTTAGCTGTGATCAGTCTTTATTCTTCATTTTTTAAAACTCTGGCTCAATTTTTTTTCTCCAACTGAAAAAATCATTCATGTCATTATCTCAAATGGTTAAAATATAAATATTTTTTTCAAACCCTTTCTTGAAAGAAACCACTGTGACTACATAACTTCTCATGGTCCTTTTCTCTGTGCATTTATTTTATATTGTTAAGATGATAATTTTTCACATAATCTTAAAGCATGAATGTTTTCCACCATATTGTTATCCACACTGTTATATGCTTTTATAAACAGTCTCATAATTAATATTACACCAGAAGCAGCTGACATTTTTAATATAATATTTTTCCATTTGGGGGTAATTAGATCTTTCTAACTATCCATAATATTATAAGTAATAATGCAGTGAAGATCAGTGTGAATAAACCATAGAGAGAGAAATTTTCCCATGTACTTGGAATAAATTTGAAGAGTTGGAGTTGGCATGTGGAGCATTTTTCAGGCTCATGATACATGTTTCTAAAATAGTTTACAGAACTGCCAATGAAGAAAAAAAAACACTGGTAATGATTTACATCCCAAGCGATGGTCTTATGGGAGTTATCCTTAAACTGCATTCTTTGTGTTCCAATTTTTGACTCAATTGTTGCAAAAATCATAAGCCAAAAATGCTACTTCTTTATTTTTTAAATTTGTTTATTATTTTTATTTATTTTTCCATTAAAGCTGGTTTACAGTGTTCTGGCAATTTTCTACTGTACAGCATGGTGTCCCAGCTACACATACATGTATTCATTCTTTTTTCTCACATTATCATGCTCCATCATAAGTGACTAAACATAGTCCCTAGTGCTACACAGCAGGATGTCATTGCTAATCCATTTCAAAGGCAATAGTCTGCATCTATTAATCCCAAGTACACCACCCACCCCTCCCTCTTCCCTTCCCCTTCAGCAACCACAAGTATATTCTCCACATCAAAGAGAAAGACAATTAGCATATGATAGCACATATCTGGAATCTAATATATGGCCCAAATGAACCTTTCCACAGAAAAGAAAATCATGGACTTTTCTTTTGTTTGAATTTTTTCTTACTGATTATTTTCATAAGTCTGTAAATACATTTTATTCTTTTTTTTTTTGCTATTTTTTAGGGCCGTACTGGCAGCATATGGAGGTTCCCAGGCTAGAGGTCAAATCGGAGCTACATCTGCCAGCCTACACCACAGCCTCAGCAACATGAGATCCAAGCCACACATGAGACCTACACCACAGCTCACTGGAAACACTAGATCTTAAATCACTGAGTGAGCCCAAGGATTGAACAGGCAACCTCATGGTTCCTAGTCGAATTCGTTTCTGCTGTGCCTTGATGGGAACTCCCTGTAAATACAGTTTGTTTAATCTTCTTAATCACTTCTTCATATTGTTTGACTCTTTAAAAGACTTGTGTAAGTCATCTTTATATTAAAGATTTAAACTTTGCACTGTGCTATTTCTAGTGAAAACTTTCCCCAGTCACATTTCATACCTCAGTTTTCTTTTTGATTTGTTGACCTAAATGGGTTTTTAGTTTACAAAAATGAAACCGATACAATTCCTTCTTGTGACTCTTCTGCCAGTGTTATCATTGGAAATCCTTCTCTGTACAGAGTTCATGTGAGTAATAAATTGTTTTTATTTTTTTCACTTCAGTAAGATGTGTTATTTTTAAGAAGAGCCTTACTGAGATGTAATTCATATACCATAAAATCCATTTTAAACTCTATGATTTAGTGGCTTTTAGGATGTAGTGTGTTATTTATTGGCTATACTCACAGTATGTGGAAGTTCCCAGGGTGGGTATCAAACCCGTGGCACAATAGGGACCTGAGCCACAGCAGTGACAACAATGGATCCTTAACCCACTGTGCACACACACAGGGAATTCAAGTATGTTATTTTTTTCTTACTGAAACAATACATGACTTTTAGAATGATATTAAATATTTAAGTGGCTCTTCTTACACATCTCACTCTCTTCCAGAATTTCCTGGAACTTCCCTCCTGGTGCAGTGGGTTAAGGATCTGGGTTTTGCCGCACCTGTGGTACAGGTTACAATTATGGCACAGGTTCAATCCTTGGCTTGGGAATGTCCACATGTTATGGGTGTGGTAAAAAAAAAAAAAGAGTTTCCTCTCCATTTCACATCCCATAATTATTCAAAACCTTGATGCTGACTACAATGGGGCTCTCATTTTCTCATGGAGAGCATATACATTTTCCCTCAGGGCCTTTCTATTATTATTTCCTCCTCTGTGTTACTTTACTGCAAGCCCACCCAGTTTAAGTGCCATGTCATCTTCAAAACGTACCCTCTCACACCAGCCCACTGTAATCATTGGACATGATCTCTTTTTCTCTAACTAAATTATCTGTGAGTTTCTTGCTTTTGTTACCTGCTTATCATGGAAGAAGATCAGGAATATGAAGTCACTTTCACCAAGTCCCAAAGAAACCAATAAATAAAAATCTGAACCCTGTAGTCCTTTCCCAGTTTCTTAAACACCCTGAATCAAGGTCATCTCTGAATTGAACCTCCCTCTGCAGGAGGAAGATCTAGATGGCTTGCTCTGTAAGGGAGCAGTTACCACATATCATCTCAGGATGGCCTGGGACTGGAGGCAGGACACTGGGGTCTATATGGGTCTTAGAGGGAAAACATAACCCTACCTCTTTCTCACAGTACTCACCATATTTCTGTGGCCCAAAAAAGGGAACCCACCCTGTTCCTACAGGTCTCCTTTTGGTCTCAGAGGACCGTGCCTTGAACACTGAAGGCTCTTCTTAGCCTATGATGGATGAGAAGGGTGAGAAGACCCAGGGCTGCAGGTGACACTGGGCCAGCTGCAGAGCAGCACCCAGATTGTGGTGATGGAGGCAAGTGGTGTTTTGGGCACATTCTCACGGGCATATTTCTAGGTTCTGGGTCTCTGGAGTATGAGTCCATGGCTGATCCACAGGGACAAAAATGAAGTAATTGCTCCAGCTTCACACTTTGTCTCCCTGCACCAGAATTCACTGAGGAGTGTGGGAGGAGAGAGTGAAGAGTGTATTTATTGGTGCTTTTCCCTGTGATATGTTTTGTCTCCAGGGATGTGTATCTCTGTTCTTAGGGTGGTGGTTGCTCTGGGGTTTCCTCTGGGAGAACTGGAAACTGTGTAGAAGGGAATTTATTACATCTAGAATAGATGGGCAATGAGGTCCTGTTGTACAGCCCAGAGAAATATATCCAGTCTCTTGGGGTAGACCATGATGGAAGATAGTATGAGAAAAAGAATGTGTGTGTGTGTGTGTGTGTGTGTGTGTGTGTGTGTGTCTATGTGTATATAAAACTGAGTCACTATGCTGTACAGAAGAAAGTGATTCAACACTGTCAATCAACTATACTCCAATAAAAGATAAATTAAAAAAAAAGAAGAGAGTCAGAACAGGAGGTGGAGTACAGCTAACTTGCATTGCGAACTGGCCCGAAGATATCCTGGTCCTCTTCCTGCTCTGAGCCTTTGAGTTTCAATTATTGCTAATAGAACAATTAGTTTAAACTGCTGGCTCCCATCCACCTTGAGAAACTAGGGTAAACCAACAATCCAGGAAATGACAGTAATAATATTAAAAAGAATGTCATGTGGAACAGGAAGAAGGTTTTGAGACAGAACCTGATGAGGGACCAGAAGGCTGGTTTAAGACTTGGCTTCATCAAGTGGAAAACTTTAGAAGGAGCACACCGGTTGACAAGGAATTTGGTGTGATACAATGTTGAGCACCTTGAGGGATGGGAAGCCCTAGCCAGTCCTAAACAGTCTACCAGTGACCCTGACTCCTAGTAGATATTGTTCAGGGAGTGTCAGAAATCTCTATGTCTTCCTTGCACCCTTGGATTACACAAGTGGCTACTATTAATGATTCCCTTGATGACCTAAAACTATTGTCTGCCCTGAGGAGCACCCTGATACCCAGATCCTCACTTCCAAAAATGGCAGATCCCATGACCAAGTGAACCCCCTGATTTCAGAGTGTCCAGGGATAGCTCTTATCAGGGCAGGACCCCCATCAAAAGACATGGTATTGGAGACTCTGGTATTGCTTCCCAATTATTATGGGATATGGTTTCTAGGAAGAATCCCATGGAGCTCCAGCTTCTTCTATTACGAGATACACAGTGCATCCAATCTCTTCCTCCTCAGAACTTGGGTTCCTAAGGTGCAGAACCCACTTCCCTATTCCCTGATCTAACACAGTGCCAAACCCTCCAACCTCATGAGGGACATGGCATATCTTGGGGAAACAAGGACCTCAAGGATTGAGACTCATTGTATAAGACCTTTCAAGAAAAAGGAAAATTATCCCTGCTATTTCTCAACTTAACAGCCCAATTTGTCCTGATATTAAAAGCAGAAGGAATCAATGGTCGCTAGTGGTAGATTAACCTTAATGCTGCGGTTCCATCCATCAAAGTCCTTATACGAAACATAATTGAAATAACCAAAGCCATTCAGTCTTCACTGGCAAGTAGTTGGCTGTTATAAACTTGTATGATATGCTCTGTAAAGGGCCTGCTTGAACAATCTCTTGGCCTCAGTTTACACTCACTTTTGAAAGGACAAAATACACCTCTGCCTGAGTATCTCAACAGTTCAGTCACCACACACAATCTCTGTTGGCCAGGATTTAATCAAACTGATCTGTCCCCAGGCACCTGATAATGATACTGCCTTGGTGACATCCTCTTAGGAGATTCACTAGATACACACACAACAAATACCACCACTGTACTTAGTAAGAGGGGGGCGGGTATTCCCCACCTAAGGTTCAGGGGCCTGCTAACTCCATTAAATTCTTAGGCATCATCTGATCAACTGAGGGCCATTCAATTTTTGACTAGGCACAAAGATAATTCCCCACTTTGGCAGCTTCAACAGATCTCAAGCAGGCCCAACACTTATTATGTCTTTTTGACTTCTAGAGGCAGCATATTCCCCATTTACAAATACCTCCAAGGCCTATTTATGTGATCACCTTCAAATCAGCCCACAATGAATAGGGCCCGTTATAATAGAAGGCCTTGGAGTTGGCACAGAAGACCATATAACAGACATTTTCTTTAGTGCCTACTAGATACTCCTTTAAAATATATGCTCTGAAAGTTTCTGTCATGGCTCAGTGGTTAGAGGAACTGACTAGCATCCATGAGGACACAGGTTCAATCCCTGGCTTTGCTCAGTGGGTGAAGGATCCAGCGTTGGAGGTCACAGACACATCTTGGATCCTGAGTTGCTGTGGCTGAGGCATAAGCTCGTGGCTAGAGTTCCAATTGTACCCCCCAGCCTGGGAACCTCCATATCCTGAGAATGCAACCCTAAAAAGGTGCAAAGTCCAAAAAATAAAAAAAATAAAATATGGGATCTAGTATCAACTTCCTTTTACTCTTGTTATCTCTGAAGTGCCCATACTGGCTATAAATTGCCCATGGAGTTCTGGCATAAAAGATTTCATACTTAGGCCCCATGGTATACAATGTTAGAACTGGCTTCATCCTGGTCTGTCCAGGAAACAGAGGTTCTCAAAGATCTGAAACTGTGATCCTCTACACTCAGTTACCCCCTATGCTCTAAGTCATGGAAACATCATCCTGAAAGCTGTGGAGGCCTCTTTCCTGAAAAGGAAATGGTACCTATAGGATGGAGCAAACCTGAATCCTGATATAGTCCACCTACAGGAGGCTGCCTCCTCTATCCTCTATCCTTTCCCAGATGCCACAGTGCCAGAGGAAGTCATCCTTATCCTGGATCCCTTGGCTACCTGAGGAACGTTTTGGGGTCAACTATGAGACCAGAAAATGGAGTCTGTATATTTTACATATGGTAGCACCACCATCATACATGATGGAGCTCACTGGAGAACTGCTGCTTGTCATCCCTCAATTGAGATTCCCCTGATCAAGGATGGAATCCAAGGGTTAGAACAGCTGGTTGAACCCCAGGTGCTCATTTTGGCATTGGAAGATGCCCTGTGCGGCACCTGGCTCCAAATATACATCTTTAGCAACTGGCCATTAGCCCTTTCATTTGGCCAATGGCAACAACAATTCTAATTCAGGGTTGCCCTCTTTGGAATAATGAACTCTGGGAATTCCTTGGTTGTCAAATACAAAAGATATAAATTAAAATCATACATGTCTCTGCCAACAGCAAGACTCAGACTTCTGAGGCCAAATCTAATGTCCAAGCTGATAGATTTGCACAGATTTTAGAGGCCAGGGCTGAAACTACTTCAGATAACAGTCCAGATGGCTTCCCTTTCCTTTTGTCTCAAAGAGCTTATGAGACCTCAGGTCATAGATCCCCCTCTGCCCTTGTATCTTGGGCTATGTGCAAAGGGTCTTCCTTTTCCTCTGTTATAGACCACATGGTGATGAGCCTAGACAGCATATGTGAGAAAACCCATCATTGGCTGTATGATCACTGAAGCAGCATTCCCAAGGAGATTCCATAGACTCACTGGCAAATAGGTTTTATTGAGCCACTCTCACCAACACCAGTATCACTACCTATGATTTGACCTTGGTAGATAATCTATAGTGGCATCTTTCTTTTTGTATTTTTTTATGTTTTTTGTCTTTTATTTACATATTTATTTTTTTCTACTGTACAGCATGGTGACCCATTTAACACATTTATACATTCTATTTTCTCACATTACATGTTCCATCATAAGTGACTAGACAGAGTTCCCAGTGTTACACAGCAGGATGCCATTATTAATCCATCCCAAAGGCAACATTCTGCATATATTTACTCCCACCTCCCAGTCCCTCCCACTCCCTCCCCTTCCCCCTTGGCAACCACAAGTCTATTCTCCAAGTCCATGATTTTCTTTTCCGTGGAAAGTTTCCTTTGTGCCTTATACTATATTCTAGATATAAGTGACATCATATACTTTTTTTGTTCTTTTAGGGTTGCACCAGCAGCATATGGAAGCTCCCAGGCTAGGGGTCAAAGTGGAGCTGTAGCTTCCAGCCTACACCACAGCCACAGTGATGCCAGATCAGGAAAGGGAAGCCATCTGGACTGTTATCTGAAGTAGTTTCAGCCCTGGCCTCTAAAATCTGTGCAAATCTATCAGCTTGGACATTAGATTTGGCCTCAGAAGTCTGAGTCTTGCTGTTGGCAGAGACATGTATGATTTTAAACTGCCCCTCACAGCAACACTGGATCCTTAACCCACTGAGCGAGGACAGAAATCGAATCCTGTCCTCATGGATACTAGTCAGCTTCATTACCACTAAGCTAGAATGAGGAACTCCTAGAGTAGCATCTTATTTTTCCACCCACCAGACCTGCCACTGCTCAAGGTAGCACACAGAACCTCACAAAACCACCCCTCATTCCTTGTGGATTCCCAGACAAAAGACCAAGGCACTCACTTCACTTCTCAAAATATACAACGCTCGACTCTTGGACAAGGTATTCAATACAACTTCCACCTTCCCTCTAAGTCCCCTACTCCTGGTTTTATAGACCACAACAATGGCTCACTTAAACTAATCTCCCTGAAATTACAAAATAAAGTATGGTCTTAAAAATGGGTATCCCTCCACTGATGCCCATCACTAAACTAGATTCTGACCTTTGAGGCTCTCCACTCCATATAGAAATGTGCTGAAAACACCCTCAATGCCTTCCCTTGCCCTCTGTGGTGACTCTTCCCATGTTGTGTATTATGAGGATCATTCTGAACAAGACATTCCCTCCTACTAACTCTTCCTTTTCAATCTTGCCTCCTCCATTGCAACTGGGATGGAAGCCAGACTGAGGACAGATTGTTAGTTATGAACCGCTTCTTAGGTAACACCGCTCTAGCTATACCCTAGAACTATTCTGGTGCCCTGATGACCTGCCTAAGTTCCAAGATCTGCCAAATTTTTCTGCCTCTACAGGATATTTAATTAATAATGCTAATCATGCTCTCACTCAGAAAGCAGAGTTTGTTGTTCCAATTCACACCTGCAACAGTGTGGATCACAGAGAGTGATCAAAACAGATGAAAAATTGCTCTCATCCAAGAGCATCTTCCACTAAGGAATGGAGATCACTACCCCAAATAGATCTGGAAAGGAGGTATCAACTTATCCATCCTGTTCCCATACTAGTCAAAAGCACGCCAGGCCCCCATCCAAGTGCCTCTGGTCATAGCAACACAGGAAAAGTTGCTCAGATAATACAGGATATGGTTTGTTTTTCAAGCAGAAGCTTTTCCCCAGTCCTGTCTCTTACTCATGACACAGAGCCAAATTCATTCCCTCCTCTTGTCCAAGCAAACTCAGAATTGCCTGCACCCACCCAGCTCTCCCCAGGAGTCCTTAGTGTGAATAATAAACTTTCGTTTAAATCCTTTTCCTGTGTGAAGTGTCATCAGCCTCTGACACCTGAACCAAACAATGTGCCTTCAGATAATATGCACTGTGTAAACCTATCAAATATCTATAGCCTGAATCTTTGATACACACACACACACACACTAAACATTAAAATGCAGCCTTTCTGAAGTGTGGGTGAAGGGCGGACAGGAATTCATTCTATCAACTTTACTATTTTTTCCTAAGTCTGAAATCATTCAAAAGTTAAATTAAAAACAATTTTGAGTCCTAGCTGGAACCATGCCCAAGAACGAAGGAGTTCAAGACATTCCTGGCATTAGGGACACTCTCCCCTGTGGCTCCAGTGCCCTCTGGCTCCTGGACACACTGCTCCCAAAATAGCAGTAGGAAATTGGCCAATTAATCCATGGTGGCTCTTCCTTTACTATGAAGAGAAGCTGAAGACTTGAGCAAAAGTCAGAAAGAGGTGTCTGAAATCCACTGGCATTCACAGAGAACATCAGAAGTGGGTAGAAATCTGCCCTTTACATTGGATCTGCCTATGGGTTTGTGCATAAGTACCTCTGTGCTCATGAGTGTGTGTATATTTGTGTGCATTGTGTATGCTTGCATGTGTGCTGTTTGGTAGGAGTGTGTGTGTATGTGTGCTCTATGTATCTGACTCAGAACCTGATTATTTTCCTGAGTTAGACCCAATCTGGGCCCTCTTTTAGCACACAAAGACCAAGTTACCAGTCTCTGAGCCTGTGATTAGGGTGTCCTGAGTCATGCCCTGATCTTAAATATTTGCTTCTAATTGCTATGACTGGGATGTTTCCCCCCTGGGCAGGTGTCACAGCTGAATGGCTGCTTAGCACCAGAGCTTCTGGAGGAGATGTCCAACCTCATCAAGGAACCAAGGTCAGAGTGGGCTCAACTTCTGCTCAGGAGTGTGTGCTAGTGTGTGTGCGAGCTGTGTTTGTGGGTGACACATTGGTGTGTGACAGCAGGAATGTGTGATTTTTGCCTTTGTCTCTGTGTATATTACCACGTGCACAGGTTGGTGGTGGTGGTTTAGTGAATGAATTGGCTTAGCTGCCCAACCTGACTGCCTTCATTCTGGAAGGGTTCAGGGCTGAAGCACAACTCTCAGGTAAGGGAGTGTGCACTGTTTGTTGTAGTGAGTATGCGTGCAAAGGTGTGCCTGTGTGTTGTTGGTGTTTGTCCTGTGAGATTTTTGAATTGTATGTGGCCCTGTGTGCTTTTGGTGATGTGTATATGTAGTGATGAGTTATGCATATGCAGCAAGTTGTGCATTGTACCAGGTGTGCTGTACTGGTGTGTCAGTGGTGCATTGTGGTGTATTTGTGAATAATACACTATTGTTCACTATGTATGTCTTACTTCATGTGTTATTTATGACTTGTATGTATATGTGTGTTTATCCTTCCCCTAGAACTGGACTGGAATCCTCAGATCAGTAGAGTGTGTGTGTGTGTGTATGTGAGAGAGAGAGAGAGAGAGAGATTTGTATATGTGTTTGGGGGGTTTCTGATTTGCACCCATGACCTCAAATATTTCTTTATGTGACCACCTTCTTATGTAACATCAGCTGAGATAAACAATTCTTCCAGCAGCTGTTTCCTGGAAAGGATCTGCTATCATTTTCACACACCTGAGTGGGACTGAATGGCTCAGAGCTATATACCTCCTTTTGCTTCAATTCAGGTCCCAGCAAAGAAACACTGGGCTCTGTGCTGAGTGAAGCGAGAGTGTAGAAGCCCTTGGGAGGGCACTTAATTCTTTGGCCTCAGTTTACATACCTATAAAATGGAAGCTTACATGCTCCCACTATACGTCTATGGCTTAAATAGAAGGTAATATATGCTAGAGCCTTTTGTCAATTGGAAAACATATGAATATGAATTAAAGGAATCTAGAAGGAACACTAAGAAAATGTTAGACAACTTCCATTTCCTTGCAGCCTTAAAATAACACTGAGTGTCTATGGCTCATAACAAATTAAAATAGGAGAGTTCTATGTTAAAAACATGGGTTCTGATCACACAATTATATTAGACTTAACTACATGAAGGAACCAATATTTGATCATTTTTAACCCTAAGAAAAGGGCAATTATCTATCTATTTATTTATTGATGTATGTTTATATATATATATACACACAGTATATATTTAGGATTGCAGTTCAATCTATGTACATGGGTTATATACACACATATCTATGTATATAACCTGTATGTTCCATATACATTATTATATATATATATATATATATATATATATGCCATCTATGTATATGTACATACATATAGATAGGATTATATATATATATATATATACTAACCTATGTGTGTGTGTGAGTATATTTATATATATATAAAATCTCTGACAGCTACTTTTATATGCCTGTGGCATTTATATCCTTTCTATTTCTATTTCCTAATGGCTTAAATGGGAAAAGAGAACTATGTCTAGATACTCATATTGCAACAGAACAAAGGGTGGGGGAAAAATGTATACATGTAAGGATAACTTGATCCCCTTGCTGTACAGTGGGAAAAAAATAAATAAATAAAAAGAACACTAATTATTAGTATAACAATGAAGTTTTTTTTTGTCTTTTGTCTTTTTTGTTGTTGTTGTTGTTGCTATTTCTTGGGCCGCTCCCGCGGCATATGGAGGTTCCCAGGCTAGGGGTTGAATCGGAGCTATAGCCACCGGCCTACGCCAGAGCCACAGCAACGCGGGATCCGAGCCGTGTCTGCGACCTACACCACAGCTCACGGCAACACCGGATCCTTAACCCACTGAGCAAGGGCAGGGACCAAACCCGCAACTTCATGGTTCCTAGTCGGATTCGTTAACCACTGCGCCACGACGGAAACTCCCCTAACAATGAAGATTTTTAACAACGTAATGTAAGAGTGATGTGTGGATTTAAATGGTGAAAGTATATAAAGTCTTTAACATGATGCCCATCGTGTATAATCCCCAAAAATCTTCACTATTATCATGAAGATAATTTATGGATTATTCTGGCATTGAGTGATTTTAAATGACCACCCATTTCTAGTGCTTATGAGCTTATAGGTGCCAAGGTAGATCAATGGGACATGGCCAGGTTCTCAGGAGGAACATGGCAAGTCTCCATCTAAGCCCTGGAAGTGACTGAGGCCAGTTTACCGAGGCTCATCTACTATTTCTACTAGAGTCAACTCTCACAGTCTGGCTGAATCACGCCACTGCTCAACAGAAACCACCATGATATTGCAAATCAACTACACTGGAACAAAACTTTATAAAATGAAAAAAAATGCAAAATATTCAATAGGCCCACTTGCCTTAAATAGAAATTGATTACATAAGTGAATATATAAAATAAAATACTGTATAAGATTAGAAAATTCCCAAAGGCCTTGGGACATGACCAAAGGTGTCTGTATGTGCCTTGGCCTCTAGCATGGCTGTGAGGGCATATGAACTGGCTCTGCTGATCTTAAAGCATGGTGACTCTGGGTTTTTCAGAACTTGATTCCCACAGGGACCAGTTCATGGCTTTGAAGAGCCATTGCTGGAGGTCAACTGCATGAGGCAGACACTGCCTTGTCTTGCTCTCTTGCCTCCACAAAACTATCTGCACATAGTCTGAGCCTGGTAAGCTTTTTCTAAATGAATGAACAGGTGAATGAATGAACATTTGTTGAATAAAGCTGCTTTGGATGATTTTTTTAAAGTTGGACTTGTCTTGCTACTGACACCATTTTTTGCTCAACCTCGTTTTACATTTCCTCTCATCTTTTTCTTCACCTGCTCTCTGAATTCTGTGTATTGTTTCTGCAGTAAAATTCCAAGCCCTCTGACGATGTTCACTGTAAGCCTGGGAACATTTTTTTCCCCATATGCTGCAGGAGTGATAGCAAAAAAGAAAAAAAAAATTCAATTGGACAAATATAAGGGATAATTTCTGGGTTCTCAGTTCTGTTCCATTGATCTATATGTCTATCTTTCTGCCTGTATCACACTATCTTGATTACTGTAGTTTTGTATTAAGTTTTGAAACAAGTACATGAATCCTTACATTTTGTCTTTCGAGACTGTTTTTGTTAGTCTGGATTCCTTAAATTTCACTATGTAGATTAAGATCAGTTTGTTAATTTCTACAAAGAAGCCAGCTGGGATTTCAGTGGGAATTATGTTGAATATGTAGATCGGTTTGGGAAGTCTTGCCATCCTAACAATATGAAGTACCCTGAGCCATGAACACAGGATGTATTTCCATTTATTTATACCTTTAATTTCTTTCTGCAATGTTTTGTAGTTTTCAGAGCAAGAATTTTGACCTTATTTTGATAAATTTGTTCCTAAGCATGTGTTATTATAAATAGGATTGTTCCCTTAACTTCATTCTTCCTTGCTAGTGTATAATTTTTGTATACTGTATTTTCAATCTTTTGAACTTATTCATTAGTTCTAACAGTTTATTTTTGGATTCCTTAGTATTTTATATATTCCAAATCATTTGAAAATAGGTACAGTCTTGCACTTTCCTTTCCAATCAGGATGCCTTTTATTTTATGTTCTTGCCTAGTTGCCCTGGCTCTAACCTTCAGTAAATGTTGAATAGAAGCAATATTGTCCCTGAACTTACAGAGGAAAGCTATACAGAGGGGATGGTTTCACAACATTGTGAATATATTTAATGCCACTGAGCTGTGCATGTAAAAATGGTTAAAATTGTGTTTTATATTATGTGTATTTTACCACAATAAAAACCAAAACAGTACAATTTATCCCACAAGCAAAATAAAAGAAGGATTTTTGAGAGAGTTCCCACTGTGGCTCAGCAGTAACAAACACAACCAGGATCCACGAGGATGTGGGTTCAATCCCTGGCCTTCCCAAGTGGGTTGAGGATCCAGTGGTGCCATGAGCTGTGATGTAGTTCACAGACGTGACTTGGATTTCACGTTGCTGTGCCTGTGGCATAGGCTGGAAGCTGCAGCTCCAATTACACCCCTAGCCCGGGAGCTTCCATATGCCTCAGGTATGGCCCTAAAAAGCAAAAATTAAAAAAAGAAGAAGAGTAAAAAGAGTATTAATTTATTTTAAAAGCTAATATGGATCCAAGAATAACTAAAAATAAAATTAGGAACGATTTAGAAAAATAATGGAGATAAAGGTATTCAGAGTTAAATATTTCTACCTTCAGATTCCAAAGGTCTATAGAGTAACAAGGAAAAACCAAAAGCTCTCACCTCCACAGGATTATTAAATCAAGAATTTCAAAGTCAAAGAGGAAATTCTGAAAGAAAGGGAAGTTTCCCTATAAAGGAACAGTAATCATATTCACATCAGACTTCTTAATAGTTATACTGGATGTAAAAAGACAATGATATCTTTTTTTTTTTTGTCTTTTTGTTGTTGTTGTTGTTGTTGCTATTTCTTGGGCTGCTCCCACGGCATATGGAGGTTCCCAAGCTAGGGGTTGAATCGGAGCTGTAGCCACCGGCCTACACCAGAGCCACAGCAACATGGGATCCGAGCCACGTCTGCAACCTACACCACAGCTCACGGCACGCTGGATCGTTAATCCACTAAGCAAGGGCAGGGACCGAACCCGCAACCTCATGGTTCCTAGTCGGATTCGTTAACCACTGCGCCACGATGGGAACTCCAATGATATCTTTTTAATGCATCAGGGAAATACAGCTTGAACCTAAAGTTTTATATTCAACAAAGTTGCTATTCAAATGTAGAGATGTATTACAAATTTTCTTAGATATGTAAAACCTCAGAAGTTTTGCCACACAAAGAAAGTTGTGGAGGAGATGCTCAAAGAAAAATTTTAGGAAACACTGAAAGATGTATGGAAATTAAGGATGCTCAAATATCTTGATAAAGTTGGTTTTTATTAAAGGCTTAAACTAAAGGAAAAATTATAAAGTGTGTATGGTAAACCAGAATTAAAATTTCTACACATCAGTATAAAAAGATAATCAACCCAATAAAAGTGGGCTGATTCTTCATAAAAAAAAAGATATGAGAATGGTCAATAAGCACATGAAAATGTATTCCACCTCATTAATAAGTGGAAAGATGAGAATTAAAATCACAAAGAACCAC
This sequence comes from Phacochoerus africanus, assembly GCF_016906955.1. Taxonomy (NCBI): domain Eukaryota; kingdom Metazoa; phylum Chordata; class Mammalia; order Artiodactyla; family Suidae; genus Phacochoerus; species Phacochoerus africanus. Next base: position 264,988,427 of record NC_062545.1, on the reverse strand, counting down.
CACTACATACATTATAGAATGGCAAAATGTTAACTCTCAGATTTTTGTTTAGTGGAAATATTCTGTTTTGTAATTATTTACCTGAATACCAAAGTTCAGGAGAGGGTAAATGAATTCTACAGTCACAGAAGAATTTGTTTAGAGTTTGAGGGCTGGGATCAGGCAATGAACCAAGGTTTCTCCCATGATGGATACTTTAGAGACTGGCATTCCCAGATGTCTGCAACTTCCAGTCAGGAGCTTGGGGGATTGTGGCAGAACCTACACAGATAACTTCCCTTTTCATGGGTTTCTATTCAATCTGGCTGACTCAGAATCTGGGATGGCCGACCTTCATCTCTCCTTCCTTGGAGCAGATGAGGGTTCCATGGCCCTGCCCTAAACATAGATAAAGATACTGTCTTTTTATCCGGTCATCAACAATGGCTTCTCCATTCTTGACAAGTGAGAACTGAGAGCATCAGAGCAAACCTCTGCCTTAACATGAAGAAATGATAAGCCTTTTCTGCCTGGCCCAGCTCAGACTGACAGTAAGTTATTGGACATATTTCCCTCTTCTCATCGCTCAATGATCCATGAAAATAGATCCAGGAATCCTGGTTTTGGTACCAGGTCTACTGTGGGTCTTAAACAGACTTCAGCAGCTCTTTGGGATTCTGTTTTCCCATTCATAAAATAAGGGAGTTGTGTTGGATGGCTTAATATCCTTTCACCCCTAAAGGGCGGAGTGGCTAGGTGTTTTTGATCCAGAGGATAATTTCATTGGGTCATGAATTTAACCCCTGGTCCTTGAAACCACAGTTTCATGAAATCTTCTGGACATATGGATGGAGTATGTCAGGTCAAGTTGGATGTTTTCAAGTATGTAAAATAAGAGATTTGTGGGAACATTTTTGTAAAATTTTATTGGAATATAGTTGGCTTACAAAGTTGTATTAATTTCAGGCATACAGCAAAGTATATCATATATATATACATATACGTACATACACATACACACACACACACACACACACACATATATATCCATACCTTTTCAGATTATTTTCCCATATAGGTTGTTACAAAGTATTGAGTAAATTTCCCTGTGCTGTACACTAGGCCCTTGTTACCCAACTATTACATATATATTTTAGTGTTTATCTGTCAATCCAAACCTTCTAAGTAATCCCTCTACCACAACATTTCTCCTTTGGTAACCATAAGTTTTGTTTTAAAATCTCTAAATCAGTTTCTGTTTTTTAATTTCCATTATACAATTTTTATTAGATTCCACATATTAGCGATCTCATCTATTTGCCTTTCTCTGTCTGACTTACTTCATTTAGTATGATAATTTCTATTTCCATCCATGTTGCTGCAAATGGGATTATTTCATGCATATAAAATGTTGAGTAATATTCCATTATGAATATGTACTATATTTTCTTTATCTAGTCTTCTGTTGAAAGATACTTGATTGCTTCCATGTCTTGGTTCCTTTAAGTAGGGCTTCAGTGAACATTGGGGTGCATGTATCTTTTTGAATTATGGTTTTCTCTGGAAATATACCCAGGAGTGGGATTGCTGGATCATGTGGTAGTTCTATATTTAGTTTTTTAAGGACCCTTCATACTTTTCTCCATAGTGGTTACACCAATTTACATTTCCAACAGCAGTGTAGGAGGGTTCCCATTTCTCCACACCCTCATCAGCATTTATTGATTTTAGACTTTTCGATGATGACCATTCTGACTGCCTTAAGGTGATACGTCATGGAAGTTTTGCTTTGCATGTCCCTAAAAGTAGTGATGTTGAGCATCTTTTCAAGTGCTTTTTGGCCACCTGTCTATCTTCTTCAGAGAAATGTCCATTTAGATATTCTTATCATTTTTAATTGTATATATATTGTATATGTATATATAAAGCTGTAAGAGATGCTGTGATACACACCCCAGCTCAGATCCACCGGATGAAAGCAATGCACATATCTTTTCTCCAAAAGGCAATTGTTTTAAGTTTTAGTAGTATATTTGCCCAAAGAAGAATTACAGGAATATTAATACATTTTTGTAACTTTTTTATTTGAAATCAGTATAACTGGTTTTAAAATGGGATGTAGACTTCTAGTAAACAATGGGACTCCTGAAGTTTAATTACCCTTAAGCGAGATAAGTGAAAATGGGAATAAACATTGATTTTGAATTCTTACTAAAAAGATGATATAATTGAATGATTACAACAAAAGTTATCACCATACTTCCTGCCATTTGCTACATCTTTCTAATCAGTCCAGACTTGGGTACAAGTGGGTGTGAGGGAGGTAGAGATAGCAGAGGGGAAAGAATCTGAGCCTCTAATAGTAAAATCATGGTCTGAAGTCATTAGCTTTGCAAGTAGAGATACTGGATCTTATCCAAATATTGGGCTGGACTCAAATGGACTCATTAAAGACAAAATGAATAAGCCAAAAATGTCAGTATGCTGATTTTGCCATGGGAAATGTAGCTGCCAGATTAATGGATGTTTAAGTTCTCTAAAGTGATAGATGTGTTAGTTAACTTAATTACAATAATCATTTCAATGGTGTATTGTGTGATATACACATATTACATTGTCTACCTTAAACATATACAATTTTTATCAAGTATATGTTAATAAAATTGGAATAAGTAAATACACAGATGGTACATTTTCTCCTTATTAAAAGTTTGCATAAAGCTGGACCATAGTCAGAAAGTAGTTTGGTGAACAATGAAAAGGAGTGTAGCAGAACTAAAACTCAGAATTTTGATGCAGACAATTTTTACTTCAAATCCTAAAATTGTACCTTTGGCAAGTTTTTTAACCCCTGAACCTTGGTTTTTACATCTTTAAAAGAAAGACAATCACAGCCCCACTGCACAGGTTTTCACTTAGCAGAATCCAGTGCAGGTGCTCATGGCCAGTGCCCAGCCAATGTCAGCCATGAGTACCAGTCTGATGTTTTCACTAAGTCAGGGGAAAGGCTATGGATTGCGTATCACGTCCAATACCACCCGGTTATGTGATTCCTGGTGTATCTTCACTGTGGCTATTGATGGAAAACAAAGATAGTCAGGTCTCAAATCAATAAGTCCTCTTCTCTGAACAGCACCTGAAGCACACTGAATTAATGCTTGTGTAATTAAGTTAATTAACACATCTTTCCCCTTAGAGAATTGAAATCTGGAGAGCAAGCCAAGGGTGTGATGCCTTCTCTTTAGGTTTGCAATATGTGAATAAAATAAATAAATATAAGAAAGTACTGTTGGAGCAAGGAGGGGGTCAGGTGTTGGAATATACAGCTAAAGTTTAGATTTTTTTTAAATCTAAGGGGCCAGAAGAAGAAGTGCTAAATTAGGTGAAGTGCATGGAAGTGAGGGGCACCACGGTTGTCAGAGAAAAAGCAGGAGTAATTCCCACCCATGTTGGGGGCAACTGATGTAGTATTTTATACATGTCCTACAGCCTTTTCTTTGGGAAAGGTGGGGACATTTGTATTGCCTAGACAGAGTAAACTATGATGAGATATTCTTGCTCTATAACATTTTTTCTTCACACAGGATCAAAGGTATCTAATATTTGTTATCCAAATTGTCAGAGTTGCCTTGCAGAGATTACTTACTCCCTGGTTTATCTGTCCAGACTCTGGGTCTCCCCAGTTCTCCATATCCTTCTGGAGGGTCACTTGGATTAATTCAACCTAATGCATCCATCTTACTCTAAAAACAATATTTTAATTACAAATAAAATAGATGATGGTAAGAACTTGAGTAAAGCAGGAGTTCCTGTGGTGGTGCAGCGGAAATGAATCTGACTAGTATCCATGAGGATGTGGTCTGATCCCTGGCCTTGCTCAGTGGGTCAGGGATCTGGCATTACTGTGAGCTGTGGTGTAGGTTGCAGATCCAGCTTGGATCCTGTGTTACTGTGGCTGTGGTGTAGGCTGGCAGCTGCAGTGCAGATTCAAGCCCTAGCCTGGGAACCTCCATATGCTGCAGGTACAGCCCTAAAAAGCAAAAAAAAAAAAAATGAGTAAAGCTGAGTAAAGCACAGGCCACCGTTCTATCCACACTCACATCCCAGAAGGGAACACCATTGACTTTTAACCTGTGTTCTCTCAGTGTTCTTTAACATGTATGTTTTCATTTTAAAAAATTGAATTAAAAATCTTCACGGTATTCTGACATTTTTCCTATTAGAAATTATGTTACAGGTGAAATCATTAGGGGGAGGGAAGAATTGGAATGGTGGGCAAAACATATACACACTCCTGTATAAAATAGATGATTAACAAGAACCTACTTTATAGCACAGGAATACCTACTCAATAGCTGGTAATAACCTCTATGGAAAAGAAGAATGGATCTATGTATATGTGTGACTGATTCACTTGGCTATACACCTGAAACTAATACAATATTTTAAATCAACTATACTCCAAGAAAACTAAGAAAATAATTATGTTAAATTATATAGGTATTTTATTTATAATTACTACATATCAGTATATTACCCAGGTTAAATTAATTTTATTTTTTTTTAGTTTAAGTAAAATACTTTTCATTGATTGTATTATTATTCATTGAAAATAAAAAAAGGAACTGACACAAATAAGACAATGGGCTCCACAACCCAAAGCACAATTATATGACAGATGGCATGTTTCCTGGGGACAGTTGAAACAGTTTGAAAGAGCCTTGGACATGTGATTGAATTCTGACCTTAATCTATAACATAATCAATAGTCTGATCCAAACTGTGTTTTATTTTTTGGCATTTTGGAATTTTCCTTTTATTTTTTGAACCCATTTTTCCATTCTCCTTCCTCACTGGGTCATAGGAATTTCATACAATTTTGTTTATATTATATAGCATAATTTTATTCTTTTTTAAACAAGAAAATAGTATATTTATTATATTTATAAATATATATTATATTATATACTATATATTATATTAATAATATATTATTTTGCTTAGTGCACTTGCCCCTGAAAGTGACAATAAGAGTTAGTCTTAAACAGAGACACAAGGGGGACAGTTTTTCCTTAGCAGTGATGATGGTAGAAAGGTGTGAAGAGATACATGTGTAATGAGGCCGAAGTTGGGGCCAGATAGTTTTTCCACGTGCTCCAGGTCTTGGTCTGCCCACTATCACGTCTTCTCATTTTTAATTAAATTTCTCTGAACTGGAGTTGATTTTCAATGCTGTGTTATTTCTGCTGCACAGCAAAGTACATGTACATAATTATAAATTTAAGCTTTACCAAAACATAATTGTCTTTTTTTTTTGAAACAGGAATTCAGAGTATTTTCAACACAGCATTATATTACTTTTTTTTTCTATTTATAGTATAACAAAATTTATTTCATACAGAATTCCAGACATGGACAGAAGAAACCAGACCAGCACCTATGAATTTCTTCTCATGGGCCTTTCTGAGCGGCCAGAGCAGCAGCATCTCCTGTTTGGGCTCTTCTTGGCCATGTACCTGGTCACTGTGCTGGGGAACCTGCTCATCATCCTGGCCATTGGCTCTGACCCTCACCTCCACACCCCCATGTACCTCTTCCTGGCCAATCTGTCCTTCTCTGACATTGGTTTCATCTCTACAGTCATTCCCAAGATGTTAGATAACATTGGCTCAGGAAGCAAACTGATTTCTTATGGGGGGTGTCTGACACAACTCTACTTCTTTGGCCTCTTTGCAGATCTGGACAACTTTCTCCTGGCTGTGATGGCACTTGATCGCTATGTGGCCATCAGCCACCCCCTCCATTATGCCATGACCATGAACTCCCAACGCTGTATTCTGTTGGTGGCTGGGTCATGGCTGGCTACTACCTTCCATGCCCTAATGCACACCCTCCTGTTGACCAGGCTTTCTTTCTGTGGCCCCAATGTCATCCCCCATTTCTTCTGTGATCTGGTCCCACTCCTGAAGTTGGCCTGCTCCAGTACTTATGTCAATGACCTGGTGCTCAACCTTGTGGCAGGAACATTGTTAATCACACCCTTTGCCTGCATCCTTACATCATACTTTTCCATTGCATTTGCTGTCCTAAGAATTGATTCCCTGAAGGGTAAGCAAAAGGCCTTCTCCAAATGCACCTCCCACCTCTTGGTGGTCTCTCTGTTCTATGGCACAGCTACTGGGGTCTATTTATGTCCTCCAGCATCCCCCTCAGCTGTAAAGGACAGAGTCTTCTCTGTGATGTACACAGTGGTCACCCCCATGCTGAACCCCTTCATCTACAGCCTGAGAAACAGGGACATGAAGGGGGCTCTGGGGAAAGTACTCAGAAGAAACATACTCTAACACTTTTTCTTGGGACCTAAGAGTCCTGAATCCAAGACTCAGGGCTGAGTGTTGAAAATTGGTCTTTTCCTGTCATGGCACAGTGGAAAAGAATCCAATTAGGAACCTGAGATTGTGGGTTCAATCCCTGGCCTTGCTCAGTGGGTTAAGCATCTGGCGTTGCCAGTGAGCTGTGGTGTAGGTGGTAGATGCAGTCAGATATGGCATCACTGTGGCTGTGGCATAGGCCAGTAGCTGTAGCTCCAATTGGACCCCTAGGCTGGAAACCTCCATATGCCACAAGTGCAACCCTAAAAAACAAAAAAAAAATAAAAATAAAACAAAACAAAACAAAAAGAATATTGGTATCCTAAGAGCTCAACCACTGTAGCTTCCCTGAACCTGAGACTTCTTTTACCCTCATATTTACATTTTCAGGTACAGCTTGACATCTGAAGACAGGGAGGGGACCAGTGCTCTCAGTAACCTCTAATCATCTCCATGAAGTGCCCATGCCCTGAATAGGCAGCTACTCACTTTCAAAACAGTTCTTGTTTCATTTTACTAGATAATGTTGAGAAGCCCACAGGGGCAGGGCTTATATATCTATGAAATGAAAATGAAGTGTAAATTTTTGTTTAGCTCAAGTCATAAAGGAACCATGGAAGCTATCCCTAGAATACAGGAGTAAATATGACTAGTAGGATGAAATACAAAAGAAATAATCTGATACTTTCATTTTAAACAGGAAATGCTCTATAGAAGAATAATAACGGGGCTTTAAATTGAAATAACACATTAAAACATATTATCTGCTTAAAAAAAAAGAATGGGACTTTAATTCCTGGGTTTCAGGGCTCATTATGTACTGTATGACAGATGGATAACCATTTAACTTCTCTGAGCCTTGGTTCCCTTATTTCTAAAATACAAAAAATATAAATTTGGCTTATGTTAAAAGCATCAAAAATATTTTCCTTGAGAAATAATTCCAAAATTAAAGTTGCAATAAAAGATGTTTTTAAGCTATAATACTGGATATATCTTGGTTGGGGGTCACTCTGAAAGAGGCCCTGAGGTAAATATTTGAAGGCAAGAAGTTCCTTTGAGAGATGGAAACACCAGGAAGGAGTAGGAAACCAGGGCTGGAAGGGGAAGGCCAGCAACAGAGAACCATGATCAAGCCACTTACCTGTTGAATTCTTGGAGCTTAATATGTTGGGAACTCTGGGACCAGTGCAGAACACACACTTCAGAGTTACCCCACCCAACAGATCTAAGTTCTTTCACCCAACTCCCATCAGCTGAGGTTGACAGCTGCCCTCAAGGAACATTCATTTCTTAGCACTTTTTACCCAGCTCTGCATGCATATCTGGAACCCTTCAGACTCCTGGGACACCACCAGCTGTCATACAAAAGATGGAGGTGCTGGCATCTGAATGAAGGTGGGGGAATCAGAGACTTCCACTCAGTGTGACTTAAATTAAGAATTAGGGGAATGTGCAAGGCAATGACAGCATTGGCTAGAGTGTACCCCTTGCACCAATGAGAAACATTCATACCCTATGTTAAGTTCACTGTGCCTTTTCATTGCTTCCTTTTTTAAATTTTAAAAAATTTTACTAAAGTGAAATTGATTTACAATGTCTTAGTTTCTATTGTACAGCTGTGATTCAGTTATACATATACGTGTGTGTGCATATATATATATATATATACTTTTTCATATCCTTTTCTATTATTTATAACAGGATATTGAATATAGTTCCCCATGCTTGTTTATCCAATTCTATATATAATTGTTTGCATCTGCTAATCCCAAACTCCAAATCCATCCCTCCTCAAAATAAATCCAGACACGTAGAGTCAATTAATCTTTGATAAATGACGCGAGAATATAAAATGGGAAAACAAAACAAAACAAAACAGTCTTTTCAGCAAGTGTTGCTGGAAAAACTGCACAGCTGTATGTAAGTCAATGAAACTGGAAAACACCTTCACACCAGACACAAAAGTAAACTCAAAATGACTTAAAGAGTTAAATTTAAGACAAGATACCATCAAATTCCAAGAAAAGAACATAGGCAAAACATTCTCTGATATCAACTTTACAAATGTATTCTCAGGTCAGTTTCCCAAAGTCATTGTTCTATATTGTTATCCCTTTGTTCCCAAACCTTTGGCATGTGGAAATTCTCATGCCATGGATAGAACCCCACACCACAGCTGTGGCAATGCTAGATCCCTAACCTGCTGCACCGCAAGGGAACTTCAAGTCATTTCTTCTTTACCAGATGGGATTAAGATGGCAGAATAGAAGGATTGGAGCTCAACCTCTCTCCTAAAAACAACAAAATTCACAACTAAAGGCTGAGCAATCTTCACCCAAATGGACAAGAAACCTTAAAAAAGATATTCTACTCCAGAAGAAAAACAGGAGGCCACATCAAGAGGTAGGAGGGATGATTTTGCGATATAAACAACCCCATACCTCCTGGGTGGGAAGCCCCACAGACTGGAAACTAACTGGTTGACAGAGACTCACCTACAGGAGTGAGAGTTCTGAGCGACACATCAAACTTATTTGTGGGGATCTGGCACTGGGAGAAAGACCTCCTGGAGCATCTGGCATTGAAGGCCAGTGGGGCTTGTGCACAGGAGCTCCACGGGACTGGGGGAAATGGAGACCCCATTCTTCCAAGGCACACACAGACTTTCACGTGCCCTGGGTCCCAGGGCAAAGCAAAGTCTCCATAGGAATCTGGGTCAAACATGACTGCAGTTCTTGGAGGACATCCTGGGAAAACAGGGGTGAATGTGGCTTGTTATGAGGGAAGGACATTGGAAGCAAAGCTCTTGGGAATATTCAACAGCTAACTTTCTCTGGGGGTGGCCATTTTGGGAAAATCTGGCCCCACCCGTCAGTCAGCTCCTAAGAAGCCCCAGGTCAAACAATAATCCAGGTGGGATCACAGCCCTACCCCTCAATAAACAGGCTACCTAAAGACCCCTCAGGCACACAGCTGCCTCTAATCCCATCCAAAGACTAAGCCCCACCAACCAGAGGGATCAGAATCAGCTCCACCTACCAGTGGGCAGGCATCAGCCCCTCCCATCAGGAAGCCAACAGCAAGCCCCCATACCAACTTCAGCCACAAGGGGGGGCAGACACCAGAAGTAAGAGAAGCTACAACTCTATTATCTGTAAAAAGGTCACTACACCAAAAACCTATAAAAATGAAAAGGCAGAGAATTATAACCCAGATGAGGGACAAAGGAAAAACCCCAGAAAAACAGCTAAGTTATCAGGAGATTCTCAGCCTCCAGGAAAAAGACTTAAAAGTTGATGCTGAAAATGATGTAAGACATTGGGAATAAGCTGGAGGCAAAGATGGATAACTTGCAAGAAACATTGACCAAAGAGATACAAGATATAAAACTTAAATAAGAAGAGATGCAAAATACAATAACTGAAATAAAAAATCCAGTAGAAGCAACTAATATCAGAATACAGGAGGCAGAAGAACAAATAAGTGAGGTGGAGGGCAGATTAGTAGAAATTATGGGTGTGGAACAGAAAAGAGAAGAAAGATTGAAAACAAACGAAGAGAGTCTCAGAGAACTCTGGGACAACATTAAAAGCAGCAACATCTATATTATAGCAGTGTAAGAGGAGGAGAGAGAGAGAAGGGGACAGAAAAAATATTCCAAGAGATAATAGCCAAAAACTTCCCTAACATGGGAAAGGAACCACTCACGCAAATCCAGGAAGCACAATGAGTGCCATATAAAATAAACCCAAGGAGGAATACACCCAGACACATATTAATCAAACTGACCAAAATTAAAGACAGAGAGAAAATCTTGAAAGCAGCTAGGGAAAGGAAACAAGTAACATATAAGGGAACCCTGATAAGGTTATTGGCAGATTTTTCAGCAGAAACTCTGCAGGCCAGGAGAGAGTGGCATGATATACTTAACGTGATGAAAGGAAAAAACCTCCAACCAAGATCACTCTACCCAGCAAGGCTCTCATTCAGATTTGAAGGAGAAATCAAAACCTTCACAGATAAGCAAAAGCTAAGAGAATTCAGCAACACTAAACCAGCCTTACAAGGGAACTTCTCTTGGCAGAAAAGAAAGGATAGTAACAGGAAACAAAAATGCCAAAAATGACAAGGCTCACCAGTAAAGGTAGATATATAGCAATGATACAAAATCATCCATGCACAATCACACAACCAAAATCAGAAATCACGAGAAGAGGAAGGTACAAATGCAGGACACTGGAGACGAACTTGCAATTAAGAGAACAACAACTTAAAACAATCTCATATATATATATATAGACACTTACATCAAAACCAGAATAACTGCAAACCAAAAATCTAAAATTGATACACAAACAAGGAAAAATCAACTCAAAAACAACACTAAAGATAGTCCTCAAACCACAAGGGGAGAGAACAAGAGAAGAAATAAAGAAAAAAGAGCAACAAAAACAAATCCAAAGCAATTAATAAAATGGCAATAAGAACATACATATCAATAATTACCTTAAATGTTAATGGACTAAACATCCTAACCAAAAGACATAGACTGACTTAATGGATGCAAAAACAAGACCCATCTATATGTTGTCTTCAAGAGATCCACTTCACTTCTAGGGACACATACAAATTGAAAGTGAGAGGATGGAGAAAATATTTCATGCAAATGGGGATCAAAAGAAAGCTGGAGTAGCAATACTCATAACAGACAAAATAGACTTTAAAATGGAGTATATTTTAAGGGACAAAGAAGGTCATTATATAATGATCAAAGGATCAATCCAAGAAGAAGATATAACAATATTAAATATCTATGCACCCAACATAGGTTCACCACAATATATAAGGCAATTGCTAACAACCTTAAAAGGACAAATTGACAAAAACACAGTCATAGTGGGGGACTTTAACACCCCACTTAGAGCAGTGGACAGATTAACCAGACAGAAAGTCAATAAGGAAACACAGGCCATGAATGATGCATTACACCAAATGGACTTCATAGATATTTATAAGACATTCCATCCAAAAGCAACAGAATACACATTCTTCTCAAGTGCACATGGAACATTCTCTAAGATTGATCACATCCTGGGCTACAAATCCAACCTCGGTAACTTTAAGAAAATTGAAATCATATCAAGCATTATTTATGACCACAATGCTATACAACTGGAATTCAACAACAAGAAAAAAACTGCAAAAAAACACAAACACGTGGAGACTAAAAAACATGCTACTAAACATCCAATGGATCACTGAAAAATATCAAAGAGCAAATTACAAAATACCTAGAAGCAAATGACAACAAAGATATGACACTCCAAAACCTATGGGATGCAGCAAAAGCCATTCTAAGAGTAACGTTTAGAGCAATACAAGCCCACCTCAGGAAACAAGAAAAAACTGAACTAAACAAGTTAACTTTACATCTAAAGCAGCTTGAGAGAGATCAGACAAGACGAAGTTTTTGGAAGAAAAGAAATCATAAAGTTCAGAGCAGAAATCAATGAAATAGAAACAAAGACAACCATAGAAAAGATCAATGAAACGAAAAGCTGGTTCTTTGAAAAGATCAACAAAATTGATAAACCCTTAGCCAGACTTAGCAAGAAAAAAAGAGAGAGGACTCAAATAAAAAAAAATTAGAAATGAAAAAGGAGAAGTCACAATGGACATCACAGAAATACAAAGGATCATAAGAGACTGCTATTTGCAACTATATGCCAATAAAACGGAAAAACTAGAATAAATGGACAAATTCTTAGAAAAGTACAATCTTCCAAGACTAATCCAAGATGAAATAGAAAAGATGAATGGACCAATCACAAGAACTGAAATTGAAACTGTGATTAAAAACCTTCCAACAAACTAAAGTCCAGGACAAGATGGCTTCACAGGTGAATTCTATCAAACATTTAGAGAAGAGCTAACACGTCTCCTTCTGAAACTATTTCAAAACATTTCAGAGGAAGGGATACTCCCAAACTCATTCTATGAGGCCACCATAACCCTGATACCAAAACCAGACCAAGACAACACAAAAAAAGACAACTACAGGCCAAATTCACTAAGGAACATTGATGCAAAGATCCTCAACAAAATACTAGCAAACCACATCCAACAATACATTAAAAGGATTGTACATCATGATAAAGTGGAATTTATTCCAGGGATACAAGGGTTCTTCAATATCTGCAAATCCATCAGTGTGATACACCACTTTAACAATCTGAAGAAGAAAAACCATAGCATCCTCTCATTAGATGCAGAAAAAGTCTTTGACAAAATCCAACACCCATTTCTGATAAAAACCTTTCAGAAAGTGGATATAGAGGGAACCTACCTCACATAATAAAGGCCATATATGACAAACTCACAGCGAATATCATTCTCAATGGTGAAAAGCTGAAAGAATTCACAATGAGATCAGGAACAAGACAAGGATGTCTGTTCTCACCACTACTCTTCAACATAGTTCTGGAAGTCCTAGTCTCGGCAATCAGAGAAGTAAAAGAGATAAAAGGAATCCAAATTGGAAAGGAAGAAGTAAAACTATCCCTATGTTCAGATGACATGATACTATACCTAGAGAATCCTAAAGACTCTACCAGAAAACTGTTAGAGCTCATCCATGAATTTGGCAAAGTTGCAGGATACAAAATTAATACACAGAAATCTATGGCATTTCTATACACTAAAAATCAAAAAGCAGAAAGAGAAATTAGGGAAGCAATCCCATTTACCATTGCATCCAAAAGAAGAAAATAACCAGGAGTAAACCTACCTAAACAGACAAAAGACCTGTACTCTGAAAACTTTAAGACACTGATGAAAGAAATCAAAGAGGACACAAATAGATGGAAAGACATACCATGTTCAAGGATTGGAAGAGTTAATATTATCAAAATAACTATACTACCTAAGGCGATCTAGAGATTCAATGCAATCCCTATCAAATTACCAAGGACATTTTTAACAGGACTAGAACAAAATATTTTGAAGTTTGTTTAATAGCACAAAAGACCCAGAATAGCCAAAGACATCCTGAAGAAGAAAAATGGAGCTGGAGTAATTAGGCTCCTGGACTTCTGACTATACTACAAAGCAACAATCATCACAACCGTATGGTACTGACACAAAGACAGAAATATAGATCAGTGGAACAGGATAGAAAGCCCAGAATTAAACCTACACACCTACAACCAACTCATATATGACAAAGGAGGAAAAAATATACCATGGAGAAATGACAGTTTGTTCAATAAGTGGTACTGGGAAAACTGGACAGCCACATGGAAAAGAATGAAATTAGAGCACTCCCTAACACCGTATACAAATACAAACTCAAAATGGGTTCAAGACCTAGATATAAGACCAGACACTATAAAACTCTTAGAGGAAAACTTAGGCCAAACACTCTCTGACATAAATGACAGCAACATCTTCCCAGATCCACCTCTTAAAGTATTGACAATAAAAACAAAAATAAACAAATGGGACCTAATCAAACTTAAAGGTTTCTACACAGCAATGGAAACCCTAAACAAAATGAACAGAAAACCCACAGAATGGGAAAAAATCTTTGCAAGTGAATTGACTGACAATGTATTAACCTCCAAATTTTATAAACACCTTTTGCAGCTCCATACCAAAAAAACAAAAAACAAAAAACAAAAAAAACAAAAAACATCAAAAAAATGGGCAGAAGATATAAACAGACAATTCTCCCAAGAACACATACAGATGGCCAAAACACACATGAAAAAATGTTCAACATCACTCATTATTATAGAAATGCAAATCAAATCCTCTCTGAGGTACCACCTTACACCAGCAAGAATGGCCATCATCAAAAAGTCTATAAGCAATAAATGCTGGGGAGGGTATGGAGAGAAAGGAACCCTATTACACTGTTGGTGGGAATGTAAATTGGTGCAACCACTGTGGAAAACAGGATGGAGATTCCTCAGAAAACTAAACATAGAATTACCATTTGATCCAGCAATCCCACTCCTGGGCATATATCCAGAGAAAACCATGACTCGCAAAGACACATGTACTCTGATGTTCACTGCAGAACCATTTTCAATAGCCAAAATATGAAAACAACCTAAATGTCCATCGACAGAGGAGTGGATCAAGAAGATGTGGCACATATACACGATGGAATATTACTCAGCCATTAAAAGGAATGAAATACTAGCATTTTTAGCAGCATGGATGGACCTAGAAATGATCATGCTAAGTGAAGTCAGTCATACAATGAGACACCAACATCAAATGCTTTCACTGACATGTGCAGTATGAAAAAAGGACAGGCTGAACTTCTTTGCAGAACAAATGCTGACTCACAGACATTGAAAAACTTATGGTCTCTGGAGGAGACAGTTTGGGGGGTGGGAGGATGTGCATAGGTTATGGGATGGAAATCCTGTGAATGATCATTATACAACTACAGATGTGACATTCATTTGAGAAATAAATAAAATAAAATAAAATAAAAATAAATAAATAAAATATGGCCAACCACAGTTGCTTTTTGAGAAAAGACAATAGAAGATTTCATATAACAGGCTGTAGCCCCCACTGCTGCAGTCTGCCCCAAGGTCGTAATTGATGTGTCACCCTCCTTTACCCATCCTCCATCTCCCTTATATTGTCTAGAACTTCTGATCATCCAGGTAGATATTTGAGTTGAGACATAAGGTTGTCAGACTCTGGTTGTCGTGCCCTTGTTAGCTGTTTGCTGCCATTCTCTGTGGCTGCAGAACATCATTACAATTCCAACGATCTTGTTGAAATTATGTGAAAGAGGAAATGGTGATTGAAGTGGATCTGAATTCCAATAATGCCAGAGGTCCCCCAATTAAGAGAGTTGTTTCTCTTATCTTCCTGGCAGTAAATTACATCTTCCCTGAGCATTTCAAGAAGGGGTGGTGAAAAGTCACCCCTGAAGCTTCAGATGAGTACTATAACTCACAGCACCATGTGCCTTATTTTCAGTTGGGTCACACTGTATATGAATTTATCTAAAAAGGATTCCTCTTAGCAGATGCTCCAAATTCTTCATACAAATATATTTTATCATTGATCAACTCTGTACCTGTACTCATCATCAATCTGGGTCATCAGATGAACAGGAGGAGCCAGGCTCCTCTGCCCACAATACCTACAATAGGTCTAATTCATACAACCATTCAGAGCCATAACCTAGGCATGGAAGCGCTGGTTGTGGCCTTGATGAAGCCCATGAGTTCCAGAAACATCCCTCCCTTCCCCCATTAAGTACCAGCAACCTTATTTCCTCATAATAATTTGGATCAAGTACCAATACATTGTAATGTTTGTGCTACCACCCCCAACTTCCTTCTGCTTGAAACACCTTCTCCTCCTCTCTTATCTCTCATTCACTCCTTAGATCTCAGATGACGCATCACTTTCTAAGGAAAGTTAGGTTAGATCTTTGTGATTTACATTTTCTAAGCTCTGTACTTACTTTTCAATGTACTTATCTCAATGGTATTTCAATATAAAATTGCCTAAGAAATTAATTTATTCTTCCATTCATTCTACAATATTTACTAAGTTCCTCTTATGTGCCTGACACTTAATAAGAAACTGGGTCTATCATGAAGAACACAGCACATCTAGCCCCTGAATTCATGGATCTTGTAGTCTGGTGTGTAACATCTTTTATGCTTTAATTTAAGTTCTGTGAAAGCAGGAATTCTGGTTTATGTGTTAGAGCATCCCTTGAATCCACAGGATTTTGCTAAATCAATGAATGAAGAAATAAATACAGAAATTCGTGAATGAGTTCTATTTGGAACTTTGATTTTTTCAGGAATTTTTAAAAAATTCTTTTTAATCCCTAAGTTTTTTTTACTGTTTAATGATTTATCACAGAGCAAATGCCTAAGTATCTACCACTCATTCAAGAAATCAATCATTGCCAGCATTCCAGAAATTGCTTTTGTACCTCTAGCCAAGATGTGTTCCTCTCTTCCACATAAAAGTAAATACTCTTCTTTGACTTTTTCTTTCAATTACTTCCATGTTTCTCTTTCAATTTTGCCAACTACACGTGTAGCTAAACTCTATAGTTTGGTTTTGCCTGTTGCAAATTTTTCATTATTTATTCCTTCCAGCCTTATTGAGATGTAATTGCCATGTAACATTGTGTAATTTAAGCTGTATAACTTAATGATTTCATATATACACACTCAGTGAAATGATAACCACAATAAGGTTAGTTAACACAACCATCAACTCACACAGTTACCTTGTATGTGTATGTGTGTTAAGAACATTTAACATCTACACTCTTAGCAACTTTGAAGTACACAACACAGAATTGTTAACTTCAGTCACCATGCTGTTTGTTATGTCCCCAGCCCCTGGAAACCACCAAGCTTACACTGTTTCTATGAGAATGGCTTTTTTAGAGTCCACATCTAACAGTTTCTATCTTTCTCTGAGTTTTTCACTTTGCATAATGGTGTTTTCATTGCATTGGCTCAGGTCACTGCTATGGCACAGGTTCAATCTCCAGCCTATGAACTTCCACATGCCACAGGTACAGCCAAAAAATAATAAAAATAAAAATAATGATGTAGGTTTCATGGTAACATAGGAGGTCCATGATATACTGATGAGAAGTGGGAGTTAGTAGATGCAAACTATTATGTTTAGAATGAAGAAGCAATGAGGTCCTACTGTACAGCACAGGGAACTATATCCAATCTCTTGGGGTAGAACATGATGGAAGATAGTATGAGAAAAGGAATGTGTCATATACATAAACACATGCACACATATATATGAATGACTGGGTCACTATGCTATACAGCAGAAATTGATACAACACTGTAAATCAACTACATTATAATTTTAAAAAAAGAAAAATAAGAAAAGTGCATGAATAGGTATATGTCAAAGCACTATCAGCAATTACCCCTTGAGAGGAATGGGGAAGGGGATAAACAGACTCTCAATTTTAATTTTATACATGTTTCACTGCTAAACATTTTTAAGTAGGTGTGTATTATTTGAAAGAAATATAAAACAAGAGGCTAGCTCTTCAAGTACTCAGGGCAAGGAGATACCCCATTCATACCAGGACTACATCTAGGTTTTTCTGAGATTCCTCCTCAGAGTCAAATTTTGAAGCACACATCAGAGAAACCCATGTCTAGGCTGATCCCCCAGGTCCTGGCCACTGCTCCTGGGATCAGCCGAGCTGCCAAGTCACTAACACTAATATTAACAGTAATATTGGAAGCACTTCTTAATGGGCCCACTTCCCCAGAGAAGGCAGTGACTTTAGACAATAACACACTTAGGGCTATGTGGTGATGAGAACCATGAGATTCATGCAGATGCATGTAATAAAAAACCTCCTGGCATTTTTTCCCAGACAAGCCTTCCTGCCCTGAGAAGCAGAAGCCTCCCAAGGAGATTGAACACTCTACCTCCTCAGCTCCTTCCTGATGCCTTCCTTTCTTCCATTCTGGGCAACTACCTCTGTCTTCCCTGAGTAGGACATCTCTGAGTGGCTCTCAAATCAGGATGGCACCTGCTGCCTGAGGGATGATGGAATCACCAATACCAGCCCATTCCAGCCCAGCGGGTGTCCACAGGAAGTTGGGTACCCAGCTGCCCAGGACCACACACTCTCACAGCACCTCAGACCCTTCCTACACAAGCTCCTCCGTAACTTCTGGATGGAGGACCATCTTTCTCAAATTCAGTCCTTGACACAACATTGTGTATATTGTGAAGTTTATTTTTGACTTCCCAAGACAGCTTTTTCCTTCTCTTTTCCTTCATAGTGTCTCTTCCTTATACAAGCCTCAGCTATTCTATCTTGTGGATACTCTCCCCTCCCCTAATTAAAAATGAGCCACAAAAACATGAAAATATCTAACAGAACTCCAGAGAGCTCAATCAGTGCAGGAGGGATTGTGGGTATTCAGGTTTGAAGGATCCAAAAATCAGCCCCTGAACATGGTTGTCTGTTATGTCTTGTTTAACAGCTGATCCAGGCTTTTCTTTCCACTTCTGGGAATTAGTGATCACACAGAGAAACTTGGAGGATAGACTAAGTCATATGATCCAAGTTCCTAAATCACTTTAGAATGAGGGGCAACTCTTTTATCAAGAAAGTCTGTGGATCAGATGCATGGAGGAACCATTATTATTATTATTATCATTATTATTATTATTATCATTATTATTATTATTATATTATTATTATTATTATTATTACTACTGGATGCATCCCTGGCATGTGGAAATTCCCAGGCCAGGGAAGGAACCTGATCCTCAGCAGTGACAAAGCCAGATCCTTAACCACCTGTGCCACTAGGGAAGTCCATGAGGATCCATTCTAGATAGAAACCCAAGAGCCAGCATTAAATTAAAACAAACAGCTTTTTGCTGTTTCATAAGACTTGGGCTGGTACGTCCATAGTCTCTTATGTTACATACAAAGCCTCTGGATTGAAAGTAGGTATTATTTTCCCATTTCCCAGATGAAGAAACTGAGGCCTCCAAGAGTGAAATGATTTTCCTGGGGTTTCAGAGAAAATGTTCATGACCTCGGTCCATGACTTAGGGACCAAAGGCCAAATCTCCAGTTCCTGGAACAAAAATAATTCCTGCACACCCCGCTGCTTTTTTCTTTATCCACATCTTTACATGAAGCAAGATTCTTCTCTAGCAGTTCCCCATTCCTGGCTTCCCAGCCCCTTTCCCACACCACACTATTCTCCTCCACCCAGAAGGTGCTGACTTGCTGACATGTTGCACTGCAGGTCAGGTAGGATGAGATCTGCCAGCTACGAGGGAGAAGACGACTCCAAGGTTCCAGGAGGCTCACCCTCCCCCCACCTCTGGGGCCTCTCCAGCTTCTCAGCAGCTGTCACAGGCAGTTATATGGATACTTTTCCAGGTGGATGCCAGAGCCTGTTATGGTCAAATAGAGCTCAGGCCATCACCAGCCTTCCCTAAGAACTGAGATGAGCTGTCCTATTTTCCAAAACCAAAACCTCAGGGTTCCCTGATCCCATGTGGAGAGTTCATTTACAATGACAGACAAACAACGAGGAACCAGGCATAGGAAGAGAATGAAACACATGTGGTAGCTGGGTGAAGTTGAGCAGAAAGAGCATTGCTGCTGAGTTAGACCTAGGATCAACCTGGCTCCAACCCTATGCTCTGTGTCCTTGGGAAAGTTATCATACTCTTAATTTCATGATCTGAAAATGGGAGCAATAATATCTACTCTTAAGTTCAATCATGAGGATTAAGCTAGAAAAAATGATAGACATTTATCACTGGCCAAATGCACATGACAGCTCAGTGGAAAAGAAACAAACAGGAAAGTAGGAGTGGAAGGAGTAGGACATTTAAGAGATGGAAGAGCCCAATGTTAAGTGCATGGACATTGAGGTCAGATGGAACTGAATTCAAAAACCAGTTCTACCTCTTACTAACTCTGTGGCTGGGACCACAAAGTTAGTAAGAACCCATCTGAGCTTCCATTTTCTTATCTATAAAATAATACCTGTATCACAGATTTGATCTGGTCACCAAATAAAAAACACATATGTAAAGCAATTCCTTAGAATAACCCCTGGTTTATAGCTAGTGTTCTGTAAATCTGGGTATAAGTTTCTGTTCTCATTCATCATCAGTCCATATTGAAATCAATTCAGGATATTTCCATAGCACATTATGAATTTCCACATGGTTGTCATTGGGAAATATAATGTTCATCTCTTGAGTGCTTCCATTGTGATACCCTTTAACTTGAAACATGAAAGTACATAGGCCAGGAATGATGAACAAATCTACTTCTGTGGGGCAGGAGCTGAGTAACTGAGAGGGCAGCATGGTGGATCCAGACACATAGAAGCACTCAGGGTGCCCGGACATGAGTGTCAAATCCAGCCAGATCACTTACCACTGAGATTTGCTAAGAAAATCACTTCACTTACCTAAGCCTTCGTCTACTCATCTATGAAATGAGGATTAGAAGTAATTTTGATGCAGCTAGAAGTAAGTCATGATTTCTATGTGGGTTATATGAGTTAAAGCGTATGAAAGTGCCTTACACTGGGGCAGTTAGTTGTGGGCACGTTTTTCCCCCCAACACCTTAAGTTTAAGAATGAAGTTTAAGAATGCTTGGGATAGCCATGGATGCAGCTCATCTATGGACTTCCAACGGTGATCTCCACCCAAAGGCTATTTATTTATTTATTTATTTTTGGAGCCACACCTGCAGCATATGGAGATTCCTTGCCTAGGGGTCAAATTGGAGTAGCAGATGCCAGCCTACACCACAGCCACAGCACTGTCCAATCTGAGCCTTGTCTGCATCCTACACTACAGCTCACAACAATGCTGGATCCTTAATTCACTGAGTCCAGGGATGGAACCTGCATCCTCATGGATACTAGTCATATTCAGTACTGCTGAGCCACAGCAGGAAATTTCTATTTATTTATTTATTTATTTCCACCCAAAAGGCTGTGAATGATGACCCGACTGAACCACTATGATTACCCTATGATGAATGACCACACTTATAAAACTTGGCTTAGTTCTGGGAACTACATTTTAAAGACAAGGACAGAGTGGAACAGGTTGACCATGGAGAGTGTTTCTGGTTGGCAGACACACTGTCCTCCTAGAAAAACCTATTGGCTTTGTGCAGGACAAAACTGAAAAATTAGAGGAAATAATTGCCAATATTTGCTGAATGCTTGCCAAACATGAGAAAATATCATCTAATCCTCATAACAACTTTAGAAGTGATGTGCTATTAATATTCCCCCATTTCACAAAGGATAAAAGCTAGGCTCATAGAGGGTAAGTGACTTCCTCAGGTCAAACAACTATTAAATGAAAGAGCCAGGATTCTTAACCCTGCACAGTGCTTCATTTGTTAATTGATATTTAGATTTCTTAAGGACTTTCTTGTCAAAGAATAATAGACGTGTTCTGTGAGATTCCAGAGGACTAAACACTGTCCAAGTAATGTGACAAAATTAATGTTGAATGTAATGAAAAGGCACTTTTACCAAATCTAGTCACTCATAATGGAACATGATGGAGGATAATGTGAGAAAAAGAAATATGTTTCTGACTGGGTCACTTTGCTTTCCAGTAGAAATTGACAGAACACTGTAAATCAACTATAAGGAAAATAATCAAAAACATATAAACTTTTATAAAAATAACCTTTAATACTGTGCTGAGGAGTAGACTAAGGCTCTTTCAGGTTTTTCTTTTTTCTTTTTTCTTTTTTAGGAAAGAAGTGGAAACCCTCTGATCTATAAATGCATTTATAATCTGGTCAGTGAAGTCATTCATTTTCTTTCTTTCTTTTTGTTTTTTAATTTTTTTTGTCTTTGGTTGTTGTTGTTGTTGTTGTTGCTATTTCTTGGGCCGCTCCCACGGCATATGGAGGTTCCCAGGCTAGGGGCTGAATCGGAGCTGTAGCCACCGGCCTACGCCAGAGCCACAGCAACGCGGGATCCGAGCCGCGTCTGCAACCTACACCACAGCTCACGGCAACGCCGGATCGTTAACCCACTGAGCAAGGGCAGGGACTGAACCCGCAACCTCATGGTTCCTAGTCGGATTCATTAACCACTGCGCCACGACGGGTACTACTTGTTTTTTAAATTTTTTATTGTTATTTCCCCAATACAATTTTTCCCCACTCTATAGCATGGTGACACAGTTATACACATGTATACATTTTTATTCTCCCATCATCATGTTCATTCATAAGTGACTAAACATAGTTCTCAGTGATACACAGCAGAATCTCATTCCAAGAGCAATAGTTTGCATA
This sequence comes from Phacochoerus africanus, assembly GCF_016906955.1. Lineage (NCBI taxonomy): Eukaryota > Metazoa > Chordata > Mammalia > Artiodactyla > Suidae > Phacochoerus > Phacochoerus africanus. Next base: position 264,966,205 of record NC_062545.1, on the reverse strand, counting down.
TATTAACCCCAAGCTCCCAATCTCTCCCACTTCTTCCCCCTAGGCAACCACAAGTCTATCCTCCAAGTCCATGATTTTCTTTTCTGTTGAAAAGCTCATTTTTGCTATATATTAGATTCCAGATATAAGGGATACCATATGGTATTTGTATTTCTCTTTCTGACTTACTTCACTAAGGATGAGGGTTCCTAGTTCCATTCATGTTGCTGCAAATGGCAGTATGTCATTTTTTATGGCTGAGTAGTATTCCATTGTGTATATATACCACATCTTCCTAATGCAATCATCTGTCAATGGACATTTGGGTTTTTTCCATGTCTTGGCTATTGTGACTAGAGCTGCAATGAACATGCGGGTGCATGTGTATTTTTTAAGGAAAGTTTTGTCTGGATATGTGCCCAAGAGTGGGACTGCTGGGTCATATGGTAGTTCTATGTGTAATGTTGTAAGGTACCTCCATGCAGTTCTCCATAGTGGTTGTACCAGCTTCCATTTCCACCAACAGTGCAGGAGGGTTCCCTTTTCTCGACACCCCCTCCAGCATTTATTCTTTGTGGACTTGTTAATGATGGCCAATCTGCCTGGTGTGAGGTGGTATCTCATGGCAGTTTTAATTTGCATTTCTCTAATACTCAGGGATGTTGAGCATTGTTTCATGTGCTTGATGGCCATCCATATATCTTTCTTGGAGAATTGTTTATTCATGTCTTTTGTCCATTTTTCCTTTGGGTTGTTGGCTTTTTTGCTGTTGAGTTGTATAGGTTGCTTCTATATTCTAGAGATGAAGCCCTTGACAGTTGCATCCTTTGAAACTATTTTCTCCCATTCTGTAAGTTGTCTTTTTGTTTTCTTTTTGATATCATTTGCTGTGAAAAACTTGTCAGTTTGATTAGGTCCCATTGGTTTATTTTTGCCCTTATTTCTGTTGCTTTGAGCAGCTGAACTGAGAGAATATTCATAAGGTTGATGTCAGACAATGTTTTGCCTATGGTCTCTTCTAGGAATTTGATGGTATCTATTCTTACATTTAAGTCTTTCAGCCATTTTGAGTTTAATTCACTTTCTTACTTCTAATTGTACTTTCCTTTAATTCCTTTGAGGTTTTTATGTCCTGAGCCAATGCATCTAGTAAGATTTGGAATGGATGAAAGTAAGCCTTTCATTTGCTAAGTGGACAGGATAATGCATGAGATGACATCATAAAGAAAAACTGATTTTAGAAAAGAGAAATATACAAGTTGAGAATCTGGAAACTGATTCTTCTAAAACCATGTCTGTGGATTCTGAAAACTCTCCGAGTACCATCATGGGTATACATTTCCCCCCAAAAGAAACAGTTAAACTAAATTACCTCTAAAATACCCCTTAACACAGAGGTCCCTTGGTTATGTAACCACTGACAAGTCTTCTAAGAGTTCCCATTGTGGCTAAGTAGTAATGAAACCAACTAGAATATGTAAGGATGCAGATTCCATCCCTGGCCTCACTCAGTGGGTTAGGGATCCAGTGTTGCTGTGAACTGTATTGTAGGTCACAGACACAGCTCGGATCCTGCATTGTTCTGGCTGTGGCTACAGATCCCATTCAACCCCTATCCTGGGAATTTACATATGCTGCACCTTCGGCCCAAATAAATAAATAAATAAATAAATAAAAAGTCTTCTTATAACAGGATGTCTTAGTTCTAGTTTGTGCAGTCTTGCTATATTGTGTCACTCGCATAGGCTTTGAACTCAGATAAATATGACAATGATTTCAGATCTTGCCCTTTATGAGTTTAAATTTTCTATACCTCAGTTTACAAATTTGTAAAACTGAATCATAATAATCAACTCATGGTGTTATTATAAGATTTAAATGTAATAATGCAGCAAAGTTCTTATTAAATTAAATGCTCTATAAATGATAACTATGATGTCAGTATGATGTTAATGACAATGAAAAACCCATATCTCGATATTTTGGAAAATTCCAAAGTACTTGATTCCTTTATCAATGCCATGTTATACCATGTGTAGTTTACACTGGAGCACAAATGGGATAGTAACTAAAAAGCCTGCTCAGATATCCAAGTCTATAAAAATAATCATGTTGGGAAAACAGTACGGAAGTCTCTCAAAAAATAAAAATAAAAATACCATACCATCCAGCAATTCCACTTCTGGGTACCTATCAAAAGTAAACAAAAACACCAATTCTAAAAGATATATGCACACCTAGGTTCATTGCAGCATTTGTGGTAGTTGGGACACTGAAATAGCTTGGTGTTCATCAATGGTTGAATGGATGGCAAACATACAATGCAATACTATTTATCCATCTAAAAAAATAATTAAATCTTGACACTTACAACAACATCAGTGAACCTTGAGGGCATCATGCTGAATGAAACAGGTCAGACAAGGAAAGACAAATACCATGTTATCTTACGTATACATGGAATTTTTTTAAAAAAAAAAGCTCATAGAAATAACAGATTGGTGATTGCCACAAGTGGGAGGTTAGGAGGGATGGATAAAATCAATGAAAGGTACAAAGGTACAAACTTCTAGTTATAGAATACATAAATCACAGGAATGTAATGTACAACATGGTGACTATAGTTAGAATATGGTACATTCTAGCAAAATACACAAAAACAAAATAAAATACAAAAAATACTCAAAATATGCAGTATTGCATATTTGAGAGCTGCTAAGAAAGTAAATCTCAAAAGTCCTCACCACAAGAAAAACAACTTTTGTAATGGCATGCAGGAACAGATGTTAACTAGAGTTATTGTGGTGTTCATTACAAAATATACACACATTCAAATCATTATGCTGTACAACCTAAGCTAGTATACTGTTATATGTCCACTATACCTGTATAAAACAATAAAAGTCATGGGAGACAGAGGCAAAATGGGGAAAGAGTAGAGGAATGGGCTTGTCCTCTCCCACAAACACAACAAAAGAAAATGCATCTACATGTTAAACAACCCACACAGAACAGCAACTGAATGCTGGCAGAAGAACTTAAGCCTCCAAAAATGGCAAGAATCTCTTGACATAATTGGGTAAAACAACAGAAAAGAGGAGAGTGAGAGAAGGGGAATCAGAACTGGACTGGTGCTCCCAAAAGGAAACTGTGAAGGAGAAAGGAAGAGTCATCTAATCAATGGAAAGATCAACTGAGTCGGAGGGAGCTCCAGATGCCAAGAAAAGTGCAGCAATAGGTCTGAGATATGAAAAGCAGAGTGAGAGCTGAAGAGATCATCTGAACTACTAGCACAGTCACCAGAAACTGAGACACTCGGGTAGGGGCTGAGCAATGAGACCTAGGCTCCTGAGGTTAGTCCCTCGGATCAGGCTGGTGTTGGCAGTGTGGAGATAGTCTGAGGGATAGGAAGCAGTGCATCTCAGGTCGAAGGAACAATATTCTAAGGGATGGGGAGTGGAAAGCCACAACAGAGGGAACCTGACAGAAGGTCTGGACCCACAGGAGAGACAAGGTGCCAGTGTTGGGGAGGGGAGAGTAGGAGGGGTGGGCTGCTACAGAATACTCCTTGCACCCCTGTGAGCACACTTGCCCTCCAGCTAGCAGAGAGCAGTGCTTCCCAGTGCATCCCACCTCCCCCACCACATGCATGCCTGAAATGAGGCTGCCTGCCATCCCAGAGGACTGGCCTCACCACTCAGGGGAAGCCAATCACCTCAAGGGCTTTCCCCAGCCTGGGCTGCCCACCCTCTGGAGGCACCACACTCCCACAGAGCAGCCTCCCAGCACCGCCCACCCCTGGAAGAGCTCCACAGCCCAGAAGCACCACGGCAAGCCCTGTCCAGCCATATGAAGTCTGCCTCCATTGTGGTGGGGACCTGCCAGTCCCCTCCACCCTCAGGAAGTGCTCCTTTGTCTCAGAACGAGCTTGCTAGGCCGCCTGCCCTCAGGAAGCACTGCACTCCAGCAGAGCAAACCACTCAGCACCACCCAGCCTTAGGAAGAGCTCCACAGTGCAAGAGCACCAGGACAAACCCTGCCCAGCCAAGGGAAGTATGCCACCACCAGGTGCAGTTCAGCCAGTCCCACCAGCACTTGGGAAGTCCTCCTTTACTTCAGAGTGACCCTGCTTGCTATGCCCATCCTCAAGAAATACCCCACTGCCTCAAAGAAGGCTGGCAAAAACAGCCAGCCCTTGGGAAGCACTCCAGAGCAGTGCCAGGGAAAAACCTGCTTAGCCACAGGGAATGCAGCTCCACCAAAAAAAAAAAAAAAGAAAAGAAAATAACAAGCAAGATGAAGCTCAGAAACCACTACCACTTAAACCAACAGGAGAACTCACCTAAAGCAGTCAACAATAAAACAGACCTTTGCAGTCTGACAGACTTGGAGTTCAAAAGGGAGATAGTGAAAATACTGATGGAATTAAGAGAAGATATGAACAGTAATGTAGACTCCCTTAGAAAGGAACTAGAAAATATAAGGAGGAGCCAAGAAAAAACTAGAAAATTCATTTGCAGAGATACAAACTGACCTAAGGGCAATACAAACCAGAATGAATAATGCAGAAGAAAGAATCAGTGATATGGAAGATAGAATAATGGAAATCACACAAACAGGACATCAGACAGAAAACCAAATGAAAAAAACATGAAAGATATAAAAGAGACATATGGGGTAATATAAAGCGGGCCAATCTATACATAAGAGGAATTCCAGAAGGAGAAGAAGAAGATAAGTGGATTGAAAATACATTTGAAGAAATTATCTCTGGAAACTGTCCAAATCTAAAGGATACTGATTTCAAGATACAGGAGGCACAGAGAGCTGCAAACAAGTTGAACCCAAATAGACCCACACCAAGACACATTATAATAAAAATGGCAAAAGTTAATGATAAAGACAGGATCCTCAAGATAGCAAGAGAAAATCAAAGTGTCGCTTATAAGAGAGACCCCATAAGGCTATCAGCTGATTTCTCTACAGAAACACTACAGGCCAGGAGGGAGTGGCAAGAGATATTTAAAGCACTGAAAGGAAAAAATTATGCGACCTAGAACACTCTATCCAGCAAGACTATCATTTAAAATAGAAGGGGAAAGGAAATGTTTTCCAACAATCAGAAGCTTAAATAATACAGAGATACAAAAACATTCTAAAGGAAATATTGAAAGGGCTTCTCTAAATCAAAAAAAAAAAAAAAAAAAAGAGGAAGAACTAGGATGGATGAAACCGCAATCAGAGAGCAGGCACTCAAATAAGCCAGCATACAGATGTAATCATAAACATGTTTAAAATAAAATTAAATTAAAAGAAAACAGAGATTTCAAAATCATAAAATGTGGGCAAGAGATGTAAGGAAATAAATAGATATTTTTTAAATTTTCTTTTTTTTCAGTTTTATTATGGCAATGAAATGATTTAACATACAGGACTATCAGGCTAAAACACACAATTATAGGAAGGGGTTTACATACTTAAAAAACAGGGCAAACACAAATCAAAACCTAATATTACTTTACATTCACAAAAAAAGAAAAAGAAAGTCATTCAAGCAGAAAATAACTGGAGACCATCCAACCAAAAAAAGAAAGGAATAATGGAGAATCATAGAATCAACTGTAAAACAAAGTTTAAAATGGCAATAAACAATCAACTATCAATTCTCACCTTAAATGTCAATGGACTGAATGCTCCAATAAAAAGACACAGAGTGGCTGATTGGATAAAAAAGAAAAAACCTTCAATCTGCTGTCTACAAGGAACTCACCTTAGGGCAAAGGACACATAGAGATTGAAAGTGAGGGGGTGGGAAAAGATAATTCATGCCAATGGACAAGAGAGGAAAGCAGGAGTTGCAAAACTCATATCAGACAAAATAGACTTTACAAAGAAGGCCATAAAGACAAAGTAGGACACTATTTAAGATTAAAGGATCCATTCAAGAAGATGATATTATAAGATGATGATATTACAATCATGAACATATATGCCCCAATATAGGAGCAAACAGCTATATACAACAAATACTAACAGACATAATAGGAGAAATTGATGGGACTACAATCATAGTAGGAGACATTAACACCCCACTCATATCAATTGACAGATTTTCTAGACATAAAATCAATAAGGCAACAGAGATCCTAAGGAAACAATAGAAAGGTTAGACTTAATTGACATCTTCAGGACATTACAACCAAAAAAATCAGAATATACACTCTTCTCAAGTGCACATGGCACATTCTCAAGAATTGATCACATACTGGGGCACAAAGCTAACCTCAACAAATTTAGCAGTATAGAAAATATTTTAAGTATCTTCTCTGACCAAAATGGGAAATCAACCACATACGAAAATAAATGAGAAAAAAAGTACTACATGGAGACTAAACAACATGCTACTAAAAAACAATTGGCCAATGAGGAAATCAAGAATGAAATTAAAAAATACCTGGAGACAAATGATAATGAAGGCACCACCTCTCAGAATCCATGAGTTGATGCAAAGGCAGTGCTCAGAGGGAAATTCATAGCAATACAGGCCTTCCTCAAAAAAGAAGAAAAATCTCAAATTGACAAATTAACCTACCACCTAAATGAATTGGAAAAAGAAGAACAATAAAAGACTTAAAGTCAGCATAAGGAAGGAAATCATAAAGATCAAAGAAGAAATCAATAAAATAGAGATTCAAAAAACAATAGAGAAAATTAATGAAACAAAAAGCTGGATCTTTGAGGAGGTAAAACAAAATTGACAAACCTCTGGTAGACTCATTAAGAAAGGAGAGAAAAAACCCAGGTAAACAAAATTAGAAATGTAAAAGGAGAAATCACAACAGATACTGCAGAAATGCAAAAAACAATAGGAGAATACTATGAACAATTATAACCCAACAAATTTGACAATCTGGAAGAAATGGACAATTTTCTAGAATCTTACAGCCTGCCAAAACTGAATCAAGTAGAAACAGACCAACTGAACAGACCCATCACTAGAAATGAAATTGAAGAGGTCATAAAATCACTCCCTAAAAATAAAAGTCCAGGACCAGATGGCTTCACAGGTGAATTCTATCAAACATGTAAAGAGGAATTGGTGCCCATCCTCCTGAAACTCTTTCCAAAGGTGGAAGAAGAAGGAATACTCCCAAAGACATTCTATGAGGCCACCATCACCCTCATTCCAAAACCAGACAGAGATACCACCAAAAAAGAAAACTATCGCCCAATATCATTGATGAATATAGATGCAAAAATTCTCAACAAAATCTTAGCCAACCGAATCCAACAACATACCAAAAAAATTATACACCATGACCAGGTTGGGTTCATCCCAGGTTCACCAGGATGGTTCAACATATGCAAATCAATCAGCATCATAAACCACATTAACAAAAAAAAGTCAAAAATCATATGATCATCTCAATAGATGCAGAAAAAGCATTGGACAAAGTCCAACATCCATTCATGATCAAGCCCCTTGCCAAAGTGGGTATAGAGGGAACATTCCTGAATATAATCAAAGCTATTTATGATAAACCCACAGCAAATATCATCCTCAATGGGGAAAATCTGAAAGCCTTCTCACTCAAATCTGGAACAAGACAGGGATGCCCACTCTCACCACTGCTCTTCAACATAGTTTTGGAAGTCCTAGCCACAGCAATTAGACAAACCAAAGAAATCAAAGGCATCCATATAGGAAGAGAAGAGATAAAACTGTCACTGTATGCAGATGACATGATACTATACATAGAAAACCCTAAGGACTCTACCCCAAAACTCCTTGAACTGATTCATAAATTCAGCAAAGTAGCAGGATAGAAGATTAACATTCAGAAGTCAGTTGCATTTCTGTATACCAGCAATGAAATATTAGAAAAGGAATACAAAAATATAATACCTTTTAAACTTGCACCTCACAAAATCAAATACCTCGGAATACACCTGGCCAAGGAGGTAAAGGACCTATATGCCGAGAACTATAAAACTTTAATCGAAGAAATCAAAGAAGAAGTAAAGAAATGGAAAGATATTCCATGATCCTGGATTGGGAAAATCAATATTGTAAAAATGGGCATACTACCCAAAGCAATCTACACATTCCATGCAATCCCTATCCAATGACCGAGGACACTTTTAACAGAACTAGAACAAACAATCCAAACATTTATATGGAACAACCAAAGACACAGAATCACCAAAGCAATCCTGAGAAACAAAAACCAAGCAGGAGGCATAACTCTCCCAGACTTCAAGAAATACTACAAAGCCACAGTCATCAAGACAGTGTGGTACTGGGATCAAAACAGACAGACAGACCAATGGAACAGAATAGAGAACCCGGAAATAAACCCTGACACCTGTGGTCAATTAATCTTTGACAAGGGAGGCAAGAACATCAAATGGGAAAAAGAAAGTCTATTCAGCAAGCATTGCTGGGAAACCTGGACAGCTACATGCAATGCAATGAAACTAGAACACACCCTCACACCATGCACACAGATAAACTCAAAATGGCTGAAAGACTTAAATATACGACAGGGCACCATCATTCTCCTAGAAGAAAACATAGGCAAAACACTCTCTGACATCAACATCATGAATAGTTTCTCAGCTCACTCTCCCAAAGCAATAGAAATTAGAGCAAAAATAAACCCATGGGACCTCATCAAACTGAAAAGCTTCTGCACAGCAAAGAAAACCCAAAAGAAAACAAAAAGACAACTTACAGAATGGGAGAAAATAGTTTCAAATGATGCAACTGACAAGGGCTTAATCTCTAGAATATATAAACAACTTATACAACCCAACAGCAAAAAAGCCAATCAACCAATAGAAAAATGGGCAAAAGACCTGAATAGACATTTCTCCAAAGAAGAGATACAGATGGCCAACAAGCACATGAAAAAATGCTCAACATCGCTGATTATAAGAGAAATGCAAATCAAAACTACCATGAGATATCACCTCACACCAGTCAGAATGGCCATCATTAATAAATCCTCAAATAACAAGTGCTAGAGGGGCTGTGGAGAAAAGGGAACCCTCCTGCACTGTTGGTGGGAATGGAAACTGGTACAGCCACTATGGAGAACAGTTTGGAGATACCTTAGAAATCTATACGTAGAACTTCCATATGACCCCACAATCCCACTCTTGGGCATCTATCCGGACAAAACTCTCCTTAAAAGAGACACGTGCACCCGCATGTTCATTGCAGCACTCTTCACAATAGCCAGGACATGGAAACAACCCAAATGTTCATCGACAGATGATTGGATTCGGAAGAGGTGGTATAGATACACAATGGAATACTACTCAGCCATAAAAAAGAACGACATAATGCCATTTGCAGCAACATGGATGGAACTAGAGAATCTGATGCTGAGTGAAATGAGCCAGAAAGAGAAAGACAAATACCATATGATATCACTCATAACTGGAATCTAATATCCAGCACAAAGGAACATCTCCTCAGAAAAGAAAATCATGGACTTGGAGAAGAGACTTGTGGCTGCCTGATGGGAGGGGGAGGGAGTGGGAGGGATCGGGAGCTTGGGCTTATCAGACACAACTTAGAATAGATTTACAAGGAGATCCTCCTGAATAGCATTGAGAACTTTGTCTAGATACTCATGTTGCAACAGAAGAAAGGGTGGGGGAAAAAATGTAATTGTAATGTATACATGTAAGGATAACCTGACCCCCTTGCTGTACAGTGGGAAAATAATAAATAAATAAATAAATAAAATAAATTTATACCAACAACAACAACAACAAAAAGAGAATTGCTGGGAAACCTGGACAGCTGCATGCAAATCAATGGATCTAGAACACACCCACACACCATGCACCAAAATAAACTAAAAATGGCTGAAAGACTTAAATATAAGACAAGACAACATCAAACTCCTGAAAGAGAACATAGGCAAAACATTCTCTGACATCAGCCTGATATTAACTTTCTTTTTCTCATATCATCTTCTATCACATTCTATCACAAGTGATTGGATATAGTTTCCTGTGCTATACAGCAGGACCTCATTGCTTATCCATTCTAAATGGAATACTTTGCATCTACTAACCTCAAACTCACAATCCATCCCAATCCCTCCTCTCCCCCTTGGCAAACTCTCAGGTTTTTTAGATGTAGGCAACAGAATCCAATTCTGGTTATTCATGGAGGAAATGAGTTTGTTGAAAGGATATGTGAAACTCATGGATGAATGTCCAAGAAAGCTAAGAAAATTGGCTCAATAAAATGGACAGGAATAAGACCATATATGCAGAACCGCAGTAAAGATCATATTTCATCATTGGTGTGATGAGGTCACTACTGTAGCCACCAAGCTCTGTTCACTGCCTCTTGTACCTCACCAGCACTACCAGAAATCATCAACTGTGCATAGTTCTTGGAGGCCTGGAAACCAGGTGTGATCACCTCCAGAGAGAAATGCTCACTTATTTTTTGCACCAACACCTCTTGATCCATAAGTTAGTGCATCTGATTGTCCACGTCTTGTTCAATTGCCTGTGCTCTAGTTCTCAAGGACACTGGAAGAGCATTATTTTGTCTACGTTGGAGGAAGTGAAAGACTTCAGAATGGGAAGAGGGATATAATCACAAATGTCCACTAGTGGGTTAGGAGGTGTGGTTATTTCAGGAGTTCCCATTGCAGCTCAGCAATAATGAATCTGACTGGTGTCCATGAAGTTGTGGGTTTAATCCCTGGCCTCGCTCAGTGGGTTAAGGATCCAGCATTGCTGTGAGCTGTTCTGTAGGTCACAGACTCAGCACAGATCCTGCATTTACATGGCTCTGACATAGGCTGGAAACTGTAGCTCCAATTCAATCCCTAGCCTGAAGCCTCCAAATGCCACAGGTGTGGTCCTAAAAAGAAAAAAAAAGAGAAAAGATATGGGTGTTCCAAATTTAAACACCTGTCCAACTTGTGTTTTCTTAACCCACAGGAGCTGCACTATTCTGGGATTACTTCCCTCCTTCTGCCGCAGGATCCTCCTGGTCTTTTCTATAGTTGAGATGTGGAACTTGTCTATGACTACATATTTGATGACCAATCAGTGCTGGACACGGGGAGTAGGTTCAAGAGCCAAGATGTCTCTTAAAATGTTGATTCTTCAGTTTCAAGGTTATAGGATCAAAAGGGAAAGATGAAAGGGGTCTCACAGGACATGGGCAGATGTTGCAAGTGTGGGCTGATTCAGTCCGTTTGTCTGGATAAAGATTTCTATTACAGAATCTGAGGTGTTATGACACTGAGTAAAGAAGGAGCTAAAATTGTAATAATTTTTGTGTAAAGAGCTAGAAGAATAGTTTCCTGCAGCCTATATATAAGGCTTGGTCAAAGTTTACACCTCTGAAATGTATCTGAGAAGCTATTCACCTTCCAAGTCTTTGACTGCACCAGGATAATAAATTCTTCCAAGGCAAAGGGGGCCCTGGCACTTGTCAAGTGATTGTAACCAAAGAATGAAGCCAACTTTGGGTTAGTTAACTCTGGCCCTTCACATTTTCTAGAAAGGAATGTATATACCAAATACTTTTCTTTTGGATTTCCCTGTTTTCTCATATTTCCTCTGTTCTGCCTCCCACACCCACCTTTTTCCTTCTCCTTCTTTAGGTGGTAGTTTTGTTTTTGATCTCCACTCTTTACCAACAATAAGCCATCCCTCTTATCACTTTAGCCTTTTCTAGGAATCCCCCCTGCTCCCATGGAAAGAACTTTCTTAAGGTAAAGAAATGATCAGGAGAGAAAACTAATTCAACAGTTTTGAAATGCAGTTGGGAAATTCCATCAAAAAATTTGCATTTAGATATCTTCCTCTTCTAGGAATTTACCTCATAAAGTGAGAATATATAATCAATAAATATATATATATTATATTAGTGAATATACACACATATAGTTTAACATTGCATATACTATCATTGTCTATGATAGTGAAAATTAGAATTAATATTCATGCATACTAACAGAATTTTGGTTCATTGTGTTCAGTAGCTAGATAGATGGTATTATTTGTTCAGTATCTTCCTTCCTTTCCTGTCTTTGACATGGCTTCACTGAGGGCAGAATAAAACTCTCCACCCCATTGACGTTGGGCTTGCTCTAGCCAGCAATTTATGAACAGAGATAACAAATGCTGCTTTGAATAAAGAGCTTTAAATGAATTTCAGACATTTGGTTTGCCCTCTTGAGCACTAACCTTCATCATGAAAAGAAAAGCTCATTCCATGTAGTTAGGGACCTTTAGCTTGGATCTCAGAAAGAGAAATAGACCTGAACTGAATAGACCTGAACTTGACCTGAAGCACAGTTGCCTCTTTCAGCCTACACAATTTTGACTGAGAAATAAAAGTCTGTTATATGTCATGGAGGTTTTAGATTGTGTCTTTTCTTTCTTTCGGCTGCACCCACAACGTATGGAAGTTTCTGGCCCAGGGAATGAATCTGAGCCACAGCTATGATTGACTCCACAGCTCTGGCAGTGCTGGTTCCTTAACCGAGTGGAAACTCTTAGAACATTTCTTATTCAACCAATTCTATATATATATGTGTGTATATATATATATATATATATATATATACACACACACACACTATGAATTATTGCACAGCCTTTAAAAAGAATTATTGTGCTCCACAACTGAAATGGCTTAGATCATTTCTTATTCAGTACTTCAAAGTAAATCCCAACCAATTCTATATATATATATATATACATACATATATACACTATGAATTATTGTGTAGTCTATAAAACGATTAATTCCTGGCCTTGTTGAAATTTCATCAATAGCGCTGAGGCACATATAGGTATCCCAAACCTTACTAGCCACTCTTTGTCCTTTTCTCTATTTCTTCATGCATGTGCTATTGATAATAGCAGTAATAATAATAATAATAATAATAATAATAATAATACTCATAAATGGTACTTACTGTGAACCAGTCCCTGTTATGGTGTTTTACCTATATTGTACTCATCAAATCCCTACAACAACCTTTAATGATAGATACCATTTCTCCATTCTTTACACAGGGATAGCTGAGGCAGAGAGTACTTGCAAATTTGTCAACTTTTTCACTGTATTGGAAGCCTAAAAATATGGTTTTTGTTTTTGTTTTTCATAATGTAAGTGCCTAACTTAAGATTTAATTGAGGAGGCATCCACTTTAAAGGCTACCTTGAATAAAAACACAGCCAGCTACAAATGTTAAAAAGCCAGCTCCCATCTGCCCTTTCCCATTTTCTTTAGAGATCTTGATTGATTAAATGAACTAGTCATTTGGGCCACTTGATTTTTTTTCTTCATCTTCTTCTGCTTTAAATGTTTGCTCTTTTGTCGAGGCCTTGGGAAGGGGGAAGTTCCCCAACCAGGAATTGAATCCATGACACAACAAGGACTTGAGCCACAGCAGTGACCAGCCAGATAACTAATCGCTAGGCTACCAGAGAATTCCTGTTCTTTTGATTTAAATCAATTAATAAAAAGTAACCCTAGGAAATTCTAGGCCCCTAAATTCAACCCCAATAAAAGCATAACCCCAAACCCACACTGTCTCCCCCTTTCTGCAACCACATTGCATGGCCCCAGGTGTGCCTTGTGCTTTCCAGGACCTGTGAGCAATAAATACATTTTTTTCAAAGTTATCACCAAAGAACTGCTAAGGGCACCTTGCAATCATAATAAGAATCACAGGGGATAGTTTAGCTTACTGTTTATTGCTAGGAACAAAACAATATAGCAAGTAATGATAAAGTTGGGATTCTAATTCACTGTATCTGTGTCCAGAGTTTGTCCCCTTAACCAGTACCCTATACCACCTTCAACAAAGCCCTTTATCATTTTCCCTTGGGCTTCTGACTTCTTTCATTCTGACCTATTTAAGGAAAATTATTTGAAGATCATATGTTGGCACAAAAGAACTATGTATCTCTATTTTTTTCAGTGTAATTATAAATACCATCTCCTTATCTCTCAAAGGGGTACCTTTCTTTACATTAGCAACAATCCATCTGAAAATGAAATCAATAAAACAATCCCACTTACAACAACGTTAAAAATAATAAGATATTTAGGATTAAGTTTAACCAAGATGGTGAAAAATCTTTAGAATAAAAACATTAAGACATTGATGAAAGAAACTAAAGCAGGCACAAATAAATGGAAAGCTATCTCATGTGCATGGACTGGAAGAATTTCTATTGTTAAAAATCCATGCTACCCTAAGTGATATACAGATCCAACACAATCCCTATCAAAATTCAAAAAAATATAAAATATGTGTGGAACCACAAAAGACTCTAAACATCCAAAACAAGTTGGAAGAACAAAGCTGAAATATCATATTTCTTGATTTCTAATTATATTACAAAGTTGTAGTAATTTTAAAAATAAGTATGGTACTAGCATAAAAACAGACACATAGACCAATGGAACAGAATAGAGTCCAGAAATAAACCCAAGCATATATTGTCAACTAATCTTTTACAAAATGACAAAACACACATGGGGAAGGATAGTCACTTAAGCAACTAGTGTTGGAAAAACTGGATATCCACCTGCAAAAGAATGAAACTGGACTTCTAGCTTACATCTGCCACATAATTTTTAACTTGAAATGAATTAAAAACTTCAACTTTTACACCCAAGCAATACCTGCAATTGAGGTTTTCTCCTGGGAGGCAGACACCAGTCAGCATGGCTCAAGCATTTGTGAGCAGCAAAATCCAGCCCAGGAAGGTGGATAGTTTCCATCAAGCCCACCTGCCCCTACTGCAGTAAGACCCAGGAGCTCCTCAGACAATTTCCCTTCAAAGAAGGGCTTCTGGAATGTGTTGATATCTCAGCCACCAGTGACACAAATGAGATTCAAGCTTGTCTGCAACATCTCATGGGAGCCAGAATGGTACCTCGGGTCTTTATTGGTAAAGAGTGTATAGGTGCATGCACTGATCTAGTAAGCATGCACAAAAGAGGGGAGATCTTGACTCGCCTTGAGCAAATTGGAGCTCTGAAATAATTGCAGAGAAGATCCAAGCTTATAGCCCCCTTGAGAGCTGGATGGCATTGCAGATAATAATAGTACTTCCTGGTGGATGGACCCAGGGTTACCTTCACCCAGCTTCAGCAACTGTTTACTTAAAATTCTGAAATGTATTAACCAAAATAATTGGGGGGAGTGGGTTTTTGGGGGGCAAAACCAGATTTTTCTTCTGACTCTGTATTAAAACTAGACCAACTTGCTCTCCCCCCCAAAAAAACTTAAAATATAAGACATGAAACCATAAAACTGCTGGAAGAAAACAGGAAAAATATTTCTTGACATTGGTCTTGGGGGAAATATTTTTTGGCTATGTCATCAAACACAAACAAAAAGCAAAAATAGACAAGTGGGACTATATCAGTCTAAAAAGTTTCTGCACAGCAAAAGAAATAACAAGTTTCAACCTATGGAATGAAAGAAAAAATTTGCAAACCATATATTTGACAAGGGGTTACTAGACAAAGTATATAAGGAGTTCATACAACTCAATAGCAAAACAAAATGAAAAAATAATTTAAAAAGACATATAATCCTATTTTAAAATGAGCAAAGGACAACAATAGACATTTTTCCAAAGAAGACATACAAAGTTTCCAACAGATATATGAAAAAGTGCTTACCATCCCTAACCACCAGGAAATGCAAATCAAAACCACAATGAAATTACCTCATAATAGGTAGAATCGGTGTTTTCAGAAAGGTAAGAAATAACAAAGGTTGGTGAAGGGGTGGAGAAGTTAGAATCATTTTACCCTGTTGGTGAGAATGGAAAATGATGCAGCTGCTATGGAAAGCACTATGGAAATTCCTCAGAAAATTAAAAATAGAACTAGCCCATGATTCAGCAACTCCTTTTCTCAGTATATAAAGAAGGGAATGAAAATAGAGCCTTTAAAAGATATCTGTTATCTCATGTTCATCATAACATTAATCACAATTGAAATCATACAATAACAACCAAAGTGCCCATCAGCAGATGAATGGACAAAGAAATTGTGGCATATTATACATAGACAATGAAATATCATTCATCCTTCATTTCTAGTGATGTGTCTGTTCTGTTTACCTATTTCTTCTTGATTTAGTTTTGTCAGGCTTTAAGATTCTAGAAAATTGTCCATTTCTTCCAGATTGTTAAATTTGTTGGCATATATTGTTGATAGTATTTTCTCATGGTTTTTTGTATTTCTGTACTATCCATTGTGACTTTTCATTTTTCATTTCTTATTTCGTTTATTTGGTTTTTTTCTCTCCTCTTCTTGGTGAGTCTAGCCAGAGGTTTGTCAATTATGTTTATCTTTTCAAAGAACCATCTCTTGGTTTTATTAATTTTCTTATTGTTTTTTGAATCTCTATTTTATTGATTTCCTATTTGATCTTTAGGATTTCCTTCCTTCTGCTGACTTTAGGTTTTATTTGTTCTTTTTCTAATTCATTTAGGTGGTGGGTTGTTGATTTGAGATTTTACTTCTTTTTTGAGGAAGGCCTGTATTGCTATGAAATTCCCTCTGAGGACTACTTTTGTGGCATCCCATAGAGTTTGAGTGGTTGTGTCTTCATTATAATTTGTCTCCAGGTATTTCTTAATTTCCTTCTTGATTTCCTCATACTAAGTGAAGTAAGTCAGAAAATGAAAGACAAAAACCATATGATATCACTTATATCTGAAATCTAATATACATCACAAATGAACCTTTCAACAGAAAAGAAAATCATGGATTTGGAGAACAGACTTGTGCTTGCCTAGGTGGAGGGGGAGGGAGTGGGATGGATTGGGAGCTTGGGGTTAATGGATGCAAACTGTTGCGTTTGGAGTGGATTAGGAATGAGATCCTGCTGTGTATCACTGAGAACTATGTCTAGTCACTTATGACAGAGCACGATAATAGGAGAAAAAAAATGGATACATGTATGTGTAACTGGATCACTATGCTGTAGAGTAGGGAAAAATGTATTGGGGAAATAACAATAATAAAAAATTAAATAAGAAATATTATTCATCCCTAAAAGAGGATACCCTGACATTTGCAACAACATGGATAAAGCTAGAGAACATTATGTTAAGTGAAATTAGACATACCACAGAAAGGAAAAAAAAAATGCATGATATCTCATTATTTGGAATATAAAACATCAAACACATAGAAATAGAGAATAGAACAGAGGTTATCAGAGTCAGGGAGTTGGGGGGGGAATGTAGACGTTGGTCAAAGGATACAAAGTTGTGTAGGAGGCGTAAGTCAAGAGATCTAATGTGTAATCTGATGGTTGCAGTCAGTAACACTGCACAGAATCCTGGAAATTCACTAAGAGTTTTTAGATTCTGGGTGCTCTCACCACCCACAAAATGGTAATCATTTGAGGAGATGATACATTAATGAGCTTGATCATAGTAATCATATAAAATCATCATGCTGTATTCCTTTAATATATATAATTTCTATTTGAAAAATAAAGAAATTTTATTGTCTTCCTCCCTCAAACCCTGATGATTTTCTGACTTTCTAACTTTCTAACATCTGATTTTCTAACTTTCTCCACCACTGTTTAATTGTCACTTTTAGAAATACAATTTTCTATATAAATGGTTTATATAGCTAACAACTTAGATGCTCAGTTCCTGAACTGTTTAGCTTCAACAATCCTTTACTGGACCCCCAGCTCAGTCACCCACCCATGTGGTCATATCTTAGACATTGCCCTTATAATCACTGCACATCTGGTGAAATCTCCATTTTAAATAACTTCTTATCGGCTTCTATTTTTTCACCTTTTTAAATTTAGTTTTCCAATTCCAACAATTCTCTGGCACCAATGAGATCATTATCCTGTGAAGTTGTTTTTAAGTATTACCTCATTTATGCCCTTCTTTCTCATTTAAAAAGAATACACTTTTATGGTCCAGAACTAGAACCACCTTCCTGTAAATGCCTTTAATTCTTTTGTTTCCCTTTGCTCTACCTGGCAAAGCCTCAGCCTTAGATAAGACCAACATTTTTTTTATTCATGACAGTATTTGATTAGATTAATATTATTGGAGAATATCACTTACCCATGCTGATTTGACTACTTTCATACTCATGAACAAATTACCTAAATGGACACTTCATATCAGCAGAGTTGGGGCTTACTGTAACATTCCTGGTACTTCAATTTCTCAAACTCTAGCATACTTCATGCCTTTCTAGAAATTTCTAAAACACATCTGTTCCCACTATGCTCAGTTGAAATCTCTCCAAGTATATGTCATGTTCTTTCCATCAATTCCACCAGCCCATCCACATCTGAATCCACATATTCTGACTTTTTATTACAGGGGAAGAAGTCTCTCAGTTCCTTTGATAAAGTCATCCACTTAATAGCTGCTTATCCCCTTCCCAGAATATTACTCTTACAGTCAATTACTTTTTCTATTGAATCATTAATTTCTAATTATATATTAGGATCATTTCTATCAGCAAACAGTACATGCTTAATATCATTAGTCTTTATAACTATTAGAAGAAATTCTTCTTTTACCCAGGTCCTTCTCAAGGTCTACACCATTTTTGTCTACCTCCTACCAAAAACAAACAAACAAACAAACAAAAAAAACACCCTATATTGGGGAAGTGTCTTTCATCACAGCCTCCATTTACGCACTTGCAATGTTGTCAAAAAAATAACCGTAATGGCAATTTCTCTCCAAAACATCACAGAACTGTCCTTATCAAAGAAGATATTACTTTCCAAATCTAATAATCAATTATATGTTCTTTTTTCCTTGTTGTTTATCAGCTTTTTTTGAAAGTCTTACTTTTTTTATTTCCCCAATTCATTATTTTTTTCTTTTCTACTGTACAGCATGCTGACCCAGTTACACATACATGTATACATTCTTTTTTCTCACCTTATCATGCTCCATCATAAGTGACTAGACATAGTTCCAGTGCTACAGAGCAGGATCTCACTGCTAATCCATTCCAAATGCAAGAATCTGCATCTATTAACCCCAAGCTCCCAATCCACCACACTCCCTCCCCCTTCCCCTTAGCAACCACAAGTCTATTCTCCAAGTTCATGATTAACTTTTCTGTGGAAAGGTTCATTTTAATAACCTCTCAACTCTGAGTGATCACTTCTATATTGTGGAAGTATTCTTTTATAGGTTTCTGATACACCAAACTTACCTACTTTCTTCCTAGGAGTGGCAATTTCCCAGTTTCCTTTGCTACCTCTTCTCCTAGACCTTGAAATATTGGACACAACTCGCAGCTCAGAGCTCTCTCTATAGTCCTCTTCTCTCTTCTACATTTCCTTACTGGGCAATTTTATCCAGTCTCATGCCTTCAACATCATGTACATTTTGTTATGACATTCCTATCTTAAGATCTTTCTCTAAGCTTCAGTAATAATGTATCCAGCTACCTTTGAAATATCTTCATTTCAATAGATATCACAAAATTATCATGGCCAAAATGGAGTTATTAATTCCCCTCCTCCCCCACAAAAAAAAAACAAAGTCAACATGCCCTATACTTCTGCAGAAACTTCCACATATAAATTCATGGAAAATGACTCCACCAACTTTCATGTCCATCCTTGATTGTTCTTTTTTCTTTACACATTACAGCTGGGCTATCGGTGTGTCTAAACAGCTCTGCCTACCATATGTTCCAAATATGACGACCTACCCTTGTGTTGGAGCTACTGTGAACCCTCCCCCTTCCAGTCTCCATTGTCAGTGACCTATGCTGTCTTTAATGGATTGACGCAAAAGTTCAGATGAAATAACTCAGTCAACTATGAGTAATGAACTGCTTATTCTAACTGTGAGTTGAGAAGGACAAGAGATCACAAAATTGCTAAAATTTTAGAGATGCTTAGGTGACTCTATGGTCTATTCAAAAATCACTCCACTGTAAGATGTAGTAACTCACATTGTCTTCTCTCTGGAAAACAGCACATGCCACTCCATCACTGAAGTCATCAACTTCCACAGGTCAAACTGACTTGTAACCATTTGGCTTAGTAATACCCTATGCCCACATCAGATCTGAAAGATGAGGGCTTCAGATTTGGTGATCTTAAAATATCTTTTCAGTTCCAATTTCATGAGATTCAGAATCAGTCAACAGGGACCATAATTCTTTATTCATGCATTCATTTCCCTGGCTCAGGGAAGATTTTCCCACAGGAATGTGAAACTTACCAGCTATGAGGGGTATCACCCATCTATCTGAGGCACTTTCAAGTTAGATCTTAGCTCCATAGTTTCAGGAGATGTGCTGTCATTTCCTTTTTGCCTGAGAACCCAGTTGGAAGTTTCCTGAGATACAGAATTTACTGAAAAGCCTTTGCAGAGCACCTTTCACCTCCTGGTTCTTCAGGCTGTAGATGAGTGGGTTTAGCATGGGGGTAACTACTGTGTAAAAGATGGCAACCTGGCAATCCTGGTCCAGGTCATAGCTGGAGGAGGGTCGGAGGTACATGCGGATCACAGAGCCATACAGGAGCAGCACAACCAGGATGTGGGAGCTGCAAGTGGACAGGGCTTTGCGCAGGACAGCAACTGAGTGCATGTGGGCTATGGCAACGCCTATGCGGGTGTAGGAACCTAAAATAAAGAAGAAGGGGCTGACCACCACAGCTACACCCTCTGTAAATATTAGCATTTCACTGACCACTGGGCGGGTGCAGGAGAGCTTCAGCAAGGGTGTGATGTCACAGAAGAAATGGGTGAGCTGGTTGCCACAGAAAGTTAGGCGGGTGACCAGGACACTGTAGAGGAAGCTGTTGAGGCTGACGACCACCCATGAGGTCAGTGTTATTCGAAGACAGAGGCGATGGCTGATGATGGCTGAGTATCTTAAGGGGTCACAGATAGCAACATAGCGGTCATAGGCCATTGCGGCCAACAAGTGGCCTTCCATGCTGCCCACAGCCATAAAAAAGAAGAGCTGGATCATGCAGCAGTTAAAGGAGATGGTTCTATTCCCAGACAGCATGTGTGCCAGCATCTGGGGAACAGTGATGGATGTCAGAAATATGTCAATAAAAGAAAGGTGGCTGAGTAGGAAATACATGGGGGTCTGAAGCTTTGGGTCTGAGACGGCAACGATTAATAACAGGGCGTTGCCCATAACTGCCACCAAGTACATGATAAGGACAATTCCAAAAATGACTGGTTGCATCTCTGGCCAGCTGGACAGGCCCAATAAGACAAATTCAGTTACTTCTGTCCTATTTCTAGTGGTCATGAGACTCGATCCACATCACCTGCAAAGAGCAAGCGTGAGGAAAAAATAATGCTGAAGTTTTCTCTGGGGTACTTTCAGGAAACATCTTTTCTTGCATGAATGTCCTCAGTTTTACAAAATGTTTTTTTTCCTTTCATTTCCTTCCCTTTCCATTATTCATCGACTTTACCCACCTACTCTTCAGTATATTCCAGGGTCATTTCTTGACCACTTAAAAATCTCTCAATTTGGCTGATACTAATGATAATAGGAGAAATCACACATGGTCCTAGCTTTTATGAAATGCACTGTATAACAAGGAAGACAGCACAAAACACACAGTTCCTTTGGTGCTTTTGAGAGTTACAGAGCATACTAAATATCATGCACTAGATCCTCACGACAGTCCCAATGGTAGAAACTACTTTCAGCCTCACACTGCAGATAAGAAAGCTAAAGCAAAGGGATTACTCTAGTGAAGGTCTTCTAGGGTCTGAGCAACAGACTCAACCCTGGACGTAACCCTGTATAGTTTTACTGGACTTAAGCACCACACATCACTAGTTGTCAGAGCTGGAAAGAGAAGGGGAAGATGTCAAGACTCCAGCCAGAAGTCTGAGTCTCTATACACCTCTGATGAGGGACTGAAGTGAACACCTGGTCCCAGATTTGTGTGTCCAGAAACTCAGTTCTGTTCTTCTGGTAGGGGAGCTCTTGTTCCATTAAGTCAACTGAACTTACTTGGGATGAGGGTAGCAGTGATTCATATAATCACTGACTTTATTAATGATTCATTTTCAAGGAATAATACAATCTGCCAGTGGGTGAGAGTCTCAGGTCTTTTCTGCTCAGGTTTTCCCTATCAGCAGAGTTATGGCACACCAAAGAAGTGAATTTTTGAGATTGCGTTACAGATAAGGATCTGTTTCTTTATGAAGGTGAGAAAAGTAATTTTAAAATAGTAGAGTGTAAGAGAACATACAATAAAAAGTAGAGGTCTCTTACTCTAAGATAATACACCTCCATATTTAGTTTTACCACTTGTGGTGGTTTTTATTACCTCTATGTCTCTAAATACTATCTACTTGCTTATACATCTATGTATCAGTTTAAGAATATCTTTCAGGTTTCCATTTCCAAAGATGAAGTTTTATCTCTTCTTCCTTTCCCCTTTTTCAATGATGATTTTAGCTGTTCGATTAGTTGCTTTCCTGCTTATAAAAGTTATGCCTCAATTTATATCCTATCCACTTCAGACTCCACTTATCTTCTTCACCCCTACACCCTCCCAACAACTGAAAAGCTGCATCTTGATTTGTGTTTTGTCGAGACTGAAAACATACAAATTATGAGTAGTAGCCATAGTTAAGACTTCTAAGTAAATGCTGAAACTCAGTAAACATTTATTCAAGAGTAACTCTGTATTTTTCACTGAAGAGTAAAATAATGTGCCAGGATTACACTTACCCTTTTTTATTTTTTTTATTTATTTTAGGGCCATACTTGCAGCATTTGGAAGTTCCCAGGCCAGGGGTCGAATGTGAGCTCCAGCTGCCAGCCTACACCACAGCAATGTGTGATCCAAGCCGTATCTGTGACCTACGCATCAGTTTATGGAAATACCATATCATTAACCCACTGAGTGAGGCAAGGGATTGAACCCACAGGCTCATGGATACTAGCTGGGTTCTTAATCCTCTGAGCCACAATGAGAACTCCCTACATTTACTCTTTTATGAGTCCAATGTTCCACCCCTCTAAAAGAGAATATTCCTAACATTCAGATAAAGAATCAAAATTATTTTAAGAACATCTCTCTATCTGTGTGTGTGTGTGTGTGTGTGTGTGTGTGTGTGTGTGCTTTCTTTACTCTAAAGATCATCTATTAAGCAGGAGCTTAAAAGAGAAAGAAAACTTATGTTTTCCAGTGTTTGTTTGTTCTTTCATCTTTATTTCTTCATGTAGCTTTCTCCATGCCAGTGGGTATAGCTCAAATGATATGCTCTTGTGATCCTATCCTTCTTTCAAGGAAGTGGCCACACACACGCATCTGAATAGATGTATAGATGAAAGTGAAAGAGAAGAAGAAATGGGAAAAAAGATTGAATAAGTCCCGTCATGGGGAAAAGGTGAGAGAAAATGATCTTCAAGAAGGAAAAAAAAAGTCAAAGACAATAGATTTACCCATTATGAGGATAAGACTATAATATTGTGAGTCCATTTTCTTTTAAGCAAAGCAAAACAGTATGTTAAAGCCAGTTAAACACAAAAACAGTACTAAGCAGTGGTAGTGTTCTTGTTGGATGACTTCTTCAGTACTCATCTCTGTATCTTTGTTATTTTCTGATATCCTAATATAATTATAATCAGAATATGAGCTCTGTGGATCCTGTTCAGATGACTTTGAGGGGTCAGGATGCTGGTGCAGGAGAAGACAGGGAGGGGGGTTGTTCCTTTAGGAGAAATATGAATATACACATATATATAGACTTGTGCACCTCAGATCAGTAAACTATACTGAAATTAGGAAGAAAAAAACAAAAGAGAGAATTCCTGGGAATGATACAGAAAACCATCTCTGGTTTCCCAGTTCCCACCTGGTACATCAGGGACATGCAGCGTCATGATGAAGGTAGAGCGCTAGGATGCCAAGCACAAATTGTACTTATTCTTGTCTTTCCTTTCTGATGAAAGCACCAAGCAACATATGAGTCCTCAGTGTTTTATCCATAGTTAAATGTCAGGAATATGTTCTATATAATGTCTCTTTGATCTACATCATATTTCTACCCTGATCCCTTCTGTGGATGAATCACAAAGGTTGAATCAGAGATGTATAAATCTGAACCTATGCTCTGTCTCAAGACTACATCTTCAAAACTCTCACAAAATAAATTAGGTCCTCTGTCACACATTTCTTGCACCTGGCACTGTGCCCTTTCTCTCTATACCTCTCTGATTGCATGACTATATTCTCCAACTAAGCCTTCAGATTTTCACTCAAAAACATATTGTTCTGTGTCATAACTTACAATTCCTCCATCCCATTGCTTTCCTTGACTAATACTTGTACCTCATTCTATTCTATAGTATTTTGTGTACCAATGTCACACTGTTTTCTGCAAAAGGAAGACAGTTCCTTGTTTTATATTCCCTTTCTATTTACTATTAGGATACAATGTAAATTTAATCTCACCTTTTCTCTGGATCTAACATCACACACTCAATTCAGAAAATCTGGGTAGAGCTGTGTTCCCTCTTCTCCACATTTGCACAAAATAAAGTGTTCCATTTTTATAATTTTCCATAGAAGCTTTTCTATAGAGCAGCTCGTCCCAATGAGGCTGGCTCACTTATGTGTACTCCCTCTGGGACTCTACCAACTCCTGGAGGCTCCAATTTTGTTCATGTAAAACATTAATTAGAATGGGCTGAACCCTTATACCTTCAAGGACCAACTGGGGTTGTAACACAGGTGCCTGCTCCTCCCCTATCTTTATATCTAAATGTTACTGAGGCAAAAACCATAAAGTCTCTGAAAACAATTGTGTCTGTAGAGAAGTTCTATCCTTTGGGGGACACCGTTGCTTCACATAATGTCAACAGTTAGGCAAAAGATAACCTTAAGGGCAACTCAATTTCCATTTCATCATTTCAGGAAGCCATCTTTCCTAATCTATCCTTTCTATAATTGTTGAGTGTTTGCTATTAATCCAAACATCTTAATTTAGCTGAGTTCATTGAAAGGCATGAGGTTTTATGTTATAGCCATGGGACAACTCTGATGGCCACTATGTTTCCATTCTGCTCACCAGTGACTTCCTCATTTCCTGCCCTCAAGCAGTTGCATCCTTTGCTGGATTTCATCTACCTGTTTTGCTTCTCTGTTTTAGAACAGTCACATTCAGAATATTTGATTTAAACATGACAGCAGAATATAGAGCACCAAACCAAAAACACTGAGATTGTTTGAAAATTGGAGAGATTCTTCCGAATGCAGACTCTTGTGACCAAGAACAAGTAGGGGTTGGTCTGGGTAATTTAAAATTCCAAAAAGATCTTCTATACTGGCTCAGTGGCTTTTATCACTGGCTCTCTGTTCTTGTTGTTGATGCATAGTCCTTCATATTTTTTTTACAGTTCCTATAATATTGATTCTGATGGCATTTGCCAATTATTTTGGTGTTTCAAGGGAAGAACTACCCCTGGAGTTTCCTCTTCCTTGTTTTTCCCCAAATGGCTCTGTTGGCATTTGGAATCTCCCAGTCTATACTGCTGTCCCTCATTGGAAAATGACCCACCCCCTTCTGAGTTATGTAATTTCATTCAAGTCTTCACAAATTGACCTACAGATTCAGTGCAATCTCTCTCAAAATCCCAGTGAACTATTTTGCATAAAAGGAAAAAAGCAAACCTCATATTCATATGAAATTGTATGGAACTATGAGTACTCAAAACAATCTTGAAAAAACTCAAAGTTGGTTTGAACAAAGTTGAAGGACTAATCTGTCCCTATGTCAAAACTTATTACAAAACTACAGCAATAAAAAGAATATGGTAGTTGCAAAAGGAAAGGCATATAAAACTATGAACTGTAATTAAAACCCAATAATAAACCCATTTATATTTGTCAATCAATTTTTGACAAGGCAATGAAGAACAGTGGGGAAAAGATAATCTCTTCAAAAAATAAGGTGTTGGAGAAATTGGATAGACCCAAATAGAAAAATAAAATTGAAACTCTATCTTACACCAGACACGAAAATTAGCTCAAAATGGATTAAAGACTTAAACATAAGACCTGACGCCATAAAACTCCTAAAAGAAAACAGGACGGAAATTCCTTCATATTAATCTGGGCTATGATTTTCTGGATATGACGACAAAAGCAAAAATCAAGTGAGACTACATCAAACTATAAAGCCTCTGCAAAGCAAAGAAACAGTGGAATGGCAACCTACAGAATGGGAGAAAATATTTGCAAACTGTGTATCTGAAAGGGGTTAATATCCAAAATATATAAAGAACTGACACAATTCAGTAATAAGAAGAACCAAAACATCTGATTGAAAAATGAGCAGATCTGAGTAGACACAAGAATCTAAAAGCAAATGGGTGTGTGTACATGTATAATTGAATCAATTTGTTGTATAGCAGAAATTATCACAACATTGTAAATCAACTATATTTCAATAAAACTTTAAAAAATGAAACAAAAAAGAAGATATCCAAATGGCTAAGAATGTGCTCAACATCAATACTCATCAGGAAATGCAAATCTGAACTGCAATAAAGGAGTGCGTTTGTGCCTTGGTGGGCTAAGGATCTGGAATTGTTACTGACATGGCTCTTGTTACAGCTGTGGTGTGGGTTCAGTCCCTGGCCTGGGATTGTCCACACACTGTGGGTGTGGCCAAAAAAATGGCAATGAAAGGAGCTCTGCACACATTAGAATCTATCATCAAAAAGACAAGTGTTGGCAAAGATGTGAAGAAAAGGGAGCACTTGGACACTGATGGTGGAAACATAATTTGGCACTACAGAAGATAGTATGGAGGTTCTTAAAAAAAACTAAAAATATAACCCACATATTATCCAGCAATTCCATTTCTGGGTATATATCCAAAGGAAATGAAAACAGGATATCTGCAAAAAAGATATCTGCACTCCCATGTTTCTCACAGCATTTTCACAATAGCCAAGATTTGGAGACAACCTAAGTGTCCGTCAATGGATGAATGGATAGAGACAATGTGGTACATACCTACAATGGAATATTATTAGATCATGAAAAAGAAAGAAATCCTGCCCATTTGTGACAACATGGATGGACCTCCAGGGCATTAAGCTAAATGAGATAAGTCAGACAAAGTCAATACTGTATCATCTCACTTACATCGGGAATCTAAAGAAAACGAACTTACAAAAACAGAGAATAGAATGGTGGTTGCAAGGAACTAGGGAGTGGGGGAGGTGGGGAGATATTGTTTAAGGGTACAAACCTATGATTCAATGTCTTGGAGATAATGCACAGCACAGTGATTATAGACAACAGCACTATTATAAACTTCAAAGTTTATAAGAGACTAGGTCTTAATTGTTACCATCACAAAAGAGAAATGATAATTATATGACTGTGATAGAGGATAACGCTATGCTGGTAATCACATTGCAATATACAAATGTATCAAGTCAACACATTGAATTTATGCAATGTTACATGTCCATTATATGTTGATTAAAATGTTTTAATTGACATTGTAAATCTCTCAAGAGCTAACAAAATAGAGCCCAATGTCTAGTTTCCAAAAAACTAAGTATAGCAATTTTTTTCCCTCTACTATTGAAATAGTTCACTGCTCCCTGCTTTATGCAGCAAACTATTTAGCTTGCATTTATTCCATATATTTTACTCAAGAAATGTAAGTTAAAATGAGCATATGTAAAATAGAATTCACAAGCATCAGAATTAAGATGCTCACACTATGAGGCATGGAAACTGGGGCTCGCATGTGGAATAGCAAAATCACGGCCCCAATTTCACACTCACTTCTGGGCATATATTTGCTCACTTAAAAAAAAAGGTAGCAAGTTGCCATCTCTATTTACCTCAACTTTACCTCAACTCTCACTTCCACTAACTCTCTGATATACACCAATATGCTTCCCACAGGCAGGAACACCAAGTTCAAGGTGACTGCAATTAACTTCAGTCTCTGCTTTAGTTCAGAATTTCACAATATTTCTTCAAAACATTGTAATTAAATAACCCAGGATTATTATCTACTTTGATAAGTCAAGATAAATGGCCTGAGGGAAGGTTCCAGAGGCACATTGATGAGGAAACCCTGGCCTGAATGTGTAAAGGTCACCACTGTCAGAGTACCATATCAATAAGCTGAATCTGGAGTTCCGTAAATTGTCCAGCAAAATCATCCCATGCAAATACAAAACTAGACATGCTCCTGTCTGTCCATCTCTTTCCTCACTTAACCAATATGGCATGAGGCAGGCTAATCAGGAGTCCACCCTCCCTCCCTTAAGCAGCCTTTGGAGTGCACACTTGGTGTCCTTGCTGTGGAGGCTGTACACAAAAGGGTTGGCCAGAGGTGTGATGGCAGTGTACATCATGGCAGCCACCGTATCCTGATCCTGGGAGTTCTGGGAAGGAGGCTGGAAGTAGACCCAGATGATGGTGCCATATAGAAAGCCAACCATGGTGAGGTGGGACCCACAGGTGGAGACCCCACAGAGGTGACTAGCCACTGAAGGCAAACATAGGATGGTGGCCCCAGGGCAGAGGTAGGAGAGTACAACGAAAAAAAATTCCTATACTCACTGTCTTTAACTTCTCATCTTCTACTCACAGTTCATCCCACAGTGGTTCTCAGGATTTCTTCCATCTGAACCTGTAATGAAAAATATATTCCATTTAATACATGATATAGACAGAAATGTTTCCTTATAGGTACTTAGGTGTTGCAGTGAAATTGCTTCAGGTTGTAATGAAATAACTTTTTTTAATTTTTTATTTGATTCAGTTGGTTAACAGCATCATCAGACACCTGATTGCCCAAATCAAAAACTGGGGGAATCTCCCCTTCACTTCCCATGTTCAATCACTCCTTGACTTGTTTTCCTTTGCTCTCAGACCTCTAACACTATTTAAATTTCAGCATCTCTGGCCAGTTCTACTTTCATAGTCTAATTACTAGTTTCTTTACTTATCCCACCTGGTAGATCTTTTACACATATATGTCAGAGTAAAATTTCCAAATTCCTTCAGAATAAAATCCAAATAGGTGGAACTGGCTTGAAAGCAATTTTCATTGTCAGTACTTTAAAGTTTTTATTTGGTTTTCTGAGCATGCTAAGCTCTCATATTCCTGTAGAACTTCTCATGCTATTTTTTAACTTTACCTTCCTGAAACAGGAGGCATAAATAACACGCTCTCACTCAACATGGAAAGAAATTTGGAAAAATACAATAATCATCCTTTTAAGTTCAAAATGAGCTTTCAAGAATGTTAGAGAAATACAAGGGTTGATAATCAAGGAGTGATAAGAAAAACTAACATCTAAACCATCTGTGATGGTGGTGGTGGTAACAGGTAAGTGGGAGGGGACATGGAATCAGTCTTCAGAGTCCAGAGGCTTAAGTGTTACCCCCCATATGGGATAGGACTTGTGTGTAGACCTGCGTGAGACAAGAGGTAGACACCACCGCATAAATTCAGAACAGTCAAAAGGCTAAACTTTCGGTGAGTGGGCAAACACAAATATGAAAATACATGTAGATATAAATACAGGTATAGAGGAGTTCCTGCTGTGGCACAATGTTGGCGGCTACCCAGATGCAGGTTCAATCCCAGCCCAGCATGGTTAAAGGGTCCAGTGTTACCATAGCTATGGTGTAGGTTACCACTGCAGCTCAGATATGATTCCTAGAATGGGAACTCCATATGTCATGGGACAGTCAAAAAAGAAAGAAAAAAATATATATGGATAGATAGATAGACATAGAGAGAGGCAGACTGACAGACAGAGGCATATAGGCAGATAGACAGATATAGATACAGATATACATATCTAAATAGAGATTATATAGATACAGATATCTATATAGATATACCCTTCACTATAGGAAACCCAAAGTATCTCTCAACCTTTGCTACATGTAGGTAGAAATATCTACCTGTGGAATTATCTTCCATGGGACTGCATATGTCTGTACAGAACATGGAATAGATAAATCTGATGTACACAATACAAATACTCCTAAAACATACAAATTGATAGACTAACATAAAAACCATTCTCAGACTGGTAAAAGTTTGAGGGTATCTTGTAGAAGCAAACACAAAATTTCTTCTCAAAGACTTGCAGATGCCACTCTGTACAGGACACCCACAAATAAAAACCAACAAAAAATAGGAGCTCAACATAACAAAATATACACAAAAAATGGTGAAAATCAGTAATCAGGATTTCCCATTGTGGCTCAGCAGTTAACTAACCCAACTACCATCCATAAGGACACAGGTTTGATCCCTGGCCCCACTCAGTGGGTTGGGATCTGGCATTGCCGTGAACTGTGGTGTAGGTCGCAGACTTATGTGAACATTCTCCATCACCTCTCCCTGTCATTCCTTGCCTGAGGTAGTCAACCTCCTGAATCTCAGGTTAATCGTTCTCTTTGTTTTAATATCTTTATTTTTGATATGTATTTACTATAGGTATTCCAAGAAGAATACAGTCAAGTCTGACATAATCTGAAAAATATAAAAGTGTAACAAACTAATGTATGTTGACCTGATTTTATGCCTCAATATTATATTACTTAGATTCGCTGATACTATTGGCTAGAGATTTTGGTCATTTATATTTTGTTACTATATAATAGTCTTCATGTGAATATACCACAATGTACTTATCCAGTCTCTGTGATGTACATTTTGTTGTTTACTTATTTCTGCTACACAGTACAGATCCAAACTGGGCTCCAGTTGCTAACTCTTTTATATGAGTGTCTTGACTGGTCTGATATGTTTTAATTTATTTACTTATTTATTTGTCTTTTTAGGGCCACACCCTCAGCATATGGAGGTTCCCAGGCTAGGGGTCGAACCCAAGCTGTAACCACTGGCCTTACCACAGCCACAGCAATGCAAGATCTGAGCTGCATCTGAAACCTACACCATGACTCATAGCAACGCCTATTCTTAACCCATTGAGAGAGGCCAGGGATAGAACCTGTGTCCTCATGGATACTAGTCATATTTGTTTCTGCTGAGCCACAAGGGGGACTCCCTGATATGTTTTTAAACACTTTCTGAATCTCAGATTCCTCCACCATAAAATGGACATAAAACTTTTTCAAAGTTGTTAGAAGAATACAATAAAATGCTTATTAGTGTTTAAAAATTATAAATAATATCTTATGCTCTATCAACTATTTGCTACATTTATTATATTTACGATAATTATAGTTTACTTATAATTTATTCAAACTTTTGCCTCCAAGGTTATCAATGAATAGTCCTCACCCCATACAATGATGTGTGACAATGTCAATAGTAGTAGTAATAGAGTAAAAGGTAGCATTTCTAGAGCCCTTGCTGTGTGCCAAACACAACACAAACACTCTACATGTGTATTTTTTTAAATCTGTATTGTATAAGGTAGATACTATTTTTTCTCATCTTACAGATGAAGAAACTGAAGCACAGAGAAATTAATCAACTTGCTTTAAATTAGCACAGGTAGTCAGAGGCAAAACTGGAATTGGAACAGAGAATTTGTATCTTGAAGACAACTTCTTTCAATTCTTCTTAACTTTCTCTCTCTACTGATAGTATTATTAACCACTATCCCCCACATTCCTGGCATGTTTTTTGTTCAATCTCCATCATATTGTAAAATTATGAATTTCATCTTCCATCTCTCGGTTGTTAGCTCTTTTATATTTATATTTTTTATCCTCTTCTCCCAAGACCTTCACCATGAAGGGGCCTCAAGAGTAAACCTGAAGAATGTATCTAATCCTAGAATCCCATTGACCAGCTTAATACTGAGTCCTCATAAATGCACATCTTGGAGTTCCCATCGTGGCTCAGCAGCAATGAGCCCAACTAGTATCCAAGACGATGTTTGTTCGATTCCTGGTCTTGTTCAGTGGGTTGAGGATCTGGCACTGCCATGAGCTGTGGTGTCAGTCATAGACACAGCTAAGATCCCATGTTGCTGTAGCTGTGGTGCAGCCCTGCAGCTAGAGCTCTGATTCGACCCCCAGCCTGAGAGCATCCATATGCCACAGGTGTAGCCCTAAAAAGACAAGAAATAAACGAAATAAAATAAAAAATAAATGCACACCTCCCCACCTAGCTGACCTCAATTCCCCAGCAAAGGGATGAAAGATCCATGCTATCATTCTGGTAAGAAAAAAAAAAAAACTACATAATGAAGCAAAGTATATAGGGATGGTTAATAATACAGATGAAGATCTCAAAGAGAATAATAGAGACAGAAAAGAAAAAGAGACAGAAGGACCATCAAAAGCCATAAAAAGAAAAGCACAGAAGGGGTGGAGTATGAAGAAGACAAAATGTGGATCTAATTATTACAAATCATTCACATTGGGGATTTTTAATAATATCTAAATGCAATTGGAAAGACTTTTTCTCACAAAGATCTGTGCATCTGGAAATACCTGAGAGCAGGGTGAACAAAAGGGATGTGATTTTTTAAAAATTAAATCTTAAATACCTTAATTTGCCTCTTGTTCTCAGGAAATAATTTTTGGATAGACTGAGGGCTGAAGGTAATCACATGATCCTGAAAATGATTCATTTTTCATCCATTTGTTGATTAAATTATCCATTCTACAAATACTGATTTCTTGCTTGTGATGGGACATTAAAAGACAAACCACACAATGAGGAAACCACAGTATGGAAAGAAAGAAAAATCAGCTTTGGATGAAAAGCACTGTGATAAGTAATATGATGAACACAAGCAAAGGGGCTTGTGGAAATTATTTGGAGCAGGTCCCAACAGTCTTAGGTGAGGTGGGAGACAGGCTGAGGTCATGAAGAGATTCCTAAGAAATAGCAAGATCAAATAAGTGTGTACCCATTAAAAACTATCCTAGTTGACACCAAAACTGCCCTCCATTTTACTCAGAGGACAGACAGCTGGCATTCTGAACGAGTTATATGAGTGTGATATAACTGTGTGTGTGTGTGTGTCTATGTATGCGTGTGTATACTGATTATAATCTTCATGTATATGATGAAAATTGAGAAAATTATTAAAAACCAGAATTTACTGTCAAACAGGGAGTTTCTTCTAAACTCCCATCCCTCACATTCTGTTTCTTTTTTTAATTTTTAAATAAAATATAGTTGATTTACAATTTTATACCACTTTATGCCATACAATGAAATTCTTTATTTCTAAAAATATTCATGTAGTTTCCATGAAGAGATGACCGAATGGAACAATGTGAGGCATGACACAGAAATTAAGACACAATGGAGAAAAGAATAAATGGGAAGAGAAAACAAAGAATGCAAAGTAGTGGGAAAGAGAGAGACTGGAAATGAAGGATGGAAAGAGAGTCTTATAGTGAATGGATGAATGGAGAAACAATAAAGAAATAGGGGAAGAACTTTAGAAATGAGAAGAGAAAAAAGCATACTTGAGGATGGGAAATTTTTAATGATTGGGGTTGAATCAATGAACAGAAATAAGGATTTGGAGGAGACAGGCATGCGGATGATAACTAAGAGAAAGGTGGAAATGTGGAAGGAGCAGAAGGAGAGCAGAATGGAGAAGGGGGTCATATACTGGTTCAAATGAAAGAGAAAGGTAGGCAGATGTGGGAAATGGGGCATCAGAGTGGGAACAGAAAGGTAGGCTAGTGGAAGAGACTATCAGGGTGAGGAGAGAGGGGGCATGGCTGTGCAGACAAAAAGGAAAACCAGAATGAGAGATCTATTATCGATAGAGGTAAGAATTGGTCAAGGAGAAGCAGGAGGTAGAATCAGGGTGGTTTCCCAACCCCCACCCTCATTTGGCAAGAAAGGACATCTCTGACTCTGGACTTTGTGGCTCCAGCCTTCTGTCAGTCTGCAGGAATCTGGCTATGGTGGAGCATGATAATGTGAGAAAAAAGAATGTATACATGTATGGGTAACTGGGTCACCATGCAGTACAGTGGAAAAAATAATGTATTGGGGAAATTAAAAAAATAAAAATAAAATAAATAAACCTGTGGCAGTTCCACTCCCCAGAACAGGTGTACACCTCCCCACTCCTTCATGTGGGTTGTGTATCCTGACTGTCCCCAAAGAAAACAGTATGAAGCTGCGATGGGGGTAACTACAGTGGAGAAGCCTCACAAGCAATACCTCATTCCGGAGATCAAGGTCAACTTCAATAGTCATAAATCATGTTGACCACATCACAAGAATATCACAAGGTTGAAGTCAAGGTGTGGACCAGGCTGCCTTCCCTTCTGGAACCTTTGAAGAAAACTATCCTTTTAAACTCATTCAGATTTTTGGTGAAATTCAGTTCCTTGCAGTTGCAAAATAGGGGCCCCATCCCCCTGCCAGCCTCCAGGACTCCTGGAGGGAAGTCACAATCTTTGCCATGTGGTTCCCTTTATCTCCAAGTCCTCAGGGGCTCCTAGACTCCCTTTCATGCTTCAAATCTTTGACTTCTATGTCTCTGACCTCCTACTGAGATCTAAAGGAATCTCCTGTGATTACGTCCAGCTCATTCAGATAATCTTTCTTAAAGTCACCTGAGCCATATAACATAACCTCATCATAGGAGTAAAATCTATCAGATTCACAGTCCCAGAAAATATGCAAGGCATATAGACCATGAGGCAGGGCTCCTGAAAAGTCACTTTAGAATTCTTCCTACTGTACTTCTGTTCACCTGTCACCTTTCCTGTAGACAAATACAAAAGCTCAGGGGTTCTCCCACTCACCAGAACAGACATGAGATCATGGTAGCTACATCTTTTTATGTTAGAAAGATCACCATCAGTGCCTCTAAGACACAGTACAACCATCCTGCTAAGGTTGACTGCTGCAGAAAGATAATGAAGTACTCTTCAGATAGTAAGAGATAATAGATAAAATGCTGTTAATGATGACATCAGGACACTGCCTAGCACATATAAAGGTCCCAATAAATGGTAATCGTTATTGCTGTTACTGCTGTGATTAATCAGATCCCATTAGCTCTCTAGTTACTCCTTCCATGCTGATCTAGAAGAAGTCAAAATACTAAACTTTTCAAGTGAACAGCACAACTTTAAAGAGTTGTGAAATGACATTCAAATAATTTTGGTACTTTAGGATTCCTTATTGGTAATTTGAGTTCAGTATGATATTTGATCTTCCTAAGTTATTAAACACAGCTTGATACTACTAACACCATTTTTGTCTACTTCTTTAAATAGCCATTCAGGATATAAGTATTATTAAACAAAAATATAGAAACATTAAAAGTATAACAAGATATAAGGCTACTTCTTTCTCGATTATACCTAATAAGGCCAATTTCATTTCAATAAAACAATATATCACATTAACTTAACGTTGTCCATTTGAATTTTAGTGAGTGTTGTAGTTTTATTTACATTTAAATTGTAAATTTTGGTTGGTTTTTTCAATTTAATTTTGCCTTAGATCATTGCTCTAGGAGGACTTTCTGGCTAATGTGTATGGGTTGGTAAGAATAAAAGAACACATCCACCCACGTCAGTGCTCAGGCAACTGCTGTGTAAAAATAGGAAGTGAGCTCCTGCTTGTGTGCTGGATACAGTGACACATTAAAACTACAGGTTCACTCCAGCATCATTCACAATAGCCAACAAACAACCTGAGTGTTGACAAATTAATGGACAAAGAAAATGTGGTGTATATATATCCAATGAAATATGATTCCAGCCATGAAAAAGAAGGAAATCTTGCCATTTACAACAGCATGGATATACCTTGAGGACATTATGCTAAGTGAAATATGTCAGCCAGGAGTTCCCATCATGGCTCAGCGAAAACAAATCTGACTAACATCCATGAGGATACAGGTTCTATCCCTGGCCATGTTCAGTGGGTGAAGGATCTGGGGTGGCTGTAAGCTGTGGTGTAGGTCACAGACATGGCTTGGATCTGGTGTTGCTGTAGCTGTGATGCAGGCTGGCAGCTACAGCTCCAATTCAACCCCTAGCCTGGGAACCTCCATATGCTGTGGGTGAAACCCTAAAAAGAAAAGAAAAGAAAAGAAAAGAAAAGAAAAGAAAAGAAAAGAAAGAAAAAGGCAGACATCAAAAGACAAGTACTGTGTGATATCACTTGTATGTGGAATCTAAAAAAATCCAACTCAAAGAATCAGAGAGTAGATTGGTGGTTACCAGTAGGGGTGGCAGTGAGAGAAATGGGAAGATGTTGATTGAAGAGTACAAGCTTCCAGTTATAAGATGAATTAGTTCTGGAGTTCTAATGTACAGCCTAGTGTGTGAACAGAATTTATATCTTCTTGAGGTACTGACCTTTTTATCAATCTATAATGTCCTTCTTTATCTCATGTTACAATTTTTTTACTAGGTCTATTTTTCTGATAATTAGCATAGCCACCTCATCTTTCTTTAAGTTACTCTTTTCAATGAATATCTTTTTCCAATCTTTCACTTTCATTTGTGGCTCTGAATCTGAGTCACTTGTAGACAGGTTATGGTCAGATCATGGTTGTTTGTTTTCAAAAACCCATTCCGCCAACCTCTGCCTTTTAATTGAACATCTTAATTCATTTACATTTAAAGTAATTGTAGCTAAAGAAAGACTTAACTTCTACCATTTTATTACTCGTTTTCTATGTCTTTCATATTTTTTGGTTTCTCAATTCCCCATTACTTCCTTCTTTTGTGTCTAATTGATTTTTCTCATACACTCTTTTCATTCTCCTCTCATTTATTTATGTGTGTATATATATATATACTATTTATATATATTAGCAATAGATAGATAGAGTTTTACTGATAAAATATCTGCACCATGGGCAATATAGCACATAGTGTCTGAAATAAAGCCTGGATTTGATTCAGGGCAACAAAGAGCTTTCAACTTAATCTGGCAAGAAAGAAATAATGCAAAGTTTCATCTCTCTAAGTCATTTGAAAGCTGTTCTTTAACTAAAAATGTTTAATTTTGTCAAAGCAAAAGAGAGAGGCTTTTTAGCACAGTGATTCAACAATGTGGTTTGGCTTCAAACAGTCCTTGGTTCAAGCTTTATTTTGCTAGTTACCTTAGTTTTTGAAGTCACATAAAAGGGAGACAATAAGGACATATGTTATGAGTCTGTTGTGTGTTTCATGTGAGAAAGGCTTACAAATTACTGAGTACATAAATATTAGTTGCCTTCAAATGAAAGATCATATAACAATGAACATGATTTGTGTTTAGTAGAAATTCATATATAAAACTAAAACAGCCAGGACAGATATTTCATTCTAATCAGGTCATCGAGGAATGCTTCCTGTGGGATGCTGCATTTTAGCCTGGAGAAGCAGGTGAATGGAGAAATAGAAGGACATGAGGTGGTTGAACTGTAAGATGTGATCAGAAATCTTGGGAATTCCCATCATGGTGCAGCAGAAATGAATCTGATTAGGAACCATGAGGTTGAGGGTTCCATCTCTGGCCTCTTTCATTGGGTTAAGATCTGGCATTGCTGTGACCTGTGTTGTAGGTCACAGATCCAGCTTGCATCCAGCATTGCTGTGGCTGTGGTGTAGGCCAGCTGCTATAGCTCTGATTAGACCCCTAGCCTGGGAACCTTCATATGCCATGGGTTCCATTCTAAAATGACAAAAGATGAAAAAAAATTCACTAAGTGACAGGCAATGAGCAATGTGTATGTGGAAGCAATATCAGGACCCTGATGTGTGGGTTCTGTTTGCTTTCATCTATTAAAGAGTGAAACATCTGAAGCTGGTGTCTTTCCCCAGGGGTGGTAGCAGGGAATGGTAAACAAATATCTGAGCAGTAGACTTGGGTTTGGCTAATAAAGGAAGGGTGAACTATGTTAGGTTCCAAGGTTATGACCCTTCCTTTTGTGCAGGGAGCTGAGAAGATGCAGGGACTCAGAAAAAAGGACCTTGCCTGATGGCAGAAAAACCTGAAGGCAGGTTCCTAACCAAGAAAGGGAGCTCACCTGAATGGTACAAGCCAAAGGTGGGCTTCTGGTCAGGATAAAAAGCCACCTGCATGGAACAAGCCAAGGGCAGGCCTCAGGTTACACAGCTGTCACTTTGATGTTGATGGGGAAGAATTGGGGCTTTCCTGGGAAAACAATTTCCATGTTTGAGCTGGAGAACATGGATTGTTTCCCTGGTGACCTAGTCTTTCCTGTTGTTTTGTTAGTCAGTTTTCCTCAGTCTTTCCTGATTATTTACTTATTATTCCTATTTTCCATTCTTATTTTCCTGTGGTTATTTGTGATTTAACAAAGTTACAACAATAATATAATAAGAATTTCATCCTGAAGGACTTTCCCCTGTTTTAATCCAACTTAGTTAAAACATAGTGTTTATCTATTAACTAGTTATATAGTAAATTTAGAGTTAGGATCTTAACGAGGTTCATAAAAGTTAGACATATATTATCCAAAAAACCTAGCTGTGAATTTTGTCTGTGATTTTAAAAGCTTTAAAGTGATAGCTAGTTTAATTAAGTTGGTGTATATTTTCTTACACTGTCTCCCTGCCATAATGCTTTGAAGATAAGCATCAGTCTACAAACAAGGTTTGTGAATGCCAAATTCTTGTGTCTATGGCCTCTTCAAAGTACTCACTAAGTTTAGTTAAGGTAGAGATCTTAAACCATGATGTACAGCTGCTACACCATGTAATAGTTAACCAATGTACTTTTAACACTGGGATGTAATCTGTAGTGAAAAACTGTCTGTATAATCAACCACTGTTGCCAATAAAGTTTGAGCAGTGCAGCGCCCCGAAAGAAGGGACAAAGAGGCTGTCTCCGTAATTGTACATTCACCGACACTGCACCCCTCTCCTATCGGGAAAAAGTGTACACTCCATGGCCACCAGAGCTGGCCTCGGGCAACACTTTTGTTAGAGGATAGAGGCATAAGGTCACAGCTACTAAACTAGAATTTGTATCTGAACTTGGGGCAATGGGGCAGAAGGTACCTAACATGTTGCAGGAGGGGGGATCTCTGGGAGTTGCTGTCCTTTGGAGAAATGGAGAGATTCAGGGGAGGCCAAGTGAAATCATTATAGGTTCAAAGGGGAAATTGGACCCAGATGTCCCTGCCTTGTACTCCAGCCTCAGGACTACATGAAACATCTCCCAGGTAAGTCCTCACAGGGGTTTGAAGAGCCAGGTCTGGAACATTATTGTCCCTCTTGGACACCTATGTCAGATGAGGCAGAAGTTGCACTACACCCAGAAGTTTGAAAAAAGGGATGTGGGGCCACCTGGAAAGGAGAAGACTTGTAATTCCTCTGAATCTGTGGAGAAAGTCCTGCACGTAGATAATAGGTGCTTGTGTGCATACTCTCCCCTTCACCTGACACTAGGGACTTAGTGACACAGTAGTATAGGATGGTCCCATGAGGAAAGCAGGATCTGCGAGTATCTACACCCGGCAGAGGACCACAAAAATCCAAGGAAGGGGCATCAGTTTTGAGAAGCACTAGGAGATTGTCTGCAGTTAATCAGGTGCCTTTGCTCTATGCTGTCTCTTGGCTCAATTTTGTCTTCTTTTTTGACTAATCATCTCTTGGAGCATAAAGAAGGGAAGAGTGGAATAAATACATGAAGCAGGACATCCCTGTTCTTCCCAGGTAAGAAATCAGCTTTGAGAATGAATGCCTGATGAGAAGGTGTTAATCTCTGATATCAGAGAATTGGTCATCACTGGAGGCTAAATAAGAGAGCTAACTTATGTTCATGCCAAAGGTGAAGGTTTTCAATCTCTACTCCAAAGGTGAATCTTCCTTTACCTTTTGCTTTTGAGTCACCCTCCGCTGACCTCAGGATTTGTATTATCAGGTGATGAATAGGGAGAATTGGGAGAGAATTTTCTCACCCAAGTTCACTTCCTCTTTCTCAGATTCTGGGCCAGAGAGCAGATCCGAGCCACAGTTGTGACCTATGCCACAGCATCAGCAGCACTGGATCTTAATCCACTGTACCAGGTCAGGGATCAAACCTTCATCCCAGTGCTCCAGAGAGGCCTGCTGATCCTGTTTTGACACAGTGGGAATGCCTACATGCAATTCGATACTCTTTAAATGGCTTTCTTTCTTCCTTCATAAATGATTTGGAAAGAAGCATCTTGATTTTAAAAGATGATTACTCATCAACCATAAGTTAGATAACTTATCTCATGATTATATAGATGTGGGTTAGTCACTGATAATCCTTAATCAGAAGGAGACCTGAACCTGCTTCGCAGACTGCTTCTGTGGTTCCTGTGATCATCAGCCATGGAGCAGGAAAGAGAAAAAGGAAATCAAACTCTCAACCCCCTTATCCCTCTTTCTTCCTCTCTCCCTTTCTCTCTGCCTCTCTCCCTTTCTCACCAACACTGCCCTGTATCTGTTTTCTATACATCATTATCTCAAAGATTTTAATAGAACAAATGAAAGTGCACAATTGGCTCTGATTTTTTCCATGTTCAAGAGGAAAAATATTGCAGTAGAAACTCTATTAATACCTATTCAGTGTAAGGACAAGATGGAAAAAATCCATGTCCTTCATAATGTAAGAACCATCAACTGACAGTATTGTTTATCTGTAGGTACATACACGTCCATGGGGATGTCCAATGTAATAAGACTCTCTGAATTCATCCTCTTGGGACTCTCCTTTCACCCAGAGGACCAGAAACCACTCTTTGTCCTCTTTCTTATCATGTACCTGGTCACCTTGATGGGAAATCTCCTCATCTTCTTGGCTATCCACTTTGATCCTCAACTCCAAAATCCCATGTATTTTTTCCTAAGCATCTTGTCCTTTGCTGATATTTGCTACACAATGGTCACAGTCCCCAAGATGTCAATGAACTTCATATCAGAGACAAAGACCATTTTCTACACTGAATGTCTGGCACAGCTATCTCTGGCAGCTATGACCATTGACTGCTACTGTAGCCATTTGTAACCCTTTCCACTATGTCACTGTTATGAACCACAGACGCTGTGTGCTGCTACTGGCTGCCCTCACAGCTTTCTCCTACCTTCACTCCCTCCTGCATGTCCTCCTGGTCAGTCGGCTCACCTTCTGTGCATCAAATGTTATCCATCACTTCTTCTGTGATGTGAACCCCGTTCTGAAGCTGGCCTGCTCTTCTACATCTGTCAAAAGAGTTGTTGCCATGACAGAAGGGCTGGCCTCTGTGATGGCCCCGTTTGGCTGCATTGTCATCTCTTACCTGAGAATCCTCATAGCCATCCTCAGAATCCCCTCAGCTGCTGGAAAACGCAAAGCCTTCCCCACCTGCAGCTCCCATCTCACTGTGGTGACTCTGTTTTATGGGAGTATTAGTTATGTCTATTTCCAGCCATTGTCCAGCTACTCTGTCAAGGACCGAATGGCAACAGTCATCTACACTGTGCTGACATCAATGCTTGAACCCATTTATCTAATAACTTTGCATGGTATGTAATCTATAAAAATATCAACTCACTAGGTTGTACACCTAAAACTAATATAATGCAACTATACCTCAATAAAATGAGAGCAGCAGTCAGATGAATTATGTTGTACTATGTTGTGAAAAACAGCAGTTTGCATGATTTTCTGTTCTGGTATTTTTATTTTAGTAGATAGAAATATCTAATTAAACAAATTAATCTTTCATGGTATTTTAGGCAAGGACTTAATGGAGGTACTTGAAGTTTTAAATGATAGAATAGGAATCTTTAAATCACTTTGATTTTGCCTCAGTCAGCCCTAACCTAGGGTAGGGCAGAGTGTGGGTAAGGATTTATTACTCAGTTTTATTCCTTTATTACATGTGTAGCATGTAAGTTTTAACTTTAAAGACATTTCTCAACAATTGATAATAACTTCTTGCATTTCTGCAGTGAGAAAACTTGTGCCTTCCTCTGGGATGAATGAAGAAGGATGAATAAAGATGGATTACGATGGCTGCTATGGATGTGGGTGCAAGAAGCATCAGTACATATAACAAGTGAATTTTCAGTCACCATAGGCCTCAAAACCTGGGCAAGCAAAATTGTAACTTTGTTTCTGTACCTTCATTTCAATATTTACTTTAATTATTATTTTAGCTTTTTAGGGCCACTCCTGAAGTATATGGAAGTTCCCAGACTAGGGGTCAAATTGGGGCTGCAGCTGCTGACCTACACCACACAGCAACTCAGGATCTAAACCATATCTGCAATTTACACCACATATGGCAATGCTGGATCCCTGACCCACTGAGTGAGGCCAGGGATGGAACCCACATCCTCATGGATACTAGTCAGATTTGTTTCCACTCTGCCTCAACAGGAACCCCTAATTATTTTTTTGGTAACTGTAACTCAATTCTGCCTTTTTAAACCCAATAAAACAATTTCTCAGTGGATTTTGATTTGTAATTTAGCCCCATTCATTCATTTCCCACTTCTCATGGCTATCATTGCTCCTTCCAAGTTCTGTTTCTAAATGCTCAGGGATTATGCACCTTTCTCCACGCATATCCAAAGAGAAAGCAGTTATTTTATCAGACTGGTCTATCTTTTGGTCCCACACAAGAATCTGACATCTGACCTTGTTCTATTCATTTGTCACCATACATGACAGCTAGGGCTTGATTTTGAGAATGGAGGCTGGTTCTCATTACTCTTTACAGTTCACAGTGATGATCCAATGGAGATGCCATTCATTCTTAACCACCATGCCGTGGGTTTTGCCATGTCACATTGATGTTCATCTCTCTACTCCCTACCAACTTGGCTTTGGTTCTCTCATTCATTCTCTAATTTGAATGAGCCACTCTAGACACTTGGTATGGCCATCATCAAAAGTCTACAAATAATAAATGCTGCAGAAAGTGTGGAGAAAAAGGAACCCTGCTGTACTGTTGATGGG
Source organism: Phacochoerus africanus (assembly GCF_016906955.1). Classification (NCBI taxonomy): domain Eukaryota; kingdom Metazoa; phylum Chordata; class Mammalia; order Artiodactyla; family Suidae; genus Phacochoerus; species Phacochoerus africanus. Next base: position 264,923,284 of record NC_062545.1, on the reverse strand, counting down.
AATGTAAAGCAGTGCAACCACTATGGAGGACAGTATGGAGGTTCCTCAAAAAACTGAATATAGAAATATCATATAGCACTGGGAACTATATCTAGTTACTTGTGGATGTAGCATGATGGAGGATAATGTAAGAAAAAGACTGTACACATGTATGTGTGACTGGGTCACTTTGCCTTGCAGTAGAAAATTGACAGAACACTGTAAATCAACTATAATGGAAAAAATAAAAGCCATTAAAAAACAGAACTACCATATGACCCAACAATCCCACTCCTGGGCACATATCCAGAAAAAAAACAAAAAACAAAAATTCTATTTGAAGAGATAGTCATCCCAATGTTCACTGCAGTATTATTTACAAGAGCCAAGACATGGAAGCAGTGCAAATGGCCATCAAAATAGGAGTAGATAAGGAACATGTGGTACATATCTAGAATGGAATACTACTCAGCATAAAAAAGAATGAAATAATGCCATTGGCAGCAACATGGATGGACCTAGAGATTATCATACTGAGTGAATTAAGTCTGAAAAGAAGACAAATATCATATGATATCATTTATGTGTGGAATCCAATAAAACATAACACAAAATAACTTATTTAAAAAACAGAAGCTGAAGAGTTCTCATTGAGGCTCAGTGGAAACAAATCTGACTAATATCCATGAGGATGCAAGTATGATCCCCGGCCCCTTTCAGTGGGTTAAGGATCTGGCACTGCGGTGGGCTGTGGTATAGGTCACAGACATGGCTCGGATCTGACATAGCTGTGGCTGTGGTCTAGGCGGGCAGCTACAGCTCTGATTTGACCCCTAGCCTGGAAACCTCCATATGCCACTGGTGCGTCCCTAAACAAACAAACAAACAAACAAACAAAAACTCAGAGATTTGAAAACCAATCTTAAGGTTACCATAAGTGAAACCACTGGGAGGAGGGAAGAACTGGGAGAGAGGAAGTAACATATACAGACTATTACATAAACTAGATGATTAACCAGAACCTTCTGCATAGCACACAACAGTCTAATCAATAGTTTGTGATCACCTATACAGAAAGAAATAATGGATATATGTATTGTTATGACTGATTCACTTTGCTGCACAACAGAAGCTAATACAACATTGTAAGTCAACTATAATCAAGTAATTAAAAAAAAGAGAAAACCTTTGGATTACCTCAAGGAAAGTACTGAGGACAACATCCAGTACTCTGGATACAAATAAACACTATCATTTTCTTTTATTCTTTTTCCTTTGGCTTTTTTAGGGGCACACCCACAGCATATGAAAGTTCCCAGGCTAAGGGTCCAATTGGAGCTATAGTTGCCAGCCTATACCACAGCCACAGCAAAGCCAGATCCCAGCCACTTCTGTGACCTATACCACTGCTCACAGCAAGCTGGATCCTTAACCCACTGAGTGAGGCCAGCGATTGAACCTGTGTCTTCATGAGTGATAGTCAGATTCATTTCTTCTGAGCCATGATGGGAACTCCTTTTTTTTAAATTTTTAGAATGAATTTTGTCCCCTTCAAAATTCATAAATTGAAATCCTAATCCCTAGCATCTCAGAATGTGCCTCATTTGCAGAGAAGTTCTTTAAAGAGGTAATTAAGGTAAAATGATGTCATTAGGGTGGGCTCAAATACTATATGACTGGTGCCTTTATAAAAGGGAAAGATTAGGACCCAGACACACACCAAGAGAATACCAAGTAAAACACAGGGAGAAGATGGCAAGCCAAACAGGGAGGCCTCAAAAAAAACCAAACCTGTCAACATGTTGGTTTCAGAATTTTAGCATCCAGAGTTGGGAGAAAATAAATTTTGGTGGCTTAAGCCACTCAGTCTGTGGTACTATGTTACAGCAGCCCCAGCAAACTAAGACGAATTTTTTTTTGGTCTTTTTAGGGCCTCAGCCAAGGCATATGGAAATTCAGCCTAGGGGTCAAATCAGAGCTGCAGCTGCCAGCCTGCGCACCGCAGGCACAGCAACCTCAGATCCAAAACATGTCAGTGACCTACACCACAGCTCATGGCAACACTGGATCCTTTACCCACTGAGCAGGGCCAAGGATCAAACACAGTCCTCATGGATACTAGTCAGTTTTGCCACCACTGAGCTACCATGGAAACTCCCAAGACAACATTTTTGATAATTTTGCTGGTGATAACTGAAAAGTAAATGGTACTTAAGGTCTCAACTTTTTAATCCACAACAAAGGCTTCCCACATGTCTTCCAAGCTGGCTAGAAAATTAGTTTTTTAAACATGAACATCTCTGATTTCTGGATTATCCAGGAGAATATAACTGGGAAATTTCCATAACCTCTAGCTTGTCTGAGAATAAGACCTAGAACTCAACTAGCAAGAGATTGGGGTGCAAAAGTCAACATGAAAACAAAATGACAAGGGAACCCTGATTTAAACTGAAGCCTTAAGGACATAAAGAATTACTATAACCTAAAGACATCTGGCAATGTCCCTGCCATAATCCCCATAAATTATGTGGGAAATATGAGAGAGCCTTCTTCTGGTCAAGCTTGAACTTTGCCATTTTTCCTTGGGCAGCCTTTTCCTTAGAAACCTGAATGGGATGTAATTTTTCCTGAGTTCTTTGGCCAAAATGCCCTCTCTTAATTTCCATCATCTGGTGAGCTAGAATATACTTTTTTAATCATTTATTTGTATATAAATTTAAAGATGCTAGCTGATGTACATGCCGTAGATTATCACGGTCAAGGGAAGGGAACTAGTACAAATCAACCACCTCCAGTTCTGACTGATGGGATTTAATGAACTCCTTTCAGAGTTGAGGAAACCACTCTTTCTCTTCTGGCCACAGGCACTTTAGGGTCAGCTGACTCTGGTGCAGCCATAGCAAAGTCCAAGAACCACATCACAAATAATCAATCTCGAAAGTGGTACAGAAACAAAATCAAGAAACCCCAATCACAATGATATGAATCCCTTAAGGGGGTGGACCCCAAGTTCCTTAGGAACGTGCACTGTGCCAAGAAGCACAATGAGAAGGGCCTAAAGAAGATGCAGGACAACAATGGCCAAGGCCATGAGTGCATGTGCTGAAACTATACATGCTATTATAAAACCCAAGGAGGTCAAGTCCAACATCCCATAGGGTGGCAGCCACAAGCTCAGTCGACTTGCCTACATTGCTCACCCCAAGCTTGGGAAATGTGCTCATGCCCTCATGGCCCAGGGTCTCAGGCTCTTCCAGCAAAAGTCCCAGGCCAAGGCTCAGACCAAGGCCAAGGCTGCAGCTGGAGGTCCAGCTGCAGGTTCAGCTCTGGCTCTGGCTCCAGCTCCCAAATGTGCCCAATCCTCAATAAAGTTTCCACATTAGAGGCATTTATCTGCCAGTGTGAGGACAGAAGCATTTGTGTGATCCCTGGGCTGCTGTCTATATGGGGCTGTTGTCCTCCTGTGCTATTTGTACAAATAAACCTGTGGCAGGAAAAATAAAAAAAAAACAAAGATGAGGAAACTGAAGTTAAAAGATGTGAAGTGACTTGTCCAAACTCATAAGCAGGTAAGTAGTAAGCAGGACTCAAACTCAGAGTTGATCAATGTGAAGTCCCAATTGCAAAGCAAAACACTTTGGGGAGAAGTGGGCACTGTCTGAGGCCACACCTTAACCCTCATGAGGCTATCACTAAGGACAACCACGACCTTCCCCAGAGCCTTTCTTTGGCTTCCATTATGGAAGAGTTCTCAACCAGATGAGCCAACGTTGTGATCAGATCAACACTTTGGCCCTCAAGAAACAGCATGCTTTTCTGACTAGACAGTGGGATGGGGGTGCCTGGGTGGTCTGTTTCTCTGACCAAGGTCTGTGTTGGGATCAGTTGTGACCCATGGTTACACTGAGACTGACTTGTGCTAAGAGAGTCCAGGCTTGATTCCCAATCAACCATGCGCAAAGAGGAGCCAAATTTTACCTCTGGACTCTATTTGATTAGGCTGTAAGGAGGGGCCCTGAGTGGTTAATTAGCATCAAAGGAAAGGAGCCTGGAGGTTCACCTGCAAGATCTCCCTTGAGCTTTGTTAAAAAGCAAAGATGGGACCTCATCTCTCTGAGGGAGCTTCTGCAGCGACAGTGGCTCAGAAACTTTCCTGACACATCATTATGAGTGAGATGTCCTGGTTTTCCTCCTGTGCTCTCTCAAGGGGCCACATTCTGATTTAATTCTAGAAAGATGAAAGAGGATACCATAACTCTGAGGATTTTCCTCCTCTCATCTGAGACCAATCCTCAAGGGCAGAACTGAAGGAAGCTACTAAATAACATTTTAGAGGGAGAGGCTTTTTAAAATTATTTTTATTGTTTCCATTATAGCTGGTTTACAGTGTTCTGTCAATTTTCTACTGTACACCAAAATGACCCCGTCACACATACACATATACATTCTTTTTCTCACATTATCCTCCATCATGCTCCATCATAAGTGACTAGATACACTTCCCAGTACTATACAGCAGGAACTCATTGTTTATCCATTCCAAAGGCAATACTTTGCATCTCTTACTCCCTGACTCCCAGTCCATCCTACTCGAGGGAGGGGATATTTAAATCAGTTCTACCCAGGGCCCTTTTCCCTTGTTATTCCCTGGATAACATTATCCTTGATGCATACAATTCAGTTCCCATATTCCTTTAGGTCTCTTAATGAACAACCTTTGTGATAGTGTCTACTTTATCTAAAGCAACAGTTCTAGGCATCTTCTGTGCATTTAGCATCACCTGGGGAGTTTTAAAACAATCTTGAAGCCCAGAACTACATCCCACACCAACTAAATCAGAGTCTCTGAAATGCCACCCTGGTATCTGTAATGTTAAGGCTCGAAGGATATTCCAATTGCCAGCCAAGTTTAAGAACCACTGACCTCTTTAGAGGACCCCAGTTGTCTTTAAATTTGTTAGAGCCAATATGGTGATTCTAGGGTTCAGCAAATTAATATACCTCTATCCTAGGTATGTTTTCATATATCATAAGAGGTTTTTTTTAAAGTTTTTAATGTGTCATTGTTTGATGCTGTGGAATTCCCTTGTGGCTCAGCAGGTTAAGGATCTGCACAGGTTTGATCCTGGCCTGGAAATGTCCACATGTTGCAGGTGTGACCAAGGAGAGAAAAAAAAATTGATTCCGAGGGACAACATAAAGAAGGCACTCTATTAAAAATATTTTATTTCTATGTTTCTGATCTTTCATTCTATTTTCCAATTTTTATTTCCTAAGGACACTGATAACACATGAATACAGTCAAATTCTAAGATTCAAACTGAAAGTCCCTTCTGACTCCCACCCACAAACCTCTCACATGTAGAAATATATTTTCACGTCAGCACATTTAAAGACTCCTAGCATTGAAATCACACTGCATAAATATATTATCTTGCAACATGAATTTTCATCTAACAAGATGTCTTGGGGATGAATCAGTTCCAGGTCACTACTATATACAATCTACGCTATTATTTTTAACTGTTGCATAGTATTTTGTTTGTTTTAGGTCCCCATCCATGGCATATGGAAGTTCCCAGGGTAGGAGTCAAATCAGAGATGTAGCTGTCTGTCTATACCACAGCTACAGCAACATGGGATCTGAGCTGCATTTGTGACCTACACTACAGCTCATGGCAAGGCCAAATCCTCAACCCACTGAGCATGGCCAGAGATCGAACCCACGTCCTCATGGACACTAGTCGGTTTTGATATCTCTGAGCCAAAACAGCAACTGCCTCTACAGTATTTTAATACCATTTTATAATATGAAGCTACTACAATTTAGTTAACCATTTCTCTATTCTTGGACATTAGAGAGATTCTATTTTTTCTTGTCTCTATTATAATTAATATTTCTATGAACATCTCTGCGTATATATTGTTCAAATGTACCTTATGCCTTCTATATATAAAAGGGTTCATATAAAACTGCAGGGGGTGGGAAGTTTTATATGGAATATTTGATAAATATCACTGTACTTGCCACAACTGGAATGTTTATCATTTTCTTATTGAGTTATTAGGACTCTTTGTATTGTGCAGATACTATATGCATTACATTGAATGGATATATTATATAGATAAATATTTTCTCCAAGTCTTTTAATTCTCTTTTAACTATATCATGGAATCATTTACCACATGTTTTCAATTTTAGGTGGTCTGATCTATCAGTCTTTTCCTTTAGAGTTTCAGAGTTTATATTTTGTTGTGGAAGGGTTGATCCATCCCAAAATTATAAAAAATATTCTATATTATCCTGCTACAATTTTATATATTTTTGCCTTAGCTCTTCAAATTCATCTGGAATTTATTTTTTATATGTGGCATGCAGTAGAGATCTAAAAATATTTTCTTCCAACTGAATGTCACCCCACAATTTTCTTTTCCACCAGATGCTAAAAGGCTAAATCAGAGTTCCCATTGTGGCTCACAGGATTAAGAACCCAACTAGTATCTATGAGCATGCCAGTTCCAACCCTGGCCTCGATCAGTGGATTAAGAATCTGGCATTTCCACAAGCTGTGGCATAGGTCACAGACACAACTCACATCTGGTGTTGCTGCGGCTGTGACATAGGCCAGCAGCTGCAGCTTATATTCAACCCCTGGCCTGGGAACTTACATATGCCTTGGGTGCAGCCCTAAAAACGAAGCAACAAACAAAACAAAACAAAAAAGGCTAAATGGAAAAAAAAGGCTAAATTTCTTTTTATGTAGGTTTTCTTCTGGATTCCAGTCCCATTCAAGTTAACAGATAATTACTGATTGCCCTACTAGGTGTTACATGGGATTTTCAGCACTGGAGATACACATATTAACAGGACACAGTCACTGCCCTCAAAAGGCCTCACAGCCTGGTGGGAAGTCTCCATCCACCAGGTGGGACAGAGACAACTACAACACAATGTGATATCAAGGGAGCAAACTGTTGTAGGAGGCTAGAGACAATATTTGCTTAGTTTATCTAAAATGTTCAGAAAAACATTACAAAAGATATGGTATCTAAACTAAACCTTAAAAATAAAGCAGAAGTTTTTGAAACAGAAAGGAGCAAGTTTGAGAAGTACATTCCACTTGGAATGTATCCTTTTGAGCTGTCCATGGGATAGTCTAGAGGAGTACAGATGGATGTGCCTGCCTAGAGCTCAGGAAACATCTCCTATTCCAGTACCTACAGTGCCTGTCACCATAGGAGCACGCATGGTTCTTAAGATGCATCACAGCCCCATCAACAGAGCTCAGTAGGATGGAGAAGGGAATGGAAACCAGCAAGAAGACGGATACTGAGGACATGGGGACATGTACACCATCATCATCATATCACTATCATTTGTTGAGGGATAACTATATGCCAGGCAAGACTCCCTGGGATATGTGGTAGGTCCTTATTAGTTATCTACTTTACATTTAGTAGTATGTACCTGTTAATCCCATCCTCCCAATTTATCTCTCCCTCTGCCATGGTTTCCCCTTTGGTAACCCTTAAGTCTGATCTCAAAAAGGATTGTTAGCCCAAATCTACAAAGAATACTTAATACCCAAGAATAAGAAAGCAAACAACCCAATTTTTAAAATGGCAAAAGACATGAAGAGACACTTCCCCAAAGAAGATATAATATGGCAAATAAACATACAAAAAAGATGCTCAACATCATATGCTATTAGGAAGATGCAAATGAAAACCACAAGGAGATACCACTACACACCCATTAGAATGGCCAAAATTAAGAACTGACAACACCAAGAGCTGATGAAGACACAGAGCGGCAGGGAAATTTCATCCTTGGCTGGTGGGAATGCAAAAAGCTACAGCCATTTGGAAGACAGTTTGGTGGTTTCGTAGTTTCTTATAAAACTAAACACACTCTTATCCAGCAATTGTATCCCTTGATATTTACTCAAAGGAGTTGAAATCTCATGTTCACATGAAATATACATGGATGTTTATAGCAGCGTTATTCATAATATCCAAAAGCAAGATGTCCTTCAGCAGATGAATGTATAAATAAACTGTGGGACATCCAGACAGTGGAGTATGATTCAGCTACAAAAGGAAATGGGCTATCAAGTCACAAAGAGAGAGGGAGAATTTTAAGTGCCTATCACTAACTAAAAAAGTCCAATCCAAAAATACTGTACGATATATGATTTCAAAAAAATGACATTCTAGAAAAGGAAAACTATGCAGACAGTAAAAATGATGAGTGGTTGCCAGGGTTTGGAGGAAGGGGTGAACAGGCAGAGCACAGAGATTTTTTACAGCAGTAAAACAATCTGTATGAAACTCTTCTCTGTGATTACATATGATTATGCATTTACCAAATCCACAGAATGAACAACCTCAGAAAGAACCCTAATATCAACTGAGGACTATGGGCAAAGATACACCAAGGTAAGCTCATCCACTGTAACAAATGTACCACTTTGATGCAGGATGTTAACAACAGGGGAGACTGTGTGTGTATGAGGACAGGAGGGATATGAGAAACTTTGTTCTTTATGATCAGCTTTACTGTGAACCTAAATTGCTCTAAAAGAAACGTTGAGTTAAAGAAGAAAAAGAAGAAAAAATTAAAAAATCAACCCAAAAGTTGTCTTAAAATACAGATAAGGACAGTGTGGGTTAGTGAAGCTAAATAACTTGCCCATGTAGTCATGGTGAAACTGGGATTCAAAAGTAAGAAGTCTGGCTTAAGAAAATGAAACAGCAAAATATTTAAGAAAGGTAAACAGCAACAAAAAATGAGGCTCAGAAGAGTAGTCACTGCAAAAGATCACACGGCATGTAAGAGGCAGAGCCAGCATATGAATCTATGTGTCTGGCTCCAGAGATTGTACTTTAATCCTTTGCCCATAATTTGACACCTGTACCTAGATATCATCATCCACGCAGACACAGATGCTCAGAGAGGTCAGAGGTCATCACCTCTCCATCCTGTCTACACACTGACACCCACAGGAGCACAAGCATGTCCAAACAGCACATACAGTCCACCAGCACACACACGTGCATAGTGCACATCCACCTGCATGAACACCCCTCCACCCCTGTGGCTTCATGGCTCTGCTGACCTTCCCAGGTGCAGAGTCTACACCCCTGGAGCCCAGGCTCCCAGGCTCCTGGACACAGAGCTCCTTGAGGGCATCAGGAAGGCTCTCCCTCTTGGAAAGGCTGCAAGGATCCTTCCCCAGGGCTCTGGCTGGTTGGGGGCTGGGGAGAAAACACCCTCCAGTGCTCCCGGCTGTCAGCAACTCCCACTGTGTGCAGAGAGGAGAACCAGCAGGGTCCTTAAGTTAGAGCAGCACATCAAGCTGCCTCCTGCCTTGGAGATTCAGAGCCTGATCACAACCTGTCAGCAGGACCCCAGGCCTGGTCAGGACCCAGAATCTCCTCTGTCAAGCCCACAGGGAGGCAGGCTGAGGGGTCTTTGGCAACAGAGTCTAGGGGATAACATCTTTCCGTGATCTTTTCCTAACCCTATCAGTCCTCCTTCATCTCAAAAGCCAGGAAATATTGACCCTACTCTAGTTTTTCCCTCTCTCCTTTGAACCAGAGATCACACACTTTTGGAGAAACTACTCTGGGTGAAGCACTGGCTCCTGCCTTAAAGAGAACCACCCATATCCTACAACCCAGAGCCACACAGTTATTCAGCCAGGAGATGAGTCAGCAAGGGAACAGGTGAACAAAAAATTTAGGATCAGGAAGGGGCTAAGAGCACACATTCTGAAGCCACAGGACTACACCCCACCTAGTTGTGTGGCCTCAGAAGTCACTTCAATCATTTTCCCCCATGTTCATTATCTGTAAAGTGGGGTCTGTAAAGACTAAATGAGTCAGTGTATGTGAAGTTCCTAGAGCAGCATCTGGCACATGTAAACACTTTGTGATTCTTAGCTAGGACATGACTGGGATTGAGAATACACGTGGGAAGGGGCTGCAATGAAGTAGGGGTCTCAATGGAGATACCTGAGTGAGGCATGGCCAGCTCAACAGTGGACACAAGAGACTGGCTTTCCACTAAAATTCTAGTTTAAGCCCCTCTAGGGGATCAGATGGATACCAAAGTATATTAAGACAGAGAGAATACAATTATTCACAAAAAGGATTCCAGTGGGTATATTGTGAAATTCCACTTGCTTGACATCTACAATAACAGGGGCTAGGTAAAGCTTTAATGGGAAAAGGAGTGAAACCTCAGCAGAAAGGAGAGAGTTCAGAAAGGGGAGGAGGGAAAGGCCATCCTGAAAAGGGCCCTGCAGACCCCAGAGCAGGACATCCCTGTTCAGCAGGCTGTACACCTGTTTCTTACTGCTGGCAGTGGAAGAGAGGAGACAAGGAGAATCTGGGTTTCAAAAAACCTGGGTTCAATTTTTTAGCTTCCACATGGAAGTGATATTCTATGATACTTATCTTGGGCTTACTTCACTTAGCATGATGGTCTCTAGGTCCATCCATGTTGCTGCAAATGATACAACTGAACTTATTTACAAAACAAAAATAGACTCACAGACTTTGAAAACAAACTCCTGGTTGCCAAGTAGGAAAGGGAGGGAAGGATTGAGGGCTTGGGTTTGGCATGTGCAAGCTGATGTATATGGAATGGGTGGTGAAAGGGACCTGCTGTTCAGCAAAGGGAACTCTACTCAATATTCTGTGATACCCAGCATGGGAAAAGAATCTGAAACAGAGTGGCTATGTGAATATGTATAAATGAATCACTTTGCTGTGCAGCAGAAATTAACACCACCTTGTAAACCAACTATACTTCAATAAAATTCTTTAAAATATAAAAAAATAAGAAACACTTTAAAAAAATGAGAAGTACCAATTATGACTCATCAGGTGAAGTACCCAGCACAGTGTCTGTAAAGATACAGGTTCAACCCCTGGACTTGCTTGGTGGGTTTAGGAGCCAGTGTTATGGCAAGCTGCAGCATAGATCACAGATGTGGCTGGGATCCAGTGTTGCTGTGGCTGTGGTGTAGGTTGCAGCTGTAGCTAAGATTTTACTTCTAGCCCAGGAACATTCACATGCTCCAGATTGGCTGTAAAAAGAAAACATAAAAAGGAGCTCAGGAAAGACTCTAAGGTCAGATACTGATGATGGGAAAGCAGAGAGCATTTGTTTGCTCAGAATCTGCCAGAGCTGAGGTCCACAGATTTCACAACTGTTCTGATCTTAAGGCAAGGAAGAGAGCAGAGCCTCTGGCTTACTGAGATGAGAGGAGCAAAGGATGGAGGAGGAGGATCAGGTCAGCAAGGAGGCTTCAGTCTGTTGGTAGGCAGAGGACTTCTGCCAGCAAAAGACATGCCAGTTTAGTTCTCTACACAAATGATGGTCTGGGAGAGGTGTTTGATCAAGTCATTTGAAACACACAGTCTGAAATCAGGCATTCCTAGATTTGCGTTTCAGATACACTGACTGTGTGACCCTACGAACTTCAGTCTCTTTATCTACAAAAAAAGATAGTAATGCTACTAACATCACAAGTGCTGAGCACAGAATCTCTCCAGTGTGTGTCCACTACATTTTCTTTCACTGTGGTCATTTTCAACTGCCCTTGCTCATTCATGGGAGCAGGCACGTGAATGATGGTAATTTTGCACCAGTGTTTTACCCACTAAAAAGTTTCTTTCCCATTTAGATAGTGCACTCTGTGCTCCAAGTTTCCGTTCCTTGGTTTCAAGCGGACTGGTGGTGAAGTGAAGGACCTTGCATAAGTGGTTAGGAATCAAGGGAGGGAAAATCAATCTGAAATGGTAAATGTCCACAGAATAGAAAATTCCAGAGGAGAAGGTAGAGAAGTACACAAACAGTCTATTTCCTATCTATTAAAAAAGGGAATAAATACATTTTAAGGAGGGATAGTATGATTAAAAGAGTTGGAGAGGTACCGGTCCCTCTTAGTCCTTCCCAGCCACTGACAGATGACAAGCGCCATCATCTAAATGTCATTTCTACAGCTTATTGTATAAGCAACAATAGTACAGAGCATTATGGAAAGCATTACCAAATTCTCACTCAATGTTTTTTTTTTATTTTGCCAGTAACACAAAATGTTTTATTACTAACCATAATCATATTCCTTTACAAAGTCCTATACCATGTTAAAATATGTTAGCATGTATTATCTTATTTAAATAACAGGAGGATGGTGAATGAATGTATAGAAATAATAATAAATTTAAGTAGTCATATAATCCAATCAAGCCATTATAATTGTGCTTAAAAAGAAATTAAAAGTGCTTCCTTTTGTACGCTTAAATTGGCTGTGCACCAAAATCCCATGTTTCTTCTCAATCGTCATCAAGTCTTAATAAAGCAGCATCCTACCTCTACCTAATACAGGTCATTCAAAACCAAATGCATGGGAAGGAGAGGCTAAATATTTAGGAAGGGGAACAGGCAGTTCATTTCTGAGTTCCAGCACTCTCATTCATGGACCCTGCATGTTCACACCAAAATAAGTAACATCTGTCATGATCTGGCATCAGATAACATGAGTTTAGCTCCTTGAACTATGCTTTGGGGGCAAGAAACAGGTATTCCAGGTAAGTGGAAACTGACTTTTAGGCATGAAACTGCTCAACCAACTTCAGTCAAAAATCACTGAATTCTTTCCAGGTCTACCTCTGAAAAGTTTTCAGAGACAGTCAATACAGCAGGGTACTCATTATCTATGAGTATTAAGTCTGCAAACCTTCCAGGCTCTGCAATGCGTCTTTTTTTTTGACAGTTTTTGTTAGTGTTTGTTTTGCTTTTTTTGGTAGGGCTTCACCTGTGGCATATGGAATTTCCCAGGCTATGGGTCAAATTGAAACTGCAGCTGCTGGCCTAAGCCACAGCCACAACAAATTCAGGATCCAGGCCACATTGGCAACCTACACCACAATTCACAGCAATGTGGGATCCTTAACCCACTAAGAGAGGCCAGGGATCGAACCCACACTCTCATGAATAAGAGTCAGTTTCATTACCTGCTGAGCCACAACAGCAAATCCTTTTTTTACAGGTTTATTGAAGTATGATTGATTTACAAGTCATATTAATAAAACACTTCCATTTTATTCATGGTACATTGAGGGGAATAGACCTGCCGAAGGCATGAGGAAATATACAATGTAATCACTTTCAGCTAAATGGAAAGGAGGGTACCTACTGTTTGAGAAATGTCACATATATCTGAAGAATTCCAAGTTCAGGACCAAGGAAGTCATATAGCCCTTCACCACCAGGGAAAACAAAGTCCCAGAACTGAGGTTAAAAGACAAGGAAAGACATGGGGAAAGAGTCCAGAGTCAAATCAATACATTTCCCAGGAATGAGATAAAAGATAATTGCCTCAGATTGGGGGTACCTACTGAAATTGTCTATGTTCGGGGAGCTCCCATTGTAGCTCAGCAGAAATGAAACCAACTAGTGTCCATGAGGATGCAGGTTTGATCCCTGTCGTCACTCTGTGGGTCAGGGATCCAGCATTCCCATGAGCTGTGGTGTAGGACGCAGACGTGGCTTGGATCTGGCATTTCTGTGAGCTGTGGCATAGGCCAGTGGCTGTAGCTCCCATTCGACCCCTAGCCTGGAAACTTCCATAGGCCCTGGATGCAGCCCAAAAAGTGCAAAAAAAAAGAAAAATTCTAGGTTCTTAACTCCACCTCAGCTGTCCATCTCCCAAAATGTACTCTATGCTGCCATAGAAACCTCTCTTTGATGCAAAATATTTATGCACAAAAATATCCATTTCAACACTGTCTTTGATGGGAGGAAAAAGTGTTATGGATAAATGACCCCATTTCTGTATATATGTGTATAAGTCCAGACAGAGAAAATAACTTTAAAATATGCCCATGTCTCTAGTTCTCTGGGAAGTGGAATTTCAGGGAACTTTCACCTTTTCATTATAAAATTAATGAAAGATACATGTGCCCCTTATTTTTTAAAAGTTAAATATGGAAGGAACTCCCTACTCTGTCCCTTCATTCTCGCTTCAGGAGGCAATGACACCACAGAAACACACACACAACAACAAACACAGCAGAGAAAGGGGACATCTTTCCGGACAAAAATGAGATTATTCTATATCCATTGTTCTGCAATTTGTTTTTCTCACTTAAATTATCACAGACAGCAGTGTAATGGTGATGAAATAGCTCAGCAATGAATAGCTCCTGTTCTGCCATCAGACGATCTGAATTCAAGTCCCAGCTCTACTACTTACTAAGTTGGTTAACTTTATTAAACTCATCTTTTTTAATCTGTAAAATAGAGATAAAACGGTGCCTATCTCTTAGGATTTGGAGACAAGAAAATGATGAAAGACGTGTAGAGACTTAGTTAAGTCTGTCGCATATATTGAGGGCTAATAGGTGTTTACTAGCATTACTCATTTAAATCCGTTAGACTGTGTGATATGAAGTAATACAAATTCACTATAAATTATTTTAATAATTCAACTATTTGTGGATATTTAGGTTGTGTTATCTGTGGGTTGTTTTGTTCATTTGTTTGCATTGTTTTATGAGGTATTATAAGGAGTGCTACAATAAAAATCTGTGTATATAATTTTGTGCTACACATACATGACTATTTTTAAAAGACAGACCAACAACCCAAGGGAAAAATGGGCAAAAGGACTAAACAGACATTTCTACAAGGAAGATAAACAAATGGCCAACACGTACATGAAACAGTGCTCAACATCCCTGATTATTAGAGAAATTCAAATCAAAACTACCATAAGATACCACCTCACAACAGTCAGAATGGCCATCATTAATACATCCACAAAGAACAAATGCTGGAAGGGGTGTGGAGAAACGGGAATCTTCCAGCGCTGTTGGTGGGAATGGCAGCTGATATAACCACTATGGAGAACAATATGGAGGTACCTTACAAAACTATACATAGCAACCTCACGTTACCCAGCAACCTCACTCTTGGGTATATATCCGGACAAAACTTCCCTTGAAAAAGACACATGCACCCGCATGTTCATTGCAGCACACTTCACAATAGACAAGACATGGAAACAACCCAAATGTCCATTGATAGATGATTGGATTAAGAAGAAGTGGTATATATATACAATGGAATACTACTCAGCCATAAAAAATGAATTGATGCCATTTGCAGCAACACGGATGGAACTAGAGACTCTCATACTGAGTGAAGTAAGTCAGAAAGAGAAAGACAAATACCACTTGATATCACTTGTAGCTGGAATCTAATATACAGCACAAATGAGACTTTCCATAGAAAAGAAAATCATGGACTTGTAGAAAAGACTTATGGTTGCCTGGGGAGGGGGAAGAGAAGGATGGATTGGGAGCTTGGGGTTAATAGATGCAAAATCTTGCTTTTGAAATGGATTAGCAATGAGATCTTGCTGTGTAGCCCTGAAAGCTATGTCTAGTTTCTTATGATGGAGCATGATAATGGGGGAAAAATAATGTATACATATATGTGTAACTGGGTCACCATGCTGTACAACAGAAAGAAAATTGTATTGGTGAAATAACAGTAAAAAAAATTAAAAATAAGAAATGAAATTCTGCTGTCTAGCACCAGGAACTATATCTAGTCACTTATGATAGAGCATGATGGAGGATAATGTGAGAAAAATGATGTATATATGTATGTGTGACTGGGTCACTTTGCTATACAGTAGAAAATCAACACAACACTTAAACCAGCTATAATGAAAAAAAAATCATTTAAAAATTTTAAAAAATGGAGTTCCATCGTGGCTCAGTGGTTAACGAATCTGACTAGGAAACATGAGGTTGCAGGTTTGGTCCATTACCTTGAGCAGTGGGTTAAGGATCTGGGGTTGCTGTGAACTGTGGTGTAAGTCATAGACTCAGCTTGGATCTGGCATTGCTGTGGCTGTGGTGTAGGCAGGTGGCCATGGCTTCAAATGGAACCCTAACCTGGGAACCTCCATATTCCTTGGGTGCACCCTTAAAAAGACACATACAAAAAAAGAAAAAATAAACTCAGTACCATAGTCTATTCCTGGTAGGACAGTTAACCCTTAAAGAAACATGGGGGTAAGAAACACTAAATCCTCCTGCAGGCAAAATTCCCATTTAACTTCATTGTCAGCACTCCATATCCACAAGTTCTGCATTTATGGATTCAACCAACCCAGAGATGAAGTAGTACTATACTCTGTATTTATTGCAAAAATCTACACGTCAGTGGATCTGCATGGTATAACTGTATTGTTCAGTGGTCAATTCTGTTCCTATTTTGAGTGGCATCCCTCGACCAAAAACTTAGGCTTCAAGTGTCAAGATCACTATTAGCCAAATAGAAATGCTAATAAATATTAAGGAGATTTTGCTCTTAAGTGATAAAAAAGTCTCAAATGAACTCTCTGGGAGCAAAGAGAATTGATTAAATCTAATATGTACCTTTGTCCCATCCCCTTGACCACATGAACCATCACCTCTGGATGTATGAGTAGGAGAAGTTCATGGTGAGAGGACCTCATCCATGGAGACCCACTGTATAAAAGCATCCTGATTCAAGGCGTGACTCAGCAGCCCCTTCCCCTAAGACAAGAAGGGAGCAAAAGGAATTGGGGGGTGGTCTAGGGTATCGAGCAGCAACCTCAAAAGAATCTTTAGAAAGAGTATCGAGAAGAACTCAGAAAAATAAGGCAACCTAGAAGTTCCTAACAACGTCTGAGAAAAATTTAGTTTCTCATGTAGGGAGTACCTTGGAAGTATTTAAATTTCCCCTTGATGGATTTTACCCCTGTACTTTCTTGAAGTAAATATCCTAACAAAGAGCAGCAGGCTTTTTTTTTTTTATAGGCTGGAAGGTAGAGAACACTCCATCTTGGTCAAATTTCCCTTCACATCTCTCCCAGGGCTCCTCCAAACTCTGTACAGGAGGTCAAGGACATGGAAATGGAGACAAAGAACTACAGCAGCAGCAGCATGCCAGACTTTATCCTTCTGGGGTTCTTTTCCAACCCTCGGCTCCAAAAACCCCTCTTTGCTGTCTTCCTCATCATGTACCTGGTCACCCTGGTGGTCAATGTACTCATCATCCTGGCCATCCACTCTGATGCACGGCTCCACACCCCTATGTATTTTTCATCAGCAACCTGTTCTTCTAGGACATCTGCTTCACCACAGTCATTGTGCCCAAGATGCTGGTGACCTTACTCTCGGAGACAAAGTCCATCTCCTATGTGGGCTGCCTGGTCCAGATGTACTTCTTCATGGCCTTTGGGAACACTGACAGCTACCTGCTGGCCTCTATGGCTATAGACAGGCTGGTGGCCATCTGCAACCCCCTCCATTATGACATGGCTATGAGCCCAAGGCACTGCCTCCTCCTGCTGCTGGGTTCTTGCACCATCTCTCACCTGCACTCCATGCTGCGTGTGCTACTCATGTCCCGCCTGTCCTTCTGTGCCTCCCATGTCATCAAGCACTTCTTTTGTGATACCCAGCCTGTGCTGAAGCTGTCCTGCTCTGACACCTCCTCCAGCCAGATGGTGGTCATGACTGAGACCCTGGCTGTCATTGCAACCCCTTTCCTCTGCACCCTCTTCTCCTACATGCCAATCATTGTCATGGTGCTAGGAGTTCCCTCTGTAGGCGGGAAGTGGATGGTCTTCTATACCTGTGACTCCCACCTCACTATGGTGGTTCTGTTCTATGGAAGTATCATCTATGTCTATTTTAGACCTCTATCCATGTACTCAATGGTGAAGGACCGGGTGGCCACAGTTAGGTACACGACAGTGACACCCATGTTAAACCCATTCATCTACAGCCTTAGGAACAAAGATATGAAGGGGGGTTTGAGGAAACTAAGGGACAGAATTCACTCATTGAATGAACATGATAGAATGTCACAATTGGGAGGTGACCTAAGAGGTGATCAGGTTATCCTTCCTTCCTACCGATTTTCACATGGAACCCAAAGAGGTAATAAGAGGTGGTGTTGAACCCCAGTGAGAGCACTGACCTCAAAGCAGGATCATGTGGTCTCTACAGTGACCTTGACTGGATATATGATCAGTCCCAGGCTAATCACTGCTCAGAATTCAGATTTCAGGAGAAAAGTTTCTGCTGCCCAAATAGTGGGGAAAAAAGTATCTCCAAATAATTCTTCCATACATTTACTCAAGGAACTAGAAAATCCTATTAATTCTTATAAGACATTACATGGGCTCCACAGAGTATAGGGAAAGACTTCATGAATAGTCCTTAAGGATGAATTGAATTTGGACAGATGAAAGTTAAAAGGACAAGGAACTAGAGTGTTTCAAATATGGAAACTATCCAATCAAGTAAAAGCAATAAACACTGGAATGTGTGTGAGAGACATTGAAAAGCCCTGTGGGGCTTCATCAATTTGAGATCAGGGAAAATAGGATGGGCTGGGGGAGGCAGAAGAATCTACAAAACAGATTTATTTCCCCCAACACCAAAGTGTCATCACAGTGTGAATTCACAGGACTCAACACCTTTTCCCTTCCTTCTTAATTCTTTCTCCATGTGGCCAGAGTCCTTACTGAAATGACCACTGTGTCCTGGATAAGCAACTTGTCACAATCAAGAAAAGCACACAGAAAATGAAGTTGAATACAAATCTTTTGGGCTTAAAGATAAAACAAGAGAGAAGTTCCCATTGGAGTGCAGGGGAAATAAATCTGACTAGTACCCATGAGGATGAGAATTTGATCCCTGGCCTCACTCAGTGGGTTAAAGGATCTGGCATTGCCATGAGCTGTGGTATAGTCCAGCAGCTGTAGCTCCAATTTGATCCCTAGCCTGGTAAATTCCATATGCCATGGGTTCAGCCCTAAAAAGCAAAAAAAAGAAAAAAAAAGATTTAACAAGAGGTATACAACAACCTAATGGAACACAGGGACGCCTGGGACCCAACAGCAAAGTCCTTGCCATTGCTGTCACTCCCTCTGCTATTAGAACCAGACTCCTTTTTCTCAGAAGCCATCACCATCCAGGAAACACACTCCTTTGGCAAAAGCATTTTTATTTGCACAGGCACCCCTGGATTTCACCACTATCGCCCATCAATCACTCAGTTTTGGGGAGACTGGCCTGGAAGATCTCTACCCATTCCACTTCCTTCATTTATGTGCTAGTGCATTCATGCTCAGCCACATACATAAATCACTTTAGAATATGAACAATACATATATTAAATAAATAAATTCATTAATGATAGCTTCCATAATTTATAAAGTTCATTAAGTCTTTTGGTCCCAGGAAACCTAATGGTTCTTTGGTTCAAACCTCCCTCTGCTATTAGAACCAGACTCCTTTTTCTCAGGAACACATACTTGTTAAGAAATTGAGATCTTTTACTTAAACTCATAGATATTCTGAAAAGCTCAAATAATGAGAAATACATAATTATTGACCATTCAATAACACATTTGAGGGAAAAATTAGCCCTAAACTTCTCAGTCAGAATGAGACTGTCGTCTTTTTCAGAATATGAAGCAATGCCCTTAAGACGTCCTGTTCAGGGGAAGGTAGTGTTTGGAGACTTTCATAAAAGGTTTGCTATCCAAACAAGAAAGCCGAGAAATTGACCTTGGATGTTGCTAATAAGCACTGGTAAGAATAAGTCCTTTCTGAAAGTAGATATAATCAGAAGAAAGATCCTAGCAGACTTTCTGAACACCTTGCCAGGTTAGGCAAATTGCTTCTGTATGGCCCTTGGGAGACCATGAAACTTCTTCACAGTCCTCCTTCTACCATATAGACACCTGGGAGGCTGGCTGACCCCAAAAGTGGAATAATATTGTTGTAATCACATCCTTGGATGAGAATGTTGTGGCGGGAAATGGACTGGGGTTCTTTTGCTGTAGGCTCACATATATGTAAATGTTGACAATTTTTCATAATGTTGAACTAAGAAAAATTGAGTTCTTTGAAACTATTTTGCCTGTTGATCAGAGTGAATGACATAAAGAAGAAGGCTTGTATAAAATCTGAGGCGGGCCTAAGGAGGTGGGCTGAGTATTTCTGACATTGAAGAGGCTGATAGAGGAGGTAGTATCCAGAGGACTGAAAAGAAGTAGACATATAAGCCTAGAATAGAAGAAGTTTAAAGAGGCAATGGCTATTAATCCTCATAAAAATACGGTAAAAGTTTAAGCAAAATAAGACTAGAAGATTGTCCATCAGCTTTAATGACAAGGAGAACACTGGTAATGAGGTTTTAGGTAATGAAACTTTAATGACAAGGTGACATTGGCAATGAGGTTTCAATGGAGGAATGTAAAACGAACAAGATTGTAGTGGGTTAAGGAAGCACTTGTGATTCTGTACATTAAAAATGAACAATCTGAAAAGTAAATTTAAAAACACAATCCCATCAGTAGCATCAAAATTACTTAGGAATAAACTTAACCAAGGAGGTAAAAGACTTATCCATTGTAAAACAAAAATATTGGATAAAAGAAATTAAGTAAGACCCAAATACATGGGACGACTTCATGAATAGGAAGATCATGCATTATTAAAATGTCCATAATGTACAAAGTGGTCCACAGATTCAATGTAATTTCTATAAAAGCCTTAAAGCCCGACTGTCTTTTTAAAAGAAATAGATAATTCCTAAAATTCATATAGAATTATAAAGGACCCAAAGTGTCAAAAACAATCTTAAGAATAAAAACCAAAGCTGGAGGTGTCATACCCCATGTTTTACAAATATACTACAAAGCCACAGTAATCAAAATAGTATGGTATTGGCATAAAGACAAATAGAGCAAAACAGAGAACTCAGATATAAAACCAAATACATACCATCAAATAATTTTCTTTCTTTTTTTCATCTTTTAGGGCCACACCTGTGGCATATTTCCCCGGATAGGGGTCAAATCAGAGCTATAGCTGTCAGCCTACACCACAGCCATAGCAAGGCCAGATCATTAACCCACTGAGCAAGGCCAGGGATTGAACTCATACCCCCATGGATACTAGTTGGGTTTGTTAGCACTGAGCTATGATGGAAACTCTCTCAACAACTAATTTTCAAAGGCATCAAGAAATATAATCAAGCATTCCCTGGTGGTGCAGCCAGTTAAGGATCCAGCATTGTCACTGATGTGGCTCATATTACTCCTATGGTGCAGGTTTGATACCTGGCCCATGAACATTTATAGCCATGGTCAAAATAAATAAATAAATAAATAAATAAAAAGAAAAAAGAATATGCAATGAAGATAGTGGAGTCTCATCAATAAATGGTGTTGAGAAAAATGGATATCCATGTGCAAAGGAATTAATTTGGACCTTTATTTTAAATGATTTACAAAAATCATTTTAAAATTGATAAAGATTTACATATTTGACCTAAAATATAAATCTTGGAATAAAAGTTCTTTGACATTAGCCCTTGATATGACACCAAAAGCACAGACAGCAAAACCAAAAACAGACAAGTGGGAACACCTCAAACTAAAAAATTTCTACAAAGAAAATGAAACAACAACATGAATAAGGCTTTAGGGGATAGGAGAAACTATTTACGAGAAAAAAATACATGATATGATGTTAATCTGCAAAAGATATAAGGAACTCCTACAACTCCATAGCAAAAAAGTGCCCAAGTAATCTGAATTTATAAATGGGCAAAGGACTTGAACAGACATTTCTCTGAAGAAGACATACAAATGGCCAATGAGTATGTGAAAGGACACTCAAAGTAGGTAATCAATAAGGGAAATGCAAATCAAAATAAAAATGAGATAACACTTCACAACTGTTAGAATGATCATTATCAATAAACAAAGCAAAACAAAACAAATAACAAGCATTGATGAGGATGTGGAGAAATTGGAACCCTTTTACAGTATTGATAGGATTGCAAAATGATACAGCCCCTATGGAAAACAGGATGGAGTTTCCTCAAAGTATTAAAAACAGAACTACCACATTATCCAACAATCCAACTCCTGGGTATTAGTCCAAAAAGAACTGAAATCAGAATCTCAAGGATATATTTGTAAACCCATGTTGATGCAGCATTTTTCACAATGTCCACCATAGGCAGACAACCTAATTATCCATTAATGAATGGGTAAAGTCAATATGGTGTATATCTACAAAGAAATACTACTCAGCCATTAAAAAACAAGGAAATTCTGTAATATATGACCCCATGATAAATATCAAAGATGTCATCCTAAGTGAAATAAGCCAGTGGAAGAAGGACAAATATTGTATGACTTCATTAATGTGAAGTAGATGAAACAGGCACATTCATAGAAACAGAAAGTAGAATGTTCGTCCCTGGGAGCTGGGAGGAGGGGCAATGAGGTATTGCTGTTCAGTTGGTAAAGGGTTTGTCATATAACATGAAAAAAGTTCTAGACACTTGCTGTACAATGATTGTGCTTATCATTAATACGGTACCCTGCAATTGAATATTTGTAAGAAGAGAGATCTTATGTTACATGTTTTCTAACCACAATTTTTTAAAATTTTATTGGAATGTAGTTGCCTTACAAAGTTGTATTAAGTTCAGGCATAGAGCAGGGTAAATCAATTATACATATATCCATTCCTTTTCAGATTCTCTTCCCATATAGGTTATTCTTTTCCCATAGAGTAACTTTCCCTGTGCTATACAGTAGGCCCTTGTTCCCCATCTATTTATATATAGTAGTATGTGTATATCAATACCCACTGCCTTTAACCCCCCATCACATTTCCCCTTTGGTAAACATAAGTTTTAACCGCAATTTTTAAAAAATAATAATACAAGAGGGAAAAAGAGAAGGTCTAAATAAAAGTAGAAAAGAGGAAAAGAACCAGATAGCTCAGAAAGTAAAAGACCCTATCTTTGAAAATCTTATGAAACAAGAGCTAATTACACAAACACAAATTGAGATAAGAAAGAATATATGAGCTAAGGTTTCATATCCTATCAAAATTACTTTCAGTATGAAAACCTCTTTCACTATTCAATTTCTCCTGAGGAACCTAATACAGCACAAGTTTCAAAAATCAAGATGACTCAACAGACAGCAACTTAAGAGCAGGTGACAAATAGCAAGCACATATTTACCTGTGGAAATAATAGTAAATGGAGTGACGTCACCAAGATTGTGGAGCAGCAGATCGCAACATCTACCCCTCACCCACAAAGATCAGCAACTAGACAGCTCTCCACCAACAAAAACAGCTCTTAGAGAGCTCCCGAGTCTACTTAAGAGACTTCAGGAGTTCTCCTGCAGCTCAGCGGGTTAAGGATCTGGCATTGACACTGAAGCTGCTGTGGCATGGGTTTGATCCCTGAACTGGGAACTTTCATGTGCCATGGGTACAGCCAAAAAGAGAGAGAGAGAGAGAGAGAGAGAGAGAGAGAGGAGAGAGAGAGAGAGAGAGAGAGAGAGAGAGAGAGAGAGGGAGGGAGGGAGGGAGAGAGAGACTTCAACAACACAACGACAAAAAAAAACAAACAAAAACCTTGAGAATAAAAGCACCAAAAGGGAAGGACAAACAGCTTCATTTTGCCTGCATAAGCCCATACAATAGTCTGGCACTGCTTGGTGCCAAGGGGAACAAACCAGCGGGAAAGCATTCCCCTCTCAGGAAAAGGAAGAGTTGTAAGTGAGTAACTAGCTTCCCTAGCCTTTGGGGACACAAGCTGAGGATCCAGCTTCATCCAACCTATAGATCTTCAAAGCTGAGACATATAGAGATTTCTAGGAAGAAGGAAGAAAAATCGAGGCTTGCAGAACAGCCATACAGTAAGAGAGACCACAGTTCCCAAGGACCTGCTCTGCCAGTGACCCCAGCAGCTCTCTCTGCTGAAGAAATCCATGGCTGGCACAGCCATCAAGACCCCCTGCATGGAGTTCCCGTCGTGGCGCAGTGGTTAACGAATCCCACTAGGAACCATGAGGTTGCGGCTTCGGTCCCTGCCCTTGCTCAGTGGGTTAACGATCCGGCGTTGCCGTGAGCTGTGGTGTAGGTTGCAGACACGGCTCGGATCCCGCGTTGCTGTGGCTCTGGCGTAGGCCGGTGGCTACAGCTCCGATTCAACCCCTAGCCTGGGAACCTTCATATGCCGAGGGAGCGGCCCAAGAAATAGCAACAACAACAACAAAAAAAAAAAACAAAAAACAAAAAAAAGACAAAAAAAAAGACCCCCTGCAAATTTCACTAAATTTTGCCCCACATGTATTTGCACTTCCTGATGCCAGCCACTTGAGTCCCTCTCTGCTGCCCCCATCATCTCCACCATATACAATGGAATATTGCAGTACTGTTCTCCAAGCCGAGATATGGAAAACTTAAGTGTCCATCCATGTACTTAAGGCCACTGAACTATACATTTGAAAATGGTTAAAATGGTAAAATTTGTGTCAGGGGTAGTTTTTTTAAAGTAGTTTTCTTTTAATGGATGAATTGATAGGTGTGGCTATATGAGCACCAACTAATCAACAAATAACTTTTTTTAAGTTTCACCAAAGAACTTTTATGTGAAGACCTGGACTCTTCTCTTGACCCTCTACATTCTCCCCCACGACTTGGGAGAAGCCCCAGGCTCTGTGTATGCATTTGCCTCTGTCTCCTTAGAAATCACTAAACTAAAAAGGATTAATTATCTGGGATATTAAGAAAACCAATGCTATGGTAGCCTGGGTTTCCTTGGTCTCTACTGAGAGGTCCCAGTTCCCAGATTAGGGATTGGACCTGGGCCACAGTGGTGAAAGTGCTGAATCCTAACCTCTACACCACCAGGGAACTGCCTCTGTGGAGAGGTCTCTACTTCTCTCCAAGCGAGGTGTTTAATGGGTTCCCTGGGGTTTGTGCCTGGGGAGGCTTCCTGTCTGCTTGGAGTGAAGTCACATGCAGGACAATCAGGTACTTCCAAGCCCCCACCCAATCCATCAACACCTGATGGAGCCTGAAGGTGGCAGGTGGTGGATAGTTGGGGATGAATGGACGGATCATGATTCCAATGCCAGGGGCTATGTGAGGGGTCACCTCTCAGGAAGGAGAAGAAAAGTGGCCACTTCAGGAATTGATAACCTTATTTCTAGGCTGAGGCAACAATCACAGGCACTCAATATTGCAGGTATTCACACCTACCTCTGGAATCGGGCTTTTTCCTTTCCTTGGCCTGCTCTGAACATTCCCTCTACACCCCAAGCCCTCCAATCCTCCTCTAGACACCAGGACAATAAGGCTGAGAAGGTGACCCTGGCAGCCACCAACACTTACCTGAGTAAGTAGCTGGTACCCTCAACTCTAGAGTATTTCTAACCTGGAGTGTTAGAAAGTTTCAAACCTTCTGATCTGATACATTCATTCTTACTGAGAAGGAAAACTAGGGGTCCAATTACATGCAGCATGTAAATGCCATGGTTGGACTACAAAAGGGGTTATATCATCCTTCCCGCTCTGCCTCCTGTATTTATCTGAGGGCTTCAAGCTCCTCCACACACCTTCTTTCCCTTCTCCATTCACAAAAGTGAGGGAGCATTGGCTCTGAGTGGGTGAAGCTCCAAAGGGACTGACCCTTTCATAGGAAGAGTGTTGCTTGAGGATGCTGAGGGGTAAAAGCCCAGCTTCTGTCATCCCAGAATGTCCCCCAAAACCTCCTCCTTGAGGCCTCAACTCTCCCTCAGGAAACACATCATTTAGGTCAGAATTTAGGTTTGGAAATTTTCTTTAGCACTGAAAGGTTGTCTTAAAAATTATCCTTTAAAACAAAATCTGTAAGACACATGAAAGCAGAATTTTTCTGGATAAAAAGGAAGAATTCTGGGACTCCTAAGGCTTACTATTCACACTCTGTCTCACTGGTGACATGTCCATCACACAGGAGTGTCAACCATGGGTTAAAGGAAGAATGGGACAAGAGATGTGGGAATATTTGAAGCTCTGTCCTGGGGGCCCGGGGGCAGGGGGACAGGTGTCAGTGAACACAGGAGACAGATGACACGGAAAAGTGGAGGCTCAGGAATATGTAATCATCATCCTTAAACATCTGTAGAATGACTTGGTGTCTCCTCACCTCTGTGTCCCCAGGACCTCTAGTGACTGCTGGCACTCAGGAAGTGCTTGCTGAATCTTTAACAAATAAATAATTCCATAGGAAGGAGAAAAGCAAAATTGTGGTCATTTGTTATACCTGAAGAGAACTATATCTCATCTCTTGGGAGAGACCATGATGGAAGGTAATAGAATAAAAAGAATGTATGTGTGTACATATATATATATATATATATATATATATATATGACTAGGTCACTTTGCTGCACAGCAGAAATTGGCACAGTGTTGTAAATCAACAATAATTTTTTAAATATTGAAAAACAAAAAAAGAAGGCTATTAGAAGTCTGAGGTTTAGAGTTCTTGACTGATGGCTTTAACACCAAAAATACAGATGTATCTCCTTGTGATTCCATGAAGTTAGAAGGCAGTGAGTTCTCTGTCTCTAGATGTATTCAAGCCAGATGACCACTGTCAAGGCTACTCTAGGGTTCCTGCACTGGGTGATGGTTTGGGAAAGATGATTTCTGAGTTTTCCTCTGGCTCTGAGATTATTCAGGTCTATACACATTTCTTCAGGCACTTATTGAATACCTATTATGTGCCAGTTTCCTGAGGTTTATATACACAAACCTATTAATTAATGTTGTTAAAGAGAAGAAATAATTAAAGTTGACATTTATCAGAAGCTCATTCTGTGCCACCTAAATTACTGATTTGCGTGCATATTATGATGACCCTAACTGCTTTTTTTTTTTATGGCTGCACTCCCAGCATATGGAAGTTCCTGGGCCAGAGACTGAATCCAAGCCACAGCAGTGACCTACTCGGCAGTACTGGATCCCTTCTCAGCAATGACAAGAGGAAACCAGACTCACATCACTGAATTCCTCCTTCTGGGACTGACCAGTGACCCCCGAAAGCAGGTGTGGCTCTTTGCCAGCTTCCTGGCCATGTACCTAGTCAACATGGCTGGCAACTCGGTCATCATTGCAGCCATCCAGGGGGATGCTCGCCTCCACACCCCCATGTACTTCTTCCTCTCCAACCTTTCTTTCGTGGACATCTGCTTTACAAACGTCATTGTGCCAAGGATGCTTGCAAACATACTGAGCAAGGGCAAGACCATCCCCTTTGCCCAGTGCCTTGCTCAGATGTATTTCTTTGTGACCTGTGCGATCACTGACAGCTTCCTCCTGGCTGCCATGGCCATTGACCGCTATGTGGCCATCTGCAACCCACTGCATTACACCACAACCATGAACTCCAGGCGCTGTCTCCTGCTTGTGAGCACATCCTGGCTGGTGTCCCACCTCCACTCGCTCACCCACACCATCCTCATGGCCCGCCTCTCCTTCTGTGGGCCCAACATCATCCACCACTTCTTCTGTGATGTCCAGCCACTGCTGATGCTCTCCTGCTCTGACACCTCTGTCAATGAGCTCTTGGCCTTCACAGAGGGCTCCTTTGTGATCATGAGCCCCTTCCTCCTCATCATTGTCTCTTATGTGTGTATCACCTGTGCTGTTCTGCGGGTCCCTTCTGGGAGAGGCAGGTTCAAGGTCTTCTCCACCTGTGGATCCCACCTCACAGTTGTGACACTGTACTATGGGACAGCCATCTCAGTGTACATCCGCCCCTCATCCACCTACTCAGTGACAAAGGACCGTGTGGTCACTGTCATTTATACTGTGGTAATCCCCATGCTGAACCCTTTTATCTATAGCCTTAGGAACAAGGACATGAAACAAGCCTTAAGGAAGCTGGCCGGGAGAAAAGAATAAGCAATAAAGACTTTATGGGGAAGTAGTCTGAAATTACATGAGTATCTCATCCTTCATCAAATGTCTTCCCATCCATTCATTTACCTATCTTGGTATCAAATTATATTTTCTTACTTTAGTCAGTGAGTTATAAGTTAGTATGCCTGTGTCCTTTCAATATGTTCTTACCATTCTTTGAGCACTTTCTTATCTCCTATCCCATCAAGATGTTCCAGCAGTTCCTGCCATAGCTCAGTGGTTAGTGAACCCAATTAGCATCCATTAGGATGTGGGTTTGATCCCTGGCCTCAATCTGTGGGTTAGGGATCTGGCATTGCTGAGAGCACAGGTGTAGGTCACAGACACAGCTCAGATCCACCATGGCTGTGGGTGTGCCATAGCCCGGCAGCTACAGCTCAAATTCGCCCTGCCTAGCCAGGGAACCTCTCTATGCCGTGGGTGCCACCCTAAAAAGACAAAAAAATTGTTCCAGACTTGTACTTTCTCTGCTCCAGTCCTAGAGTCAGCCATTTTTTTTAAATCTGGCTTCCCCACGTGGATGCCAGCTTCAGTCTACCAGACACTGATAGTACGTGCCAATTTACTCCTTGCCCATTTGGAGATCTGACTCCCCTCTCTAGGACCAACTTCACACAGATGTCCTTCTCACCTAATGTGGTGTTCCCCTCAGGTATGGGCAACCTTCTTACCATATTTAACCTCTGATTCCCCATCCTGTCTCTACCTGAACTCCTCCCACTGGCCTCCCTGCTCCGGGGAAGACCTCTTGCTCACTTTACATGGAATCCAACATCTCACGGCAGGTTGTCCTCATCTTGGAAACCCTCCAGCTTTGTTCAGGCTCTATCATCTTATACCTGGCTGTCCTGTGCATAGATGCTATCTGAACTCTGCCTGAACTCTGTATTAGTCTAGGTTCTGTGGAGAAACAAAACCGCAAGAATACAGACACCTAGATATGAAATAAGGAACTGACTTATACGATTATGGAAGATGATCAGTCCCAAGATCTGCCACTGGCAAGTCAGAGAGACAATGGTAGAGTTCAAGTTTGAGTCTGAGTCCAAAGACAGGAGAAGACCAGTGTCCCAGCTTGAAGACAGGCCAAGAGGGCCCTCTTTCTGACTGTCTCCCTTCTCCCTTACTAAGCCTTTTTGGCGTTTCCAGGCCATAAGTGAAAACTCATGAGATACCTGTTTTGCCATTAGACTAAGACACTTGGTCTACCTCCTGTGGTGGAAAGCTGACTTCTGTCCAGACTCGCCTATCCATATTTAGCAGCACTGGGACTTTTTCATGTGTCTGGAATTGTCCTAATCTTGTTCTCTTGTTCTGACTCAGAAGAATGACTTTGGGTAGGTTTCAGCTTCATATTGGATTCAATCACTAAAACGTCCATATACCATGAATGTGGCAAAAAAAAGGTGGGGGGAGGTTGGGACAAGAAGAGACAGTAACACATGACTTATGTTTACATCTTCTCATTGCCTGAGACTAAGGCAAATGGCCTCCTCCAGCTGAAAGAGTAGCTTAAAGTCTGATTATAATTTGCATAGCCTGTATTCATTCTAAAGGCCAACAGGGATAATGGTGACTGGATTGAGTCTTGGGTGCCCCAATCTGCAGTGTCTGCTTCATCCCACTCTGATGGACCCTTCCCCCACCCCAAGCTGGTGATCTCTCAGGGGAGATGAGGCAGCGGCATAGGTAACAGCATACCTTGTGGGGAGGGAATCTCCATATGACTGTGGAGAGAAGCCATAACTACATGAATCCAAGGAGGTACCAAATGAATCAAATCTAAAGGTGAGCAAATTGGTAAGCAAATATGGTAAGACTTCATGTGAGAGGAAGAACAGACTCAGCAAGTAAAGAGAGAGAGGCTCTGTAGATAAGTGATGAATGGCACATCAAAATTCACATGGCAGTCAGATGTTACAGACAGCAAGAACACAAGGATGTCTCTAGCCTCAGGAAGTCCTCATAGATGTTTAAATACAGGAATAGGGCCAGTCCACACAAACCTATGAATGGCAAGCTGAGAAGTTGGAATCATTTTCAATAAATGTAGCAAGGCTAATATTCCAGTCTTTCTCTGGTCACTCCAATATATTCACTCTCAGCTTGAATCATATTTGTCTATTTATAAATCCCCTGATAGACCTATTGACAGACCGAAGAGGCCTAACCACAAGACTGTCCTTCTGCCTTAATGTTCTCCCCCTTGACTCACAGGCCATCTTTTACTTATGATTTCAATAATCAGCTCGAGTCATTTCTACTTGAAATGGTTTTCTCAATCCACTCATAACCTCCTAGTCTCACACAAGCATCAATCTAATGCTTGCTATTCTGTACAATCAAGACTCCTTACACATTTTTTTTTCCCTGTACAGCTTCTCGTTTTATTGGGATGGACTCAGTGTTTTTGTTTTTTTTTTTCTTTTTTTTCTACTGTACATCATGGTGACCCAGTTACACATACCTGTATACATTCATTTTTCTCATACTATCATGTTCCCTCATAAGTGACTAGACATAGTTCCCAGTGCTACATAGCAGGAAGATGGACCACTCCCTAGTGTAACTACATGGTTACATATCTCTCCCCCACTAGACTGTAAGAATAGGGACTCACTCTTATTGGTTTCTGATGTATAGCATCTAACACAGTATTGAGTGAGTCAATGAATTAAAGATTTTAATCAAAGAAGCAACATGATTAGAGGCAAAAATCTCTCTCAGGTTCGTTTCTGACTTCCTCATTCTAAGAAGCTGATTGATACAGTGGCTGACATATCAGTGATGGTAGGAATGTCTTTTAAGTCTTTGCTATTTCTGGGCATTAAGACATTCCTTTATTTTGAGTCTTAAAACACTTGGAAATACCATGTTAGTAGCATAGCAACAAGAACTAATCCAGCTTAGAATTACTTTTTAAAATCTTCACAAACATTTTCAAGAAAAAATATTGTGTATGTTGTTTATTTATTTAACAAATGGTTTTGAATGTTCACTGTGAGCCAGACTCTGCATTACACATTGGGCCAGGCGGGGGTGGGGGTGCATCCATGGACTAAAAATAAGATACGGCCCTATCTCATTGAGCTCTGTGAACAAGAGAGAGCCAGTGTGATCAGCACTACAAGAATGGGGGGCAGTGACTAAATTTATAGATGTAAAAGTTGGGCTAGCACCTTGGAGGAGAGGATTGGATGGAGCCATCCAAGACATTCCTAGGTGAAGTTTATGCATAACAGAGCAGACAAAGTGTGGACTTCAGGAGCAGGACAACCATGAATTTGAGCTTATCTGCAGTACTTCCTCACTATGTGACTTTGGGCAAGTTATTTACTGAACCTCATTTGCCTCATCTGTAAAGATCAGGACACTTCACTTGAAGAGCTGTATATAAAATGCCATGTAACTGTTCAAAAATTGTTATTATTATTAAATGAACATATTCTCTTTCTTGAGCTTAATTTATCTTCTAGGCAACCCACTCTGATACACAAGTACTAAAAAACCCATGTTATAAATGACAATCCTAAAATACAAATGGGCTAAGAGTTTGACCCACATCACAACTAATCAGCTAAACAGAACCCAGGAATATTCATTCTTAGGACATTTTCCATGGTACCTCATCCCCCAAGAGACCAGAGATGGCTGCAGGTCTAGGGCTTCTCTAATTACCTATAACAACCTCTTTCAAAATCACAATAAGCCACTAATTATCAGATTCAAAGAAACTTGTCACCATGGAACCTTGAGTTTCAACTGCCTTTACTCTTCTCCCAAGTTTCCTTCTTAATGAGCCCCCTGGAGATGGTAGATGAAAAGACAGTGTCTCCTTGGGGAGAGGTTACGGGAAGGGTAACCATCTCCTTCTAGATCCCTACTCTTCCTTATCATTCAGGTAAATCTGCAGAGGCCAGTGATGGTATCTGCGGATGAGAGACAGACTTGGGTTCCAGATGCCCAGGGCTATTCTGAAAGATTTCTTCTCTAAAGGGCAAGAGAGCAACCTCTGAGATGACAATCACATGCACAGATCTCAGGGGGTAGTGAGTCCTGTCAGCTCCCATACCAAGCCCGGAACCTTTCTTCCTTCACTCAACATGAGAGCTATACCTACATCCCCAGCCCCACGTTCCTCCCCTCATCACCAAGGCCAATGAAGCTATGGAGGAGATGCTTGGACATTCTTATGGCCACCCCAGGGGTCACCAGCCCTTTTCTGAGTAAGTAGCCATCATCTCCCACCCCATCACTATGCCCAAGTCCTACGAATTCTGGAGTATTAGAAACTGAGAAAGCATTTTGCATAACATCTGCTTTTTATAAGTGTGAATCATAAGGCTCAGCATAGCAGAGACTACAAACTTCCAATGCCCTCTCCACACTTCTGTTTCCCCCTCCCCATTTAAATAACACAGGAAGAATTTGTCCCTGGAGAGTAAGACCCCTAGGAAGGAGGCTCCGCTCTGGGGATGAGAAGAATGTAACTGCCCCAACACTGTCAGATGGGACCCAGCTTCTGTTGCCCCAGCCTCACCCCTGGTCATCCCCAAAGCCAGGCCTACTGTGGAAGGCTCCAGATGCTCCAGCCTCACACCAACCTCTGAATATCTTCCAAACAACATGCCCTGAGCTGACATATGGACATGATATGGGGAGATTGTTGTATTGGGTAAATCACTCTTTGCTGAGCTTCAAGATATGCTGTTTTCAACTATATCTTCATAATATTTCTTCAAGTAATGTAATATGTAAAACACTAGATAGCAGAATTGCTCTGATTAACAAGAAAAGGATCTAGAGTCCCACCCATTGAGTATTCCCTTCAGGATCCCAACCTTTCCTGGGGTGGTCTCTGAGTCCCCCCAAAGAAGCATGCTGTGGAAATCTATGACATGGATAAATGCTTAAGATCACTTCCATCTCCAACAACCTTTGAGTTTACAAATGTCCCCCAATAATTTACAAGATAAAAGGAAATACATGACCATCACACAGGGAGCTTGAGCCATGCCAGCCAGTAGCTTAAAAAGGAGATCACAGCTCAGGTGGGATGATTTAATTCCAAGTCCTTTTAGGTAAGACCTGGAAGAAATGGGAAATTTCACTGAGAGGATAAGCCTGGGCACATGTCCCTGTTTTCAAACATCAGAATGGTTTTCCTATTTCTTCTGAGCCCCTTGGTTGTCACTCAGTGAAAATGTCTTGAGTGAATTGTAAATCATTAAATTAAGTCATCAAAGAAAAGCATAGCCAACATAACTGTAGAGAATAAAGGCAGCTAACAGAAGATACTGATACTGCCAGGCTTAGAATCCTTGGCTCTTGCATTTCATTCTGAGATATAGACAAAATCCAATTTTTATTACAAAGAACCAAGGGACCCATTTAGGTGACCATGCACTCTCTTACTAGCAATATTTCAGTAAATTTCAATGGCATAGCATCTGTATTTCCTGATGGCTTCATGCTGTGAGAACTAGAAGGAGAGAAATCCCCTGAGTTGTTTAAGCCTTGAAGTTCTTTCTCTTATTCACAGAGTTCAGAGGCAAAGGATTGAATTAACCACACACCTCACTTCATAACATATTGCCAACACTAGGGCCCTTTTTTATTTTGTTTGTTGGCTTCCTCACTCGTGTATTTTTATACCCCCCCCTCCGCACTCCTGTTGCCTTCCTCCATTCTAATATGCTTAATGTTTTACTTTGTGTATGGACATCCTTGTTGATTTGTTGCATTTCTAAATATTTTAAGTTGTACAATGTGATGTTTTGATATGTGTACACACCATGATGATCACCACTTTGTTGCGTTTTTAATTTGTATACATCATCTTGTGTTACAGAACTTACTGCTTTTCTTTCCTTTGCATTAAGATCATGGTATTAAAATCTAACAATGTTGCCATCAATCCTTCTAGTCAGGGAGCTCCCATTGTGGCTTGGTGGGTTATGGATACAACACCATCTCTGTAAGAATGCTGGTTCAATCCCTGGCATTGCTCCATGGGTTAAGGGTCTAGAGTTACCACAAGCTGCAGTGTAAGTCACAGATTTGGCTAAGATCCAGTGTTGTTGTGGTTGTGGCATAGGTCACAGGCAGCTGAAGCTCCTATTCAACCCCTTCCCTGGGAACTTCCATATGCCCCAGGTGTGGCCATAAAAACAAAAAAAAAATACTTTATCATTTGCTTCTAAACAGCTGAATGGTACCCTTGGTGAGCTTCTGTCCATTTACCATCCCAGTGATGGATACTTAGATGGCCACAAATTCCCCATGACTGCAAATGAGTATGACAAAACACCATCATGCCCAAGCCTTTATTAACCTGGATGGACATTTCTCTGGGACATCCATCTAGGAACAGGGTTGATGGGTCATGAAATACTCTTCAATGTTTTATAGAATTCACCTTAAATCAGAGTTCCTGTCATGGCACAGTGGAAACAAATCTGACTAGGAATTATGAGGTTGCAGGTTCGTTCCCTGGCCTCACTCACTGAGTTAAGGATTGGCATTGTCGTGAACTGTGGTATGGGTGGCAGACATGGCTCGATCTGGCATTGTTGTGGATGTGGTTGTGGTGTAGACCCGTAGCTGTAGCTCCAATTAGACCCCTAGCCAGGGAACCTCCATATGCTGCAGGTGTAGCCCTAAAAAGCAAAATAAATAAATAAATAAATAAGAATTCACTTTAAATATATTTGGGTCTAAGGTTTTTCAAGAGGAAATTGGTTTTGGCTATCATTTCTACTTTTTGCAACTAACTAATTAATTTTACTTATATATTTATTGTTTTTTAGGGCCACACCAATGGCATATGGAAGTTCCCAGGCTAGGGTTCAAATTGGAGCTGTAGTGTCCAGCCTATGCCACAGCCACAGCAACACCAGATCTGAGTCTCATCTTCAACCTATAACATATGTCATGCCAACACTGGATCCTTAATTCAATGAGCGAGGCCAGGGATCAAATCCAAGTTCTCATAGATACTAGTTGAGTTCACTACTGCTGAGCCACGATGGGAACTCCTAATGAATTAACACTTTGTTTCCCAAGAAAGACCAGTTTTGTCCTAGGTGTGCACCCTGTTGGTCTTTTGTCACCTGCAGCTTAGCACTCACACTCCTTCCAGTGACCACTTAAGCATCCACCCCTAAACACACTAGACCCCTTACCCTCTTCTGGCTTCCTCTAGATTGCACCTACTATTTTTAAGCTCTCCTCAATTGGGTACAGAAGACAAAAAAGAACAATTAATAGTGGTCTAAGCAACATTTGCATAGCACATGGTAGATCTCAAATACTTTGCAAATATGTGATCTTCTTGCAACTTAACAATAAACTTCTAGATATGACATTTTATTTTCCCCATTTTTCAGGTGAGAAAAAAAAAGGAAATATAGAAATATTCCAAGGGGAGGGTGTTCCCATCGTGGCTCAGTGGAAATGTGACTAGCATCCATGATGACACAGATTTGATCCCTGGCCTCTCTCACTGAGTTGAGGATCTGGCATTTCCATGAGCTGTGGAGTAGGTTGCAGACATAGCTCAGATCTTGCGTTGCTGTGGTGGTGGCATAGGATAGGGCTATAGCTCAGATTTGACCCCTAGCCTGTGAACCTCCATATGCTATGGATGCAGACCTGAAAAGAAAAAAAAAGAAATATTCCAAAGGGAAACAACTCATAAGTTTATGAACCAGAACTAATTGCCAAACCATGAATTTCTCCCATCAAACCAGGAACCTCTCTCCCAACTCCTGATCCATGGAGACTAGTTTCCAACTACTAGTTTAGTTTCTAGTATTAAACCCACAATCTTTCAAGGCGTGATCGGGGTGATGTATCAGGTTCAATCATTCAGCTGGTATTTGTTACATAGCTACTATGAACCAGGCACTATGTAACTCACTGGAAAACAATGGGGAGGAAAGCAGATGTGAACCCTGCCTTGGGAGTGCTCTCATCATAAACCTCTCCAGATATTGTCCATGACTGAGAGGTCCCCTTCCAATTTGGACCAAGCACCAAATACCCCAAAGTGAAAGGAAATGCTTCAAGAAAGTATGCTGCTCTAGGTACATACATGTGAAAGTGTTAAATTCAAAATCTGAGTTGAGTTCTCCTTGGCAGGAACTTGAGCTTCATTCAAGATCACTAAGCATCAAAAATATATCATTTATACTTAGGTTTGCTTCTAACTCTTCAAAAGGACCAGAAATATTTTGAGGACATGGAAGTACAGGATATGGACTTGCTCTAATACAAAATCTGCATTGCTAACTCTACCCTCCCTTATCTGGGATAGTTGGATCACTACTTGTGGGCTTTCTTTTCTGTCTTCTCTGAAGCCAATCCTGTCCCTAGGCAGGTGGGCAGAAGGAGCACCAGTTCTGTTAACTCAGTGGTCCCACTATAAGCCCTAGATGGCAAGTGGCTGGTTCTAACTCTATGCCCCAATAGTTCTGGTCTTATTTTAATTGAGCTTTGATTTGGCAGATAGATGAGCAGTTCCTGCCAGACTGGAGCCTTGGCTTGTTCTCCTCTGTTTTTGCCTTTTAGGGACATAAAAAGACATATTCTTGAACCTCAGCATCTTCCTATTAATATGCCTCTGATTTTTCTGAATGCTTCATCTTTTAACATTTCCTTTGCTCACACTACCACACCTTGGCACTTCTCTTGCCTCTTATTTCCTCTATTTCTTCCTTGATGCCACCCACGTGCCCAAACCACCAAATTCAATGTTGGGTAAATAGGCTTCCCTTGCCAGAAACATTTCTTCAGTGCTCCACTCACCCTAGACAGTTCCCCAGCTTGATGGACATGTCAACTTTCCTAGTGCCAGCCATGCCTAGTCAGAACTTCCTGCTCAAAACTAAACTCCTAAATGTATTCCAAACTACTTTCTTTTCCAAGAAAAGTCAGATTCAGGAATACTATCTCTACTGTGCTTGTGTGATTTCTGTAGGGAGAATTAGGATATTTTTTCCTGACATAGTGGAGTCAGAAAGAGACAAATCTTGGCCAGAATCATCTAAAGGGTAGCAGGCTGATTACTAACAGAGGCCAGATAGAGAAAAAGGACGTAACAGAATATGTTCCTGGATCAGAAAACAAGTTTTTATAATTCTCTTATTGTTTATTCATGTAATTTGACTACTGGGAAGTTTTATGACTAGTATGGGTCTTTTTATATTAAAGACATTATAGCTTTGACTTCTTTACCTTGGTAATGTTCCTAGTTAATTCTTTACTTCTTAACTTTCTGATTTTTTTTAACAAAAGGAAGTTCTTACTTCATTATCAAATCAAGACTTCTTCTTTGTAACCCTTCTGCTAGAGCTATAATTAAAAATCTCCCCCTTTGCAGAATTCGTACAGATACTCAATTTTGTTCATTTTCTTATAGAATATAGTATTTTAATATAATCAAATGTTATTTTGGAAGGAAATTATATCATTAAAGTGGTTCTCTCTAACACAGAATGGCATTACCTCTGATATTAAAATAAAGTGGATATCATGAATAATGTTATACAAGTAAATTTTAAATTTAGATTAAAAAATACATAACCCATCAAAAAATTTAGTAAGAAATACAAAACCTAAATAGATCTACAACCCTTGAGGAAACTGAATCAACCAAAACCCTTTCTTCAGAGAAAATGTCAGGTCCTCATGGCTGCAATAGCGCATTTTATAAACATTCAAGAAAGAATTTCTAGATTGCAAAACTCTTTCAGAGACTAGAAATTAAAGGACCACATACCAATTCCCATTTGGAGATTAGCACAACCTTGATACCTAAAACTAACAAGAACATTGCAAAGTAGAATAGGAATAGTCTGATCTCATTCATGAATTAAATGCATTGATTCAAAGTAAAATATTAGTAAGACTACTATAAAAATGAGAGATAATATAGTTATTGTTACCAAGGTGAGTTTTCCCAGGAATGCAAAATTGATTTAACATTAAAAAATCAAATTAAGTCAATATAACAACAAAGGACAGAAATTTTATGATGCCAGAATAACAGCTCAACAAAAGCAAGAAATAATTTATATAATTCAACACATGCTAGTTAAAAAGTTCTGTTAGTGGTCCACTTTAAAAAAAAAGCACAAACTGAAATTTAAGAGTTAAGTTTTATTTGGGGCAAAATAAGGACCTAATCTCACTAATCTCAACAGGCAGCTTCTCAAGTAACCCTGGGAAAACAGCTCCTGGGAGGTGGAGGTGGGGTCATGGTTAGGATATAGAATTTTAGCAACAAAGGGCAGGTAGTAAGAATAAAAGATTACAGAGGACCAGATATCTCCAATTAAGGAATTTAGCATTTTTCTATGGGAAGATGCAAAGCTCTGGGCTCACTGAAATCATTTCTGTGATATGCACCTCAGCTATCTGGGGCCAGTATCCTGTGTTTTCGCTTCCTCAGTGCTCCATGTTAGGAATGGCTGCAGTCTGATGGCTGCTAGATGGAAGGCATTCTTTGTTTCTTTCCTGAGTTCCCTCAGGGCTTACCAGCTCACCCTTGGGGGTGGCTGCACTTACTGATTACTGTTACATCCTTTGTTTTTTTGTGTTTTTTTTGTTTTTTTTTAATAGCCTGGGCTGCAGCATTTAAGAAAGCTCTGAAATTCTGCTCCAAAGAGGCAGGGGGAAATTACATCAGGATGTGTGTGATAAAGGGGAAGGGGAAGGTTCATGAAACCAGGCACACCAGGTCACAAAAGTTTGCCACTGGTCTTGTGAAGGTTACTACTAGTCATGAGGAACAGATATCACCATGAAGGATTTCAGTTCTTTTATAGTTAGGAAGAGATGCAAAAATTGGGTTCAATGAATTTTTCCTAAAAATATCTAATTATATGAAGAGCTCTTTATCCAGTTTTCCCAGAGCACAGAGTGCCTCACTCCTCATCTCCACCCTGAGCTCCCTTGGGGGTGGGGGTTGAGGGTCAGCAGCCACAGTGACTCATGATTTAACCTATGTTGATGCAGATGCCAAGTGCCAAATTCCAGTTCACATAGCAAATGGACATAGAAGAAAATTCCCTTTGCCTGTAAAAAGTAGTTCTTTTTTCAGACATACAGAATAGATAATATGTAATGGTTATACATTTAATTCCTTTCCCTTCCATGAGGAACAAAACAAAACACCAGCTCTTACCACAACTATCCCGCATTGCACTTAAGGTCACATCCAATGCAATAGGATAGGAAAAAAATGAATAGAAGATATAAATTCTATAAGAAAAGAAACAATACTGCATTTTATTCACAGCTGACAGTTCCACATTATGGCAATTCAAAGGACATTGTTAATGTGAACTGGAGTTTTCAGCACTTGCCATCTGTCTCTAGGTGGGTTAAAACATGAGCCACTGCAACTGCTGACCCTCAATATCCCCTGAGGGGAACTCAGGGTGGAGATGAGGAGTGAGGCACTCTGTGCTCTGGGCAAACCTGGAAAAACAGATCTTCAGATACTTAGATATTTTTAGGTGAAGATTTTATGGGCCCAATTCTTGCATCTTCTCCTACCTAGAAAATCAATAATTGGTAATACCTGCTCCTTGTGACTAGTACTAACCTTCATGAGACTGGCAACAAACCTGTGTAAAATGTGGGCAATAGATGCATGCACCTCCCCCTTCACCTTTATCACATGTACCCTGATATTTCCCCCTCCTCTTAGGGGTGGTATTGCAGTGCTCTCAGAAATGCTGCCTCCTGGAATGTACTTAATTTGACAAAACAAAAGATGTCACAGTCATCTGCAAGTACTAAAGGGTGAGCTGGTGAGCCCTGAGGAACAAAGAATACCTGCCATCTAGCAGCCATCAGACTTCAGTCACCCCTAACAGCGAGCACTAAGAAAACTCAGGCTGTGAAAACACAGGATACTGGCCTCAGATAGCTGAGGTGCATATCAGGGGAATGATTTCAGTGAGCCCAGACCTTTGCATCTTTCCATAGAAAAGTGTAAATTCCTTAACTTCAGGTATCTGGTTTTCTGTAATCTGTCGCTCCTACTACCTACTCTTTGTTGCAAAAACCTCCCATGTATCCTGATTTCTCCCTTGTCTCCAGGGAGCAATTTCTCAGGGTTACTTGAGAAACTGCCTCCCAGGCTAAAGTCCTAATTTTACCCCCAAATAAAACTTGACTCTCCACTTTCAGGTTGTACATTTTTTAAGTAGACAGTTTTAGGGTTCATGGAAAAAGAGACCCAAAGCAGACTTCTCTCCTTTGCCTGAACTCTACAAGGAATTAGAGCCTTGGTACCAGCAGAGGCCCCTTCTGCCTGTCCAACTCCTTGAGGAGTCTAGATGAATTGGCATTAGTCTCTCCTGGGTCTCAGATCTCCCATATTAGTCGATGATCCTGAGTTTTATTTGGTGGTGTGTAATAGGTACCTGCCCATAAGTTGAAAGAGACTGGGGTGGGGGGCTGTTTGACAGATACCAGGGGAAATATCCCCTCATTGAAGAATACTGAGGGGAGGGGATATCTCAGCAGAGACACTGGGAGGAAGTTGGTTGAAAGACACCAGGGTATACCTTCTCAGAGGAGACACTGGGGGGAAGCTAGTTGAAAAACACTGGGGAATACCTTCTCAGAGGAAGCACTGGGGGAAGCTCAGATGAAAGATACTGGGGACTATACCCTACTAGTGAAGACACTGGGGGAAGCTCAGATGAAAGATACTGGGGACTATACCCTACTAGTGAAGACACTGGGGGGTTCAGTTGACCCCCTCATGGCAACACTGGGGGGTTCTGTTAAAAGATACTGGGGACTATGCCTCATCAATAGAGACACTAGGGGTCTCAGTTGGCCTCCTCATGGAGATGCTGAGGGGTGGCTTGGTTAAAAAATACACATTAACAAGGGAAGGCCTTAGTCAGGCCAAAGCCAGAAAAAGCAAGATGACTGGCCAGAGGAAGCCCAGAAGGCCTGCCCCCATACGAGTGATTACAATGTCTCCAAAGCATGTGTCACTCTCTTCCTATATTGCTCTTTCTCTGTCTCTCCCTCCCTCTTTCTTTCTCTTTCTCCCTACCCCCACCAGCCTTCTTGTCCTTTTTCCACACCTATCTTCTCTCTCTTCTCCTTAATAAATACTTATTTGCCTCATGACCCTCAGCCTCTTTGCAGAATTCTTTCTCCAAAGGTACAAGTTCTAGGGACCTACCTCAAGTGGTTAGGGTTCAGTGTTCTCACCCCACAGCCACCTGAGAACAGAGTTATCACACAATGAAATCTTTGCCAGACTTGGATAAACATTCCTAACACTACAGGACAAAATGGTCATAAAAGGCCTCCCAAATCTATGGTTGAATTCATGACCATGGAGCAGCACTGTGAACTGGAGTTTGGCACCTGCCATTTGTCTCTACATGGGTTAAATCATGAGCCCCTGTAGCTGCTGACCCTCAACGTCCTCTGAGGGGAACTTAGGGTGGAGATCAGGAGTGAGGCACTCTGTGCTCTGGGCAAAATGGTAAAACAGATGTTCAGATACTTACATATTTTTAGGAGAAGATTTTCTAGGCCAAATTCTTGCATCTTCTCCTACCTAGAAAAGCACCAGTTGGTGAAGTCTGCTCCTCATGACTACTAGTAACCTTCATGAAACCAGCAACAAACTTCTGTAAAATGTAGGCATAGATACATGCATCTCCCCCTTCTCCTTTATCACACACATCCTGATATTTCCCCTCTCCTCTTTGGGGTGGTACTGCAGAGCTGCCTGAAATGCTGCCCCCTTGGCTGTAGCTAACTCGACAAAACAAAAGATGTCACAGTCATCTGTGAGTAGAGGCACCTCCAAGGGAGAGCTGGTGAGCCCTAAAGGAACTCAGGAAAGAAACAAAGAATACCTGCCATCTAGCAGCTACCAGACCGCAGCCACTCCTAACAGCAAACTCTGGGGAAACTGAGGCTGTCAAAATACTGGATGCTGGCCCCAGATAGCTGAGGATCATGTCAAAGGAATAATTTCTGTGAGCCCAGATCTTTGCATCGTCCCATTCCATAATTTGAGATATCTGTTTTCCTGTAATCTTTTGTTCCTACTACCTGTCCTTTGTTGCTAACTCCTCTATATCCTAACTCTCCCTTGCCTTCTGGGAGCAGTTTTATCAGGGTTACTTAAGATACTGCTTCCTGGGCTTAAGTCCTAATTTTGCCCCAAATAAAACTTAACTCTCAACTGTTAGGTTGTACATTTCTTTAGGTCAACATTAAAGGTCTCAATGCAAACAAAAACAGGTTTAAAAACACACTCCCACCATCAAGTCACAACATACACAAAAATCAATTCCAGATATATTAAGTCACTAATTTTGAAAAGCAAAATTACAAAGTTTTTAGAAGAAAGTGCTAAAAAATCCCTTCCTGAACTCAGGGAAGAATGGACTTCATAAGCCAGACACAAGTAAAGCATTAAGAAAAAAGAAGGTATTGATGACATTAATAAGTTAATATTTTCAGTATTAGCTAAAAAGACTGTAACAAGAACGAAAAAAAAAAAAAAACCACAGAGAGAAAATATCTGTAAACATACAATTCACAAAGGACTGCTATCTAGAATATTTAAATAGTTCCCTCAATAAATTAGAATATAGTAGACAACTAAATAGAAAAATGGACATTTAGATGAGCAGTTTCAAAATTAGGAAATAAAAATGCTAATAAGGGATTTCCTGTTGTGGCTCAGTGTTGAACAAACCCAACAAGTATCTATGAGGACATGGGCTCAATCCCTGGCCTTGCTCAGTGATTTAAGGATGTGTAGGTCACATATGTGGTTTGCATCTTGTATCGCTTTGGCTGTGGCATAGACTAACAGCCACAGGTCTGATTCGACCCCTACCCTGGGAACCTCCATAAGCCAAGGGTGTGGCCCTAGAAAGACCAAAAAAAATGCTAAGTGTTTAAAAGATACTCAATATCATTTTTAATCAATGAAACACAATATCAAACCACCAGGAGATTACCCTCAATATACACACAGCAAATG
Source organism: Phacochoerus africanus (assembly GCF_016906955.1). Classification (NCBI taxonomy): domain Eukaryota; kingdom Metazoa; phylum Chordata; class Mammalia; order Artiodactyla; family Suidae; genus Phacochoerus; species Phacochoerus africanus. Next base: position 264,880,392 of record NC_062545.1, on the reverse strand, counting down.
AGTAAAATGAAAAAGGGTAACACCACCAAGTGTCGTAAGAATGAGCTACAACCACATCTTCACACATTACCGGAAGAAATGCAACTTGGTACAATCTCTTTGGAAGTCAATTTCATATTATGAACTAAAGCTGAAGATGCAAGCATTCTACAACCAAGAAATTCCACTCCTAGTTATATAGAAAATATAATGAAATGCACATGTGCAGCCAAGAAACATATGCAGAAATGATTGTCACAGCGTTATTCCTAATAATCAAAAAAACCCTTATTTTACAAAGAATAGGTTGCAGGCAACATTGATTCATGATAAAAATTCTTACCAACAAAGGTATAGAGGGTTAATATATCTTAACATAAGAAAAGCCATTTATGACAAACCCACAGCCAATATAATACTCAACAGAGAAAAGCTGAAATATTTCCCAGTAAAATAAAATGAACAAGGAGTTCCCATCATGGCACAGCAGAAATGAATCTGACTAGTAACCATGAGGTTGCAAGTTCCAACCCTGTCATTGCTCAGTGGGCTAATGACCCAGTAATGCCATGAGCTGTGGTGTAGTTTGCAGACATGGCTCGGATCTGGTGTCGCTGTGGCTGTGGTGTAGGCTGGCAGCTGTAGCTCCAAATAGACCCCTTCCCTGGGAACCTCCATATTCTGCGGGTACAGCCCTAAAAAGCCAAAAATATGTATAAAATTTAAAAATAAAATAAAATAATATCTGCAACAAAACAAGGATGCCCACTCTCACCACTTTTACTCAACATAGTATTCGAAGTCCAAGCCACAGCAATCAGACAAATGAAAGAAATAACATGTATCCAAAATAGAAGAGAAGAGGTAACATTGTCACCCTATGCAGATGACAGAATGCTCTAAGTAGAAAACTCTAAGGACTCCACACAAAAACTGCTCAAACTCACCAATGAATTCAGCAAAGTAGCAGCATAGATGATTAACATTCAGATATCTGTTGCATTTCTGTATACTAACAATGAAATATTAGGAAAGGACTATGCAAATACAATACCTTTAAAATCATGCCCCCCAAAATTAAATACCTAGGAATAAAACTGACCAAGGAGAACTATAAAACAGTAATCAAATAAATCAAAAAACTACTCAAAGAAATGGAAAGATAGTGTATGCTCCTGGATTGGAAGAATTAATCCTGTTAAAATGGCCATACTATCCAAAGCAATCTACACAGTCAAGGCAATCCTTATCAAATTACTCAGGACATTTTTCACAGAACTATAACAAACAATCCAAACATTTATATGGAACCACGAAATACCAAGAATTGACAAAGCAATCCTGAGGAACAAAAACCAAGCAGGAGGTATAACTCTCCCAGACTTCACGCAATCTTACAGAGCCACGGTCATCAAGACAGTGTGGTACTGGTTACCAAACCAGACATATAGACCAATGGGACAGAATAGCAAACCCAGAAAAAAAACCCGGACACCTACAGTCAATTAATCTTTGACAAAGGAGGCAAGAACATAAAATGGGAAAAAGACAGTCTCTTCAGCAAATGGTGCTGGCAAAACTGGACAGCTGCATGTAAATCAATGAAACTGGAAGACACTCTCACACCATGCAGAAAAATAAACTCTAAATGGTTTAAAGACTTAAACATATGTCAAGAACCATAAAATTCCTAGAATAAAACACAGGCAAAACATTATTTGACATTTACTGTACAAAAGATTTACTAAGTCAGTCTTCCAAAGCAATAGAAATAAAAATGAAAATAAACCAATGGCACCTAATCAAACTTACAAGCTTTTGCACACCAAATTAAACAGCAAACAAAGCAAAACAAAACAAAACAAACAACCAAAAACAAAAAGATAACCTACGGAAAGGGAGAAAATATTTTCTAAGGATGTAATTGACAGGGGATTAATCTCCAAAATATACAAACAACTCATAGGACTCAATGGCACAAAAGAAAAAAGAAAAAATAATTGAAAAATGGGCAGAAGGCCTGAATAGAGATTTCTCCAAAAAAGACATGCAGGTGGCCAACAGGCACATGAAAAAATGCTCAACATCACTAATTATTAGAGAAAGGCAAATCAAAACCTCTAAGAATTATACCAATTCACACTCAGAGTGGTCAAATTCACACTCAGAGTGGCCATCCTTAGTAAGTCTACAAATAAGAAATCCTGGAGAGAGTGTGGAGAAAAGGGAACTTTCATACACAGTTGGTGGGAATGTAAATTCATACAACCACTATGAAAGCAGTATGAAGGTACCTTGGAAAACTGATTATAGAATTACTGTATGACCAAGAAAACACATTCATGGGCATATATCCAGACTAAACTTTACTTGGAAAAAATACTGCACTCCTATGTTCATTGTAGCACTATTCACAATAGCCAAGACATGGAAACAACCCAAATGTCCATCGACAGATGAATTGATTAAGATGTGGTACATATACACAATGGAATACTATTAAGTCATAAAAAGAACTAAAAGCCATTTTCAACAACATGGATGGAACTAGAAATTCTTAGACTTAATGAAGTAAGTCAGAATGAGAAAGACAAATACCATATGATATCACCTATATCTGGAATCTAGCATATGGCACAAATGAACCTACCTCTAGAAAAGAAAGAAACTCAGAGACATGGATAAAAAACTTGCAATTGCCAAGGGGGAGGGTAGGGAGTAGGATGGGCTGGGAGTTTGGGTTGAGTAGATGCAAACTATGGCATTTGGAGTGGATATGCAATGAGATCCTGCTGTACAGCACAGGGAACTATATCTGATCACTTTTGTTGGAACATGATGGAGGATAAAGTGAGAAAAAAGAACATATATATATAGGAGTTCCCATCATGGCTCAGCAGAAATGAATCTGAATAGGAACCATGAGGTTGTGGGTTCAATCCCTGGTCTCGCTCAGTGTGTCAAGGATCTGCCTTGCCCTGAGCTGTGGTGTAGGTCACAGATGAGGCTCAGATCTGGCATTGCTGTGTCTCTGGTGTATGTCAGTGGCAAGAGCTCCAATTAGACCCCTAGCCTGGGAACCTCCCCATGCCATGGTGGCCCTAAAAGAACAACAAAAAGAGGTCGTGTATGACTGGGTAACTTTGCTGTACAGTAGCATTTGACAAAACATTGTAAATCAACTATAACAAATTTTTTTAAAGAGCAGGTTGCATGAGTATTGTGTGAGAGAGAAGGGCAACACTCAGCAATGGAAATGAACAAATTACAGCTCCATATGGCTATCTGGATGATCTCACAAAAGTAAGCTTGAACAAAATAGCCTGAAAAAAGAATGTATATTGTTTGAGGGCATGAATATAATGCTCAAAGGCAGGCAAAACTAACTAAAATGTTATCAAGATGGTACGGATTATTTTACTTTGAGAAGAGAAAGGGAATGACTAACAGAATACAAAAAAGGAGATTCACTCTGCTGGTAATAATTCTCTCCTAAATTGGGGAACTGATACATACGTGATTGGTTTCTAAGAAATTCTTGGGCATTATGCTTAGCGAAATAAGACAGAAGAAAGACAAATATTGTGGGATACCACTTATATGTGAAACCTAAAAAATACAGCAAACTAGTGAATAAAACAAAACAGAAACAGACTCACAGATAGAGAGAACAAACTAATGGATACCAATGGGGGAGGGGACATTATTGGGGTGGAGGAATGGGAGACACAAACTATTGGATATAAGAGAGATTCTAGCATATATTGTAAACATGGGGAATAGTACCAATATTTGTGATAACTATAGATGGAAAGTGACCTGTAAATTTCTGTTAAAAAATTTATTTCTTATTTACTTTTTTATTTTTTATTTTTTATTATAGCTGATTTACAATGTTTGGTCAATTTCTGCTGTACAGCAAAGTGACTCAGTTACAAATATGTATACATTTTCTCACAATATTCTGCATCAGGTTCAATCACAATAAAATTTTTTAATTAAAAAAAAAACCTAGGCATTCTCATTGTGCTGTAGCAAAGCAGAAATGAATCCAACTAGTATCCATGAGGACATGGGTTGAATCCCTGGCTTCACTCAGTGGGTTAAGGATCTGGTATTGCCCTGAGCTGTGGTACAGTTCCCAGATGTGGCTCAGATCATCCATTGCTGTGGCTATGGCATAGGCCAGCAACTGTGGCTCCAATTAGACCTGGGAAATTTCATGTGGGTACAGCCCTAAAAAGCCAAAAAATACATAAATAAGTAAATAAATTTTTAATAATATTCAAAAAAAACCCTAGCTCATGGCAACAAATAAATAAAGGATTGACCCATATACTATTTAAGCTGAGTGATGGGAGAATAGGCATTGATTTTATTAACATTCACAAGAGAACATACATGTTTCATATGCTCTTTCATGTTTAGCACACATTTAAACAAAAACAAATGAAGTTATCCAGAAATTAATTTATTTTCATAAACAAATGATTAGCCAAAGCAGAATCCTTAGTCCCAAAGCAGAATCTAAATATTATTCATATCTCAGTTCTCTGAAATAATTAAATAAGAATGTTTCCTCTTCTACATGACATTTAAAACAATGATTGTGACCTCTGAACTAGTCTATCTTTATTCTTTTACTTATTTTCTGGACATAATGTATTCACCCATGGGGACAGGACTAATGAGGAAGCATGGATGCCATGAATGGACCTGTTCAGGGTTAAGACTGGGAGGATGGATCATGGCTGCTCCTCACCCAGGGGAGAAACCAGGGTGTGGCCACAGACACCAGTCTGGTCCATCTGAATTGAATTATAACCATTGCTACTGGGACACAGGGGGACAACATCCAGAGGTGACATCTGGCACATTGGACAATTGTCCCATCTATATCTAACTAGCAGGTCCAGGAATGGGTCCCAGGAGACACTGCCAGTGAAAATGCAGCAGCTCAACCCAGCTCCTGACCCTGGGGCATCACCAATGACCTAAATCTTCAGTCGCTATGGTTCTTACACACAAGAAATGGCTGTGTGACTCCAGTCATGTCTTCCTGGGGAGACAAAAGGACATTGAACCCAAGCCCCTTCATACAAGTATCACAGACTGAGGCTGGACAGTACCTCAAGGTGAGGATAGAGGCACAGGGAAGGGGACAGGGAGCAGAGTATACCTAAGGCCATGTGTGTGCAGGTGCACTCAAATAAGCACACAGCCCATAGAGCCCCTTCCTTTTCATTTTTGCCTTCTTTTCTGCATCCTTCTCTGCCATACGCTTTCTGGATCTTCATATCACCATGCAGGGAAATTAGTCTGGGATTCACATCTCTAAGGGTGCAGACTGAAGGCTTTGTGGAGAATGGGTCTCAGACCACTCTTCCATGGGCCCCATCAGTGACAAGGACATAGCACCTGTGCAATCATAGAGCATAATTCACTTTCAGTTCACTGGAAAAATCATGCTTCCCAGAATCGCTTACAGCCACCACACCTAGTCAACACCACTAATTTACTCCTCTACATCCACTTAAAATTTGTCAAACTCATTCACATCCTTTCTTTTTCTTCAGATTTGATCCAGCAAGGAGTCCCCATCATGGCTCAGCAGAAACAGAGAGAGAGAGGAGAGAGAAAGAAGGGGAATCAGGACAGGACTAGCATTCCTAATAGGGAGCTGTGGAGGAGAAAGGGAACCTACACTCTGGGAAGCAACCTAACTGATGGAAAGATCAGCTGATTCAGAGCAATCTCCAAGATACCAAGAAAAGTGCAGCAGGTCTGAGAATTGAAAAGCAGAGTCAAAGAGGCACAGATCATCCAAACCACTGGCACCGACAGCACAGACTGATATGTTCGTGTTGGGCCTGGGTGCCAAGATCTAGACTTTGGAGGTCAGTCCCTGGGAGCAGGCTGGGGTTGGCAGTGTGGAGACAGCCTAAGGGACTAGGGAGCGGTACATGACTGGCAGAGGGAGTGATAAACTAAGGGCTTGGGAGTGGAAAGCCATGACAGAGGGAATCCAGGAGAATGTCTGGACCTGCTGTAGAGACAAGGCACCAGTGTTGGAGAGGGGAGAGGAGGAAGGGTGGGCTTCCATAGAAAACTCCTTGTGCCCCAGCATGCACGCTTACCTGCCAACTAGCAGAAAGCATAGTGTTACCAGTGCATATCCCCTGTCCCCCTTGGCATCTAGGAGCTTCCTGACATCTGAGCAGATCAGCCCCACCAACCTCAAGAAAGTGGCCTGTCACCACTGAATGCTCAGGTCAGCCATACCCACCCTTGGAAAATGCCCAGCTACTGCAGTGCACCCTGGGAAGCCCCACCAACCATTGGGAAGCACCCCGCCACCAAGTTGCAACCTGGCTAGCCCTGCTCAGTGGCAGGAAGCACCCCAATGCTGGCACATTTAAGACTGTGCCAAACTACATTTTGACCTCCTCAAATTCACAGGAAAAAAATACATGCAAGATGAAGAAGCTCAGAAACCATTCCCAGTTAAAGCAACAGGAGAACTCAGCTAAGGTAGTCAACAATGAAAGAAACCTTTGCGCTCTGACAGGCTCTGAGTTCAAAAGGGAGATAGTGAAAATACTGAAGGAATTATGTGAAAATATGTATGGAAAAGCAGATTCCCTCAGAAAGGAAGTAGATAATATAAGAAGGAGCCAAGAAAAACTAGAAAATTCATTTGCAGAGATACAAATGGCGCTAAAGGAAATAAAGGCCAGAATGAATAAGGCAGAGGAACAAATTAGTGATGTGGAAGATAGAATAATGCAAATCACCCAAACAGGACAGCAGACAGAAAACCAAATGAAAAAACATGAAATACAAGAGACCTATGGGATAATATAAAGCAAGCCAATCAACGCATAATAGGAATTCCAGAAAAAGAAAATAAAAAGGGGATTGAAACTACATTTGAAGAAATTATGGCTGAAAACTTTCCAAATCTAAAGGATACTGATATCAAGATATGGGAAGAACAGAACGCCCCAAACAAGTTGAACCCAAATAGATCCATGCCAAGACATATTATAATGAAAATGGCAAAAGTTAATGATAAAGAGAGGATTCTAAAGGCAGGAAGAGAAAAGCAAATCATCAATTATAAGGGAACCCCAATAAGTCTATCAGCTGATTTCTCTACAAAAACTCTACAGGCTAGGAAGGAATGGCAAGATATATTTAAAGTGCTAAAAGGAAAAAAAAAATTGCAACTTAGAATACTCTATCCATCAAGAATATCATTTAAAATATAAGGGGAAATAAAGAATTTCTCCAACAAACAAAAGCTACAAGAATACAGCAATGTGAAACCCATTCTAAAAGAAATACTGAAAGGGCTTCTCTAAATTAAAAAAAAAAAAAAGAGGAAGAACTATGATGGAGGAAACCACAATTAGAAAGCAGTCACTTAAATAAGCCGGCATACTGATCTAATGACGAAGATGTTAAGAAAAAAAAAAAAAAGACATCAAAATCATACAATGTGGGCAAGGGAAGTAAGGAAATAAATATATTCTTCATTTTATTATTTTAATGAAGTGTTTGAGCCTACAGGACTCAGGATAAAGCAAAGAGTTACAGGAAGAGGTTAACATACTTAAAAAACAGGGTGAAAAAAATAAAAAATGGAATAGTATATTCACAAAAAATTAAAAGTACACAAGCACATAATAAAAGGAAACAAAACAACCAAAAAAAAAAAACAAAGGAAGAATGGAGAATCATAGAATCAACTGGAAAAGGAGGTTTAGAATTGCAATGAATAAACAATTATCAATTATCACCTTTTTTAATTCAAGTTAGTATTTATTTATTCATTTTTTTGTCTTTTTGCCATTTCTTGAGCTGCTCCCGTGGCATATGGAGGTTCCCAGGCTAGGGGTCTAATGGAGCTGTAGCTGCCAGCCTAAGCCAGAGCCACAGCAATGCAGGATCCGAGCTGTGTCTGCGACCTACACCACAGCACAGCTCACGGCAATGCCAGGATGGTTAACCCACTGAGCAAGGGCAGGGATCAAACCCGCAACCTCATGGTTCCTAGTCAGATTCGTTAACCACTGTACCATGACTGGAACTCCATAAATTATCACCTTAAATGTCAATGGATTGAATGCACCAATAAAAAAAAACACAGAATGGCTGATTTGATAAAAAAGCAAAAACCTTCAATCTGCTGTCTATGAGAAACTCACCTTAGGGCAAAGGACACATAGAGATTGAAAGTGAGGGGATAGGAAAAAATATTTCATGCCAATGGATAAGACAGGAAAGAAGGAGTTGCAATACTCATATCAGACAAAATAGACATTTAAAAGAAGGTCCTAAAGAAAGACAAAGTAGGGCACTATTTAATGGTTAAAGGATCCATTCAAGAAGAGGATATTACAATCATCAACATATATGCCCATAATATAGGAGAACCCAGATACCAATAACAAATACTAAGAGACATAAAAGCAGAAATTGATGGGAATACAATCATAGTAGGAAACATTAACACCCCACTCATATCAATGGATGGATTCTCAAGATATAAAATCAATAAGGCAACAGAGATCCTAAAGGATCCAATAGAAAATTTAGACTAAATCAACATTTTCAGGACATTACATCCAAAAAAAATCAGAATACACACTCTTCTCAAGTGTTCATGGAGCATTCTCAAGAACTAATCACATATTAAGTATCAAAGATAACCTCAACAAATTTAAGAGTATAGGAAATATTTTAAGTATCTTCTCCAACCACAATGGCATGAAATGTAAATAAACCAAAGGAAAAGAAATGAGAAAATACCTACTATATGGAGACTAAACAACATGCTACTAAAAAACCAATGGGTCAATTAGGAAATCAAGAAAGAAATTTAAAAATACCTCTAGTCAAGTGATAATGAAGACAAAACCACGCAAAATCTATGGGATGATGCAAAAGCAGTGCTCAGAGGGAACTTCAGAGCAATACCGGCCTTTGGCAAAGAAGAAGAAGGATCTCAAATTGACAACTTAAACCACCAACTAAATGAAATAGAAAAAGAAGAACAAACAAAACCTAAAGTCAGCAGAAGGAAGGAAATCATAAAAACGAGAGGAAATCAATAAAATAGAGATTCAAAAAACAATAGAAGAAATCAATAAAACCAAGATCTGGTTCTTCAAAAAGGTAAACAAAATTGAAAAACCTCTCTAGACTCACCAAGAAGAGGAGAGAAAAAACCCAAACAAAATAAGAAATGAAAAAGAAGTCAAAATGGATACTATAGAAATGCAAAAAACCATGCAAGAATACAGTTATATGCCAACAAATATGACAAACAAGAAGAAATTGACAACTATCTAGAGACTTTGAGCCTGCCAAAATTGAATCAAGAAGAAATAGATGAACTGAACAGACCGATCACCAGAAATGCAATTGAATATGTCATAAAAACCCTCTCTACAAATAAAAGTGCAGGACCAGATGGCTCCACAGGTGAATTCCACCAAACATACATAGAGGAACTTGTGCCTATGTTCCTTAAACTTTTTTAAAAGGTGCAAGAAGAAGGAAAACTCCCAAAGACATTCTATGATGCCCCTTCACTCTAATTCCAAAAGCAGACAAAAATAAAACCAAAAAAGAAAACTATCAGCCAATATCTTTGATGAATATATATGCAAAAATTCTCAACAAAATCATAGCCAACCAAATCCAACAACATATCAAAAAAAAAAAAAATCATACACCATGACCAGGTAGGATTCATCCCAGGTATACAAGGATAGTTCAACATAGGCAAACCAATCAATGTCACACACCACATTAACAAAAGAAAAGTCAAAAAACATATGATCTTCTCAATAAATGCAGAAAAAGCATTTGACGCAGTCCAACATCCATTCATGATAAAAACACTCACCAAAGTGTGTATAGAGGGAACATTCCTTAGCATAGTCAAAGCCACTTATGACAAAAACCACAGCAAATATAATACTCAATAGAGAAAAGATGAAAGCCTTCCCACTAAAATTTGGAACAAGACAGGGATGCCCACTCTCACCACTCTTATACAAAATAGTACTGGAAGTCCTAGCCAGAGCAATCAGACAAACAAAATATATAAAAGGCATCCAAATAGGAAGAGAAGAGATAAAACTGCCACTGTATGCAGATGACATGATACTATGCATATAAAACCATAAGGACTCAACCCAAAAACTACTTGATCAACAAATTCAGCAAAGTAGCAGAATATAAGTTTAACATTCAGAAATCAGTCATATTTCTGTATACCAACAATGAAAATTTAGAAAAGGAATATAAAAATACAATACCTTTTAAAACTGCACCCCCAAAAATCAAATGCCTGGAAATGCACCTGACAAAGTAGGTAAAGGACATATATGCTGAGAACTATAAAACATTAGTCAAGGAAATTAAAGAAGGTGTAAAGAAATGGAAAGATATTCCATGCTCCTGGGTTGGAAAAATTAATATTGTACAAATGGCCATACTACCCATAGCAATCTACAGATTCAGTGCAATCCCTATCAAATTACCCAGGACATTTTTTACAGAACTAGAACAAACAATGTAAAAATACATATGGAACAACAAAAGATCCAAAACTGTAAAAGAAATTCTGATGAATAAAAACTAAGCAGAAAGCATAAATCTCCCAGATTTAAGGAAATATTACAAAGCAACTGTAATCAAGATAGTATGGTACTCGTACAAAACAGACAGAACAATGGAAAAGAACAGAGAAGCCAGAAATAAACCCAGACACCTATGGTCAATTAATCTTTGACAAAGGAGGCAAAAACACAAAATGGGAAATAGATAATCTTTTCAACAAGTATTGCTGAGAAAACTGGACAGCTACATGCAAATCAATGAAATGAACACACCCTCACAACATGCACAAAAATAGTCTCAAAATGGCTGAAAGCCTTAAATATTAGACCAGACACCATTAAACTCCTAGAAGAGAACATAGGCAAAATATTCTCTGACATCAACCTGACAAATACTTTCTCAGGTCAGACTCCCAAATCAACAGAAAGAAAAGCACAAATAAACCAATGGGACCTCATCAAACTGACAAGCTTTTGCACAGCAAAGGAAACCAAAAAGAAAACAAAAAGACAACTTTCAGAATGGGAGAAAATAGTGTCAAATGATGCAACCGACAAGGGCATAATCTCTAGCATATGTAAGCAACTTATACAGCTCAACAGCAAAAAAGCCAACAACCCAATGGAAAAATGGGCAAAAGACCTGAATAGACAAATATCCAAGGAAGATATACAGATGGCCAACAAGCACATAAAAAATGCTCAGTATCCCTGATCATTAGAGAAATGCAAATCAAAAGTAGCACAAGATACCAACTCACAACAGTCAGAATGGCCATCATTCATAAGTTCACAAAGAACAAAACTGGAGTGGGTGTGGAGAAAAGGGAACCCTCCTGTACTCTTGGTAGGAATGTAATATGGTATAACAACTCTGCAGAACAGTATGGAGGTACCTTAGAAATCTATACAAAGAACTACCATATGACCCAGCAATCCCACTCTTGGGCATATATCCAGACAAAACTCTCCTTAAAATAGACACATGCACCCGCATGTTCAGTGCAGCACTATTCACAATAGGAAAAACATGGATTCACCCATAATGTCCACTGATATATGATTGGATTGGGAAGATGTGGTATAAACACAATGGAATACTACTCAGCCATAAAAAAGAATAACACAATGCCATTTGCACCAACATGGATGGGCTAGAGACTGTCATCCTGAGCGAAGTAAGTCAGAAAGAGAAAGACAAATACCATATGATATCCCTTATATCTGGGATATAATATATGTCACAGAGGAAGCTTTCCACAGAAAAGAAATTCATGGACTTGGAGGATAGACTTGTGGTTGTCAAGGGGGAGGGGGAGGGAGTTGGCGGGAGTGGGAGGGACTGGGAACTTGGGGTAAATAGATGCAGAATGTTGCCTTCGGGATGGATTAGCAATGGGATCCTGCTGTGTAGCGATGATGATGGAACATGTAATGTGAAAAAAATAATGTGTACATGTATGTGTAACTGGGTCACCATGCTGTACAGTAGAAAAAATAAAAAGATAAAAAATAAACAGAAATATATGCAGCTAAAAAAATAAAATAATAAGCCACATGGACATATTGAACAGCATGGGGAATATAGCCAGGATTTTGTAATAACTATAAAAAAAGTATAACATTTAAAAATTATTAATCACTATAGTGTACACCTGCAAGTGTATGTATTTGTCATACATAAACTCTACTTCAATTAAATGACAATACCATACTAGCATAATCCTAAGGAATAAAATTGAGAGTCTACAAATAAGCCTTCACATTTATGGACAAATTATTTTCAAGAAGGCTTCCAGGGAAATTCAAGGGGGAAAGAATAGTGCTTTTAACTAACCATGCTCAGACAACTGAATAGTCAGAAGCAAAAGAATGAAGCTAGACTTTCACCTCCCACTTCACACAAAAATTAACTCAAAAGGATGATAGGAGTCAATGAAAGAGCTTAAACTACAAGACACTTGGAGAAAAGAATAGGAGTGAGACTCTTGTGGCCATAGATTAGGCAATGGTTTCATAGTTATGATACCAAACTGCTTGTCCGCACAAGCGTTAATAGAAAGAATGGATCAATAGGAATTCATCAAAATCACCAACTTTTGTACTGCAAAAGACACCACCAGGAGAGTGAACAGACAACCAACTTAAAGGTAGAAAATATATGCAAATCACATAGTTGATAATATATTTGTATAAGAATATGTGAAGAATATTTACACTTCAACAAAAAGACTAATAACCCAATTTTAAAATGGACAAAGGATTTAAATAGACATGTTTCAATGAACCTTTCCATGGAAAAGAAATCACGGACTTGGAGAATAGACTCGTTGTTGCCAAGGTTGAGGGGGAGAGAGATCGATGGATTGGGAGCTTGGGGTTAATAGATGCAAACTCTTGCTTTTGGAATGGATTAGCAATGAGATCCTGCTGTGTATCACTGAGAACTATGTATAGTCACTTACAATGGAGCATGATAATGTGGGAAAGTAGAATGTGTACATGTATGTGTAACTGGGTCACCATGATGTATAGTAGAAAAAAACAAATGCATTGCTGAAATAACAATAAAGATGAAAATTAAAAAATTAAATTAAAAAATACAAATGGACAATTAGCACATGAAAATTACTTAACATTATTAATCATCAGGAAATACAAATCAAAATCACAATGAGACACCACTTCCACTAGGATGGTTAAATTAAAAAAAAAATTATGGAAAGTATCGAAATGTTAGCAAGGAATGGGTGGAAGGTGAAACCCAGAAGGTGAAACTGGTAATAAGAGCTTAAAATAATGCAGTCAATTGGGAAAACGTGGGCAGTTTCTCAAAAAGTTCAAACATAGAGTTACCATAGCACCCAGCAATTCCATTCCTAGGCATGTAACTAAGAAAACCTACATCCACGTAAAAGCCTGTACATAAATGTTCATAGCAGCACTATTCATAAGAACCAAAGAGTGGAAACCACCCAATAAAGCACACAATTGCTGAAAATTTTCTGTTAACTGTAGTATCAGTTCAGGACCACAATAAACAAAAGCAAAAACCTAATTAGGGGAAAAGTATATTAGGGAAGATGCTTTTGAAAGATAAAGAGGATAGGAAAGACACCCACACACAAGCCCCTCCATTCACATAAAGCATAATTCAGTTGCCATGAAGGAAGAGGGTACAAAACCCACCTGTTTGTTCACAAACTGGCCCCTGCAAAAAGAGCCAGCCACCATCCCCACCACCCCAGAATGGTAGGAGTCAGTTGTAATAAGCGAGGGAACTTACAAGGCTTGTCTTGGTAGCCAAAATCAGCTCTCCACCCCCGCTGGCCAGTCTTCAGAGCTTTTACAGAGGCCTTCAGTGGGTTCAGACTCACATGTTATCCAGATAGTCTCAGCAACACACTGTTGCTTCAAGGCTGCCTCCTCGAAAATGGCTCTCAGCCTGGGAACCGAGGGCAGAGTGAACATTTCAAGGACACAGGTGGGGTCAAGGCGCCTCCAATCAGCCAAGTCCAACTTGCAGGTCAATCAGCAGTCACCTCTTCTCTGTCCTCTCAGTGACCTCTCCAGATGTAACTGAACAGGACCCCAGGAGTCATCCTGGGAAAGGCTCCCCTCCAGGACTCCACCCCATGTCCTCAGCCTGCTGCTGGTTTGTAGACAAAGGTTATCCTCCTAGGCCTTCCCTGAGTTCCAAAGAATACATTTAATCAGATAAGTGAGAGAAATACATAAATAAAGGAAAAAAATCAAGCAGACAAAAAAATAAAAATAAAAAGAATCATTTAGCCACGAAACAAGCCAAGGACTTTTAGAACCTCCTCAAGGGCTAAAGGGAATATTCTGAGCCATATCACTTGAACTGTTTGGCAGACACTGAAACCCCTACCAGGTGGGAAAAGTTAACGGCCTGCTAACCACAAGCACGTGGACCAGTTGGAACCCAAAGGCTGATGATGTTGACTCCTGATTACCTCACCACCAATCAGTCAGAGGAATGACTGCCAGCTGGTCCTGAACCTGCAACCCTCTCCCTCACTCTGGCTTTAAAAACATTTCTCTAAAAGCCATCATGTATTGCTTTGCTTTTAGGGCCACACCTGTGTCATATGGGGTCAAATGGGAGCTGTAGACTCTGGCCTATGCCAGAGCCACTGAAATGCATGATCCAAGCTGCATCTGCGACCTACACCACAGTTCACGTCAACACTGGATCCTTCAACAACTGAGCAAGGCCAGGGAGTGAACCTGAGTCCTTATGGTTACTAGTTAGATTCATTTCCACTGAGCCATGATGGGAACTCCCCAGCCACTGGGTTTTTTGAGAATTAGACACCTTGGTGCCCTGAAACAAATGCTGCCCTTTCCTTCATGGCAACCCAGTGTCAAGAGAGGCGTTACTTCCCACAGGTGAACAGACCAAAATTTGGCTTGGTGACAGCAACACTCTGGTGACCAGCTCCAATGACATCACTTGTCTCCCTCTTCTGCAGTGTGCCCTGAATGGTCAGCAAGGGTGTCACTGGCTCAGAGGTGTCTCATTTGGTGGCTATCTGCTGCATTTGGAGGCAGGTATCACAGTAACAGTGTAGGTCTTGCATGAAAAAACACAGTTTAGGATAATGATTTCCCAAATAAGTAACACATTTTTCCACCACAAGCCCATGGTCTGAATCACTTATAATGTCCCCTAGGCTGGGGAATCAGGATAGTCACTTGTGCCCTCATGTGATTTAATAAAATGATACATTCATAGACACATCAGGTATGAACACACAACCCACCAGATAACGGCACAAGCACCTCCTCGCAAGGCAGTGATAATGTTGTCTGGGCCATCTTTTATTTTTTAATTTTTTTTAGGGCTGCAGGCCAGGAAAATGTCACAGCACTGACAAAGCCAGTTGGTTAACCCGAGAAACCACCAAGGAACTTCCCAGGTCTATAGTTTGATGGGTTGTCTGTGTACAGTGATTGACATAAAAAGAATACTCATGCCTAATGTTATTGATTATGTGTGCTCTAGGCCAGAATTCTGGATCAGTACATGTAATATCAAATGTATCAATAGTGGCCTTAAAGAGAAAGACAAAAAACACATGATATCACTTATATGTGGAACCTAAAATATGACATAAATGAACTCGTCTACAAAAGAGAAACAGACTCACAGACATAGAGAACAGACTTTTGGTTGCCAAGGGGGAGTGGGCGGAGGAGAGATGGATTGGAGTTTGGGATTAGCAGATGCAAACAATTACAAATAAAATAGAGCATGTTCAATATCCTGTGATAAACTTATGAAAAAAAAGTGTATATATGTAAAACTGAATCACATTGATGTACAGCAGAAATGAACACAACATCAGAGTTTCCATTGTAGCTCAGCAGGTTATGAACACAACTAGTATTGATAAGGATTCAGGCTCAATTCCTGGCCTTGCACAGTGGCTTAAGGATCTGGCATTGCTGTGGCTGTGGTGTAGGCTGTCAGCTAGAGCTCAGATAAGAGCCCTGGTCTGGGAACTTCCATATGCCACATATGCCACAGGTGTGGTTGTAAAAAGACAAAAAAAAAAAAAAGAAAAAGAAAGCAGCTAGGTGTTCCAGGAAAAAGGAAAATGTAAAGTGTTAGGAGAACCACAGGAAGAATTTGTGTTGTGTAAATGGTCATAAAGCACAAGAAAAACACGGAGTCCCAAAATGGATTGGAGTCTGGGGTGGGGGCAGGGAGAATGGATTGGGGAAAGGAGCCAAGGGGATGCCTCTAAACAAGCTGCATAACTGTTTTCCCCACACAGAGCCTGGGGACCCACCCAGACACAATTTTCCAACCCCCACAGGCTCCAAAGTATGCATTATCCTGGGCATTCCCCTGCCAAGAGCTGTCAAGGAGTCACCAAAGGCTGTGGAGAGGGAGTACCCATGGAGTTTAAGACAGCAGAGGGGGGAGGAGGGGTCAGAAGGCAAATAGAGACCTTCCCCTCAAGGTGCAAGGAGAATGCAAGTCCCCCAATTCCTACTTCTTGGGTGGAGCATGTCCCTGCCACCTCCCCCTGCCATCATCACCCCATGGCTGGACTGAAGCTGCTCTGTGGGAAGAACGCTTCACCCACCTCCAGCTTCTAGGTATGTCCTACCAACGCCCTAACCCTGCACCATCACAGTGACAGCAGCCTGAGACATATCCAATGTCTGTGTGCTGAGGGTGAAAGAGCTAAGAACAGAGGCTCCTTAGGAAATTGGGAGGCCACACCCTGATAAATACCAGAAGTTCAGCCTCACCACACTGAAAAGTGTTCATGAGTATAGTGGGGCCTGGGAAGAGAAGAGGAGTCAAAACAAAGTCATCAGCAGAGAGAAAGGAGCTAGCAGGAGGAGGCTGAGAACCATCCAGCTTGCTAGAATCTTAAGATGTCAGAGCCAGGAGACATCTTGGTAGGTTAAGAACCCACCACAGAGTTCATGAGGATGTGGGTTTGATCCCTGGCCTCACTCACTGGTATTGCCATGAGCTGAAGCATAGGTCACAGATGCAGCTCAGACTGGTGTTACTGTGGCTATGGTACAGGCCAGCAGCTACAGCTCTGATTCAACCCCTAGCCTGGGAACTTCCATATGCTACAGGAGAAACCTTAAAATGTAAAAAAATAATAATAATAAAAGGAAATAAATATGTCAGAACATGGAATACTGTCCAATACAACCTGTGCTCTCAATACCCCAAGTGTGATATTCAAACCAGCAGCATCAGTGTCTCCTAGGTGTTTGTTAGAAATGCAGAATCTCAGGTCCCTTGCCATCCTTCTGAGGCAGAATCTGCATTTAACAAGCTCCCTAGGTGCATTAAAGATTGAGAAGCTCTGACACTCCGGGGTCCCAAATCAAGCTACATATCAGAATCACCTGGAATATTTTCTTACAAGTACAGTTTTCTGAGCCCTTCTCTAGATGAATTGAATCAGAGTTTTTGACCACTGTGTAGAGCCATACAGCTTTTCACAAAACTCCACCAGTAACTCCAGTGACAGAGGTCCACAGAATAGACTGGAAACCCCTGATCTGGCCCAATCTGCTTCACCAAAAATGAGAGGACTGAGGCAGGACAGTGGCAATGCTAACTTGGCAATCTTTAAGGAGATCTCATTAGGGTCTTCTGCCTAGAGACAAAGAAAATTGGATTTGGTGCCAGATCTGAGTTCGAGCCCCAACTCCATACCTTCATAGCTGTGTGTCTTATCTCCTTCTTTCTATGGAATTCCATCTTCTTTCCTGCAAGGAATAAAATGAATGGCCCTGAATGTCAGGATTACTCCCCATGGGCAGTAAGGCAACAGAGAGAAATTAATAGAGAATTCACTCTGTGTTTTCTGAACATACACACACTCCATAGTAACTGCTTAACTAATGTTTTGGGATCCTTGCACCCCCAAATTTCAAAGCAATTTCAAAGCCTTGAAGTATAATAGTCCCCATTTTACAAATGCTCCTCACTTTGTCATGGTAAGTAGTGTTTGCCTCCATGTGAACAGATGGAAACACACAAGGGCTTTGCTTCCAGCTGGGTTCAGGATGCAGAACTTTAGCTGGCAAGCTGATTTTATTTGTGGAAACATGTGGTTCAGTGGATCTGGAGGTCCACAGCTTTCTACCCCCAGACACTGTCTGACCTCTAGCAATGAACCCCACCAAGGAGGAGAAGAAGACACCTAAAATTCTTTTTTTCTAAAATTCTGTATATGAAGAGTAGAGGAATGAATTGGGCATGGTCCCAAATGTCCAGTTAGGTGAGGGAGAACATCACTTAGGTAATTATAAAATGATGAAGTAGGGTTATAATAGAGAGAGCCCAGTGAGTGGGGCTTCAGAATGAGAGGTTGGGTGGCTGGATGTTCAGATAAAGTCTCCTTGGAAAACATGATGATTTCTGCACTGAGTCTTAAAAGATAAGAAGGCGGTTTCTTGGTAGCCTAGCAGTTAAGGATTCAGTGCTGCCACTGCTGGGTCTTAAGTTACTACTGTGGCATGGTTCTCCTGGACAGGGAACTTCTGCATTCCACAGATGGGGCCAAAAAAAAGGAACAACAGAGAAGAAGCATTGGCTATGAATATGGATATGAGGCAAAGCTGATGAAATCCTTTGAGATGTCCTGAGGCCCTTTAAACTAGGACCCCATCTCTGGTTGGAGCAACCAGCAGTACATTTGATGTACAAAGAAAACCATATATATTTTGTGCTTTTTCCTCAATGTATATATTTTTCCACAAATTAGGTTTTTATCTCAATGTGTTTATGAGATTTCTCCACATTGATATATAGACATTGAATCCACATTTAACTCCCATAAGCCTACAGACAAACATTCAGGTTTGGCTAGTGTTTGGCCATTACAAACAGTCCAAGACTGCAGGCACCCTTGTGCACATGTCCAGTTGTGTACGTGTGGGAGACTTTTCAAAACACCAAGAAGTGGAGTTAAAAGCTATTATGTACTTAATATGTCACCACCCCCCAAAATTCATATGTTGAAGCCCTAACCCCCAATGTGATGGTATCTGGAAGTGGGGCTTTTGGGAGGTAATTAGGTTTAGATATGATCAGAAGAGTGGGGACCTCTGCTCTCTGTCTCTCTCCTCATATGAGATAAAGTCAGAAGGCAGCCATCTAAGTCTGAAATTGGGTCCTAATCAGACTCCAACCATACTGAAACCCTGATCTTGGGTTTTCCAGCCTCCAGAACTGCAAGAAATAAATGTCTGTTGCTTAAGCCACCCAGTCTGTGGTACATTCTGACAGAAGCCCAAGCAGCCTAAGACATAGGGTATGTATGATTGTGGGCAGTTCATTGCCAAACTGTCCTCCAAATTTCTCAGTTTACATTCTACCATCACAACTTCACTAATGTGATATAATCAATTTTTGGTCTATTTTTAGGGCTCTACCCATAGCATATGGAAGTTCCCAGGTTAGGGGTTGAATCAGAACTACAGTGGCCACTCTACACCACAGCCAAAGCAACATGGGATCCAAGCTGTGTCTGTGCCTTACACCACAGCTCAAGGCAAGACCAGATCCTTAACCCAGTGAGGGATGCCAGGGATCAAACATGAGTCCTCATGGATACTAGTTGGGTTTGTAACCTCTACGCTATGAGGGGAGCTTGATATAATCAAGTTTTTTATCCAAACTGTGCTCTGGAGGAAGCTCTTCATCATTCTCACCAGCCACAGGTAAGGTCCCAAACATTTAAACTAGTCTGTTTGTCCACAGTTGAATCATGTGGAAGTTCCCAGGCCAGGGATCCAACCTGTACCACAGCAGTGACTTGAGTTACAGTAGTGACAACACCAGGTTCTTAACCCACTGAGCCACAAAGGGACTCCTAAACTCCATTAAAGGAAGGAGAAAGAGCATTTACTCAGTTCCAGGTGCTGCACATTGCTTTCCTCCACCAGAGATATTACATCTCCCACTTGACAATGAGAAAAGAGCCTGTGGAAGGTGAAGTGACCTGCCCTAAGTTACACCCCAGAAAGTGGTGGAACCCAGGCTTAAAGCCAAGTCTGCATGCTATTACTGTTCACATTCTTTTCATTTTTATATATTCAACTAATATTTATTGAGCACTGATTACATGCCAGACACTAGAGGGACAAAAATAAATCACAAGGCCATACCTAACAGAGATAAGATCTCAATAAACATTTGTTGAAAGAATATTGAACCAAAGAGCTCAAAGCCCACAGGACAGTCACATAAGTAATATGTGCAAGAGAATGAGGAAACACTGTGATAGACATAAGCTCCAGTGCAGCCAGCACAAAGAAGGGAGAAGATTACTCTCCTCTGATTCATTTGCAGGAAGGCTTTACATCAAAAATATTTTTTGTAAAACACAAAAAGAGTAAATTGGTTCTAGGCAAAAGCAACAAGTGAAAAAGCACAGGAATATGAAGCAACAGTATATTTTCTGGAAACTACAGTACCTCTGGTTGCCATCAAGTAGCTTCCTTCAAGGATCAAGGCAAGACATATAGCTCAATTCATTTCAATTATCTGACCCTTTATGAAAAGCCTGTTGTGTGCCAGACTTTGTGTGAGACGCTATACATGCATTATCTCATCGAATCCTTGCAGCTTTTTTTTCCCTCATTAAACATATGGCAAAATTGAAGCTTGGAGAGAAGACTCCAGTCCTGGAATACTTTCAAATCTATTCTTTCCCCTCCTGGTCATCTCCCCCAGATGCCAGCCACTGCTGCACTATCCCTTCCCAGCTCTTACTCCAATGGGAAGGTGTCTTCCCAGCGAAATTCAAGTCTCCTAGCTAGTTACTTTTTCTATCAAGAGACTCTGAACATTTCATTGCCTCTTTTCCTCCTTGGAAAACTGGAGAGGAGAAGGCACATAGAATCATGAGTTTTGGGAGTTCCCCTTGTGGCTCAGCAAATTTAAGGACCCAACATAGTCTCCATGAGGATGCAGGTTTGATCCTGCTCCTTGCTCTTTGCGTTAAGGATCCAGCTTTGCCACAGTTGAGGCAAAGATCACAGATGTAGCTTGGACCTGGTGTTGCCATAGCTGTGGCATAGGCACCAGCTGCAGCTTAGATTAACTTTCTAGCCAGGGAACTCCTGTATGCACAGGTGTGCTGAAAAAAGTTAAAAAAAAATAGAATCATGAGGTTTTTCAATCCTAGGCTAGACACTAACTACTACTCTACTCATCATTCATTCACTTAACAAATTCAATCAGTTGTGGGTTTAGTTCCAGACAAATGCAATATAGCAACACAGTAACTCACACCAATGTTTTGGCTTCCCAGTCATTTAAAATTACCTTTATGCTATCCTGAAGTCTCTTAAGTATGCAAGAATATAATGCCTAAAAAAAGCAATGTATGTGCCTTAACTTTAAAGTACTTAATTGCTGGAATTCCCGTCGTGGCACAGCAGAAACAAATCCAACTAGGAACCATGAGGTTGCAGGTTTGATCCCTGGCCTTGATCAGTGGGTTAAGGATCCAGAGTGGCCATGAGCTGTGGTATAGGTCACAGGCACAGCTCAGATCTGATATGGCTGTGGTGTAGGCCAGCAACTGTAGCTGCAGTTTGACCCCTATCCTGAGAAACTCCATATGCCATGGATGTGGCTCTAAAAAGCAAAAAGATAAAATAAATAAATAAATAAAATTCTTCATTGCTAAAAAAAACATGCTAACCATCATCAAAGCCTTTTGGGAATCAATGAAGGTTGTTCATCAGAGATCACCAATAACAAAGATAATAACAATGAAAAAGTGTGAAGTAGTGTGAGAATTACCAAAATAGGACACAGAGACTCAAAGAAAGCAAATGCTTTGGGAACAATGGTGCCACACTGAAGGGGACCTAAATAGCACGGGGAACTCAACTCAATACTCCATGATAATCTCCACTGGAAATAATCTGAAAAGGAGTGGATGTGTATATATGTATAACTGAATCCCTTTGTTATGTAGCAGAAATCAACTATACTTCAATAAAACTTTCTTAAAATTAAATATAAAAAAGAAAAATGGTGCCGCAAACTCTTAATTTGTAAAAAAAAAAAATGCTCTATCTGTAAAGCATTATAAAGCAAAATTCAATAAAGCAAAGTGCAATATAACAATTGAGCATTTACTATGTGCCAGGCTATGTTCTCAGGACTGTGATATGAAATTAAGACAGGCAAGATTTCCTCCCTCATGAAGATTAAATGGCAGTGACTGCTCAGCATAAGAAACAAAGGTTCTGAGAGGTGACATGGCTTGTCCAAGGTCACACAGCAATTTTGTTTTCAGGTAGGACAAACAACCAAGTCCTGATACCAGTACAAAGTGCTTTCTCCCCCATGATGGTCATGACCTTTCCCTTACCTCCCTCTGCTTTGTATCTCCTCAGTTTATGTTCAGCAGAATGAGGCCAGAGAATTTCAACTGGACCAGGGGTGCCCTAAATTCATCCTTCTGGGTGTCACAGATCTCTGGGACCTGTGAGACACCCTCTTCCTGGTCTTCCTGCTCATCTATGTGGTGAGCCTCCTGGGAAATATGGTCAGGATGCTGCTGATCTACGTGGATGCCAAGCTGCACAAATCCATGTACTTCTTCCCGGCCAACCTCTCCCTGCTGGACACCTGCTATTCTCAGCCACTGGCCCCAAGATGCTGATGGACCTGCTGCTGCCACTTTCCACCATCCCCTACACAGCCTATGCCCTATAGATATTTGTGTTTGTTGGGATGGCAGATGCCAAGTGTTGCCTGTTGGCAGCCATGGCCTATGACCATTATGTGTCAATTGAAAACCCTCTTCTCTACACCACAGCTATGTTACCACATTTGTGCCTGGCCTCACTGGGAGCATCAGGCCTGGGAGGGGCAGTGAGTGCCATGGTCCACATGACCTTCACCTTCTTCCTGAGCTTCTGTGCCTCCTAGGAGGCGAACATCTCCTTGTGTGATATCCCTCCACTGCTGGCCATCTCTTGCAATCACAGCAGTCTCAATAAACTACTGCTTTTTGCTATCTGCAGCTTCATCCAGGTAGCCAAGGTGTTGGATATCAGTGTCCTACGGGTTCATTGCCAGTGCTGTGATCTACATGTGGTCAGTCCATGTCTTCTGGTGAGCAGCCTCTACCTGTGCCTCCTACCTCACAGCTGTGGCCATGCTGTCCAGGACACTCATTTTCATGTACCTGCATTCCAGCTCCAGCTATGCCCTGGACAGCAACAAGATGGCATCTCTGTTCTACCCACTTTCCATATCAGCCTTCCACCTGCTCATCTGCAGCCTTAACAACATAGAGGTCAAGGAGGCACTCAAAAGGTCCCAGAGCTGGTGCTGTTATCCGTGGCAGGTGCACAGGTTAGAGGTCCAGGCAGGTTGGTTAGGACTGATCCTGAAGAAATGAGGATGCCCTTCCTGGCCCCTGTCATTATGGATAAAGGATGGATGGTCCTCTGGCTGGGTGTCTTATATTGTTGAGTGGCTGCAAAGGGGAGAAACTGAAGCTTACAGACAGGTGGCAGGAACCTGGAGTATTCTAGACCTAGCAACATAACCAAGATTAATTTGCTGTTAAACTGCCTTAGATTCAGTAATGTTCAAAAATCACACATTCCTGCTTGTTTCCAGGTGCAATACTCGGTTTACCTGCCATTTGTACTATTCTTCTCTTGTTTTCCTTTTTTTCTTTTATTTTTGGCACCTCCACTGCATACACAAGTTTCCACAACAGGGGTACAACCTCCACCTTTAAAGGGACAACCCCAGATCCTTAACCCACTGCACTGCAAGGGAACTCCTGCTACTTGTACTTCTAAGAGGCTGATTCCAAGATATACTAGGTAATATCTTCGTGTCCTCAATTGCCTGCAGATTTTTGCTCTTTTAAGGTTTGTTAAAACCAGTGAGACAGTTCCTGCTCACCTTGACCCCAAAAGAGGATCCTCAGACCCTCTCATGTCAGAGAGTGGGACAGAATTTGGTGAGGCAAATATCCCTATTAGGCTACATATTCCACCTTTCATGATACTAAGCAGCAACAAAACATACATAAGCTCAGTCTGAAAATTGTAATATTTGGATTAGAATATGATCAAGGGTAGATTAGTTCAGGGCTCTGGTAGGAGTTAGAGAAGAGTCAAAATTTTGGTTATAGTTAGAATATGTTTAGGATATTGGCCCAAGAACGGGATTGCTGATTCATATGGTAGTTCTATGTATAGTTTCCTAAGGTACATCCACACTGTTCTCAATAGTGGTTGCACCAGCTTACATTCCCACCAACATTGCAGGAGGTTTCTTTTTTCTCCACACCCCCTCCAGCATTTGCTATTTGATGGCCATTCTAACTGGTGTGAGGCAAAACTGTCCTTAAAAAAGACACATGCTCCCATATGTTAACTGCAACTCTATTCACAATATCCAAGACATGGAACAACCCAAATGACCATTGACCAATGATTGGATTAGGAAGATGTGGTATACATACACAATGGAATACTAATCAGCCATAAAAAAGGGAAAAAATAATGCAATTTACAGCAACATGGATGGAACTAGAGACTCATACAGAGTGAAGTAATTCAGAAGGAGAAAGACAAATACCATATGATATTATTTATATGTGGAATCTAATATACAGCAGAAATGAACATTTCCACAGAAAAGGAAATCATGGACTACCTGTCATAGGCCATTGAGGTGAGAAGGAAATTGTCTAGATCAGTAAAAACATGAAAAAAATATATCTGTGCTATTCAAGCAACATAAGGGATGGATTTGTACTCAGTGTGCATGTCCATCAGCATCTTTGAGACAGTGAAAGAGAAAAAGGAGATGTCTGTGAGGGCCAAGTGGCTGAGCAAGAAGTACATGGGAGTGTGGATATGAGGGTCCAGCCTGATAAGCAGGATGATGAGCATATTCCCCAGCACCATGGTCAGGTAACATGCCCAGGAACAGGGCAAAGAACATACCCTGCTGCTCTGGATGGATGGGGAGCCCCTGGAGGAGGAACTCAGACACTCAGGTGTGGTTCTCCATCCTCACGCTGTTCTTGCCTCAGCTGGGAATTGGTGAAAGTGGTAAATGTCAATGAACATACCATAATATTATAATCATTTTGTTTGTACTATGGAAAGTCTCAATTTTGGCTACATTGCTCTTAATTTCTCTTAATTGTTGGTGAATTAATCAGTCTTTCATATTCTGGCCTCAATAATACATCAAACCCTCACATTAACCTAGTTTTATTCCCAATGAAACCAATGGGCATTTATTCTTCATTCAACAAAAAATTATTGCACAACAGCTTTCTCCCATACTGAGTACACGAGTCAATAAGAATTGAGAAATCTCTCTGTTCATATTTACATCTTTGCATCAAGAGAATTTTAAACTTCTGTAATTTTCTAAAATAAAAATATGAAAATGGCACCAGATAAGACTAATCAATCATTCATTTCTTCTTAAAAAAAGATATCAAACTCCTTACATAAGAAAATAATTACTAAATTTATGTCATGGGCTTTCAGGGTACTTAGCAGCATCCTACATATTTTGAGTCACTTCAAATCCCCTGTCATAAAATTTCCCAATCCAGGCTTCCAAGCCAATGTCAGTAGTTCCAGGCACTGTGTTTCACAAGCACTTTCAAATTATATCTTCACAATAGTGCTAATAAATATTCTTACACATATTTTAAGCAGAAGAAAACAAAATTATACATTATTTAAATGTGCGAAGATAGACACAATTAAGTGCATCAGCTGGAATCACAACACAGGTCTGTCTGACCAAGATCTGTGCTTTTAACCACTCGGCATGGAAAATATATCCTCAGTAGTTAAAATATCAATAGAAGCTGCATTATGTCTGCTACCTTTCTCCAAAATGATCCTAACTCCCTCTAAGAAAAATTTATGACTCCTATTTATGTATCATACAAAGTATTTTCACATGTTTTAACCTCTCAAAGCAACAATTATGCTTTAGTACTGCTGGTACACAAGGTGAATTTTAAATCTTCATTTTATAATGTGGAAAGTGCAGCTAAGAGATAAATTACCTCAAGTGACTTGGCTTTTTGATGGTTGTTTCCAGTTTACTATTCTTTAGAAGTTAGGTTAGAGGTAAGGATTACCAACCATAGAATGCTGAAGAAGGACTCAAGACAGACATTCTCACTCAAGTATAGCATCAGGACAGCCAGTACCTCTCAGAGACTGAAATTTAGGAACAAACCTGACATGTTGACTTGTTTTTTGTATGTTCACCTTTGTAATCTATTCCTTTTGCCACAAGTGAGGAATGTTGCCTCTATCCTGAATTATACAGAAGAACCTATTCACAAGCCTTTGATCTTTAAAGGTGTGACACTTTCCCATTCATATGGACATAAAAATTTTGAGAACTAAGAATAACATTTGCCTCTTTGGGAGTTCCCGTCATGATGCAGTGCTTAACAAATCCGACTAGGAACCATGAGGTTGCGGGTTCGGTCCCTGCCCTTGCTCAGTGGGTTAAGGATCCGGTGTTGCCGTGAGCTGTGGTGTAGGTCGCAGACGCGGCTGGGATCCCGCGTTGCTGTGGCTCTGGCGTAGGCCGGTGGCTACAGCTCCGATTCAACACCTAGCCTGGGAACCTCCATATTCCGCGGGAGCGGCCCAAGAAATAGCAACAACAACAACAACAAAAAAAAAAAGACAAAAGACAAAAAAAATTTGCCTCTTTGGAAGTTTATAGGAGCATTGTGACCTGACCTATGTGTACAGCTGTAAGAAGAAAAGATTCCAACACCAAGAAGTTTGCAGAAACCACCCATGTACTTACCCCCTTGAAGAAAAGAAAAGCCTGAATTCTAACTCAGGGAAGATGGTTCTTCAGGACAAAATCTTCTCCATCTGCTGGCTTTCCAAATATATTCACTATCCCTTGTGTCAACAAATGGCCTCTCAATTTACCTGCCTGTCATGAAACAAGCAATGCAAGTTTGGACAGAGTAACAGAACCAGGATCTTGCTTGGGTCACTGGTTACTTCCGTTCATGGCCACCAAGGGAGACAATGATGACTATTTATAGAGGCATGGCTATTCCCTGACATATACTGTGTTAGTCCTCACAGAGAAACTGGAAGAGAACAAGATGACTGGAAGTAACACATATCCTTGATTCAGCTAGGACATTGTGAAGGAGGCAGCTGGGCCATGAACCCTGGAAGGTAGGTCAGACTGTGACCTTGGAGATTGAGAAGGAAACTTTGCATGGACCTATTTTCTCAGACTTGTACATGCCCTTCCCCAGACCAGAATGAACGAGAAACTTCCATTATGGAAACATGGAGATTGGAGCAAGATAATAAAAATACCTCCTTTATACTGAGTACCAATTATGTGTCAGGCTTCATGCTGAATAATTTGTATGCTTTTCTCACTTATTCCTCAAAATAAAACTGTAATTTAGGAAGAGTAACTTCCTCTGCACCTGTGAGGACTTGTGACCCTCAGAGAATTGAAGTCACTTCCTAAGATCACAAAAACATTTAAGGAGCAGCCTGAGGATTGGGCCCCAGTCTGACACAGTGCAGACACAAAGCTCATATCCATTAGTGCACAGCACTTATGCAGGTGTGGAAATGAGTGTTAACCTACTCACCAATGCAGTGATGCAGCCACTGCTGAAAGATAGTTGGAGGATTATTTGGGCTCATGGGCATTAAAGCAGATGTCCCTAAGACTTGTGTGTGAAAGACACACTAATGTGCACACTTAAATTACTGATTTGTAATTTCTCACCACCTGTGATCTGTAGGACAGTAACCATAGCTCATGGCTCAGTTACTCAAAGATTCACAAAAATAAATTCCTAAATAATACACAAGGTGGTACACATAAAATAATCCACATAACTATGAATATACAACTCCTGAATAACCTCAACAAACATAAAACCACCAAGGACACCAAAAATGCACATATCAGATGTATGAACTCAGACTCTGAATAGAGATTGATACATGAAAACACACATTAACCAGTAAACATGAAGCTTTGCCAGAAACCTTTTCCAGGAAAACATAGATGAAATAGATTGAGTCCTTGGGCTCAGACTCAGAAGACCTGGGTCTTGGCTATGCTTCTCATTAACTGTTGGCCCTGAGGAACATAACTATCTTATCAGCCCTGCATGATTATAGGGGTTTCTGGGCTCCTTCTGAGCTATACCTGGGCTCTGGGTTCAAATACCTTCTACTTCATTCTGTTACCTGAATGAAGCCCAGTCCAGAAGACCCAGGATCCAAAGAAAAAGAGAAAATCTCAATGGCCTGAGGACCTTACAGACTCTCATATCAGTTCTCAGCTTGAACAATATATGCAAGGAGATCTCCTTTTCTCCATCTGAAAAAGACCCTGGAGGGAATCCAGCACAAGCCCTGACTAGAGAAGGAGTCCACTGGGCAATTGCCCAGTTTCCTCCTGCCCCTTTGGGAAGGAGGATGAGTAGGGTCCACAGAGGCTGAGCTGCACCTGGTTTCACAGGAGATAGTGTCCCTGCTATCAGTGGTACCTTGGGCTTCTGGTCAAGTCTCTGATGAGAAATGGGAGTTCCTCCATTTCCCGTATCCTCATTTTCATATGCACAGATTCTCCCAAGGGTGGTGTATATCACAGGCTGTGGAAAGGCTTCTTCAAGTTCCCCAACAGTGACACAGTCTTTCATTGCAACACAAAGCCCCTTAAAATGTGCACATCTCCACACTCCCCTGGAAGGCGTTGTAGGGCATGCTCTATGCCTTGTTCAGGAAAAGGGGGATTGAATATAAAATTCTGGGAAAAAAAGACTCTGTGTTCTTCACCTACTAAGAGAGCATAATTGAGCAGTTTATCAAAGACCACTGAGACTCTATTTCTACAAAGTGGAAATAATAATTGTTCTATTCACTTGAATTTGAAGGATGGTTAAATGAGCACTTAAGGAAAGCTTACTAAATGTTAAGGTTTATATTGTCAAAGTCTTTGTATCACCAGAGATCACTTATGGCTCACAAAAGGCAAATGTGATTGCTAACTGTTGAATGAATGAATTCAGCTCATTCATTCACTTATTCACTTAAATAAGCATTAAAGTTCCCACAAATGTAATCCAGATATATTCTCTACAGACATAACAGTTAAGAATATAAATAGAAATCCCTCTCTTAGAAATCACATACAAGTGGGGAGGGTGCATAAAATATTATTTATGCAAAATGAATGGCAAATAAATGGTTACAAGTGCTGCAGAATGATGAAAATCATGCATGGAGCTATTACACAAAATATCCAATTTTACAGGATTCTTTTTCAAGAACACAGAAACCCCTTCAATCAAGTGGCTCCACATCTGTAGTCTAGTTTACACCTATTAGACTGGCTAAAATTGAAATGACTGCTGCTCTTGGTTTCACTGAAGTCATGATGGAACTGGAAAACTTGGACACTGCTCACCAGAATACAAAAGTTTAAACACTTTTTAAAAATTTAAACATATACTTGGCATGTGACTAGGTATTTTTACGAAGAAAAATAATGTGTATAGTTACACATAGACCATACAAGAATGTTCTTGACAGCTCTATTTGATAGTCATGTACAGGAAAAGCCCAGCTCTTCATCAATGGACTTACTGTTAGTAAGTGAATGGACCTACAATATAGCCCAGGAAAATATAGTCAATATTTTCTCATAACCTTCAGGGAAAATAATATTAAAAGAATTATATGAATTCCCATCATGGAGCAGTGGAAACTAATTCAACTATGAACCATGAGGTTTTTGGTTTGATCCCTGGAGTCACTCAGTGTATTAGGGATCTGGCGTTGCTGTGAGCTGTGGTGTAGACTGCAGATGTAGCTAGGATCTGGCATTGTTGTGGCTCTGGTGTAGGCCAGCAGCAACAGATCTGATTTGACCCCTAGCCTGGGAACATCCATATGCTGTGGGTACAGCCCTAAGGAGACAAAAGACCAAAAAAAAAAAAGAATATATAAATTGGATGTGTGTGTGTGTGTGCATAACTTAATCGATTTGTTTTACACTTGAAACTAACACAGCATTGTAAATGAAGCATACTTCAATAAAAAAATGAAGTCAAAATAAAATAAAAGATAAACTGAAACTTTTCCCTCCTGCACTGTTTGTGGGAATGTAAACTGGTACAGCCACTATAGAGAATAGTTTGGAGATACCTTAGAAACCTATACATAGAATTTCCATATGACCCTGCAATCCCACTCTTGGGCATCTATCCAGACAAAACTCTACTTAAAAGAGACACATGCACCCTCATGTTCATTGCAGCACTATTCACAGTAGCCAGGACATGGAAACAACCCAAATGTCCATCAACAGATGATTGGATTAGAAAGATGTGGTATATATACACAACGGAATACTATTCAGCCATAAAAAAGAATGACATAATGCCATTTGCAGCAACATGGATGAAGTAGAGACTCTCATACTGAGTGAAAAGAGTCAGAAAGACAAAGACAAATACCATATGATATCACTTATAATTGGAATATAATATCTAGCACAAATGAACATCTCCACAGAAATGAAAATCATGGACTTAGAGAATAGACTTGTGGCTGCCTGAT
Organism: Phacochoerus africanus; assembly: GCF_016906955.1. Lineage (NCBI taxonomy): Eukaryota > Metazoa > Chordata > Mammalia > Artiodactyla > Suidae > Phacochoerus > Phacochoerus africanus. Next base: position 264,849,604 of record NC_062545.1, on the reverse strand, counting down.
GGGAGGGGGAGGGAGTGGGAGGGATCGGGAGCTTGGGGTTATCAGATACAACTTAGAATAGATTTACAAAGAGTTCCTGTTGAGTGACATTGAGAACTTTGTGTAGATACTCATATTGCAATAGAACAAAAGGTGGGGGAAAAATGTATACATGTAAGAGTAACTTGATCCCCATGCTCTATAGTAGGAAAATATATATATGTATATATATAAGGAGAATGGAAAAATAAATAATTAAAAATTTTACACCAATAAAAAGTTATATATATAATAATTATTATTTTTCCATTATAGCTTGTTTTCAGTGTTCTTATAAATGGTGAGTGGACACAATAGCTGTGTACATCCATACAATGGAATACTACACAGTAATAAATAAAAAGTACTATTGATACACAGTAGAACATGAAGGAATCTCAAAATGCTTATTTTGAGTGAAAGAAAGCAGCAAGAAAAGATTACACACTGTATGATTCCACTGAAATAAGCTTTTAGGAGATGCCAACTACTCCATATGACAGAAACAGATCAGTGGTTTCCCTGAGGACAGTTGGGAGGAGCAAAGAGAGGGAAAGAGGGTAGACATAAAGGAAATTCCTGATCTTGATGGCTGTGGTGTTAGTTTCATGAGTGTATACATACACCAAAACAAGGCAAATGGTATACTTCATTTTTTTACGTTTTTTATTAATGTATAGTTGATTTACAATACTGTGCCCTTTTCTGCAGTATAGGAAAGTGACCCAGTCATACAAATATATATATTCCCTTACTTATATTTTCTGCTATCATGGTCTATCTGAAGAGACTGGATATAGTTCCCTGGGTTGTACAGTAGGACCTCATTGCTTATCCATTTTAAATGTAAGAGTTTGCACACACCACATATCTGTATCCATTCATCTCTTGATGGCCATTTAGGTTATTTACATATCTTGCCTATTGTGAAAAGTATAACAGAATGTAGAACATTGCCTGGTACATAGTGGTAATGAAATAAATATTTTGGTATACATACATTGTAAATTCATGCATTAAGATTTTTCATTTTAGAAGAGAGCTCTCTGGGGAAAAGACAACACTCATTTCCAAGATGAAAATTAATCCAAGAGCTATAGACCATTCTCAACACAAGCATCCAATTTAAGGGGGGAAATCAGTCTTTCAGGACTGTGGAAATTTGGTAAATGGATTGACTACTGTGTGCTCCCCTATTGTTGAATCACCATCAAATTGAAATTTATTTAGGTTTAGTTAATGAACAAAGTACTTTGTTAACTTGATACTAGATTGAGAAAATAAGAGTTTTGGACTTTACTAAAACTAAACATTAGAAACTTCACTGAACGTTTGTAGCTTTGGAAACTAAGAAGCCAAGACATGGAAACAAACTCAATGTACATCAACAGATGAATGATAAAGAAGATGTGGTACATAATATAATAGAATATTACTCAGCCATATAAAGAATAATATAATGCCATTTGTAGCAACATGGTTGAGACTATAGATTATCAAACTAAATCAAGTAAACCAGACAGAGAAAATCATATATCATAGGATATTGCTTACATGCGGTATCTAAAAAAAAATGATACAAATTGCTTTACACAAAATGGAAATAGAACCACAGATAGAGAAAATGGTTACCAAAGGGGAAAGGGGGTAGGGACAAATTAGGAGTTTGGGGTTAACATATACACAGTACAATATGTAAAGTAGATAATGAACAAGGACCAGATGTATAGCACATGGAAATATACTAGATATTTTGTAATAACATATTAGGGAAAACAATCTGAAAAAATATAAAATATATATAATATATTTAAAAGTGAATCACTTTGCTCTACACCTGAAATTAACACAACATTGTAGTCAACTACATATCATAATAATTAATTAAAAATTTGAAAACCAATGGCCAATAGGTGACCACAATATGAATTAAATATATATATATATATATTCACTTTAAAAAGCTGTAAAAACACAAATGTAATAATAATATGACACATGGAAAAAAAATTGAAACCAAATACACATACAAACAGATGAGTTTGATGCTTTGAAAACCAAAAAAATTAAATATGTGTTGTTGCTACTGATATAATTAGAGTTATGGAGGAATAAATGGATAAGAGATATGACCAAAGGGAAAATGATTGATCCAGTAACAATGACTAAAGGACAGTGAAGAGAAGTGCTAGAGACATAGATGGTCAACACACAACTTTTTAAGGCATTACTGACATGGTCAGTGAGTAAATAAGTATATGGTTAGGTTATTCTCACTTGGCAAAAAGGTTATAGTTTCTGATAAGAATCTGCAGAGCCAATGTCACGTCTCTGTTTCTCAGGCTGTAGATGAAAGGGTTCAGCATGGGGGTGACCACTGTGTACATCACAGAAGCAATGATGTCCTTGTCATGGGACTGGCCTGATGAGGAGGAAAGGTACAGGGCCATCATTGTCCCATAGAGTAGAGACACCACAGAGAGGTGGGAGCCACAGGTGGACAAGGCTTTGCAGATCCCTTTAGTAGAGGGGACTCTAAGGATGGAGACACCAATGTGGCCATAAGAGACCAGGATGCCACTCAGTGGAATAAGTAGAACCTCAGCCCCTGTGGTACATATGACCACTTCATTTAGAGAGGGAAGCTTAAGCAGGGCAGCAAAATCAAAGGAGAAGTGGAGGAGGAGGTTTTCAGCACACAAGGACTGTTGAGACAGGAGGAGGGTGTGGGTCAAGGCATTGGCACAGCATAGGAACCAGGATCCATCCAACAGACAGAGACACAACTCTTCCCTCATGATGATGGAATAGTGTAGACGGTGATGAATAGCCACATACTTGTCACAGGCCTTCACTGCAAGAATAAGTTAATCAATGCAAGCAAATTATATGAAAAAAATGATCTGTGTTACACACTCTGCATAGGAAATGGATTGATCTTGATTCTGCATGTTCATCAGCATCTTAGGGATGGTGATGGATGAAAAAGAGATGACCACGAGGGCCAAGTGGCTGAGGAAGAAGTACATGGGGGTGTGGAGGTGAGGGTCCAGCCTGATGAGCAGGATGATGAGCAGGTTCCCCAGCACTGTGGTCAGATACATGCCCAGGAACAGGGCAAAGAACACACCCTGCTGCTCTGGCCAGATGGGGAGCCCCAGGAGGAGGAATTTGGTCATGTGGCTCTGGTTCTCCCTCCTCATGCTGCTTTTCTCTCTTTGGGGAATGAGGGGAAATGGGAAATGCCAGGAACTTAGAAGTACTGAGATTAGCAGTTACCACGTGGTCACATGATTTCTCAGAATGACTATGTCAGTGTACAGACAGGTCTCACTACACTCCACTCACACACTGATGCCTCATCCAGATTGGTGAGAGTAACACAACATGAATTTTCTGAACACTGACACAGTCACATGAAGAAAGTGTATGACTTCAATCAAACCCTTCAGTGGAAATATGGAATTGCTCATTCTCTTTCATACAAAGTGGAGACACCATGATAGACAAAAGGGAGGGAGTAATAAATAGGACATAGTCAATTCCATGGCTCTCCTGTCAGACTGCATAGGTACTGTGTCTGTCTCACACACACACACACACACACACACACACACACAATGAAAGCACTACTTGGAAGACTAATGTACCACGTAAAAACTAAATTTATCAACACATTAACTTACTTTTTATCATCAGAATAACTACAAGAATTAAAATAAAGAATAAGGAGAGGAAGAAAGAAAGGAAGAAAGAGGAAGAAATAAAGGAAGTAAGGAAGCAAACAACAAAAAAAAAGGGAAGGAAGGGAATGAGGGAGGGAGGAAGGAAAAGACAAATATGAAGAAAGTTCCTCCAAAAATTCTGTAGAATTTCCATTTGATGAAGGAATTTTACTTCTGCTTATATACACAGAATAACTGAAAGCAGGGGACAAAGAGGTATTTATACATCCATATTTAAAACAGCATTATTCACAGGAGACAAAAGATGGAAACAACCCATGTCCTTTAGCAAATGATTAAATAAATAAAATGTGGTCAATACATACAGTGGAAGACTCTTCAGCCTTAAAAAGGAAATAAATCCTGATACAGCTACAACATGAATGAACCTTGAAGACAGTATGCTAAGTAAAATCATGCAGTCACAAAAGTGTAAATATGGTAAGATTCCATTCATATGAGATTCCTAGAATACTCAAATAAATAGAGACAAAAATGGAATGGTGACTGCCAGAGGGTGGTGCAGGGAGGAAAATGAGGAGTTATTGTTCAGTGGGTACAGAGTTTCCATTTGGGAAGATAAAAAATTCTGGAGGTGGATGGTGGTGATGGTTATACAACAACATGAATTATTAGTGCCACAGAAATGTACACAAAAATATATAAGTATTAAATTTTGTTACATGTATTTTATAACAACAAAAATTTCAAGTTTAGAAACTATATCACAAGTCAATAAATATTGACTGAAAATAGCAATCAAAATGAGAATGACCCCCAAAATAGATAAATCAGCTCATTATTTGGGCAGGATGAGTAAGCAGGCATCAGGAACTAAATAGGACAAAGATACAGGAGGCCATCAGACAAGATCAAGCAACTCCCTGAAATGTGTGTTTACTTCTGAGGTCTGCCTCTCACATCCAGGAAACAGTACAGGTCCAGACCATGGACACCCTCTGAAGATTAGTTGGTCCACAGAACTTCACTCCTTGTTTTTTTAAATAAGTTTCCAAATAAATACCTTCCTTCATATCTGCCATTGTCTCTCTCTGGACTTCAATCACCATGGCTTTAAAATGGCTCAGTTCTGAGCATGCATGCAAAATGAGGGACAAGTGAATTTGCCCAGTGAGGTGACCAGAGAGCTGATATATTACAGATGCTGTATGACCAAAGACCTATATCAGAATTCAGTCATCTGACTAACTAGACAAGGTTCCTATATTGACAACACCTTATTCCCCAGAGTGAAAATGTGGGAGTGTCTCCTTTGGTCTCCTGACCATTTTATGATTGGGTTGATTGCTTTTATTGTTGTTATTGTTGAGTTGTATGAATTGTTTGTATGTTTTGGAGATTAATCCTTTGTCATTTGCATTGTTCACAACTATTTTCTCCCATTTGAAGGTTGTCTTCTCATTTTTGTTTAGGGTGGCAGGTGCAGCAAATGGAAGTTGCCGGGCTAAGGGATTGGAGCCACCACTGCTGGCCTATACCACAGCCACAGCAATGCCAGATCTGAGCCACATCTGTGACCTGCACCACAGCTCATGGAAATGCCAGATCCTTAACCCACTGAGTGGGGCTGGGGATCAAACCCACATTCTTATGGCTTCTAGTCAGGTTTGTTACCACTGAGTCCCAACAGGAACTCCTGTCTTTTATTTTTTTTAATTGTTTTCTTTGAAAAACTTGAAAGTTTGATTAGGTCTCATTTTAAAATTTTTGTTTTTATTTCTCTTGCCTTGAGAAACTGACCTAAAAAATATTTGTAAAACTTATGTCAGAGAAAGTTTTGCCTATGCTCTCTTCTAGGAGTTTTATGGTGTCTTGTCTAGGTTTAAGTGTTTAAGCCATTTTGAGTTTATTTTTTGCATGTTATGAGGATGTGTTCTGGTTTCCTTGATTTACATGTAGCTGTCCAACTTTGCCAGCATCACTTTCTGAAGAGACTGTCATTTTCCCATTTTATATTCTTGCCTCCTTTGTCAAATATTAATTGACTATAGGTGTCTAGGTTTCTTTCTTTTTTATTTTTTCCACTGTACAGCATGGGGGCCAAGTTACACATACATGTATACATAAATTTTCCTCCCATTGTTGTGTTGCGATGTAAGTATCTAGACATAGTTTTCAATGCTACACAGAAGGATCTCATTGTAAATCCATTCCAAGAGCAATAGTATTCATCTGTTAACCACAGGCTCCCAAACATTGCCACTCCTTCCCTCTCCCCCTTGGCAGTCACAAGTCTATTCTCCAAGTCTATAATTTTCATTTCTGTGGAAACATTCATTTATACTGTATATTAGATTCCAGTTATAAGTGATATCATATGGTATTTGTCTTTCTCTTTCTGACTTATTTCACTCAGTATGAGAGTTCCTTTTTCCATCCATGTTTCTGCAAATGGCATTATGTCATTTTTCTTATGGCTGGGTAGTATTCCATACAATTTCAATGTGTTAATACATGTATACAACACCTGAGCTCAAGCTGGCAGCTTCAATTCGAGTTTGAACCATAGAGTTCTTTATAGCCTCTCTTTTTCCATGTACATTGCACCTTTCCTCCAGTAGGAAGTCAGTCCCCTTTTCCAGGATGAGTTTAATTACTTACTAAATCTTTGAATACATGTAATTTCAGAATCTTGAACTTAAACCACTGTTAATGATGAACTAACTTCAGCTCAAAAAATTTGCTTACAAAAAATATGCTTACTTTTTTTAGTTATCATCAGAGAATTTTATAAACAGAATTTGGTATTCAACAATAACATTAGGAGCTCCTGTCATGGTACAGTTGAAACAAATTTGACTAGGAACCATGAGGTTGCAGGCTCAATTCCTGGCCTCACTCAGTGGGTTAAGGATCCGGTGTTGCTGTGAGCTGTGATGTAGGTCGCAGAGGTGGCTCAGATCTGGTATTGCTGTGGTGGTGGCATAGGCCAGCTGCAACAGCTCCAATTATACCACCAGCCTGGGAAACTCCATATGCCATGTGTTCAGCTCACAAAAGACAAAAAAAAAAGAATATTAACCCAATTACTTTATTTTCCCCTTAGTCTGGTTATGATATTAACTTGAAATATAGTTAGGCTCATTTTTTGGTTTTAATCTATTTCGCTTTATTTTCCATTTCCTTCTTTTTATTTTTTAGTAGGTGAAAGATAACGCACTCAAAACTACAGAAATAAATGTACACATCTCCCAATCTTTTTTATCCTATTCCCACCCCAAACCCTGTAGGTAAGCAGTTTCATTAGTTTCAAACTGATTCCTCATGTGTTACTCCTTCTCAATGGGAAGATACAGGTATATATTTTCCCTTCTTTTTCGCATAGGAAGTAGCATGCTATAGATGCTCTTTTATGTATTGTTTTTTCTATTGAATAGTATAACTTGGAAATCCTACCATATTGACTCATAGGTATCTTTGCTATTATTTTTTCATAGCTGTCAGGTTCTCAAATGCATTGATGTTCCATAGTTTTAAAGCCCTACAACAAAGTAGCAGTGATGAATATACTAAATGCCACCTAACTATATACAACAAATTGTTAAAATGGAAAATTTCATGTTGGGTAGCACATTATATCACAGTAAATTTTTTTAAGAAAAAGAAAGTCATAATCTCTACATAAAGCACAGAGAAAAATAATAAAATAATAATAATGTATGATTAATAAGTTAATGGAAGGGATATGTAATAACAAATTATAAAGAGAAGCAAATAATAAAGGGGAATCAGGTCTGGACTAGCAATCCCAAGAGGGAACTGTGAAGGAGAAGGGGAACCCACAGCCTGGAAAATCACCTAACCAATGGAAAGAGCAACGGAGTCAGAGGGAGCTCCAGACTCCAAGAAAAGTACAGCAGCCAGTCTGAGATCTAAAAAACAGAGTGAGAGCCATACAGATCACCTGAATCACTGGCACAGACACCAAAAACAAAAATCCTCGGGCGGGGGATGGGCAGCAAGACCTAGGCCCCTAGAGGTTAGTCCCTGAGAGTAGGCTGGGGTTGGCAGTGTGGAGACAGCCTGAGGGATTAGGAAGTGGTGTGTCACAGGTGGAGGGAGCAATGCACTAAGGGCTGAGGAGTGGAAATCCACAACAGAGCAAACCTGAGAGAAAGTCTGGACCTGAAGGAGAGACAAGGCACTATTGTTGGGGAGGGGAGGGGATGGAAGAGGAGGAGGGGTGGGCTGCCATAGAATACTGCTTGCATCCCAGTATGCACACTTGCCGGCCAGCTAGCTGAGAGCAGAGCTTCCCAGCACATCCTCCTCCCCCAACCCACACGTGCCTGGCCATAAGCCACCTGCTATCCCAGCAGACTGGCCTCAGCACCCTCAGGAAGCCATCCACCACCACAACTTTCCCTGGCTGACCTGCCCACACACAGGAAGCACCCCATTCCTGCAGAATAAGCTGCGCCTGACTGCTCACCCTTGGGAAGAGCTCCATGGCCCAGGAGCTCCAGGGCAAGCCCTGCCTGGCCACAAGAAGTGTGTCTACTACACGGTGCACACCTGCCAGTCCTGCCTGCCCTTGGAGGGAGCCGCCTACACCCACCCACCCTAAGGAAGCACTGAACTTCTGCCAAAAAAGCCTCCCAGCACTGTCCACCATTAGGAAGAGCTACATGGCCCAAGAGCATCAGGGCAAGACCTGACCAGCAAGGGGAAGTACACCTACACTGCAGTGCAAACCTACCAGTCCCAACTGCCCTCAGGAAGTGCTCCTTTGCCTTGTAGAAAGCAGGTTAGCCCAGCCCACCCTCAGGAAGCACTTCACTTCAATGGAGCAAGGCTCCAAGGACCATTCACCCTCAGGAAAAACTCCACAGCCCAGGAGTACCAGGGAAAGCCCTGACCAGCCATGAGAAGTGTGCCTGCACTGTGGTGTACACCTTCCAGTCCTGCCCACACTTGGGAAGTGCTTCTGTGCCAGGGAGCCAGCAAGTTAGCCCTGCTGGCCCTCAGAAATTGGGCACTCCTGTGGAGCAATCTGTGCAGCAACTTCAGCACTCAGGGAGAACTCCAGAGCCCAGGAACACCAGGTAAAGATCTTCCCAGCCATGGTAAGTGCACTTACACCACAGTGTGTACCTTCCAGTCTTGCCCATGCTCAGGAAGTGCTCCTTTGCCTCAGAGCAAGCCAATAGTCCCAATATCCCTAGTGAAGTGCTGCACTTCTGATGAGAAATACTCCCAGCATTGTACACTCTTTGGAAGAGCTCTGCAGACCAGGAGCACCAGGGCAAGCCCTGTCCAGCCACAGAGAGTGCACCTTCATGATGAAAAAGAAAAACATGAGCAAGATGAAGAAGCTCAGAAACTACTCCCACTTAAACCAACAGGAGAACTCACCTACAACAGTCAACAATGAAGCAGATCTCTGCAGTCTGACAGACTTGGAGTTCAAAAGGGAGATAGTGAAAATACTGAAGGAATTACGAGCAGATATGAACAGTAACATAGACTCCCTCAGAAAGGAACTAGAAAATATAAGGAGAAGCCAAGAAAAACTAGAAAATTCATTTGCAGAGATACAAATGGAGCAAAAGGCAGTAAAAACCAGAATGAATAATGCAGAGGAATGAATTAGTGATGTGGAAGATAGGATAATGCAAATCACCCAAACAAAACAGCACACAGAAAACCAAATGAAAAAACATGAAAGCAATATAAGAAACCTATGGGATAATATAAAGCAGGCCAATCTATGCATAAGCGGAATTCCAGAAGGAGAAGAAAAGGGGATTGAAAATATATTTGAAGAAATTACCACTGAAAACTTTCCAAATTTAAAGGATACTGATTTCAAGACAAAGGAAGCACAGAGGGCCCCATCAAATTGAACCCAAATAGACCCACACTAAGACAAATTATAATAAAAATGGCAAAAGTTAATGATAAAGAGAAGATCCTAAAGGCAGCATGAGAAAAGCAAAGTGTCACTTATAAGGGAACCCCCATAAGGCCATAAGGCTATCAGCTGATTTCTCTACAGAAACTCCACAGGCCAAGAGGGTATAGCAAGAGATATTTAAAGTACTGAAAAGAAAATAAATATGCAACCTATAATACTCTATCCAGCAAGAATATCATTTGAAATAGAAGGGGAAATTTAAAAATATCTCCAACAAAAATAAACTAAAAGAATACAGCAATAAAAAACCCATTGTAACAGAAATACTAAAAGGGCTTCCCTAAATTAAAAAAAAATAGGAAGCGCTAGGGTGGAGGAAACCACAATCAGAGAACAATCACTAAAGCCAGCATAGAGCTCTAACTATGAATATGATTAAAATAAAATAAAAATTGTAAAAAAAAAATCAAAATCATAAAATGTGGACAGAGAAGTAAGGGAATGAATAGATTCTTTTTTTTCTTTCTTCTTATGGTAATGAAGTGTTTGAACCTACAGGATTATCAGGCTAAAACACACAATACTAAGAAGAGGTTAACATACTTAAAAAACAGGGCAACCACAAATCAAAACCATATATTAAATTCACAAAAAATGAAAAGAAAAATACTCAAGCAGAAAAAAAATGGAGACCATACAACCAAAAAAAGAAAAAAAAGAAAAAAAATGGAGAATCATAGAATCAACTGGAAAATGAAATTTAAAATGGCAATAAATATATACCTATCAATTATCTCCTTAAATGTCAATGGATTAAATGCTCCAATCAAAAGACACAGATTGGCTGGTTGGATAAAAAAGGAAAAACATTCAATCTGCTGTCTAGAAGAAACTCACCTTAGTTAAAAGGACACATATAGATTGAAAGTGAGGGGGTGGGAAAAGGTATTTCTTGCCAATGGACATGACAGGAAAGCAAGAGTTGCAACGCTTATATCAGAAAAAAAAAAAGACTTTAAAACTAAGGCCATAAAAAGAAAGACAAAGAAGGACATTAATGCTTAATGGATCCATTCAAGAAGAGGATATTACAATCCTCAATATATATGTCCCTAATATAGGAGCACCCAGATACCTACAACAAATACTAACAGACATAAAAGAGAAATTGATGGAAATACAATCATAGTAGGAGATTTTAACACCCCACTTAATCAATGGACAGATCCTCTAGACAGAAAACCAATTAAAAAAAAACAGATCAAAAAGGAGAGAATAGAAAATTAGACTAATTGACATTTTTAGGACATTACATCCAAAAAAATCAGAATACACATTCTTCTCAAGTGCACATGGAACCTTCTCAAGAATTGACCACATATTAGGGCACAAAGCTAACCTCAACAATTTTAAGAGTATAGAAATTACTTTAAGTATCTTCTCTGACCACAATGGCATGAAACTAGAAATCAACCACAGAAAAGGAAGTGAGAGAAAACCTACTACATGGAGACTAAACAACATGCTGCTAAAAAACCAATGGATCAATGAGGAAGTCAAGAAAGAAATTAAAAAATACCTTGAGACAAACAATAATGAGGACACAAACTCGCAAAATCTGTGAGACGCCTCAAATGTAGTGCTCAGAGGGAAATTCACAGCAATACAGGCCTTCCTCAAGAAGTTCTCATATTGACAACTTAAACCACAACCTAAATGAATTAGAAAAAGAAAAACAAAGGAAAAAAAATAACCTTAAATTCAGAAGAACAAAGGAAATCATAAAGATCAAAGAGGAAATCAATAAAATAGAGATTTAGAAAACAATAGAGAAAATTAATAAAACCAAGAGCTGGTTCTTTGAAAAGGAAAACAGAATTGAAAAACCTCTGGCTAGACTCACTAAGAAGAGGAGAGAAAGAACCCAAATAAACAAACAAAAAAAGAAAGAAATGAAAAAAAGAGAAATCACAAAGGATACTGAAGAAATACAAAAAACCAAGCTAGAATACTATGAAAAATTATATGCCCCCAAATTTGAAAATCTGGAAGAAATGGACAACTTTCTAGAGTCTTACATCCTGCAAAACTGAATCAAGAAGAAATCGACAAACTGAACAGATTGATAACAAGAAATGAAATCAAATACATCATTAAAAACTCTCCCTGAAAATAAAAGTCCAACACCAGATAGCTTCACAGGTGAATTCTACCAAATATACATAGAGGAACTAGTGTCCATCCTCTTTAAACTTTTTCAAAAGTTTGAAGAAGAAGGAATATTCCCAAAGACATTCTATGAAACCACCATCACCCTAATTCCAAAATCAAAGATAGCACCAAAAAGGAGATTATAGGCCAATATATTTGATGGATATAGATGCAAAAATTCTCAACAAACTCTTAGCCAACCAAATCCAACAACATATCAAAAATATCATGCATGATGACCAGATAGGATTCATCCCAGATGCACAGTATGGTTCAACATAGGCAAACCAACCAACAAAGGATACATACACCACATTAACAAAAGAAAAGTCAAAAACCATATGATCATCTCAATAGATGAAGAAAACACATTTGATGAAGCCAAACATCCATTTATGATAAAACTCTCACCAAAGTGGGTATAGAGGGAACATTCCTTAACATAATCCAAGCCATTTATGACAAACCCACAGCAAATATAATACACAATGTTGAAAAATTAAAAGATTTCCCAGTAAAATCTCAACAAGACAAGGATGCCAACACACACCACAGCTGTTCGATATATTATTGGAAGTCCTTGCCACAGCAAATAGACAAACAAAAGAAATAAAAGGCATCCAAATAGGAAGAGAGGAGGCAAAACTGACAGTGTATGCAGATGACATGATACTATACACAGAAAACCCTAAGGACTCAACCCAAAAACTACTTGAACTGATCAATAAATTCAGCAAAGTAGCAGGATAGAAGATTAACATTGAGAAATCAGTCGCATTTCTGTATACTAACAATGAAATATTAGAAAAATAATACAGAAATACAATATCCTTTCAAATTGCACCGCAAAAATCAAATACCTGGGAATACATCTTACCAAGGATGTAAAGGACTAATATGCTGAGAACTATAAAACATTAGTCAAGGAAATTAAAGATGTGAAGAAATGGAAAGTTACTCCATGTACCTGGATTGGAAAAACTAATACTGTAAAAATGGCCATACTACACAAAGCAATCTACAGATTCAATGCAATCCCTACCAAATTACCGATGACATTTTTCACAATACAAACAACAAAAAAATTATATGGATCACAAATGAAAAAACAGAATTGCCAAAGCAATCCTGAGAAACAAAAACCAAGCAGGGGACATTGCTCTCCCAGACTTCAAGGAGTATTACAAAGCCACTGTCTTCAAGACAGTGAAGTACTGGTACCAACACAGACAGAGGGACCAATGGAACAGAATAGAGAAGACAAAAGTAAAACCAGACACCTATGGTAGATTAATATTTGACAAAGGAGGCAAGAACATAAAATGGATAAAAGACAGTCTTTTCAGCAAGAATTGCTGGGAAACCTGGACAGCTACATGCATATATATGAAACTAGAACACACCCTCATGCCATGCACACAAATAAACTCAAAATGGCTGAAAGACTTAAATATAAGACAAGACACCATCAAACTCCTAGAAGAGACCATAGGCAAAACATTCTCTGACATCAACCTTATGAATATTTTCTCAGGTCAGTCTCCCAGAGCAATAGAAATAGAAGCAAAAATAAACTAATGGGACCTCATCAAACTGGGAAGCTTTTGCACAGTAAAGGATACCAAAAATAAAAACAAAACTTACAGAATAGGAGAAAATAATTTAAAATGATGCAACTGATGAGCGCTTAATCTTTAGAGTATACAAGCATCTTATCCAACTCAACAGCAAAAAAACCAACAACCCGATTGAAAAATGTGCAAAGGACCTGAATAGACATTTCTCCAAGGAAGATATACAGATGGCCAACAAGCACATGAAAAAATGCTCAACATCCCTGATTATTAGAGAAATGCAAACCCAAACCACCATGAGATACCCCCTCACACCAGTAGGAAATAAACGAGATTTGAGGCTAGAAGCCATGGCAAAAGAGAAAGGCCTCCTCACTATAAATGCAATGGGGTGCTGTTCAATGAACAAGAAAAGGCTCCTTGTCATAGGAGAGCATTAATTTGTAGCAGTTGACAATTTCCTTAGTGTAATTTGGCCCACCGTGATTGATTTCAATCCACCAGCAAGGTGTCATTGACTGTAGAGTTGAAAAGAGATGTTCTCAATCAGCTTTAAGCCAACGCAAGCCAATTTCAGCACATTTTACAGAGAAGAATCAGTCCACAGGTAGCAGAACATGATGCTAAATCAGTATGTTCTCAGTAACAATGTATAAATATATATATATATATATATAACAGGAGTTCCCGTAGTGGCACAGTGGTTAACAAATCCGACTAGGAACCATGAGGTTGCAGTTTCAATCCCTGACCTTGCTCAGTGGGCTAAGGATCCGGCATTGCCTTGAGCTGTGGTGTAGGTCACAGATGTGGCTCGGATCCTTCACTGCTGTGGCTCTGGCATAGGCGGGTGGCTACAGCTGTGATTTGACCCCTAGCTTGGGAACCTCCATATGCTGCAGGAGCAGCCCAAGAAATGGCAAAAAGACCAAAAAAAAAAAACCCAAAAAATATATATAAGCAAAAACTGACATATCTAAATGAGAATACAAAACCATAATTGTAATTATGTGACATATTTTGTATAGGGTTTTTCACTTTTTGATAAGAGATGATGAAGAAGAAAAAATTAAAGATCAAGAATATTTCAGAATTCAAGTAACAAATTGGACCTGATTGACATATTAAGACTATATATGATGGCTGAATGCATTTCATTTAAAATTACAGAGTTGCCAAACTTGTGATAATTTTAGTAGTTAATCTCACTGTGCTCATTAGTGCACTAGAGGATTTAGTGGCTGTCACTTCAAGAAGTTAGCCCTATTGACAAATCTCTCTAAGACCTGTTTTATAATTCTGTTCCTGAGGCTGTAGTTGAAGGGGTTCAGAATGGGCATGACTACTGAATACATAATGGAAATCCTTGGAGTCCCATGATGAGGAGAAGAAATAAAACTAGCAAGTGTCCCATTGTAAAATGACACCACAAAAAAGATGGAAGCTACAGGTGGAACAAGTCTTAAAAGAGTTTCTTGGTGGAAGAGAAACTCAGAAATGTGGTCCCTATATGAATATATAAGCTCAAGATACTACTCAAAGGTAGGATGAAAATGATGGTTCCTCCCATAGGAAAGACAATCAGCTCATTGAGGGAGGTGTATGAACAGCTCAAATTCAGGAGGGCAGTGAGGTCATAGAAAAAGTGGAAGATGGTACTGTCAGCACAGAAAGACAGTTGGACCAAGAAGAGGGTGTGCAACAGGGCATGGATACAACTGAGGAACCAGGACCCAGCTACTAAGGAGACACACAGTTCCTGCCTCATGATGGTGCTGTAGTGGAGAGGCTGACAAATGGCCACAAACCCATCATAAGCCATCACTGTGAGAAGGAAATTGTCAAGGTTCCAACAATACATCAACCACTCACATTAAGCAAGACTTTTGAAATTAAACACAGGGACATTTATTCTTCATTCAATAAATAGTTATTGAACCACTGCTTTGTCCCCTATTGATTAGAAATATGTCAACAAGAACTAAGAAGTCTCTGTGTTCAAGTTTATATTTTTACCTCAAGCTAGGCTCAAACCTCTGTAATTTGCTAAGATGAAAATGGGAAAAGGGCACAAAGTATGCTTCATCTCTTAAAAAGGACATGAAACTCCTTACATTTGAAGAGAATTATTGAATCTATGCCATGGGCCTTCAGTGTAGTTTGCTGTACCCTACCTGTTTTGAGTCACTTTATATCCCCTATTATCAAAAATGTTCAATCCAGGCTTCCAAGCCAATGTCAATAGTTTGAGGCATGGTCCAAAGTGTTTTACACACACTTTCTTTTTTTTCTGTTTGTCCTTTTAGGTCCTCACCTACAGCCTATGGAGGTTCCAAGGCTAGGGATCTAATTAGGAGCTGTTGCTGCTGGATACAACAAAGCCACAGCAATACTAGATCTGAGCCACATAGCTCATGGCAATACCAGATTCTTAACCCACTGATTGAGGCCAGGGATTGAAACTACAACCTCATGGTTCCTAGTCAGATTCATTTCCACTTCACCACAATGGGAACTCCAACATGCTTGAATTTAATTTAATTTAATTTCAAATTAAATTAAATTAAATTTAAATTAAATTTAATTTAATTTAATTTAATTTAATTTAATTTGATTTAATTTCAAATTAAATCTCAGTAGCATAAACAAATATTCTTATGCACATTTTAACCATAGGAAAACAAAACTATTTCAATGTGCCAAGATACACACAATTAAGTGCAACATGTGGAATCACAACATAACAAACTATCAAATGTAATTTATTAACTTGATATGCATTGAAAAGATAAGCATTTTGGAGTTTTCTAAAAGTAAACAATACAATCAGAACTGAATGTTTGTAGCTTTAGAAGCCAAGAAGCCAAGACATGGAAACAATATTAATGTCCTTCAACACATAAATGATAAAGAAGAAGTGGTACATGTATTTAATAGAATAGTACTCAGCCATATAAAGAATGCAACAATGCCTTTTGTAGCAAAATGGATGGAGCTAGAGATTATCATAGTAAATGAAGTAAACCAGACAGAAAAAAAACATATATCATATGATATTGCTTAAATGTGGTATCTAAAAAAAAAGATCCAAATGAACTTATACACAAAACAGAAATAGACACACAGATATAGAAAACAAGCTTACAGTTACCAAAATGGGAAATGGGGGAGGTACAACTCAGGAGTTTGGGGTTAACATATACACACTTCTATACATAAAATAGATAACTAATGCATTCCAATTTATAGAATGTGGAACTATACTCATATATTTTGTAATAACATATAAGGGAAAAAAGCTGAAAAAATATATCTAGTATATAACATACTTAAATATGAAATCACTTTGCTCTACACCTAAAATTAACACAACATTGTTGGTCAACTATACTTCAAATTAATTATGTAATTAAGTAAATATTTGAAAACCAAGGCCCAATAAATGATCATAAGAAGACTTAAATATATATACATATATATATATACACACACACACACACATATACAAACACACACTTTAAAAAGTTGTAAAAAACCAAACATAATAATAATATAACACATTGAAATAACAAAATTTTAACAAACTTACATACATACACAAAAGTATACACAAAAGAGTTTGATGACATGAAGATGAAAATTTGTGTAGGGTGGGTAATGACAAATTTAGGGATAAAGGAGGAATAAAGGGACAAGTGATATGACCTAAATGAAAGACATTGATCCAAAAAAAAATGACCATTTAAAGGACAGTGATGATAAGTGCTAGAGACACGGGTGCTCAAATCAAAATTTCTAAAGCAAGGGCAGTAGATTAAATAAGAATATGATTAGGTTATTATCACTTGGCAAAAATGTTACTATTTCTGAAAAGATTCCCCAGAGCAAGTGTCACGTCTCTGTTTCTCAGGCTGTAGATGAAAGGGTTCAGCATAGGGGTGACCACTGTGTACATCATAGAAGCTATGATGTCTTTGTCATGGGACTGGCCTGATGAGGAGGAAAAGTACACTGCTGCACTTGTCCCATAGAACAGAGACACCAGAAAGAGGTGGGAGCCACAAGTGGACAAGGCTTTGCAGAGCCTTTTAGTAGAGGGGACCCTCAGGATGGAGAGCCCTATGCGACCATAAGAGACCAGGATGCCACTCAAGGGAAAAATAAAAACCACAGACCCTACAGTGAATATAGTCAACTCATTGAGAGAGGTATCTGAGCAGGACAGTTTAAGCAGGGCAGCAAGGTCACAGAAGAAGTGGGGGATGATGTTTTCAGCACAGAAGGATAGTCGAGCCAGGAGGAGGGTGTGGGTCAGGGCAGTGGCACAGGAGAGGAGCCAGGATCCAGCCAAGAGACACAGACACAGCTCCTCCCTCATGATAATGGTATAGTGTAGAGGATAACAAATGGCCACATACCTGTCATAGGCCATCACTGTAAGAAGAAGGTTATCAATGCAAACAAAAAATATGAAAAAATATGTCTGTGTTATACAGCCTGCATAGGGAATAGATTGATCCTGAGTCTGCATGTTCATCAGCATCTTAGGGACAGTGACAGATGAAAAGGAGACATCTGTGAGGGCCAGTTGGCTGAGGAAGAAGTACATGGGGGTGTGGAGGTGAGGGTCCAGCCTGATGAGCAGGATTATGAGCAGGTTCCCCAGCACCGTGGTCAGGTACATGCCCAGGAACAGGGCAAAGAACACACACTGCTGCTCTGGCTGCATGGGGAGCCCCAGTAGGAGGAACTTGGACACACTGCTCTGGTTCTCCCTCCTCATGCTCGTCTCCTGTCTGCTGGGGAAGCAGGTAAGTGGGAAATGTCAGAGACATTGAAGTAACAATTGTGGCCACCACATTAGGTCTCTCAACTTCTCATGAAGAAAAATATAAATGCCTGAATTTCTTTTATCACCTAGTGTTGCAAAATTAGTGACACACCCTCAACTTTAACCATGATTCCTGTTGATGAAAACCAGGAAATTCATTTTTTTCTTTTTAATCAACCATGTTTCTGATACTAAGCTTCAAATTGGACATAGAAGGATAAATACGACATATAGCATCTCTTCTCTCTTGAGACTATCCCTCAAAGAAACACCTGACCAATGATTAATTAAGGTGGGAACCTGAAGCAAGATTCCCTGTGTTATGATTTTGGTCCCCCCACTCTCTTACTCTAGGACTTGGGATACAAAATTGCTCTTGGCCTCAGGTTGTCCCTCTAAAACATGAAGATACAAATATCACACCTTCTTAGAGGTTAAAAAAATGATTCAATTCATTAGGAATTAATACCTAAGAGCATTTTCCTGCATAAAATAAACTTCAGAAACTGCATATATAGTTTTTATGAGAGTATCTGTATACCCCCCAAAAATATCAAGTTCAGGAATTTAATAAAAAAGTATTATGAGGTGGTCACCTTTAAGGACCAAGAAGCTGACCTAACTTTTATGTTAACTTACCTGAGCTCTCACACTCTCCAGGTGAATTTCTGAGCTGATATCCTATCACTGAGGTCATTTCCCAAATGGAACATTTTATAATGCATGTTTATCTACTTGCCAAGAAATAAACCTTACTTCAGTGCATGGATCTCCATGCATCTCCATCTACATCTGATCCTCCATGATGGCTCAGATCTGGATAGTCATAATTAGGATGATACCTGATATCTGATATAAGGTCTGAGAGCTGGGACATCCTGAAGGACTGGGGTGTCTCTTAGAAGTCAGTGACCTGAATGACCATCACTATTTCCAAATACAGATCTTCACACTTAAAATAACTGATAGTTAATGAACACAATGTAGACAAAAATATTTTTCCATCATTTCATCAGTGAATTTTCAAGAGTCCTATGAGGGAGATGCTATTAAAATTCACCATTGGGAGTTGTCATTGTAGCTCAGTGGATTAAGAACCCAACTTGAATCCATGAGGATACTGGTGAACAATGGCCTCGCTCAGTGGGATAAGGTTACAGCATTGCCATGAGCTTCAGTGTAGGTTGCAGAGAGGGCTAAGATCTGGCATGGCTGTGGCTGTGGTGTAGACCAGCAGCTGAAGCTCTGATTCAACCCCTAGCCTGGGAACTGCCATATGCTACAGGGCAGCCTTAAAAAAAATTAAAAATACAAAACTACACTATCAACATACTCAGAAGGAGTAGGAAGTGAGCATGATCATAGAGTTAGTTACAGCTCCAGTCACATTTCTCTCCAATGCTTTTAAATATATATTGGAAATTTTGATCCTATGGCTCTACTGATCCTCCTTCTTTAGTTAGACAAAGAGGCAAGAACTTAAGAAGAGGTATTTTGGGTTTTGAAGGAGTGCTCCTGCTCAAATAATTGTCCACAGTCATAATCCTACAGCTATTTTATTTGCCGAGGGCTTTTATGTGGCTTCAAGATTTTTCAAACCATCGCTGTTTATTTCTGCCTGGGAAGAAGAGAACAGTGTTTTTTTTTCCCTGTATTTTACCAACTTGAGGAGTGAAATCACTTAAACAAGCTCATGTGGTTATTGCATGTTAGAACCTGATCTCATATATTGATTTTCTGATCATTTTTCACTACAGACAATCTACCCATTTCTTTTTATAGGGGGTAGAGAGGCTAAAGTGAAATGTTAAAAGTGAAAAGGTAAATGTTAAAATATGCCTGGGAGAGGAAACTGACATTAACACTGTGTAAGAATCTGTCAGCAGATTCTTGCTCTAGACCAGGGAGTTGCTCAGGATTATTAACTGACTCAGTTCATGGGGAACAAGGAAGGAACCGGCACTTGACCCTCCTGCCAAGCACAGGCCTCTCAGTGAAAACTGCAGGGTTTGACTTAGCCCAGGAAATCATGAATCTCCTGAAGGAGAACCAGAGTTACTAATGACACCCAGGATCAGCAATGTGCAAAGAGGTGGATGAGAAATTGCTCAATAGAGAAGAGGAGACAGTGTGTGACCTAGGGGTGGCACATTGAGACAGAGCCTATGAATGGGCTTGCTTTTCCTGTCTTCATACAAAAAGTGTCCCCTGTACAAATAGGACATGGATAGTCAGGGGGTAAGTTCCAAGACCAGCTCAGCAGGTGAGGGCTGAAGAACTGGTGCTGTGAATCTTAAGGAAAAAAATAACATAAAACAAGACACAGAGATATTTATCTTAATCAAAATGGGAACAGGGTGACTCAAGGTCTCAGGGACAAAAAGCCCTGCCTCAAAAAACCACACTGCTTTTATTGTGCCCTTTAGGATTACATCAAGTGAGGAGGGGGTTATAGGTGCAGGATATAGATTTTATAAATTATTTTAACAGTCACATAGCAGGTTGCTGATTAAGAGGCTAAGAAAATATTGTAGAAACATGTCTTGTGACAAGTTGGGTCTCCATGAGGCTACAATTTGCTAAGTACTTATGATGTGCCTAGCTTCTAAAGTACCTTACAGATAAGATCTGCCAGCAATTAGCATGATCCCACATAAAAGCACTGGATGCTGAGAATCACCGTGGGGAAACCCAAGGCCACCAAGCTATTAAGTGGGGAAATGATAAAGATCTGAGTGTCAAAGTACGTGATTCCAGATGTGAGTCTTTCATTTCTAAATGGATTGAATGAAATTGAAGCAGAGTATCGAAAATATTGGGCTTCCAGGGGCCCTGCTGGAGGAGGCAAATCACAGAAAAATGGATGCCAATAGCTCTGAAAATTAAGTTTCCTATGAGCTTACTCTGTAATTTTCATCTCAGGCAGGCACAGAGTTAAAAAAAAAAAAAAACATGTGAGAATATCACACATTCACACACAAACACAGATATTAACCTCCTCCATGTGAAGGAAGTCAAGGTGTGGGTTTGTTACAAAAAGACCTCAGACAATATCACAGACACACACTTGCCAAATGGAGATTTATAGATTCCTCTGGCTTATATTCTCACTAATAAATACAGTCAGGGTGTGAGTCTATGGAAAGCTCACAAGCAAAATACACATGCATCACACAGCTACACACACATAACTGTCACGCATCCTAGACCAGAGGAGTTATCGTCACAAGAAGTCATTCATATTTGAATCACAAGCAGTGCAGTGCACAAGGTCTTACAACATCACGCAAGAAGCAGATGCAAGAAAAATAAGCACACACTGAGGAAATGTCCAGGCTTCTCTGACCTATGTATATCCTAGTGTGTGTCATTCAGTGTGTTTGTCAGTTACACATACACACATAGACTTGAACACCAAAACATACAAATACACATAACTTCTCTGATGGTCACACACACACACTTACACACAGACACACATGCATGACTGGGGAGGTTTCAGGGCTCCTTATGAGCTCTACCTGTGCTCTGGTTCAAATACCTTCTCCTACATTCTGTTATGTGAATCCTCACTTTCTGTCCAGAAGACCCTGGATCTAAAGAAAAAAGCAAACCTTGGTGGCTGGAAGACCTTCACAGCCTCCCATGTCAGTTCTCCAGCTTCAAAATGATGCCCAAGGAGATCTCTTTTCTTCATCCTAAAGATACTCCATAAGGAATCCACCTCAGTCCCCAAATAGAGAAGCAGTCCATTGAGGAAACTCCCTAACTCCCTCCTGGCCCCTTGGGAAGGAGGATGATTAGGGTCCTCAGTGGCTGAGCTGTACCTCATTTTACAGGAGAAAGTGTCCCTCATATCAGTGGTATCTTGGGTTTCTGGTAAAGTCTCTGATGAAAAGCATGAGTTCCCCCACTGTTCATGGCCTCTGTGTCATGAGCACAGCTTCTCCCAACAGCAGTGAATGGCACAGGCAGTCGAAGGGCTTCTGCCCCCAACACTGACACAGGCATTCATTAGAACATAAAGCACCTTAAAAGGTGCATGTCTTCCCACTGCCCTGGAAGTTTTTTGTAGGCCATTGTCTTTGCCTTGTTCAGGAGAAGGGGGATTGAAAATAAAACTCTGGATAAAAGACTCTGGGCTCTTTCCCTGCTAAGAAATCATCTTCAGCAATTTTTCCAAGGCCAATACACATTTCTAGAAAGTGGAAACCATAATCATAGTCTTTGTGTGAGTTTGAAGAATGATCACATGAGCATATAATGTAAGCTTAGTAAATGTTAAGTTTTATTGTCAATGTCTTTGTATCACTAGAGATCAGCTATGGCTCCCAACAGGCAATTGTGTTTGGTAACTGTTGAATGAATTCATCTGTTCATTCATTTCCTCATTCTCTTAAATACTCATTAAGGTTCCCACAAATATAATATTGATATATTCTCTAGAGGCATAACACAATAACAGATAATAATATAATCATAAAGCCCTATCTTATAACACACATCCAAGTAGGAGGTGATGCAAAAAAAATTTAAGGCAAAATGTGTGGCAAGTAAATGGTGACAAGTGCTGCAGACTGATGAGAATCATGCATGGAGCTAGGGAGACTCAAGAAGTTAAAAAAATACCCCAGTGTTACAGGATTCTTTTCCAAAGGAACACAGGCAACTCTCAATCAAGTGGTTCCAGGTCTGTAAATTGGTTTACACAATTACACTCCTATTACACTGGCTAAATTTGGAACGAATGCTGCTCTCAGCGTCATTGAAGATATGATGGAACTGGAACACTCATACACTGCTCATGGGAATACAAAACAGTTTGAACATTTTTTTAAAAAGTTAAACATATACTTAGAATGTTACCAGGTAAAAGAATGTATATAGTTATACATAGATTTATACAAAAATGTTCATAAGAGCTTTATTTAATAGCCAAAAGCTAGGAATACCACAGATGTTCATTCACAGACTTACTGTTAGTAAGTGAACTGATGTACAATATAGCACAGGAAACTATACTCAGTATTTTGTAACAACCTATCAGGGAAAAATATATGAGTATATTTATAACTGAATCACACTGTACGCTGGAAACTAACATTACATTGTAAATTAACTATATTTCAATATACAATAAATTCTAATGAAAGACAAATAGAAATTTTTAAGAATTAAAAATTTTAAATAATAAAAAAATTAAAAATTTTTAAATGTGAGTGGATGCAATAGCTGTTTTATATCCTTACTATGGAATACTACTCATCATTAAAAAAATGAACTATTGATAAATAGTACAACATGAATAACTCTCAAAATACTTACACACAGTGAAAGAAGGCAGCCAGAAAAGAATACGCACTGTACGGTTCCACTGAAATAAGCTTCTCGGAGATGCAAACTAATACATGTGACAGAAACAGAATACTGGTTCTACTGAAGACAGATGGGAGGAGTGATAGGAGGAGCAAAGAGAGGGCAGGAGGGCAGGATCATCAGGCAAACTCATGATCTTTACGTCTTGTGGTGGTAATTTCATGGGTATGTACATTTGCCAAAATTATTCCAATTATATACTTAATTTTTTTACCTTTTTAAAAATTAAAGTTGATTTACAATGTTGTGACCATTTCTGCAGTAGAGCAAGGAGTCCCAGTCCCATACATATACATTCTCTTTCTTATATCCTCTTTCATCTTGGGCTATCCCAAGAGACTGGGTATGGTTCAAGGGGCTATGCAGAAGGATCTCATTGTTTATCCATTCTAAATGTAAAAGTTTGCATCTAATAACCCCAAACTCCCCATCTGTCCTACTCCTCCCTCCTCTCCCTTGGCAAGCACAGGTCTGTTCTGTATGTCTATGAGTCTGCTTCTATTTTGTACATAGGTTTACTTGTGCCATATTTCAGGTTCCACATGTAAGTGATATCATATGATGTTTTGTCTTTCTGACATTCTTCACTTATTATAAGACTATCTACTTGCATCAGATTGCTGCAAATGGCACTACTGCATTCTTTTCTATGGCAGAGTAGTATTCCACTCTCTATATGTACCATATCTTCTGTATCCATTCATTGTGTAATGGACATCTAGGTTATTTTCAAGTTTTGCCTATTGTGAACTGTGCTGCTATGAAGATAATGGTTCATGGATCTCTTTGTATTGTAGTTTCACCTAGATATATTCCAAGGAGTGGGATGGCTAGATCATATGGTAGTCCTATATTCAGTTTTCTGAGTCAAATGGTTATACTTTAGGTATATGAAGTTTATTGTATGTCATTTATACCTCCACAAATCTGGGTGACTTTAAGGAAACCATAACAAAATTAAGTATGACCATGTTATTCCTCCATGAAATCCCTTCCAGCAGGTTCCCAAGTCAGACTTAGAACCAAAGAATCAATCATGATGGTTAATTTTGTATGCCAACTTGGCTAGGAAACAGTTCACAGATATTTGGTAGAACATAACTCTAGATGTTTCCATGAAGGTATCTTTGTGGATGAGATTAACATTGTAATCCAAAGACTGAATAAAGCTAAGACTGTCCTCCATATTGAGGGTGGGCCTATTCAATCACCTAAGGACACTAAGAAAAAGAATGACCTCCCACAGAGAAGAAACACTCTGTCAGCAGCCTGCCTTCAGATGCAAACTGAAACTTTTCCTTGGGTTTCTGGCCTGCCAACATACCCTACTGACTTTACACTTGCTAGCTTCCACAATAATAATAGTCAATTTCCTTTCTTTCTTTCTTCCTTCCTTCTTTCCTTCCTTCCTCTTTCTTTCTTCCTTCCTTCCTTCCTTCCTTTCTTCCTTTCTTTCTTTCTTTCTTCCTTCCTTTCTTCATTCCTTTCTTCCTTCCTTCCTTTCTTTCTTTCTTTCTTTTCTTTCTTTCTTTCTTTTTCTTTCTTTCTTTCTTTCTTTCTTTCTTTCTTTCTTTCTTTCTTTCTTTCATTTTCTCTCTCTCTCTCCCTCCCTTCCTTTCTTTTTTTTTTTTTTTTGCTTTTTAAGGCCACACACATATCCTATGGAAATTCCCAAGCTAGGGTCACATTTAGCTGCAGCTGCTGGCCTATGAATCAGCCACAGCAATGTGGGATCTGAGTTAAAACTTTGTCGTACACTGTACCTCACAGCAACACCAGATCACTGACACTCTGAGCAAGACCAGGGATTGAACCCACATCCTCATGGATACAAGTCAGATTCATTTCCACAGAGCCAAACATGAACTCAAAGCCAAGTCTTTAAAGTAAATTTCTTTCTTTTTTCTTCCATGATAAACAGAAGTTCTCAGGCCAGGGATTAGATCAGATCCTTATTTGCAACCTATACCACATCTGTGGCAACTGGATACTTTAACCCTCAGAAGAGATGCCACCAATCCCATAATTCCATAATAGGAACTCCATAAATCTCTCTCCCTTATACACACAGAAACACCCTCTTTGTTATCCTTCTCTGGAAAATCTTGACTAATACACCTACTGTAACCTTAAGTGTCCTATGTCTCTGGTCCTCGGATATCTCTGAACTAATCACCAACCATCCCTCCTGACTTAATCCTGTCCAGGAACAGAGGCTCCATTAATGTCCCTGGGATAGGCCAGGCACCATCTCACCTCAGAGTATTTCTAAGTGCTGATCTCCATGCTTTTGCCCAGGCCACCCCATGGATCACTTCCCTGTCCCTTCAATACATTTTTGGATGCTACCTTCCCAATGAGCTCTACCTAGAACACATGGTGTGAAATTGTGAACCCCACCCCAGCACTCTTGCTCCCCCACCATTATTTTGATTTTACTTTTTTAGGGCTACACACATTGGCATAGAGAAATTCCCAGGCTAGGGGTGGAATATGAGCTGTAGCTTCCTGCCTACACCATAGCCACCGCAAGGTGGAATCTGAGCCACAACTGAGACCTATACTGAAGATCACAGTAATGCTGGATCCTTAACCCACTAAGCAAGGTCAGGGATCAAATCCATGTCCTCATGAAAGTTAGTCAGCTTTGTTACAGCTGAGCCATGACAGGAACTCCTTGCTCCTCCCTTTTTATGACTTCTTTATTCATAGAAAATTTTACCTACTGAAAACTTAGAATTTATTTATTTCAGACATAGAAACACATCTTCCATAGTACTTTTATCCCAGTAAAGAAACAATTACAATTAAAAATAAATAAAGGTTATGGTGTGTTAGAAGGTTAAAACTTTCTACGGAAAAAAAGGAGCATGATGAGCTGGCTTAGCAGTGCTTGAATGTAAACTCTACAAGGGAATACATTTTGATTTAACTTGTACTCTCAGAATGTAGAACACTGCCTGGCACATAGTAGTCATGCAGAAATTATAAATTCAGGCATTTAGTGCTTTTTCATATTGGAAGTGAGATCTCTTCCAACAGGACTGAGACCCAAGAGACTACACCCCCCAAGCTTCTGGTTAGAGAAGAAGACAATGGAGTTAATTGCCCAATTTCTCCTCTTCCTCTTGAGATGGATCCAGTGCAAGCACCAAAGTTGCTGAACTACAGGAGTGCCAGAACATGTCTCTAATGTCAGTGACATATCAGTCTTCCTTCTGCCTGCCTACAAGGAGAAGAAGGGCCCATGAACATCCATGAACTTTGAAGAATATACAATGGAATCTGCCACTCCATCCACAGCAGAAAAGACCAAACAGAGTAGGGCCAGCCCTTAAGATCCCACACCACTGACCCTGAAGTGTGTTGGAGCACACATTCCATCACTATCATTTATTCCATCCAGGTGAAACCATAAAGGACCTACAAAATTCAAAGCTATCTCGAGAAAAATGGACAGAACTGTATTACACTGCCTGATTTCAAACTGTACTTCAAACAATTAGAAATTAACACAGTATTGTAGTGACATAAAAAAAGACATAAAAAATGGAAGAGGATCGGCTGTCTCTTCTTTAGTCAGTCTGTTTCTATAAATGGTGTTTTACTAGAACAAATACATATTTAGTCATTTATAAAATAATGTAACAGAATATGGATCCCAGAAAGAAACCCAAACATGTATGTTCAATTGATCTTTGACAAGGGAACCAAAAACACACAATGGGGAAATTTTAGTCTCTTCTATAAATGGTGCAGGGAAACTGGATATCCACACACAAAACCATGAAAGTGAACCCCCAAGAGTAAAAACAACTGTCTGTGCCATCCCATCCTGGGAACTAAAAATGTTTGCCACCTTTGTTGGCAAAAACTTGGCCATAGGGAGCTATTTAAGTGCATCTCACAATTCACAGCCATGTTCAAACAACATGGATTGATCTAGAATGTATAATGCTCTGTGAAATAAGACAGAGAGACAATGATAAATATCAAAATCAAAAGAGCAAATCAACAAAACAGAATGAAAACAGACTCATAAGTACAGAGCAGCAACTGGTGGTTGCCAGAGGGGACAGTGTCCTGGGGAGAGGGAGGAAATGGGTGATGTGGATGAAGAGGAACAAACCTCCAGTTGTAAAATAACCATGGGGATTTAATATACAGCATAAAAAATAGGATCCATAAGACTGTCAAAACTTTTGGGGACAGATAGTGGCTAGATTAGTAATTGTGGTGATCATTTCATAATGTATGAAAATGTCAAACCACCATGTAATACAGCTGGAACTAAGGTAATATTGTTCATGAACTATATTTCACCCAGCCCCTGGACAGGAACTTGAACTCTGGACCCTCAGATTACAAGTCTGATGCTCTACTGACTGAGGTACCCAGGCCCTTGCAAATTACTTCAATGAATAAGTAAGTAAAGCTGCTTGGTGCTAGAATGCTGAACATTTTAATGAATATCTGGGTTCTAGGCTAAGGGCTTTACCCATGCTTCCTAGTTAATACCACACATCAGCCGTACATTCCCAGACTTTTTTTCAAAAAATGGCAGAGCTTCATTAAGAACTTGTGTTCTTTAGAGCTACCTTAGTGGATCATTTGGTTAAGAACCCAACTACTATCCCTGAGGATGCAGGTTCAATGCCTGGCCTCACTCATTGGGTAAAATATCCTGCTTTGCTGCAGTTGGCAATGTAAGACACAGATGTGGTTCATATCCCTTGTTGTTGTGGCTGTGGTGTAGGCTGGCAGCTGCAGCTCTAATTCTACCCCTAGTATGGGAAATTTCATATGCCACAGGTGTGGCCCTAAAAATAAAAATAATTTCTTTCCAATTACTAGTGATTTTGTCCTTGATCATTTGATTAATGTGGTATCTTCCAGGCTCTCTACAGCAAGTACATGTTTCAAACTTTTTAATTAACTGCCATTTGGTAGATATTTTGAAAATGTATAATCACAACACTTTTCTTAATACAGTTTCACTCACTATAGCTAACATACATTGATGACTCCTTTTGAAAAAAAAAAACAATTGCAAATGTGGCGGCCAAATGGTGTTTTCCTAATTTGATTATTTCCCCTATGTTTATTAGCTGAATTCTCCTATAAGAAGGGACTTCCCCTTACTCTACATTCATTTATTCATTGATTTTTTATATCATCATGGACTCATGAATTCTTATTTATTATCTGAGTTGTAACCCATTACTGGTGTTATTCATTCTGTAGCTCTAATTGTTCCAGATTTGGCCAGTGGGAGCCCCATCAAGCTGTGTCCCCATGATTATAGAACACTTTTAATTTTCAAGCTCAGCAAATTTTCCCTGGTCTTGTAGTGTCCTGGCCCCAGCTCTAGAATCAGCCATTTTTTCTAAGTCACTTTGGTTCTTGATAGAGGAGATTGATATTCAAAACTCAAATCTGGCATGACATGTGTTTGTTGATTACAAGGCTTCCTAGGGATCTCAGAGAATATAGACAGGAAGTGTATATAAATGAAACACTGGACATAGAAACTAGAAACAAGCGAACTAAAGGAATGGTTACCCATAAGAGATGATTCAGGATTGGGACAGAAAGAATGGGAGATGGGGGCCAGACAGATATTGAGAAATAATTTCAATGTGTTTATACACATTGCAGCCCATGAGTTCAAGTTAGTATCTTCAAATCTAGTTTGACACCATAGAGTTCTTTCCAGCCTCTCTTTTTCCACGTACATTGCATCTTTCCCCAATTCAGGTGTCATTCTTTATCCAGGACAAGTTTACTTATTTACTGAATCTTTGAATACATGTAGTTTCAGAATCATGAACCCAAACCACCGTTAATGACAGATTAACTTCAGCTCATAAAACTGGCTTACCAAAAAAATGTGCCTACAGTTCTTTCATTATTCTGAGACTAGATTATAGACAAAACTCAGTGTTCAATAATAACTTAATTACTTTATTTTCCCCTTTAGTCAGATTATGGTATGAACTCAAAATACAGTTAGGCTCATTTTTTGTTTTATTCTATTTCATTTATTTTCCATTAACTTCCTTTTTTTGTAGATGAAAGTTAAAATATTTGAAACTATACAAACAAATATACTTATCTCTATACTATTCCCACTCCACTCCTTGTAGGTAAGCAGTCTCATTAGTTTCAAATTGATTCATGCGTTTCTTCTTCAATTGGGAATATACAAATATACATTATTTATCCTTCTTTTTCACATAGGAAGTAGCATATTATATATGCTCTTTTACACATTGCTGTTTTCCAATTAATATTATATCTTGGAATTCCCTCCATAGTGATTCATCAGTACATTTGACATTATTTTTCATAACTACAAAGTACTCAATTGCATTGATGTACCATAGTTTCCCTTTGAAGCCCTAGAATAAAATAGCAGTGATGAATGTACTAAATTCTACCTAATTGTATACCTCAAAGGGTTAAAATTGTAAATTTCATGTTGTGTAGGACATTATACTGCAATAAATTTTTAAGGAAAAACAAGTCATAATCTCTACATATAGTACAGAAAAGAATAATAAAATAATCATAATGTAGGGTTAATAAGTAAATTGAGGGGATAGAGAAGAGCAAAATATGAAATAAGATGTCTCAATTAGAAAACATATAAAATAAGATGTCTCAATTAGAAAACACAGAAAACATAAATTCAGAACAATGTTATTTTATCAGATGTTAATAGACCAAATTTCCCAGAAATACATTGACTGACAACCTACATAAAAAGAGTAAAACCTATCTTACACTGTTAACCCCTAACACTTTACAGCTATAAGCACATAAAATGTTTAAATAATGGAAAAGAAATGTCATGTAAACACCAACTAACTGATATATTCTATATCTATAGTAATAGCAAAGGAAGTAAATGAGATGTGAGGGTAGGAGCTGGTGATAAAGAGAAATCTCCTCTGACTATAACTGCAATGGTGTGCTTTTCAGTGGATGAGACAAGGCTCCTGACAATAGGATAGCATCACTTTGTAGAACTTGACAATTTCCACAGTTCACTTACGGCCACTGTGTTTGATTTCAACCAGAATATTGTCATTGACTTTGAAGTTGAAAAGAGATGTTCACAATCAGCTTGAAGCCACTGCAAGTCAATTTCAGCAAACTTACAGAGAAGAATTAGTCCAAAAGGAGCAGGGCAAGATACTAAAACATTTTGTTCTCAATAACATATTATAAAAAATATATAAGCAAAAACTGTCATATCTAAAAGGAGAAAAGGTCAAAACCAAAATCACAATCATGTGACATATTTTGTATAGGATTTTTCACATATATTATAAGGATGATGAAGAAGCAGAAAAAAATTAATTATAGAGAATATTTAACAATGTAAATCACAAATGACCTTATTTACTTATTAATATGATATAAGACAGCTGAATGCATATTCATTTGAAGTTATAGAGTTGGCAACCATATGCTAATTTTAGGAGATAATCTCACTGTGCTAATGACTGCAGTAAAAGTATTTAGTGATTGTCACTTCAAGAAGTTAGCCCTACTGACAAATGACTCTAAGGCCTGTTTCATGTCTCTGTTCCTGGGGTGATAGATGAAGGGGTTCAGCATGGGAGTAACTGCAGCATACATGGCAGAAGAGATTGTGTCTTTGTCATTGGAGTCCCATGATAAGGAGAAAAAGTAAACACTAGCAAGTGTCTCATAGTATAAAGACACCACAAAGAGATGGGAGCCACAGGTTGAACAAACTTTAAAGAATCTTTTGGTGGAAGAGACACTCAGAACTGCGGTCCCTATACAAACATATGAGCCCATGATACTACTCAAAAGCAGGATGAAAAGGGTTCCTCCCACAGTAAAGATGACCAGCTCATTGAGGGGGGTGTCTAAACAGCTAACCTTCAGGAGGGCAGCAAGGTGACAAAAGAAGTAGGGGATGATGTTGTCACCACAGAAAGATAATTGAGCCAGGAGGAGGGTGTAGGTCAGGGCATCAGCACAGAAGAGCAGCCAGGATCCAGCCAACAGCCATATATATAGCTTCTCCCTCGTGATGCTGGCATAATGTAGGGGGTGACCAATAGCCCCATACCTGTCATAGGCCATCACTGTAAGAAGAAGTTTATCAATGCAAGCAAAAAATACGAAAAAAAATATGTCTGTGTTACACACCCTGCATAGGGAATGGATTGATCGTGAGTCTGCATGTTCATCAGCATCTTAGGAACAGTGACAGATCAAAAGGAGATGTCTTTGAGGGCCAAGTGGCTGAGGGAGAAGTACATAGGGGTGCGGAGGCAAGGATCCACCCTGGTAAGCAGGATAATGAGCAGGTTTCCCAGCACCATGGTCAGGTACATGCCCAGGAACAGAGCAAAGAACTCACCCTGCAGCTCTGGCCAGATGGGGAGCCCCAGGAGGAGGACCTCAGACACGCTGCTCTGGTTCTCCCTCCTCATGCTCCTTTCCTGTCTACTAGGGAAGCAGGTGAGTGGGAAACATCAGGGACACTGAAGTCATGATTGTGGCCCTGACTAACTTCTCTCACCTTCTCGTGGGAAAAAAGAATAAATGCCTGCATTTCTTTTATCACCTAGTATTGCCAAACAAATGAAACACCCTAAACTCTAGACATGTTTTCTTTCACTGGAAAAGCAGAGCAAATTTTTCCTTCTTTTCTTTTTAATCAACCATGTTTCTGACACTAAGCTATTATTTGGACATAGTAGAATAATTACGACATACAGAACCTCTTCCCTCAGGAGACTAACCCTCAAGGGTGCACCTGACTAAGGACTAAGGAAAGGTTTGAATCTGAAGTCCAATTTGCTGTGTAATGATTTTGGTCCCACCACTTTCTTGCTCTAGGACTTGGGATGCTAGGTCTCTCTTGGCCTTGTGTTGTTCCTCTAAACATGAACATAATCACACTTGTATGGAGTGGACATAAAAGATTCTAATTCATTAGGCATTAATATATAAAAACACTGTCCCACATCAAATAAACACCAAAAATTGCATAGATTATTTTGATGAGAGTATCTGTGTCCCCCAAAAAACTAGTATAATGTTTAGGAATTTCATAAAGCAGTATTATGAGGTGGTCAGCAAAAAGGAACACGAAGCTGACCTAAAATTTATGTTAAATTATCTGAGATTTCACACTCTTAAGGTGAGTTTCTGAGCTCATATCCTATCGCTGGGGTAAATTCCCTGTGGAACTTGTCTAAATACATGTTTACCTTCTTGCCAAGAAATAAACCTTAATTCAGTGCATGTACCTATATCAATCTCATCAAAACTGGTTCCTCCAAGTTGGCTCAGATATGGTTATTCATCAGTAGGAAGATACTTGAGATCTGAGATGGGGTCTGAGAACTGAGAGTTCCTGAAAGACTGGGGTGTTTCTTAGAAGTCAGTGACCTAATTGATTAACACTATTTCCCAATATTGATCTTGACACTGATAAGTGACCGTCAATGAACACAACAGCAGACAAATATATTTCTCTATGACTGCCTCATGGAAGTTTCAAAGAGTCCCAGGAGGGAAGTGCTTTTAAAATGTCACTCTCAGGAGTTCCCTCTGTAGCTCAGTGGGTTAACAACCCAACTAGTATCCCTGAGGATACAGGTCCAATCCCGAGCCACCCTCAATGGATTAAGGATATGGCATTGCCATGAGCTGTGGTGTAGGCTCCAGACAGGGCTCAGATGTGGTGTGGCTGTGGCTGTGGTTTAGGCCAGCAACTGAATTTCTGATTCAACCACTAGCCTGGGAACTGCCATATGCTCAGGTGTGACCCCCCAAAAAAATTAAAAACTAAAAAAAAAAAAAAAACCCTTCTCTATTAACATGCTCAGAAAGAATAGGAAATGAGCATACTCAAAAGGAATAGTAACAGCTGTGGTCACATTTCTCTCCCAAGATTTTAAAAATACCTTGGAAACTTTGATCCTATGACCTAGTGTTTCTTCCTATCTTTAGTTAGACAAATAGGCAGGAACTTAAGAAATATTCCAGGATTTGAAGGAGTCCACCTGCTCATA
The DNA here is from genome assembly GCF_016906955.1 of Phacochoerus africanus. Taxonomy (NCBI): domain Eukaryota; kingdom Metazoa; phylum Chordata; class Mammalia; order Artiodactyla; family Suidae; genus Phacochoerus; species Phacochoerus africanus. The sequence goes on along the minus strand of NC_062545.1, from coordinate 264,815,924 downwards.
TAACTGCCCACACCCATATGCTTGCATCCTTTTAGTTTTCCAATGTCTTATATATGCCTTCAATTTCATTCAATCCATCATTATATATTTGTGTCTGTGAAGCAGAGAAGACAGTCTTCTTTCCCTGCATTTTACCAACAGAAGTAGTTAAATTGCTTAAACAATCTCACAATAGATATTGCATACTGGGATCAGGTCTCAAATACTGATTTTCTAATCATCATTTTACTACAGAGAGAATCCACCCATTTTTCTTTATGGGTTGTGGAGAGGCTAAGGTGAAATGTTAAAAGTGAAAAGGTAAATGTTAAAATATTCCCAGGAGAGGAAATTGACATTAACACTCTCTAAGAATCTGTCCACACATGCTTGCTCCAGACCAGGGAGTTGCTCGGGGTTCACAGGGCACAAGAGGTAGCAGACACTTGAACCTTCTGCTAAGCACAGTCCTCTCACCAAAAGCAGCTAGGTCAGACATAGCTCAGGATCTCTCAGGTTTCCTGCAGGAGACCAGAGGTAAAACCCAGGAGCTTCAATGTGATCAGAAGTGAACTGTCTGCAAAGAGGTGGCTGAGATATTGCTTAGTAGTGAGGAGGGGAAGACATTTGTGACCTGGGGGTGGGGTAGGGCTCTCATTTTGAGAGAGCCTATGGGTGGGGCTGATAATCCTGTCTTCATACCAAATATTGGCACCTCCACAATCAGGACATGGAGAGTCAGGGGTTTGGGCCTCCAATAGGCTACAATTAACTAAGTGCTTATGATGTACCCAGCTTCTTAAGCACCTTACATGCAAGATCTGTCAGCAATTAACATGATCCCATGTAACAGTGGTGGGTGCTGAGAATCCACATGGCCAAATCCAAGGCCACCAAGCTATTAAGTGGGGAAAAGATAAAGATTTGAGTGTCAAAGTACATGATTCCAGAAATAAGCATTTCATTTAAAAGAGTTAGGCCAAAATTAAAGCAGAGTGTCAAAAACATTGGGCTTCCAGGGATCCTGCTGGAGTAGTCAAATTACAGAAAAATGGATGTCAATAGCTCTGCAAAGTCAGTTTCCTCTGGAGCTGCCTGTGTGGATTCTAATATCAGGCAGGTGTAGAGGAAAAAAAATGTGAAACTGTCAAAGACACAAACACATACACACAGATTTACACCTTCTATGTGAGAAAAGTTAAAGTGTGGGTTTATTACATCAAAGACTAGCACACCATCAAAGACATGCACTTGTCAAATGGAGATTTATAGATTCCTCTGGCCTATGCTCTCACTAGATAAATACAGTCAGGGTGTGAGTCAGCTACACATAAAATATGCAAAACTCAAAAACAAAATTCATATATACAACACAGCTACACACAGAGAACTTTCAAGCATCCTAGACCAGAGGAGTTATCATCACAAGAAGTCATTCATATTTGAATCACAAGCAGTGCACAAGGTCTTACAACATCACGCAAGAAGCAGATGCAAGAAAAATAAGCACACACTGAGGAAATGTCCAGGCTTCTCTGACCTATGTATATCCTAGTGTGTGTCATTCAGTGTGTTTGTCAGTTACACATACACACATAGACTTGAACACCACAATATACAAATACACATAACTTCTCTGATGGTCATGCACACACTTACACACAGACACACATGCATGACTGGGGAGGTTTCGGGGCTCTTTCTGAGCTCTACCTGTGCTCTGGTTCAAATACCTTCTCCTACATTCTGTTATGTGAATCCTCACTTTCTGTCCAGAAGACTCAGGATCCAAAGAAAATAGCAAACCTTGGTGGCTGGAAGACCTTCACAGCCTCCCATGTCAGTTCTCCAGCTTCAAAATGATGCAAAAGGAGATCTCCTTTTCCCCATCCTAAAGAGACCCCAGAGGGAATCCCCACTGGGCCCCAACTATAGAAGAAGTCCACTGGGGCAACTGCCCAACTCCCTCCTGGCCCCTCAGGAACAAGGATGATTAGGGTCCACAGGGGCTGAGCTGCACCTGGTTTCACAGGAGAAAAGTATCCCTGATATGAGTGGTATCTTGGGCTTCTGGTAAAGTCTCTGATGAGAAGCAGGAGTTCCCCCATTACTATGGCCTCTGTGTCACAAGCATAGTTTATCCCAAGGACAGTGTGTGGCAAAGGCAGTGGAGGGGCTTCAGCAAGTTCCTCAACACCAACACAGACTTTCATTAGAACACAAAGCCCCTTAAAATGTGCACATTTCCCCACTCCTCTGGAACGTGTTGAAGGGTATGTTATATGCCTTTCTTAGAAGAAGGGGGATTGAATATGAAACTCTGTAAAAAAGACTCTGGGTTCCTCCACTGCTAAGAGAGCTTACTTTAGCAATTTATCAAAAAAAAAAAAAAACCTGACACTCAGTTTATATAAAGTGGAAATAATAATCATAGTCTTTGTGTGAGTTTGAAGAATGATTTAATGATCACCTAATGAAATCTTACTAAATGTCACTGTCTTGGTATCACTAGAGATCAGCTATGGCTCACAACAGGCAATCCTTATTGGTAAATGTTGAATGAATTCCTCCATTCATTCTTTCACTCATTCACTTAAATAATCATTATGTCTCCCACAAATATAATACTGATATATTCTCTAGATAACATATCAGATAATAATATAAACAGAAATGCCTCTCTTAGAACAGACACACAAACTGGAGGTGGCACAGAAAAAAAATTATGGCAAAAATAGCGACAGGTAAATGGTGAATGGTGCTGTGGAATGATAAGAATCATGCATGGAGCTAGGGAGACTCAAGAAGTTTAAAAAAATACCCCAATGCTACAGGATTCCTTTCCAAAGGAACATAGCAGCCTTTCAATCAAGGGGATCGAGGTCTGTAAACTGGTTTTACCACTACACCCCTATTAGACTGACTAAAATTGAAGATAATGCTTTTCCCAGTATCAGTGAAGATATGAGGGAACTGGAAACCTTGTACACTGCTCATGGGAATACAAAACACTTTGAACTTATTTTAAAAAGTTAAACATATATGTAGCACATGAGTAGGTATCTTTCCAAGGTAATAAAATGTACATAGTTATACATAGATTTATACAAGAATGTTCATAAGAGATTTATTTAATATCCAGAACAGAAACATCCCAGATGTTCACCAATGGACTTACTGTTAGTAATGAATGGACTTACTATATAGTACAGGAAACTATACACAATAGTTTGTAATAAATGATCAGGGAAAAGAATCTGAGAAGAATATGTGTGTGTGTGTGTGTGTGTATAACTTTATCACTTTGTTATACATTTTGAACTACCACAACATTGTAAATGCACTATATTTTGATAAAAATAAGTCTAATGAAAGTTTTTAAAAGATAAACAGAAATATATATTAAAAATAATTTAAAAATTTACAATAATATTTTTTTTAATTTGATTGTGCATGGATGCAACAGCCCTGGTATATCCATGCAATGGAATAGTACTCAGCAGTAAAAAGAATGAGATCTTAGAACACAGTAGAACACGAATGAATCTCAAAATGCATACACTCAGTGAAAGAAGATGGCAATAAAATATACACACTGTATAATTCCATTGCAGTAATCTTCTAGGAAATGCAAACTAATCCATGTGACAGAAACACAATATTGCTTTCCCTGAGGACAGATGATAGGAGAAAAGAGAGGAAAGGAGGGTAGACATCAGGGAAATTCATGACATTGACGGCTGTGTTGATAGTTTTCATGAGTGTGTATATATTTAAAAAGTGGTCAAGTGGTATGTATTTTTTTCAGCTCTTTTAAAACTAAAGTATAGTTGATTTACAATGTTGGCCAATTGCTGCAGGATAGCAAAGTGACTCAATGTGTGTGTGTGTGTGTGTGTGTGTGTGTGTGTGTGTGTGTGTGTTCACATATGTACTTCCTTATATTCTCTTCCATAATGGTCTATCCCAAGAAACTGGATATAGTTCACTGTGCTATATAGTAGGACCTCATTGCTTATCCATTCTTAATGCAATATTTTGTATCTACTAACCCTAAACTCCCCATCCATATCATTCTCCCCTCCTCCCCCTTGGCAACCACAAGTATATTTTATATGTCTATGAGTCTGCTTCTATTGTGTAGATTGGTTTGATTGTGACATAGATTCCACATGTAAATGATATTATATGATGTTTTTCTTTCTTCCTTAACTTCTCTTAGTATGAGACTATCTAGTTGCATCATGTTGCTGCAAAAGGCATTATTGCATTCTTTTCTATGGCTGAGTAGTATTCTATTTTCTGTATATACCACATCTGTGTCCATTCACGTCTTGATGGACATCTAGGTTATTTCCAAGTCTTGGCTATTGAGAAAAGTGTTTCTAAGAACAAAGGGGCATGTATCTTTTGTATTGTAGTTGAAAAAACATGTTCAAGATTAGCTTGAAGCCAGTGCAAGCTAATTTCAGCACATCTGAGAGGGAAGTATCAGTCCACAAGGAGCAGAACTGAATGCTAAACTGGTGTGTTCTCAATAACATAGTATAAAAAATACATAAGCAAAAGCTGACATATCTAAAAGTAGAAAAAGACAAAGCCACATTATAATTATCTTACATATTTTGTACAGGATTTTTCACATATTTTATGAGAGATGAGGAAATGGAAGACAAAATTAAATGTAAAAAATATTAACAATTCAAGTAAAAAACTGGACCTTATCAACATATTAACACTATAAATGATGGATGAATACATATTAATTTCAATATACAGAGTTTAGAACCATGTGACAATTTTAGGAGATATAGCTCACTGTGCTCATGACTGAAATAAGAGGATTTAGTAATTGTCATTTCAAGAAGTTAGCCCTATTGACAAATATCTCTAAGGCCTGTTTTATGTCTCTGTTCCTGAGGCTGTAGATGAAGGGGTCATCATGGGAGTAACTACTGCTTATACAACAGAAGTGATTATGTCTTTGTCATTGGAGTCCCACAATGAGGTGAACAAGGAAATACTACCAAGTTTCCCATAGTATAAAGACACCACAATGAGAGGGGAACAAACTTTAAAGAGACTCTTGGTGGAAGAGACACTCAGAACCATGGTCCCTATGCATATGTATGTGCCCAGGATACTACTCAAAGACAGGATGAAAAGCCTTCCTCCCACAGTAAAGATGACCAGATCATTGAGAGAGGGGTCTGAACGACACAACTCCAGGAGGGCAGCGAGGTTATAGAAGAAGTGGGGATGGTATTCTCCACACAGGAGGAGAATTGGGCCAAGAGGAGGGTGTGCAATAGGGCATGGATACAACTGAGGAATCAGGGCCCAGCTGATAAGGAGACACACAGTTCCTGCCTCATGATGGTCCTGTAGTGGAGAGGCTGACAAATGGCCACATACATGTAATAAACCATCACTGTGAGAAGGAAACTGTCAAGACAAACAAAAGTATGAAAAAAATATATCTGGGAAATGCACCCAGTGTAGGGGATGGAACTCTTGAGTCTGCATGTTGAGTCTGCATGTTCATCAGAATCTTTGATGAACATGCAGATTGTTGTTCAGTCTGCATGTTCATCAGAATATTTGGAAACATGAGAGATGAAAAGGAGACATCTGTGATGGCCAAGTGGCTGAGGAAGAAGTACATGGGGGTGTGGATGTGAGGGTCCAGCCTGATGAACAGGATGATGAGCAGGTTCCCCAGCACTGTGGGCAGGTAACATGACCACGAATAGGGCAAAGAGCATGCCCTGCTGCTCAGGCTGGATGGGGAGCCCCAGGAGGAGGAACTCAGACATGCTGCTCTGGTTCTCTCTCCTCATGCTTTTCCTGCCTTGGCTTGGAATTGGAAAAGTGGGAAACCTCAAAGAACATGCCATAAGATTATAGTCATATCCTTTGTACCATGAAAAGTCTTAATTTTGGCTAACTATCCCTTTATTTATCTTAACTCTTGGTGAATGAATCAGTCTTTCCAATTCTGGCTCCAATAACACCAAACCCTCACATTAACCAAGGCTTTTTAAAAAAATGGACACTTATTCTTCCTTGAACAAATAATTATTGAACAACTGCTTTCTCCCATATTGAGTACTTAGGAGCGTGTTCAAGTTTACACATTTACATCAAGCCAGGTTCTCACATCTGTAATTTGCTAAGCTGACAATGGGAAAGGGGAATGAGGTAAGATGTATCAATCCTTCATTTCCACTGAAAAAACATGGAACTCCTTACATTTGAAGAGAATTACTAAAGCTATGCCATGGGATTTCAGTATAGTCCCCTGTATCCTACCTGTTTTGAGTCATTTTACATACCCTCTTATCAAAAATGTCTAAACCAGACTTCCAAAACAATGTCAACAATTCCAGGCACTGTTCCAAGTGATTTTACATGCATTTCCAAATTAATTCTTCCCTGTAGCCCTAATAAATACTGTTATACACATTTTAACCAGAAGAAAACAAAAGTATACATTACTCAAATGTGCAGAGACACACACAATTAAGTGCAACACGTGGAATCACATTATCAGTCTATCTGACCAAGATCGAAGCTCTTAACCAATCACCATGGAAATTATACCATCAGTGCTTCAAAGATCCAGCGAAGCTATTTTTTAAATCAGTTACCTTTCTCCAAAATGTTCCTAACTCCCTCTAAGAAAAGTTTTTGTCTCATATTTATATATCATACAAAAGATTTTCACATGTTTTAATCTCTCAAAAACAGTGATTATATTTTAAATCTGCTTCATACACTGGGCAAATCTTATGTCTTCATTTTATAAATGTGGAAAGTGAAGCTAAGAGATAAATTACTTATCTCAAGTGACGTGGCTTTTTGATAGTGGATTCCAGGTTAGTGTTTCTTTAGAAGTCAGGCTAGAGGTAATAATTACCAACCACATATCCCTGAAAAAGGACTCAAGATTCAAATTCTCACTCAAGTACAGGGGTGGGATACCAAGTCTCCCTCAAAGACTTAAACAGAAGAATAAATCTAACTCATATCTGACCTGTTACTTTTACTTTAATCTTTGTATTTTATTACTTTTGCTACAAGTGGGAATGCTGCCTCTAGCCTGAATTATACAGAAGAGCCTATACACAAGCCTATGACCTTTAAAGGTCTAACACTATGCAATTCATAAACAGATAAAAAGTAGGAGAGAAGAGAATTAAGTTTCTTGTTGGAGGTTTACAGGAGCACTGTGAACTGACCTATGTGGACAGCTATAAGAACAAAAGACTCCAACACCAAGAAATTTGCACCAATCAACCACACACTTACACCCTTTAGCATAAGAGAAGCCTGAATACTAACTCAGGGAAGATGGTTTTTTGGGAACCATCTTCTCTATTTGATGGCTTTCCAAATACATTCACTATTCCTTGCCCCAACAAATGGTCTCTCAATTTATTGGACTATCTTGCTGAAAGCAATACAAATTTGGAGAAAGTAAGAGGACCAGGATCTTACTTGGGTCACTGCTTATTTCAGTTTCATGGCCACCAAGGAAGACAATGATGACCATTTATAGAAAAATGGCCACTCACTCACATAAATTGTGTTGGTCCATACAGAGAAACCAGAAGAGATGACCATAAACACCCAGTACCATTGATTCAGGTAGGACCGTGTGAAGGAAGCAGCTGGGCCATGAGCTCTGGAAAGAAAGTCAGACTATGACCTTGAAACTTCAGGAAACATTGGATAGACCTGTTGTCTCAGACTTCTACCTGTCCTGCCACAGAGAAGAGTGAAAGAAGAACCTCCAGGACACAAACATGGGATCTGGAGAAAGATAATAAAACTCTTTTACTAAAAGTGAAGCAAAGTGTCAAAAACATTGAGCTTCCAAGGGCCCTGCTGGAGTAGTCAAATCAGAATAATGAATGCAAATAGCTCTGCAAAATAGGTTTCCTGTGGAGCTGCCTGTGTGGATTTTGATCTCAGGCAGATAGAGAGCAAAAAATGTGTCAAACAAAAACACAGAGATATTTATTTCTTCTGTGTGAAGGAAGTCAAGGTGTGGATTTGTTATATGAAAGTACTATCACAGACACACATAAATGGAGATTTATAGATTTCTCTGGCTTAAACTTTCACTAGGTAAATACAGTCAGGGTGTGAGTCAGCTTCACACAAATCCATACAAAAATCACAAACAAAATACACATGTCCAACACAGCTACACACTCAGAACTATCAAGCATCCTAGACCAGATTCATTGTCATCATAAGAAGTCCTTCATATGCAAAACTCAAGCAGTGCACAAGGTCTTATACATGGCACACAGGCAGCAGAAGCAAATAGAATAAGCACACACTGGGGAAATGTCCAGACTTCTGTGACCTCTGTATATTCTACTGCATGTCATTAAGTGTGTTTGTCAGTTACGCATACACACATAGATTCAAACAACACAACACTCACACACAAATACACATAACTTCTCTGATGGTCATGAATACACTTACACACAGACACACATGCATGACTAGGGAGATTTCTGGCCTCCTTCTGAGCTATACCTGTGCTCTGAGTTCAAATACTTTCTGCTTCATTCTGTTACCTGAGTCCTTACTTTCTGTCCAGAAGATGCAGGGTCCAATGAAAAGAGAAAACCTTGGTGCCCTGAGGACCTTACAGACACTCAAGTCAGTTCTCCAGCTTCAAAATGATGCACAAGATCTCTTTCTCTCCACCCTAACCAGACTCTGGAAGTAATCCACTCCAGGCCCCTACTAGGGAAGCTGTCTATTGGGGCAATTGCACAAATTCCTCCTGGCCTCTCTGGAAGGAGGATGATTAGGGCCCACAGGGGCTGAGCTGCACGTGGTTTCTCAGAAGAAAGTGTCCCTCATATCAGTGGTACCTTCGGATTCATGTCAAGTCTTTGATGAGAAGCAGGAATTCCCCCACTGCCCATGACCTCCATGTCATGAACACAACATCTCCCAAGGGCAGTGTATGGCACAGGCAGTGTAAGGGCTTTTACAATTTCTGCAGCCTCCTCAACACTTACACAGGCTTTCATTAGAACACAAAGCCCCTTAAAATTCACAGGTCTCAGAGTACCCATTGTGGCTCAGCAGGTTAATAACCTGACATAGTCTGTGAGGATGCATGTTCAATCTCTGGCCTCACTAAGAGGGTTGAGGATCCAAAGTGGCTGAAAACCACAGCATAGTTTGTAGATGTGGCCTGGATCCAATGTTGTTGCGGCTGTGGCACATGTCTGCTGCTGCAGTTCTGATTCAACACCTAGCCCAGGAACTTCCATATGCCACCAGTGTGGCCATTAAAAATGTGAATGTATCCCCACTCCCCTGGAGGTTTTGGAGGGTTTGGTCTATGCCTCATTCAGGAGAAGGGGGATGGAATCTATAATTCTAGGGAAAAAATACTCTGGGTTCCTCCCCTACTGAGAGAGCTCACCTGAGCAATTTATCAAAGACCACTGAGACTCAATTTCTTCAAAGTGGAAATAATAGCTGTTCTCTTCAAATGATTTGAAGGATGGGCCAATGAGCACCTAATGAAAGTCTACTAAATGTCATTGTTTATTATCAATATTTTTGAATCAGTAGAGGTCAGCTATGGCTCACAATAGGCAATTGTGACTGGTAACTGTTGAGTAAATTCATCTGTTCATTCATTCACTTAAATAATCATTAAGTCTCCTAGTAAAGTAATACTGACATATCCTATAGAGACATAATAGAGAAAAATATAAACAGAAGTCTCTCTCTTAGAACACATATTCAAGTGGATGTTGTTGCAAAAATAAATTATGAAGACAAAATGAGTGTTAGGTAAATGGTGAAAAGTGCTGGGGTATGATGAAAATCAGGCATGGAGCTAGGGAGACTTGAGTATTACAGGGAGTCCTCTGGTGGCCTAGAGATTAAGTATCTGGCATTTTCACTACTGTGGTAGAGAATGGATCCCTGGCCTGGGAATATCTGCATCCCAGATATTGGCATAGTAAAAATAAATTTATTTTCAAAAAATATCCAGTGTTACAGGATTCTTATACAAGAAACCCAGACACCCTTCCAATCAAGTGGCTCCAGGTCTGCAAACTGGTTTATGCCACTACAAACCTATTAGACTTGCAAAGATTGAAGGACTGGATGCTCTTCTGTATTAGTGAAGACATGGTGGAACTGTAATTCTCATACAACATACCCAGCACATGACTAGGTATTTGTCCGAAGGCAAAGAAAGTATATAGTTATGCATAAACTTAAATGATAGTGTTCATAGCAGCCTTATTTAATAGGCAGAAACTGGAAACAGAGCAGATGTTCATCAGTGGACTTATTGTATAGCACAGGAAACAATACTCAGTATTTTGTAAAAACCAGTCAGGGAAAAGAACCTGAGAATATATATGTGAGTGTGTGTGTGTGTGTGTGTGTGTGTGTGTGTGTGTGTATAACTGAATCACTTTTCTGTACACTTGAAACTAACATAACGTTGTAAGTGAACTATATGTCAATAAAAAATAAAATAACATATCTAGAATCTAATATACGGCACAAAGGAAACTTTCCACAGAAAAGAAAATCATGGACTTTGAGAATAGACTTGTGGTTGCCAAGGGGGAAGGGGAGAGAGTGGGAGAGACTGGGAGCTTGGGGTAAATAGATGCAGAATGTAGCCTTATGGATGGATTAGCAATGGGATCCTGCTGTGTATTACTGGGAACACTTTCTAGTTACTCTAGTTATCTATCAACTTGGCTAAGCTACAGTCCACAGATACTTGGTCAAACACAATTCTAAATGTTTCCATGAAGGTATCTTTGTGGATGAGATTACAATTTCAATCAGCAGACTGCGGATAAAACAGATTGGTCTCTATAATGTCTGTGAGCCTCATCTAATTAGTTAAAGGTCTTAAGAAAATCAATGTTCTGCCACAAAGAAGTGCTTCTTTCACCAGCCTGCCTTTAGACTAAAACTATGCCTTTTCCCTGGATTTCCAACCTGCCAACCTACCCTACAGACTATACGTGCTAGCCTCCACATTATATTATCCAATTGTTTAAAATAAATCAGTCTCTCTGTCTCACTCTCTCTCTCAGTTTCTCTTGATCTATCTTTCCTTCTTTTTTCGCCACCCTGTGATTTATGAAAGTTACCAGGTTAGGGCTCAGATCTGAGCCACACTTTCAACCTATGCCACAGTGGTGGCAATGCTGAATATTTTAGACCACTGCAGAGATGCTGACAATCCTTTTGCATCATAGCAAGAATTCCATAATCTCTCTCTCTTATATCCTGCCCCCCAACAAACACAACTATTGGTTCCATTTCTTTAGAGAACATTGACTAATACACCATCTATGACCTTAAGTGCCCTACAAATCTGGTCCCCTGATATTTCTAAAACTTATCACCTATGATCCATCCCCTACTCAGTTCTGTCCACCTACAGAGGCCCCCTTAATGTCCCTGGAACAGCCAGGCACCATCTCACCTCAGAGTATTTCTAGGTTCCAATCTCTATGCTTTGGCCAAAGTATCACCATGACTGTCCTCACTAATGTCTTTGGATGTCAGCTTCCCAATGATCTCTAGCTGGACCACATGATATTAAATTATAAACCCATGGAATCTGTAGATTGCTTTGGGTAGTATGGCCATTTTTACAATATTGATTTTCCCAATCCAGGAACATGGAATATCTTTCCATTTCTTTACTTCTTCTTTGATTTCTTCGATTAAAGTTTTATAGTTCTCGGCATATAGGTCCTTTACCTCCTTGGTCAGGTGTATTCCGAGGTATTTGATTTTGTGAGGTGCAATTTTAAAAGGTATTATATTTTTGTATTCCTTTTCTAATATTTCATTGCTGGTATACAGAAATGCAACTGACTTCTGAATGTTAATCTTATATCCTGCTACTTTGCTGAATTTATGAATCAGTTCAAGTAGTTTTGGGGTTGAGTCCTTAGGGTTTTATATGTATAGTATCATGTCATCTGCATACAGTGACATTTTGATCTCTTCTCTTCCTATATGTATGCCTTTTCTTTCTTCTGTTTGTCTAATTGCTATGGCTAGGACTTCCGAAACGATGTTGAAGAGCAGTGGTGAGAGTGGGCATCCCTGTCTTGTTCCAGATTTCAGTGAGAAGGCTTTCAGTTTTTCCCCATTGAGGATTATATTTGCTGTGGGTTAACATCACTGGTTATAAGAGAAATGCAAATCAAAACTCCCATGAGATATCACCTCACACCAGTCAGAATGGCCATCATTAATAAATCCTCAAATAACAAGTGCTAGAGGGGGTGTGGAGAAAAGGGAACCCTCCTACACTGTTGGTGGGAATGGAAACTGGTATAGACACTATGGAGAACAGTTTGGAGATACCTTAGAAATCTATACATAGAATTTCCATATGACCCCGCAATCCCACTCTTGGGCATCTATCCAGACAAAACTGTACTTAAAAGAGACACATGCACCCGCATGTTCATTGCAGCACTATTCACAATAGCCAGGACATGGAAACAACCCAAATGTCCATCGACAGAGGATTGGATTCGGAAGAGGTGGTATATATACACAATGGGATACTACTCAGCCATAAAAAAGAATTACATAATGCCATTTGCAGCAACATGGATGGAACTAGAGAATCTCATCCTGAGTGAAATGAGCCAGAAAGACAAAGACAAATACCATATGATATCACTTACAACTGGAATCTAATATCCAGCACAAATGAACATCTCCTCAGAAAAGAAAATCATGGACTTGGAGAAGAGACTTGTGGCTGCCTGATGGGAGGGGGAGGGAGTGGGAGGGATCAGGAGCTTGGGCTTATCAGACATAACTTAGAATAGATTTACAAGGAGATCCTCCTGAATAGCATTGAGAACTTTGTCTAGATACTCATGTTGCAACAGAACAAAGGGTGGGTGAAAAAAATATAATTGTAAGGTGTACATGTAAGGATAACCTGACCCCCTTGCTGTACAGTGGGAAAATTAAAAAAAAAAAAGATAAAAAAAAATTATAAACCCAACCCCCAGTATTCTGGCTCTCCCCTTTTTATGCCTTCTTTATTCATAACAGTTTTTATACACAAAAAATTATTTATTTCAGGCATAGAAACCCAACTTCCATAGAATTTTCATCACGGTAAAGCAACAATAATATTCTAAAAATAAGTAAAGCTTATGGTGTGTTAGAAGGTTAAAATCTGCTATGAAAAAAAAGGAGAATTATGAGCTGGATCAGGGGTGCTGGAATATAAATTCTACAGTGCATATTTTTTTTTAACTTATATTCCCAGAATGTAGAAAATTGCCTGGCACAAAATAGTCATGCAGTAAATATTTTCATGTGCATAAATTATGAATTCACATATTTAGACTTTTCATATTAGAAGAGAGATCTCTGGGGGAAACAACACTCATTTTCCAAGTTTAAAATTAATCCAATAGCTAATAGATTCTTATCAACACCAAAATCCAATTTAAGGGGGAATATCAGTCTTCCTCGAATAGGGAAACTTAAAAATGGGATTGACCATTCTCTGCTCCCCTATTTTCTCAGGCACAATCAAATTAAAGTATATTTAGATTTCAGTAAACCATCCAAAGTATTTTAACAAGATACTACATTGAGAAGATAAATATTCTGGACTTTACTAAAACTCAACATTAGAACTTAATGTTTGTAGCTCTGGAAGGCAAGAAGCCAAGACTTGGAAGCAATCTAAATGTCCATAAATAGAGGACTGAATAAAGAAGATGTGGTAGATATATGTAACATAATACTACTCAAAATAGAACAGAATAAAGTATTGCCATTTGCAGAAACCTGAAGAGACATAGAAATATCATATTAAGTAAAGTAAGACAGACAAAGAAAAGTATCATATGATGTCACTCATATGTGTTAGCTAAAAAAAATTACAGAAATGAACTTATGTACAAATCAGAAATAGACCTGTAGATATAGAAAACAAGTATGCTTACTAAAGGGGAAAGGGGGAGGGATAAATTAGGAGTTTGGGATTAACATGTACACACTCCTATATGTAAAATAGATAATTAACAAGGACAAGTTGTATAGCCCAGAAAATTATTATTAGGTCCCTGATTATTAGAGAAATGCCAATAAAAACTACCATGAGATACCACCTCTCAACAGTCAGAATGGCCATCATTAATAAGTCCACAAATAAATGCTAGAGTGGTGTGGAGAAAAGGGAAACCTCCTGCACTGTTGGGTGGGAATGGAAGCTGGTACAACCACTATGGAGATCAATATTGAGGTACCTTAGAAATCTATACATATAACTAACATTTGATCCAGCAATCCCACTCTTCAGCATATATCTGGACAAAACATTCCTTAAAAAAGACACATGCACCTGCATGTTCATTGCAGCACTATTCCCAATAGCCAAGACATGGAAACAATCCAAATGTCCATTAACAGATGACTGGATTAGGAATATGTGGTATATATACACAATGGAATACTACTCAGCCATAAAAAAGAATGACATAATGCCATTTGCAGCAACATGGGTGGAACTAGAGTATCTCATACTGAGTGAAGTAAATCAGAAAGAGAAGTACAAATACCATATGCTAGCTAGCACTCATATCTGGTATCTAATATACAGCACAAATGAAACTTTCCACAGAAAAGAAAATCATGAACTTGGAGAATAGACTTGTTGTTGCTCAGGGGGAGGGAGTGGGAGGGATTGGGGCCTTGGGGTTAAAGGATACAAACTATTGCTCTTGGAATGGATTAACAATGGGATCCTGCTGTGTAGCACTGAGAACTCTGCATATATATTTACAATGCAACAGGATGATGGGAGAAAAAACCTATGTATACATGTGTGTTTAACTGGGTCCCCATGCTGTCCATGGAAAAGAGAAAGTGTGTTGGGGAAATAACAATAGAAATAAATTTTTAAAAAGAAGAAAAAAATAGAAATTAAAAGAAACACATACACACATTTTTCTATCTCTTTTTCCTAGACCTCACATCAACATATACATCTAGGCCAAGTGAGGGTTCCTTATATTGTTCTATTCTGCACTGGTCCAGGCTACTACCTGAGGACTCACCCCTTATGCTTCCATAGCCTAAGGTTATTTACTAATTCCTTGTCTGTTTGCAAGAAGGTGAAAAATGCCCAGGAAAATCCACATTTACCAACAGAACTGAGACCCCAGGGAACATACCCCCAAGCTTCTGGTTAAAGAAGAAATCAATCAGTTAATTGCCAAATTTTGTGACTTCCTCTTGAGATGCACACAGCAAAGGGACCAAAGGGAGCCCCAAAAAATGCCTCTAATGTCAGTGACACATTGCCCTCCTCTCTGCCTGCTCATGAGAAGAAGGAGAGGCTCTGAACACCTTGAACTTTGAAGAACCTACAATGGAATCTGCAACTCCGTCCACAGCACAAAGGAACAAAAAGAGTAGGACCAGCCCTTGAGATCTCATACCACTGACGCTGAAGTTTGTAAAAGCTCACATCCCATTACCATCATTTATTCCATCCATCTGAAACCACAAAAGACCCACAAAAGACAAAGCCATCTTAAGCAAAATGGACAAAATTGTAGGCATCACACTTCTTGATTGCAAACTATACTACAAACCTCTAGAAATCAACACAATATTTTACTGACATTAAAATACACATATAACAAATGGAACAGAATATGTAGCCCAGAAATAAACCCACACATATATGCTCAACCAATCTTTGACATGGGAGCCAAAAATACAGGATGGGGAAAGGATAATCTCTTCAATAAATGGTGCTGGGAAACTGGATATCCACAACATGAAAGTGAATCCCCAACAGTTAAAACACAAAAGTGAATCCCCAAAAGTTAAAAAAACTGTCTCTTCCATCCCATCCTGGGGACCAAAAATGTTTGCCACCTTCATTGGAAACAACGTGGACATAAGGGAGCTATTCAGGTGCATCTCACAATTCATAGCCATTTTCTAACAACATGGGTTGTTCTAGAAGGTAATATGCTCTGTGAAATAAGGCAGAGAGACAATGATAAAATCATGATATCTAGCGTATATCTGGAGTCTAAAAAATTAAAACAACAAATCAACAAAATGAAATGAAAACAGACCCTTAAATACAGAGAAGAGGTGTTTGCCAGTGGGGACAGTGTCTGGGGTAGAGGAATGAAGTAGGTGATGTGAATGAAGAGGAAAACACCTCCTGTTATAAAATAAAGACACCATTGGATGTAATCTACAGCACAAATAATATGATCAATAATAATTTAAAGATACTTACTAGATTAACAATTGTGGAGATCATTTCATAATGTATGAAAATGTCAAATCACCATGTAACACTCCTGAAACTAACATAATATTGTTTCCAAACTATATTTCACACAGCACCTGGACAAGGACTTGAAGCCTGGACCCTCAGATTAAAAGTCTGATGCTCTACTGACTGAGCTACTCAGGCCTTGAAAATTATATTTGTTATTTTTTGTTGTATTTTTAGGGATGGACGTGTGGCATATGGAGATTCCCAGGCTAGGGGTAAAATAGGAGCTACAGATGCAAGCTTACACCACAGCCACAGCAACATGGGATCTGAGCCGTGTCTGTGAATTATACCATAGCTCATGGTAATGCCAGACCTTAATACCAATGAGCCAGCCCAGGGATTGAGCCTGCTGCCTTAAGGATGCTTGTTGGGCTTTTTAACCAATGAGCCATGACGGGAATATCAGAGGCCATGCAAATTATATTTTAATAAAGAATTTAGTAAAGCTGCTTGCTGCTAGAATAATTCACAAACTATTGTTCACAATGCTGAAACATTTTATGAACATCTGGGTCATAGGATAAGGGCTTTACCCATGTTTCCTAATTAATACCAAACATAGGCTTTAAATTCCCAGATTTTTTCAAAAATTGAAGAATCTTCATTAAGAATTTCTGTTCTTCAGAGTTTCCTTTGTGTCTAATGAGGTTAAAAACCTGACTAGTATCTCTGGCCTTGCTCATTGGGTTAAGGATCCAGCATTGCCACAAGCTTCACTGTAGACTGCAGATGCAGCTCAGATCCTATGTTGCTGTGGCTGTGGTGCAGGCTGGAAGATGCAGCTCCAATTCTACCACTTGCCTGAGAATTTCCAGATGCCACAGGTGCAGCCCTAAAAAGGAAAAAAAAATTCCAATTATTAGTGGTATTCCAATTTTTTAAGGTGGTATTTACCAGGTTCTCCACAGTAAGTTACTATTTTAACCTTTGTAATTAACTAGGTATCAGATATTTTGAGTTGTCTAACCATGGCACTTTCCTTAATAGAATTTCCCCCACTACATCTAACAGTCACTGGTAATTCTTATGTTGAACAAACTATTGCAGATGTTGTGGCCAAATGGTGATTTTTCTATTTCAACCACTTCTTCTATACTGATTAGCTCTACTCTCTATAGGAAGGAATTTCCCCTTACTCCACATTCATTTGTTTCTTCATTGATTTATTTATATTACCCCGGACTCATGCATTCTTGCTTATTCTCAGAGTTGTAACCCATTACTGATATTATTCATTTTGAAGCTCTAATTTTTACAGATTTTGTCAATGGGAGCCCTCCCAGCTGGCTCCTGTGTCCTCATGGCTCATTGAACAGTTTTTATTTTGAAATTCAGCAAAATTGCACTGGCCTTGTCATATCCTGGCCCCAGCCCTAGAATCAGCCATTTTTACAAGTCACTTTTGTTCCATTTAGAGGAGACATATTCAAAAATCAAATTTTGCGTTATGTGTGCTTGTTGCCTAAAAGGCTTCTAAGTGATCTCAGAGAATACAGCCAGGAAACATATATAAAACAAAAACAGGATATAGAAACTAGAATCAAGCAAACTAAAGGAATGGTTACCCCTAGGACATGGATCAGGAGAGGGACAAAAAGAATGCGAGATGGGGACCAGATATTGATATATAATTTCAATCCAATTATGCACATTACAAATCATGAGTTATCTGCAATACTAGCTCAACACTATAGACTTCATTCTAGTCTCTCTTTTTCCATGTACCTTGAAACTTTCCCCCAGTGAGGAGTCAAACCTTTGTTCAAAACAAGTTTACTTATTTACTAAATTTTTGTATACATGTAATTTCAGAATCTACAACTGAAACCATTTGTTTTGTTTTGTTTTATTATTTTAATAGTTACTTTACCAATACAATTTTATTTTTACTGTACAGCATGGTGATCCAGTTACACATACATGTACACATTCTATTTTTGTACATTATCATGCTCCATTGTAAGTGACTAGACATAGTTCCCAGTGCTAAACAGCAGGATCTAATCACTAATCCATTCCGAAGGCAATAGTTTGTATCTATTAACCTCAAACTCCAAAACTACCACACTTCCTCCCCCTACCTTGGAAGCCACAAGTCTGTTCTCCAAGTTCATGATTTTCTTCTCTGTAGAAA
This sequence comes from Phacochoerus africanus, assembly GCF_016906955.1. Lineage (NCBI taxonomy): Eukaryota > Metazoa > Chordata > Mammalia > Artiodactyla > Suidae > Phacochoerus > Phacochoerus africanus. The sequence goes on along the minus strand of NC_062545.1, from coordinate 264,797,424 downwards.
GGTTCATTTGTGCCCTATATTAGATTCCAGTTATAAGTGATATCATATGGTATTTATGTTTCTCTTTCTGACTTACTTCACTCAGGTTGAGAGTACTAGTTCAATCCATGTTGCTGCAAATGACAATATATTTTTTGTGGCAGAGCAGTATTTCCTTATGTATGTATACCACATCTTCCTAATCCAATTATCTATCAGTGGACATTTGAGTTGTTTCCATGTCTTGGTGTTTGTGAATATTGCTGCAATGAACATGCAGGTTCATGTGATTATTTAAGAAAGTTTTGTCTGGATATTGCCCAAGAGTGGGATTGCTGGGTCATATGGCAGTTCTATGTATAAATTTCTAAGATATCTCCTTACTAATCTCCATAGTGGTTGTACCATCTTCCATTCCCACCAACAGATCAGGAGGGTTTCCTTTTCTCCACAACCCCTCCAGCACTTGTTATTTATGGGCTTATTAATGATGGTCATTCTGACTGGTGTGAGGTGGTATCTTGTGGTAGTTTTGATTTGCATTTCTTTAATAATCAGGGATGTTGAAAATTTTTTCATGTGCTTGTTGGCCATCTGTATGTCTTCCTTAGAAAAATGTCTTTTCGGGTCTTTTTCCCATTTTTCCATTGGGTGGTTGGATTTTCGCTGTCAAGTTGTATAAGATGCTTGTATATTCTAGAGGTTAAGCCCTTGTCATTTGCGTCATTTGAAAATATTTTCTCCCATTCCATAAGTTGTCTTTTTGTGTTCTTTTTGGTTTCCTTTGCTATGCATAAGCTTGTCAATTTGATTAGGTCCCATTGGTTTATTATTGCTCTTGTGTTGCTTTGAGAGACAGACCTGAGAAAATATGCATAATGTTGATGTCACAGAATGTTTTGCCTATGTTCTCTTCCAGGAGTTTGATGGTACCTTATCTTATATTTATGTCTGTCAGCACTTTGAGTTGATTTTAGTGCATGGTGTGAGGGTGTGTTCTAGTTTCATTGATTTGCATGCATCTGTCCAGGTTTACCAGCAATACTTGCTGAAAATACTGTCTTTTTCCTAAGTCTAGGAACAGATGGCTTCACAGGTGTCTATCAAATGTGCAAAGAGGAAATTATACCCATCCTCCTTAAACTTTTCCAAAAGTTTCAAGAAGAAGGAACACTCCCAAAGACATTCTATGTTGCCACTATCACCCTATTTCCAAAACCAGACAAAGATGCCACCAAAAAAGTAAACTATAGGCCAATATCTTTGATGAATATAGATGCAAAAATTTTCAACAAAATTTCACCCAGTCTAATCCAACAACATATAAAAAAGATCATACACCATGACCAGGTAGGATTCACCCCAGGTACACAAGGATAGTTCAACATAGGAAAATCAATCAATGTCATACACCATATTAACAAAAGGAAAGTCAAAAAACATATGGTCATCTCAATAGATACATAAAAATCATTTGACACAGTCCAACATCCATTCATGTTCAAAACTCTTATCAAGGTGGGTGTAGAGGGAACATAACATAATCAAAGCCATTTATGACAACCCCACAGCAAATATAATACACAATGGAGAAAAATTAAAAGCCTTCCCACTAAAATCTGGAACAAGACAGGGATGCCCACTCTCACCACTAGTACTCAACATAGTACTGAAAGTCCTAGCCACAGCAATCAGACAAAGCAAAGAAATTAAAGGCATCCAGATAGGAATAGAAGAGGTAAAACTGTCACTGTTTGCAGATGACATGATACTATACATCAAAAACCCTAAGGACTCAACACAAAAACTACTTGAACTGATCAACAAATTCAGCAAAGTAGCAGCATATAAAGTTAACATTCAGAAATCAGTCACATTACTGTATACCAATAATGAACCTTAGAAAAGGAATGCAAACATACAATACCTTTTAAAATCACACCCCAAAAAATCAAATACCTGGGAACACACCTGGCCAAGGAGGTAATGGACTTACATGCCAAGAACTATAAAACATTCATCAAGGAAATTAAAGATGTAAAGAAATGGAAAGATATTCCATGCTCCTGGGTTGGAAAAATTAATATTGTAAAAATGGCTATACTACCCAAAGCAATCTACAGAGTCAAGGCAATCCTTTACCAAATTACCCAGGGAATTTTCCACAGAACTAGAACAAACAATCCAAAAATTTATATGGAACCATAAAAGACCCAAAATTGCCAAAACAATTCTGAGCAACAAAAACAAAGCAGGAGGCATAACTCTCCCAGATTTCAGGCAAAATTATAAAGCCACAGTCATCAAGACAGTGTGGTACTGATACCAAAACAGACATATAGACCAATCGAACAGAATAGAGAACCCATAAATAAACCGAGACACCTATGGTCAATTAATCTTTCACAAAAAAAAGCATGAAACCATTGCTAATGACAAACCTACTTCCGCTCAAAAAACTTGCTTATGAAAAATTGTCCTTTTGTTATTGTAGGAGTATTTTAAGACAAAATTCACTGTTCACTAATAACTTAGTTACTTTATTTTTCCCTTTAGATTGATTATGGTTTTAACTCCAAATATACTTAGGCTCATTTTTTTATTCTATTTTGCTTTATTTTCCATCACTTCCTTTTTATTTTTCAGTAGGTAAAATATAACATAGTCAAAACAATACAAATAAATATCCTCATCTCTACATCTTTTCTATCCTATTCCCACCACACCCCATGTAGGTAATCAATCTCATGTGTTTCTTCCTCCCAATGGGAATATGCATGTATATATTATTTTCCCTTCTTTTTCACAAAGGAAATATCCTGTTATACATGCCCTTTTATGCACTGCTTTTATCTATTTAATAATATATCTTTGAAATCCCTTCATATTGATTCACAGGTGCATTTCCCATTCTTTTGTGATAGTTATGCAGTACTCAATATCATTGGTGTCCCATTGTTCCCTTTTGAATCCCTAGAACAAAATAGCAGTGAAGAACATACTAAATTCCACCTAACTGTATCCCTCAAAAGGTTAAAAGTGTAAATTACATGTTGTGTAGTAAGTTGTAACATGATAATTTTTTTAAGAAAAAGCAAGTCATAATCTCTACATGAAGCACAGAAAAGAATAATGTAAGAATAATAATGTATGGTTAATAATTTAATGGAGGGGATATGAATGTAAAATTATAAAGGCAATCAAGAATAAATATGAAGTTAGATGTCTCAATTATAATACATATAGAAACATAGAAAACATAAATTCATAAACACTCTGATTGTATTCAATGTTAATAGATCAAATTCTCCAGAAATACAATGATGGTCAACCTACATAAAAAAGAGCAAAATCAAAATTTACACTATTAAGAGCTAAACTTTCCAGATATAAAGACATACAAAAGTTTAAAGCGATGGAAAATAAATACATGTAAACAATGACAAAAAGAACTGTTATATCTAAACCAATATCAGAGGAAGTAAATGAGATGTGAGGATAGAAGCCATGGCTAAAAAGAAATCTACCCTCAATGTAAGTGCAAGTGTGCTGTTCAATGAATAATAAAGGCTCCCTATCATAGCAGAAAATTACTCAGTAGCATTTGACAATCTGCATAGTGTAATTATGCACATTGTGGCTGATTTCAATACACCAGCTTGGTGACATTGACCATGGAGTTGCAAAGAGATGTTCCCAATCAGCTTGAAGTCAATGTATGAGGTTCTCCAGTTCCATCCATGTTGCTGCAAATGGCATTATTTCATTCTTTTTTATGGCTGAGTAGTATTCCACTGTGTATACATACGTTCCTTAGAAAAGGTACATGAAACTGAATGTTCATTGCAGCTCTATTCGCAATATCCAAGACATGAAAACAACCAAACAGTGCATTGACAGATGATCTATTTCTTCTTCATTCAGCTTTGGCAGGCTGTAAGTCTCTAGAAAGTTGTCCATTACTTCTTGGTTGTCAAATTTCTTGGCATATAACTGTCGATAGTTTCTTTAATTTTTTTTTTATTTCTGTATTGTCCTGTGTGACTTCTCCTTGATCATGTCTTATTTTGTTTTTTTGGGATTTTTCTCCTCTTCTTGGTGAGGCTATCCAGAGGTTTGTCAGTTTTGTTTACCTTTTCAAAGAATGAGCTCTTGGTCTTATTTTTTCTATTTTTTTGAATCTCTATATTATTGATTTCCTCTTTGATCTTTACGATTTCCTTCCTTCTGCTGACATTAGGTTTTGTTGGCTCTTCTTTTTCTAATTCACTTAGGTGGTGGGTTAAGTTGTCAATTTGAGATTTTTCTTCTTTTTTTGAGGAAGGCCTGTATTGCTATGAACTTCCCTCTGAGCAATGCTTTTGCAGCATCCCATAGATTTTAGTTCTGTCTTCATTATCATTTGTCTCGATATATTTTTTTTTAATTTCCTTCCTGATTTCCTCATTGACCCATTGGATCTCCATGTAGTCAGTTTTTTCTCATTCCTTTCCCTGTGGTTGATTTCTAGTTTCATGCCATTGTGGCTGGAGAAGATACTTGAAATAATTTCTATACTCTTAAGTTTGTTGAGGTTAGCTTTGTAGCCCAGTATGTGTTTGATTCTTGAGAATGTTCCTTGTGCACTTGAGATGAAGGTGTATTCTGATATTTTTGGATGTAAATTCATGAATATATTGATTAAGTTTCTATTGTGTCCTTTAGGATCTCTGTTGCATTATTGATTTTCTATCTAGAGGATCCGTCCATTGATGTGAGTGGGGTGTTAAAAAGTCTCCTACTGTAATTGCATTCCTATCACTTTCTCCTTTTATGTGTGTTTTATAATTGTTGAAGGTACCTGAGTGCTCCTATATTAGGGGCATATATATTGATGATTTTAATAACCTTTCTTGAATGGATCCTTTAACCATTAAATAGTGTCATTCTTTGTCTTTCTTTATGGCCTCTGTTTTAAAGTCTATTTTGGCTGATATGAGTATTGCAACTCCTGCTTTCCTGTCTTGTCCATTGGCACAAAATATCTTTTCCCATCTGCTAACTTTCAATCTATATATGTCCTTTGCCCTAAGGTGAGTTTCTTATCCAGCCAATTGAATGTTTTTTTCTATTTTATCCAATCTGCCACTTTGTGTCCTTTGATTGGAGCATTCAGTCCATTGACATTTAAGGTGATTATTGAGAGATATATATTTATTGCCATTTTAAACCTGGTTTTCCATTGATTCTATGTGTCTCTTTTCCTCTGTTCTTTTTTTAGTTGGATTGTTTCCATTTATTTTATGCTTGGGTACTTTCCTCTTTGGTTTTGTGACTGTAAGGTTTGGTTTTGACTTGTGGTTGCCCTGTCTTTTAAGTATGTTAACCCCTTTCTGTATCTGTTTGCATTAGCCTGATAGTCATATAGGCTCAAACTATCTGCAGATATGAGTTCAGCTTCCTCACTTAATAGAGAAGGACTTAAGGCTTCTTACTCTCCTTTTTCATTTCAAAAATATTATTGAAGTATAGCTTATTTACAATGTTGTGTTAATTTCTGCTGTACAGTAAAGTGGTTCAGTTATACATATGCACATATCCATTCTTTTTCAGATTCTTCACTGTATAGATTATCACAGAATATAGAGTAGAGCTCTCTGTGCTATAAGGTTCCCGCTGACCATCCATTTCATATATAATAGTGGGCATATGCTAATCCAGAACTCTCAATCCATCCCTCCCCCCTTTTTCTGTGGCGATCATTTGTTAGTTTTCAAAGTCTATGAGTTTTTCTGTTTTGTAAACAAGTTCTTTGTATCATTTCTTAGATTCCACATATGTTATATCACATGATATTTATTTTTGTCTGACTGACTTGATATGATAATCTCCAGGTCTATCCATGTTGCTTCACATGGCATTATTTCATTCTGTTTCATAGCTGAGTAATGTTCCATGGACAACAATGTAGGAGGCTTCCCTTTTCTCCACATCTTCTCTGGCATTTATTATTTGTAGAATTTTTATAGGGCCAAACCTGTGGCATAAAGAAGTTCCCAGCCTGGGGGTTGAATCAGAGCTGTAGCCCATGCTGTCCTATGCCACAGCCACAGCAACTTGGCATCTGAGCTGTGTCTGTGACCTATACCACAACTCATGGCAATGCTGGATCCTCAACCCATTGAGTGAAGCCAGGGATCAAATGCTCCTCCTCATGGATTATAGTCAGCTTCATTTATGCTATGCCACAATGGGAACTCCTGTTTGTAGACTTTCTGAAGGTGGTCATTCTGACCAGAGTTAAGTGATATATCATTGTAGTTTCAAATTGCATTTCTCTAACCATTAGCGATGGCAATCATGTTTCCATGTGCTTTTTGGCCATCCATTTATCTTCTTTGGAGAAATGTCTGTTTAGAACTTCGACTCATTGTTTAAGTTGTTTGTTTTTTTATATTGAGCAACATGTGTCCTTTCCATACTTTAGAGATTAATCACTGTTGGTCACTTTGTTTGAAAATATATTCGCCCATTCTACGGATGGACTTTTCATTTTCTTTATGGTTTCCTTTGCTGTGTAAAAGTTCTTAAGATTAGTTAGGTCCCATTTGTTTATTTTTGCTTTTATTTTCATTACTCTAGGAGGTATATACAAAAGATATTGCCATGGTTTCCTCTAAGAGTTTTCTAGTATCCAATCTTACATTGAAGTCTCCAGTCCATTTTGAGTTTATTTTTGTGTATGGTGTTAGAGAGTTATCTAATTTCATTCCTTTACATGTAGCTGTCCAGTGTTCCCAGCATCATTTATTGAACAGACTATCTTTTCTCCATTGAATATTCTTGTCTTATTTGTCATAGATTAACTGACCATAGATGCATGGTTTTATTTCTAGGCTTTCTATCCTGTCCCATTGATCTATGTTTCTGTATTTGTGTCAATATCATACTGTTTTGGTGGCTGTAGTTTTAGAGTATATTCTCAAATAGACAACCTGTCCTTATTCTTAAAGCAACTAGAGAAAGAAGAACAAACAAATTGAAAGTTAGTAAATGGAAATAAATAATGAAGATATGAGCAGAAATAAATGAAACAGAAATGAAGAAAATGATAGAAAGGGTCAATGAAACTAAAAGATTGTTCCTTGAAAACATCAACAGAATTGATAAACCTTTAGCCAGATTCATCAAGAAAAAAAGAAGAGGGCTCCAATCAATAAAATTAAAAGTGAAAAATGAGAAGTTATAGCTGACACCACAGAAATACAAAAGATCATTAGAGACTACTGCAAACAACTGTATGACAATCCAATAAAATGGACAACTGAGAAGAAATGGACAAATTCTTAGAAAGGTACAAACTTCCAAGACTGAATCAAGAAGAAATAGAAAACATCACAAGTACTGAACGTCACAACTGAAATCACAAGTACTGAAATCAAAACTGTGATTTATATACTTCCAACAAACAAAAGTCCAGGATCAGAGGGCTTCACAGGTGAATTTTCTCAAGCATTTAGAGACAAGTTAACACGTATCCTTCTGATACTTTTCCAAAAAATTGCAGAGGAAGGAATACTCCCAAGCTCATTGTATGAGGCCACCATCGCCTTGATACCAAAATCAAAGATACCACAAAAAGAAAATTACAGGCCAATATCCACTCATGAACAGAGATGAAAAAATCCTCAAAAAATATTAGCAAACAAAATTCAATAATACATTAAAAGGATCACCATCCATGATCAAGTGGGATTTATCCCAGTAATGCAAGGACTCTTAAATATCAACAAATCAATCATTTTGATACACCGCACTAACAATTTGAAGAATAAAATCAAGATAATCATGTCAAGAGATGCAGAAAAAGCTTTTTATGAACCTTAACATCACTTTTGATAAAAACTCTCCAGAAAGTGGGCATGAAGGGAACCTCAATATAATAAAGGCCATATATGACAACCCAGAGTTAAATCATTCTGAGCAGTGAAAAATGAAAGCATTTCCTCTAACATCAGGAACAAGACAAGGATGTCCACCCTCCCCACTTTTATTCAACATAGTTATGGAAGTCCTAGTCACAGCAATCAGAGATGATAAATAAATATATAAAAGGAATCCAAATTGGAAAAGAAGTAAAGCCATCACTGTTCACAGATGACATGATACTATACATAGAAAATCCTGGAGTTCCCCTCATGGCTCAGTGGAAACAAAACTGATTAGCATCCATTAGGATGCAAGTTAGATCTCTGGCCTTGATCAGTGTGTTAAGGATCCAACGTTACTGTGAGCTGTGGTGTAGGTTGCAGATGCAGCTTGGATCACATGTTGCTGTAGCTGTGGTATAGGCTGGCAGATACAGCTCCCATTTGACCCCTAGCCTGGGAACCTCCATATGCTGCTAGTGAGGCCCCAAAAACATGAAAGAAAGAAAGAAAGAAAGAAAGAAAGAAAGAAAGAAAGAAAGAAAGAAAGAAAGAAAGAAAGTCCAAAAAATGCTACCAGAGAATTACTAGGGCTCATCAATGAATTTGGAAAAGTTGCAGGATACAACAATTAATTAATACACAGAAATACATTGCATTCTGATTAGGAGGAATTAAGTAACTAACAGGGATTTATTGAATAGCACAGGGAGGTCTACTCAATGTTCTATAATAACCTATATGGGAAAACAAGAATGGATTTATGTATATGTATAACTGATTGACATTGCTGAAAAGCTCAAGCTAACACAACATTTTAAGTCAACTACATCCCAATAATTTTTTTAAAAAAAGAAAGAGAAATTAAGGAAACAATTTCAGTTACCATCACATCAAAAAGAATAAAATACCTAGAAGTAATCCTACCTAAGGAGGCAAAAACCTGTGCTCTTTAAAACACACTGACATTGTGAAAACACATTGACACATAGACATTGATGAAAGAAATCTGTTGGAAGAACTTATATTGTCAAAATGACTTTACTACTCAATGCAATCTACAGATCCAATGCAATCCCTATCAAAGTACCAATGGTATTTTTCACAAATGTCTGTTTAAATGTCTTTAAATGTCTTTAAATGTCTGTTGTGAACAAAAATAAAAATAAAAACTATGAGGGAACACAGAAGAATATGAATAGCCAATGCTGTGCTGAGAATCAAAATTGAAAAATTGTTTCTTTTCAATGTCTGTGAGTCTGTTTCTGTTCTGCAAATAAGTTTATCTCAATCTTTTTTTTTTAGATTCCACATACAAGTAATATCACATAGTATTTGTCTTTAAATGTCTGTCGGATCTATTCATACAGCATTTTTTTCTGCAGCAGAATTTCAGTGTCCAGTTACTAGGTACATAGATGCAGACAGGTAGTTGATTTGGAAGTAGCAGCTAGAATTACCTTTTTTATGTCCAGTAATCAGATTTGGTGGGAATCAAAATGTAGTCTTCATTCCTGATACTTGGGTTGCATCTGATTGTTCCAATGGCAAATATTTTTTTTGTAGTTTTAGAGCTGCACCTGAGGCATATGGAAATTCTCAGTCTAGGGGTTAAATTGGAGCTGCATCTGCCAGCCTATGCCACAGCCACAGCAATGTAGGATCCTTAAGGTAAGGGATCCAAAAAGGTCAGGGATTGAACCTGCATCCTTGTGGCTACTAGATGGGTTAATTACCAACGAGCCACCATAAGAGCTCCTCCAATGGCAACCTTTTGATCCCCCTCGTTGCCAACTGGGTAAGAAAGAGGATTATTATTTTTCTTTAAGTAATTCCTGAAGACTTATCCTAGAGGTTGTGATTATATAACACTTTCAATGACTTCATAAGCACTGAATTCCCTGAATTAACATCATTTCTGATTAGAATACCAAGGCTGTTTATTTTTCCCTATCCATATCCTTAATTAATACAACAAATAATGAAGTACAGACTTAAAGCTGAAATAATTATGATGCCAGGCCCCTTATGTTCATGTGGGTAGACAGAAAACTCCTTTAGTCCCAAATGAACACATTACAAACAATTACTACTGCTGAAGGAAGAATTACTTTTATTTTTGAAATACTTAAGTTTCTTTAAGAAGTCCTCTGCCTCTCTTCCTTGTGGCAGAATATATAATAACCTCATTTAGCATCAATTCGTTGACAGCATGGAATTTTCTAGTAATTCTCTCAGAAAGGAGAGAAAGATTGATTTTCACTTCAGAGTAAACTCCAGATAAAGAAAGCATAAGTATAGGTTAAAATAAGTCAATATAAAGCTGTTAAATATACTTAAACTCATGATTATCAAAGTAGTATTAATTATAAAAAATACAAGTTGACAATGGATCATGGAGAAAGAACATAATGATCATAAACAATTCCATCATCTTGGAAGAATCACCCTTAATATTTTATTGTACTTTATTCAAGTTTCTTTTTAGTCCAAGTAGTATGAATAATGAAGTTATAACGAATTCAGGAATAATGAGTTTCCTGTTAACATTAGTCTGTGCTAAAAATACATACTCAAATACTGTACTTTAGTTAAAATAAATAAATATTATCAAATGATTGGAAAGCCCCCACACAATAGTCCATCCCATTAACATACCATTATCTAATTAACAAACCGCCCAGTGACTAAATTTGGGTGGTTTCTATAATATCATTATGCATAAAATGTTGACAATGTTTTTTTGCTCTTTCATTGATCAGATTCCTGGTAATGAAAGAGTAGGTCATGGGGTATGAATATGCTCTGTGAATGACCAATTTATTTCCTGGAAGTCAATTTATGCTCCCATCGCCAGTAGTATTTGAGAGTACCTCCCTTACCTACCTCTGTACAGTATCAATTATTATCATTTCAATGCAATTATAATATTTAAAAGCATTCTCAAATACAAATTTGAGACAGTATTATTTCCAAAAGTCTTTACATTATTATTCTGTACTATGTAAATTACTATTTCCATTCTCAGAATTTATTCATTGATATATATTTTCCACAGGATACAGTGGGATTCATAGACATAACATAAAGTCTCTAAATTTTCATTTATAAAAGAAACACTTTTCATGATTAAAACATGATAAATATTGATCACAGATTTTAAAACATGAGGTGATGCACATATAACTTCTGGAAAAAAAGCAAAGCACCAGTGACTTTTTATTTATGAAGCCCTTATTTAGAATACAGATATTTTTCTCTTCCCACTCATTCTCTCTGATGAAACAATATCACCTTTATGTTCTAGTCTCAAAGGGTGCATAGGATGTTGAGAAAATGACAAAAGGAGAAATGGATGCTATATCCTAAATTTTAGGAGCACCTAAAATTTTTTTGACTCAGGAATATCTTATTGATTTGGGATTCATTTAGTCAGAAAAGTTCACCTTTGAGAGTGCAAATGGTCCTGTAGAAGAATAATCCTTACTCACAAAGTCAGTTGTGTGCCTTGTTAAGGCTTTAATCACCTTTAGCTGAGTTCTCCAGGAACTAGAGATTCAATAGGGATCTTTAGAAGAGCCTACTATAAGGGCAAAAAAAGTGACTCAACATACAGTGAATACCATGTTGTACTTGGGTGACTATAGGACAAGGATTTAATTAGAGGAAGAAAATGAATTCAGACAAAGAGCAATATTACTAACAGACACAAAAATTTTCCCCTTTGCTTCTGAACTGGAAATTGCTATAGGAGATTGCTTGTGGATAGGGTCAAGTAACTGAATTTCAAGTCCAGGTGGTCTAGTTTGGTTTCCCTGGTTGTCTCATTATTCACAACCCTTATATCCAGTAGAAAGGACAAAGAGTGAAAGGGAGAATGTTAAAGGGAAATTCAGGCAGGTGCAACACTCTTCCATTAACAACAAGATGTTTTGTACAATAATACATCAAAGTATCACACCCTCCTTTTTGGAAAACTTGGTGGAGGATGAATTTGATCTTGAAACTTCAAAGAGCTCTGTCTAGATGTTTCTTTATCATTCTGTGGTGACTTACTAGCACTTGGAATGTTTTCTGTGCCAATCCCCAAATTTCATTTGGGTTCTAAAGATATCTACAAGTTTTGAAACAGCTAGAGATAAAAAGAAAATAATAACCTGTAATAATACTGCAGAAAACAACCCCTCATTAAGCTTTGTGACTTCTTAGAACGACACTTTCCACCAGACTGCTTTTCATCAAATCATTGTCCTAAAAGTTTCAGCATACTTGATTTATCATTTTGTATTTTATGGTATATTTTGAAAAAAATTAAGAGAGTGAATCATATACTTAGTTCAAAATCAGCACACAGAAGACACACATAAATATTGATTCTTTTCATTTACCCATTCCAATAATGAATGTAGTGTTTTTATTTTGAAGAAATGAAATATTAAGGAAATATCATGAATTATGTATTAATTTGCTTCTATTCTCCTATTGTGATCACTCACTATGTCTCATGATTTTTACAATATGATGTAATAGAAATAGAATGGGGACCGGAATTAAGTTTACCAGGTTTGGGCAAGTTATTTCACATTCTGAGTCATAGTTTTACACAAGCCTATCTTGAAGAACTTATATGAATAACAATGAGGAAAAAAGATGCTCAATATGTGTTTATATTCTCATCCTTTACCTTGTCCCATGGTCCCCAAGGCAGAATGACTTGACTCTAGAGTGTACATGGAATACCTTAGTTCACTCTGACTAACATTCTGGTTTAGAAATAAGAAGTGGTGAATGGTATCCTGTTCTTAGTAATGATTGCTTCACTGTGATCAGGAGAGTCTTCGTTATAACATCTCATTTCCCAGCTGAGCAGAGAAATGTAAATGCCTTTTTTCTACACCCCTCAGTGTTGCCTGATTCCCTTAAAATCAATCTCAGAGTAGTGGCATCATTGACATGATTGAGGGCAGGGGATTTTTAAGATACCAGGATAAGTCATCACTGTAAAAAGAATGCTTTCCAAATGCCAAAGAGTTTACGCAAAGCCTCCTTCATGCCTTTGTTCCTTAAGCTGTAGATGAATGGGTTTAACATGGGAATAATCACCATATACAGAATGGCAGCCCTGCTTTCCCTCTCTGCAGAGTGAGTTGATGGAGGAAGTAAATACACACCCATAAGAGATCCATAGAAGAGCAGTACCACGGTGAGGTGAGAACCACAGGTGGAAAAAGCCTTCCACCGCCCTCCAGGAGATGAGATGCCAAACACAGCCCAGGAAATGCGGACATAGGAGAGGATGATCAGTGTGAGGGGAGCAGTGAGGAACATCAGGCCCAGAGTGATGATCATCAGCTCATTAATGCGGGTCTCTGAGCAGGCAAGCTTCAGCAGAGCATTGGGATCACAATAGAAGTGGGCAATGTCCTTGCGGGCACAGAAGGTCACACGAGTCAGCAACAGTGTGTGCACCAGTGCAGGACAGTTGGTCAGTGCCCAGCATGTGCCCAACATTAGTGCACAGAATTTGGGACTCATAGCTGTGTTGTAACGAAGTGGCTGGCAGATGGCCACATAGCGGTCATATGCCATCACAGCCAGAAGTAAGTTGTCAAAGCCACCAAACATCAGGAGAAAGTATAGCTGTGCAAAGCATCCAGAATAGGAGATGGTCTGACTGTGAGTATGAATGTTGGCCAGCATCTTTGGGACTGAGGCAGAAGTGAAGCAGACATCTGTTAATGATAGGTTGGCCAGAAAGAAGTACATGGGTGTATGGAGGTGTGGGTCAGAGATGATGGCCAGGATGATGAGCAAGTTCCCCATGATAGTGACCAGGTATATGCCCAGGAAGGTGACAAATAGGAAAGGTTGTTCTTCTAGGTTCTCAGAGAATCCTAGAAGGAGGAAGTCTGAAACAGTGGTTTGGTTCATCTGATTTGTTTTCCCATCCCTTGTAGTTCTCTCTATCTGTTCAGATAAAACCCTTCTTTGTGTCACTATTTAAATATTAGATCAATTCATAGATAGCATCTATGCACCCACAGACAAAAAAAGAATGAATGGACTTTGCTGATGAGAATCCCTAGATCTCATTAGGAATGTGAGAAAATATAATTGGGACATCTGGTGAACAGGCAAAATAATACCCATGCAAATAAGAACAGTGCTTTCTATGCTATAACAGGATGCTGGAAAAAAAATCAGTTCTACCACAAAAATCATGTAGGTAACTGAAGGTGAGTATTGAGCATATCCTTAAAGGCAAGTATGAGAACATCACTTATCCTTACCAATTAAAAAGGAGATGTGGAGTTCCCATCATGGCTCAGTGGTTAAAATTCCAACTAGGAACCATTAGGTTGTGGGTCCGATCCCTGGCCTTGCTCAGTGGGTTCCAGCATTGCCATGAGCTGTGGTTTTGGTCAAAGAGGTGGCTAAAATCTAATATTCCTGTGGCTGTGGCTTAGGCTGGTGGATACAGCTCTGATTAGACACCTAGCCTGGAAACCTCCATATGCCATAGGAGTAGCTCTCGAAAAGGCAAACAGAGAGAAAAAAAATAAGGAGATGCATGGTCTCTCCTACTGCCTTTCCTCCAAAACACCCCTACACACAATAGGACCAGAACATCTCCTTTCTTTGTGCACCCCCCTCAATCCCTAGAACTTCACCCCACCCATTAAGTTACAGTCCCTGTACTTTTCCCTAACTGGGGGCATTGGGTATGTGTGCTGAGGTCAGGGAGCACCTGCGATGTCTGCTCCTCCCCATCCTCTGTTAGAATCTCCCCTCCACAAACAGGGCCATGGTGCAATACCTGCCCCTACATCTTTCTCACCTCTCTTGCCCTGTCTTTTTCCCATTTTGCCCTCTGTACCTGCATTCATGCTAAACTATTTCAATCCACCTGGTCTCTTGGACCTAGTCATTATCCGTACTGGTTTGTAGACACTTGCTATATTCCGGATACCTTGATGGCACTGTTTTGTTCTTCACAGAAAAATGAAGTAGATATTATTGTCCTCCAAAATTCTGCAAGCATTGAAACTGAGTCTGAGAGAAATTTCATGCATCAAGAGCAGATAGCTAATGAATGAGATTTAACTGAATGTATGTCTGATCCAAGTCTGTGGCTTCCCCCTAAGCTATTACTTTAACTTCTCGATTTTACTTTTCACTAGAGTAAAAAAAAGGGAAAAGGAATCAGGTTCTGGTTCTCTCAGCTTGAAAATAGCCATTCTTTTCTGTTCTACCTGGAGTAAGAGCAAACTGGTGTGAGAGGTCATTTAATTTTGACTCTGACCTAAGATTTTGTGAATATTTTGGTACTCTATGTATTTGTTCTTTGGATCATAGAGAAACTTCTGACCAGGCAGACACTAAGATCATATACCCCAGAAACTTTTGCCTAGTCCTTGGGTTTTGTGTGTGTAAACTTCCCTTGCACATTCTCACCTGTCAGGTTATGGATCAGTTTGGGGCATCTTCAAATTCTCCAGTCCTCTTCAGTGGAAGGCAAACTCACAGTGAGGAACTCCCTGGATTTTCTGACTCAGTAAATTTGGGGTCTGTTGAGTCCAGGGATAATGGAACACCCAGAGTGCATGACATGTTTTCCCAAGCTTTATTAGGCCTGGAAATACAGGAGTCTTATTAGAGTTTTAAAGATTCCTAGGACACCGTCCCCCAAAGTGCTCATTACAGCTAACCTCAGAGTGGCTGTGCATCCTGCTCTGCAGCCAGTTCTGCCTGGGTCCTGGAGGGGATGGAAGGGTCCTCTTTCCCTGGGGTTAAACTCTCAGATGTGAGTCTCAGGAGTGTAATTCTGAAGCCTCTTGCTAGGATACAGTGCATTTCAGCCTGACCAGTAGGCCTCCTGGGATCTCCTGACTGTGAACTGCACACTTGAAGGAAGATAGAAGAAAGAATAGAGCAGCTAGAGTCCATGCATTTAACCATCACATTTTGTCCCAGTACCATGTTGATTTAAATCATTAACAATTTCACAGGTACAAAATAACCTCCTTGTTCTAACATGGATGTCTTTGGTCACCAGTAGGATTGAATATTAGTTTTGTGTGGTTTTTAAACATAGTAATTGTTCCTTAAAACATCCTGTTAATATATTTGTCTTTTTATAATAGGATGTTTTGTCTATTTGATATAAATATTAAAGGCAATAAACCAAAATTACAACAGTTTTATTTTGGAGATTTTTGCATATTTTGTCTTTCCAATATATATAGAGGTTATAGTTTTGGAATTCCTAGCTACAGCAATCAGAGATGAAAAAAATGAATAAAAGGAATCTAAAATTGGAAAAGAAGAAAAACTATCAGTTTGCAGATGATATGATACTATACAGAGAAAGTCCTAAAGATGTTACCAGAAAACTATTAGAGCTCATCAGTCAATTTGGTAAATTTGCAGGACGCAAAATTAATACACAGAAATCTGTTGTATATCTATGTACAAGCAATGAAAGATCAGAAAGAGAAATTAAGGAAACAATCAAATTTGCCATAACATCAAAAAGAATAACATACTTAGGAATAAACCTACCTAAAGAGACAAAAGACCTATACTCTGAAAACTATAAGACACTAATGAAAGAAATCAAAAATGACAAAAGGAGGTGGAAAGTATACTATGCTCTTGGACTGGAAGAATCAAATTGTCAAAATGACTATACTACCCAAGGCAATCTACAGATTCCATACAATCCCTATCAAGCTACTAAGAATATTCTTCACTGAACTAGAACAAAATATTTAAAATGTGGGACTTCCCATTGTGGATCTGTGGAAACTAATCTGACTAGCATCCATGAGGATGCAGGTTCGATCCCTGGCCTTGGTCAGTGGGCTATGAATCCAGCATTGACAGAGTTCCCAAGTGGCTCTGCAGAAACAAATCTGACTAGCATCCATCAGGACACAGGTTTAATCCCTGGCCTTACTCAGTGAGTTAAGGATCCAGCATTGCCATGAGCTTTGGTATAGTTTGCATATGTGGATTGGATCTCATGTTGTTGTGGCTGTGGCATAGGCCAGTATCTAGGGGTCTGATTTGACCCCTAGTCTGGGAACCTCCATATGCCATGAATTCAGCCCTAAAATACAAACAAAAAAATTAATTTGTATGGGAACTCAAAAGGCCCTGAATAGCCAAAGCAATTCCGAGAAATAAAATGGAGCTGGGTGAATCATTGTCCCTAACTTCAGATTATACTATAAAGCTATGGTAATCAAAACAGTATGGTACTGCATAAAAATTGAAATATAGGTCAGTGGAACAAAATAGAAAGCCATAAACAAACCCAAGAACCTATGGTCAACTAGTCTATGACAGAAGAGACAAGACCATACAGTGGAAGAAAGATAGTCTCTTCAATAAATAGTGTTGGGAAAACTGGACGGTTACATGTAAAAATGAAATTATGAAATTTGTCTGTCCTTTTGTCTTTTGAGGGCTGCACCTGCAGCATATGGAGGTTCCCAGATAGGGGTCCAGTTGGAGCTATAGCCGCCAGCCTCCACAAGGGCCACAGCAACATGGGATCTGAGCAGCATCTGTGCTGTGACCTACATCACAGCTCACAGCAATGCCAGATCCTTAACCCACTGAGTGAGGTGAGGGATCAAACCTTCATCCTCATGGATGGTAGTTATGTTCGTTAATTGTTGAGTCACCACAGACACACCTAAAAATGAAATTAGAACACTCTATAACATCATGCACAAAAATAAACCCAACATGGATGAAAGATATAAACATACGACCAGATACTATAAGTCTCCTAGAGGAAAACATAGGCAGAACATTCTTTGACATAAATCATAGAAATTTCTTGTTTGATCCACCTCTTAGAATAATGAAAATTAAAAAAATAAGTATACAAATGGAGCCTAAGTAACCTTAAATGATTTTCCACAGCAAAGGAAACCATAAATAGAATGAAAAGCCAGCCCAAAGAATGGGAGAAAAATCTTTGCAAATGATGCAACTGACAAAGGATTAATCCCCAAAATATATATTAAAAAATTCATGCAGCTTTATGTCAAAAAAAATCCAACACAAAAAAATGGACATAGACAATTCTCCAAAGAAGACAGACAGGTGGCCAAAAAACACATGAAAAGATGCTCAACATCACTAATTTTTAGAGAAATGGAAGTCAAAACTACAACGAGTTACCACCTCACATCAGTCAGAGTAGCCATCAAAAAATCTCCAAACAATAAATCCTGGCGAGGGTATGGAGGAAAGGGAACACTCCTACACTATTGGTGGGAGGGAAAATTGGTGCAAGTACTATACAGGACAGTATGGAAATTCCTTAAAAAAAGAAATCTAAAACTACCATATGATCCCACTCCTGGGCATCTATACAGAGAAAACCATAAATATACGTGCACCCCAATGTTCATCACAGCAATCTTTACAATAGCTAAGACATGGAAGCAATCTAAATGTCCATGAACAGAGGAATGGATAAAGAGGATGTTGTATATATACACAATGGAATATAACTCAGCCATTAAAAAACATGAAATAATGCCATTTGCAACAACATGGATGGATCTAAAGATTATCATACCGAAAGAGTTGATGCATACAAAGAAAAATATCATATAGCATGTATATATGGAATAAAAATGATACAAAATACCTTATTTATGAAACAGAAACAAACTGTCAGATTTAAAAGCAATTTTATAGTTACCAAAGGGAAAACCACTGGGGGGGATTGGGAGGGTGGGAATACCATACACACACTACTGTATAAAATAATTGATTAACAAAAACCTACTGGATTTCCCATTGTCGCTCAGCAGGTTAAAAACCCGGCTAGCATCCATGAGGATGTGGGTTCGATTCCTCGCCTCACTCAGAGGGTTAAGGATCTGGCATTGCCATGAGCTATGGTGTAGATCACAGACGCAGCTCATATCCTACATTGCTGTGGATGGGGCATAGGCCAGCAGCTGCAGCTTTGATATGACTTCTATCCTGGAAACTTCAATATGCTACAGGTGCAGCCTTAAAAAGAAAAAATTTAAAAAATAAAAAGAACCTCATTCTAGAAGGTGGATCAAACAAGATGTTCCTGTGATTCATGTCAAAGAGCATTCTGCCTATGTTTTCCTCTAGGTGTTTTACAATATCTGGCCTTATTTTTAGGTCTTTAATCCATTTCGAGTTTATTTTTGGGTATGGTATTAGAGTTCTAACTTCATTCTTCTACATGCAGCTTTCCAGTTTTTCCACCATTACTTTTTGAAGAGACTATCTTTCTTCCACTCTAAGTTCTTGTCCCCTTTGTCATACATTAGTTCGCCAAATGTGCTTGGGCTTTTTTCTGGGCTTTCTACCTTTCCATTGATCTATATTTCTGTTTTTGTGCCAGTACCATAGTGTTTGGTTTTTTTTTAACTATTTTTATTATAGTTGATTTACAGTGTGGTTCCAATTTCTGCTGTACAGTAACGTGACCCAGTCACAAACATACACACACACATATATATGTATATATGTGTATATATACATTCTTTTTCTTACACTATCTCACAACACGTTCTATCCCCAGAGCTTGGATATAGTTCCCTGTGCTGTACAATCAGATATCATTCCTTATCCATTCCCAGTGTAACAGTTTGTATCTACTAACCCCAAAATTCCAGTCTATCTCCCTTCCTCCCTTCCCACGTGGCAACCACTAGTCTGTTCTCTATGTCAGTGAGTCTCTTTGTTTCATAAATAAGTTCATTTATGCCATGTTTTACTATTTATTTTTTAATTTGTTTTACTAGTTGTTTTATTATTTTAATAGTTATTTCCCCAATACAATTTTTTATGCTGTACAGCATGGTGTCCCAGTTACACATATATGTACACATTCTATTTTTGCACATTATCATGCTCCATCATAAGTGACTAGACATATTCCCAGTGCTACAGAGCAGGATCTCATAGCTAACCCATTCCAAAGGCAATAGTTTGTATATATTAACCTCAAGCTCCCCAACCACTGCACTCCCTCCTCCTCGGCAACCTGTTTTAGATTAAACATGTAAGTGATATCATATGACATTTCTTGTTCTCTTTCTCACTTATTTCTCTTAGTATAACAGTCTCTATTTCCATCCAAGCTTCTGTAAATGGCATTGTTTTGTTCCTAAAAGTCATCTATTCTTTTGTTCCTAAAAGTCATGTTTTCTTCTCATTGTCAAGCTTCTTTGATGGTCCTCACAGAACATATGAAAAATACATTTCCAGAGTGGTCATCTTTTTGTGTTTCTCATTCTGAAAAAGTGATGGGTTTATGCTTTTATGGACTAGTAATTATGTGCACAAACTTCAGCTTCCAGCACTCCAGAATCCTCCCCCAACTATTAGCATGTGGTTAGTGGTTTTCATTCTTGAAAAAAAAATAGGAATAAATCCATGCTGTCACAGAGATAGTCCAACAAATTATCTCTGCAATAATTGCGTCCAGGCTTTTGGTTTTTGCTGGACTATGCATAAGTGTATTGCTAAAGATGCATTAAAATATGTTAATATTTTTAAGTCTCCTCTGCATCAGGAAAGTACTATGTGAATCTGACTTGAGACATCGTATCATCTGAGGGATGGGTTGTCTTATGGAAGTTTTATTTATTTAATTTTATTTTTAATTAATTGATTAATTAAAATTTCTCTTGTACAGCATGGTGACCCAGTTACACATACATGTATACACTCTTTTTCTTAAATTATCATTCTCTATCATAAGTGACTAGACATAGTTCCCAGTGCTACACAGTCAGATCTCATGTCTAATCCATTCCAAAGGCAACAATCTGCATCTATTAACCCCAAGCTCCCAAATTATCTCACTCCCACCCCTTCCACTTTGGCAACCACAAATCTATTCTCCAAGTCCATGATTTTCTTTTCTGTGGAAAGTTTCCTTTATGCTGTATATTAGATTCCAGTTATCAGTGATATCATATGGTATTTGTCTTTGTCTTTCTGACTCATTTCACTCAGGATGAGATTCTCTAGTTCCATCCATGTTGCTGCAAATGGCATTATGTCATTCTTTTTATGGCTGAGTACTATTCCATTGTGTATATATACAAAATATATTCCTAATACAATCATCTGTCAAGGGACATTTGGGTTGTTTCCATGTCTTGGCTATTGAGAATAGTGCTGCAATGAACATGTGGATGCATGTGTCTTTTAAAGTAGAGATTTGTCTGGATAGATGCCCAAGAGTGGAATTACAGGGACATATGGAAGTTCTACATGTAGATTTCTAAGGTACCTCCATACTGTTCTCAATAGTGGTTGTACCAGCTTCCACTCCCACCAACAGTGCAGGAGGGTTCCCTTTCTCCACACCCCCTCCAGCATATGTTATTTGTGGACTTATTAATGATGGCCATTCTGACTGGTGTGTGGTGGTATCTCATGGTAGTTTTGATTGGCATTTCTCTTATAATCAGGGATGTTGAACATTTTTTTCATGTGCTTATTGGCCATCTGCATATCTTCCTTGAAGAAATGTCTATTCAATTATTTTTCCCATTATTCCATTGGGTTTTTGTCTTTTTTGCTGTTGAATTGGATAAGTTGCTTGCGTATTTTAGAGACGAAGCCCTTGTCCGTTGCATCATTTGAAAAAATTTTATCCCATTCTGGAAGTTGTCTTTTTGTTTTCTTTTTGGTTTCCTTTGCTGTGCAAAAGCTCGTCAGTTTAATTAAATCCCATTGGTTTATCTTTGCCTTTATTTCTGTTGCTTTGGGAGACTGACCTGTGAAAATATTCATCAGGTTGATGTCAGAGAATGTTTTGCCTATATTCTCTTCCAGGAGTTTGATGGTATTTTCTCTTATATTTAAGTCTTTAAGACATTTTGAATTTATTTGGTTTATGGTGTGAGGGTG
This sequence comes from Phacochoerus africanus, assembly GCF_016906955.1. Lineage (NCBI taxonomy): Eukaryota > Metazoa > Chordata > Mammalia > Artiodactyla > Suidae > Phacochoerus > Phacochoerus africanus. The sequence goes on along the minus strand of NC_062545.1, from coordinate 264,775,603 downwards.
TGTTCTAGTTTCATTGCTTTGCATGCAGATGTCCAGTTTTCCCAGCAATTTTTGCTGAATAGGCTTTCTTTTTTCCATTTTATGTTCTTGCTTCCTTTGTCAAAGATCGATTGACCATAGATGTCTGGGTTTATATCTGTGTTCTCTATTCTGTTCCATTGGTCTGTATGTCTGTTTTGATACCAGTATCACAGTGTCTTGATGACTGTGGCTTTGTAAAATTGCCTGAAGTCTGGGAGAGTTATGCCTCCTGCTTGGTTTTTGTTTCTCAGGATTGCTTTGGCAATGTAAATTCCATGTAAAATTTTGGATTGTTTGTTCTAATTCTGCGCAAAATGTCCTGAGTAATTTGATAGGGATTTCATTGAATCTGTAGATTGCTTTGGGTAGTATGGCCATTTTTATATTAATAATTTTTCCAACCCAGGAGCATGGAATATCTTTCCATTGTTTACAACTTGTTTCATTTCTTTGATTTATGTTTTATAGTTCTCAGCATATAAGTCTTTTACCTCCTTTGTCATGTGTATTCTCAGGTAATAAATTTTTGTGGTGAAGATTTATTTTTATTTTTTTCTGTATTTTTAGGGCTACACCTGGGTCATATGGAAGTTCCCAGGCTGGGGATCTAATCAGAGCTACAGCTTCAAGCCTACACTAGAGCCCCAGCAATGCCAGATCTGAGCCTCATCTGTGACCTATACCACAGCTCATGGCAATGTGGAATCCTTAAGTCACTGAGAAAGGCCAGGGATATAACCCTCAACCTCAAGGTTCCTAGTTTGTGTCATTTCCACTGCACCATGATGGGAAACCCCTGGAGTGCAATTTGACAAGTTACTATGTATTTTTTTTTGTCTTTTTGTCTCTCTCTCTCTCTTTTTTTTTTTTTAGGGCCCCACCCGAAGCATATGGAGGTTTCCAGGCTAGGTGTCTAATTGGAGCTACAGCTGCTGGCCTATGACAGAGCCACAACAATGCCAGATCCAAGCCCTGAATTGAACCTAAACCACAGCTCATGGCAATGCCATATCCTTAATGCACTGATCAAGCCCGAGGATCTAACCTGAAACCTCGTGTTTCCTAGTCGGACTCATTTCTGCTGTGCCATGGCAGGAACTCTGGTATTATATTTTTGTATTCCTTTTCTAATATTTCATTGTTACTATAAAGAAATGCAACTGATTTCTGAATGTTAATCTTATATCCTGCTACTTTGCTGAATTTGTTCATCAGTTCAAGTAGTTTTGGGGTGGAGTCATTAGGGTTTTCTACATATAGTATCATGTCGTCTGCAAACAGTGACAGTTTGATCTCTTCTCTGCCTCTTTGGATGCCTTTTATTTCTTTGGTTTGTCTGATGCTGTGGCTAGGACTTCTAATACTATGTTGAATAACAGTGGCATGAGTGGTCATCCTTGTCATGTTCCAGGTTTTAGTGGGATTGCTTTCAGCTTTTCTCCATTGAGTATTATATTTGCTGTGGGTTTGTCATAAATGGATTTGATTATGTATGCATGTTCCATATACACCTACTTTGGTAAGAGTTTTTATCATGAATGGATATTGGTATTTGTCAAATGCTTTTTCTGCAACTATTGAGATGATCATGTGGTTTTTGACTTTTCTTTTGTTAATATGGTGTATGACCTTGATTGATTTGCATATGTTGAACCATCCTTGTGACCCTGAGATGAATCCCACCTGGTCATAGTGTATGATCTTTTTTATATGTTGCTGGACTCGGCTAAATTTTGTTGAGAATTTTTTCATCTATATTCATCAAAGATATTAGCCTGTAGTTTTCTTTTTTGGTGGTATCTTTGTCTGGTTTTGGAATTAGGGTGATGGTGGTGTCATAGAATATCTTTGGGAGTTTTCCTTATTCTTCAACATTTTGGAAGAGTTTAAGTAAGATGGGTATAAGTTTCTCTTTGTTTGCTGTAATTTGCTATAAAGCCACCTTGTCCTGGACTTTCATTTGTAGGGAGTGTTTTTATGACATATTCAATTTCATTTCTAGTGATTGATCTCTTCAGTTGATCTATTTCTTCTTGATTCAGTTTTGGCAGGCTGTAAGACTTTAGAAAGTTGTCCATTTCTTCTAGGTTGTCAAATTTGTTGGCATATAATTGTTCCTAGGATTCTCTCATGTTTTTTGTATTTCTGTAATATCTGTTGTGATTTTTCCTTTTTCATTTATTATTTTGTTTATTTGGGGTTTTTTCTCTCCTCTTCTTGGTTGCGCTAGCCAGAGATTTGTCAGTTTTATTTACCTTTTCAAAGAACAAGTTCTTGGTCTTATTGATTTTGTCTATTGTTTTTTGAATCTCTATTTTATTGATTTCCTCTTTTATCTTTATGATTTCCTTCCTTCTGCTGATGTTAGGTTTTATTTGTTCTTTTTCTAATTCACTTGGGTGCTGGGTTAAGTTGTTGATTTGAGATTTTTCTTCATTTTCGAGGAAGGCCTGTATTTCATGAATTTCCCTCTAAGTATTGCTTTTGCAGTGTCCCAAATATTCTGAGTGGTTCTGTCTTCATTATCATTTGTCTCGATATGTTTTTAATTTCCTTATTGGTTTCCTCATTGACCCATTGGTTTTTTAGTAGCATGTTGTTTAGTCTCCATGTAGTAGGTTTTTCCTCATTTCTTTCCCTATGGCTGATTTCTAGTATCATGACATTGTGATCAGAGAAGATACTTGAAATTTCTCTACTCTTAAAATTGTTGAGGTCAGCTTTGTGCCCCAATATGTGATCAGTTCTTGAGAATTTTCCATACCCACTTAAGAAGAAAGTATATTCTGCTTTTTTTGGATGTAATATCCTGAAAATGTCAATTAAGTCTCCCTTTTCTATTGTTTCCTTTAGGATCTCTGTTGCCTTATTGATTTTCTCTCTAGACATTCTGTCCATTGATGTGAGTGGGTTGTTAAATCTTCTACCATGGTTTTATTCCCATCAATTTCTCCTTTTAAGTCTGTTAGTAATTGTTGGAGGTATCTGAGCGTGGCTACATTTGTGGCATGTGTATTGACAATTGTAATATCCTCTTCTTGTGTGGATCCATTAACCATTATGTAGCGTCCTTCTTTGTCTTTCTTTATGGCCTTCTTTTTAAAGTCTATTTTGTCTGATATGAGTATTGCAACTCCTGCTTTCCTGTCTTGTCCATTGGCATGAAATATCTTTTCCCATCCCCTCACTTTCAATCTCTAAATGTCCTTTGCCCTAAGGTGATTCTCTTGAAGGTAGCAGATTGAAGGGTTTTGTTTTTAATCCAACCTGCTACTCTGTGTCTTTTGATTGTAGCAGTCAGTCCACTGACATTTAAGGTGATTATTGATAGATATGTATTTATTGCCATTTTAAAACTTGTTTTCCAGTTGACTATATGTTTCTCTTCTGTTCTTTTTTTTTTTTTTTTGGTTGGATGGTTTCCATTTATTTTATGCTTGAGTACTTTTCTTTTCCATTTTTGTGAATGTAATGTTTGTTTTTGATTTGTGGTTGCCCTGTTTTTTAGGTATTTTAACCCTTTCATATTTAGCCTGATAGTCATATAGGCTCAAACATGTCATAAAATAAAAAAGAACCTATATTTTCTTACTTTCCTTCTCCACTTTGTATGATTTTGATGTCTTTTATTAACATCTTCATTTTTAGATCTGTATGCTGCCTTCGTCAATGATTGCTTCCCAATTGTAGTTTCCTCCATCCTAATTCTTCTTGCCTTTTTTTTTTTTCAATTTAGAGAAGCCCTTTCAGTATTTCTTTTAGAATGGGTTTAGTATTGCTGTACTCTTTTAGCTTTGTTTGTTGGACAAAATCGTTATTTCCCCTTCTATTTTAAATGATGTCCTTGCTGGATAGAGTATACTAGTTTGAAATTTTTTTTTTCCTTTCAGAACTTTAAATATATCTTGCCACTCTCTTCTGGCCTATAGTGTTTCTGTAGATAAATCAGCTGATATCCTTATGAGGGTTCCCTTATAATTAATGATTTACTTTTCTCTTGTTGCCTTAAAATCCTCTCTTTATCTTTAGCTTTTGCCATTTTTCTTATGATATGTCTTGGTGTGGGCCTGTTTGGTTTCAACTTGTTTGAGGCCCTCTGTGTTAGGGTTGGGGTTAGGGTATCTTGATATCAGTATCCTATATATTTGGAAAGTTTTCAGCCATAATTACTTCAAATATATTTCCAATCTCCTTTTCTTTTTCTTCTTCTTCTGGAATTCCTATTATGCATCAATTGGCCCACTTTATATTTTCCCATAAGTCTCTCATATTGTTTTCATGTTTTTTCAGTTGGTTTTCTGTCTGCTGTCCTGATTAAGTGATTTCCATTATTCTATCTTCCATGTCACTATTTCCTTCCTCTGTATTATTCATTCTGGTCTTGATTGCCTTTAGCTCAGTTTGCATCTCTGCAAATGAATTTTCTTGTTTTTTCTTGGCTCCTCCTTAAATTTTCTACTTCCATGCTAAAGGAATCTGCATTACTATTCATAGACTCTCTTAATTCCTTCAGTATTTTTACTATCTGCCTTTTGAACTCAAAATCTGTCAAATGCAGTTATCTGTTTCATTGTTGACTGCTTTAGGTGAATTCTCCTGTTCCTTAAACTGGGAATGGTCATTGAGCTTCTTCATCTTGCTTGTGTTTTTATTTTTCTGTGAGTTTGGGGAAACCAAACTGTAGTCTTGTAAGTCTACTTCTATGCCAGGGGACCCCTTTGTATTTTTTGGGGGGGTTATTATTTATTTTTGGTGTGGGAGTTTGGATATTTGATGTCTGTTTCTTCAGAGTGAGCAGACTGTTATCCCCAGTATGCTCAGAATGTTTTCATAGAGAAGGAGGCAATGGGTAGGGCCAGAAGTCAGTTCCTGTTCGTTAGGCTCTCAACCCAGCAGCAAGGACCTGCAAGAAGTTGGCAGTCCTAGTTGCAGGACCCTGGGTAGTGGTAATGAGATCTAGGGGGATCTGCAATGTGACCAGGGCATTTGGCAGTAGCAACAGCAGGTTGCATGAATTCCCAGGGGAGTGAGAGCAACAATAGCTTTGGGTTCAATTGCAATGCCCACCTCTGAGGTGATTACAACCCCAGGTGGTGACTGTTCAGGGACCCCTAGTGGTAGTGGGCCGTGACCACCTCTGGAGTCAGTGATAACTGTGGTGGTTTTCCCCCTGCCACCTGGAGACCTTGAATGAATCAACCCTTCTCACTTAGCCCACATAGGAGGTGCTGTACAGGCGCTCCTATATGCAGAATTCTGGGAAGTGACAGAGATCAGGCATGTGGGTACTTCCTGGAGCATTTAGTAGTGGCAGCAGCAGGGCCGGTGTGTTCCCAGGGGTGCAAAAGCAACAATAGGTGGTGTTCAGTCACAATGCCTTCCTGTGTGGTGCCCTTGAGGTGAATGGGGCCACAAGTGGTGTTTGTTCATGGACCCATAGTGGTAGCAAGCCAATCCCATCTCTGGAGCCAGAGATAACCACAGTGGATTGCCCCCACCTCCTGTAGACCATGCCAGAAGTACTTCATCCTGCTTAGCCCCTACAGGAGGTGCTGCACAACCTGCCCCTAGTTGTAGGTTCCTGGGAAGGGACAGCAATTAAGCATCTGGGCACTGCACAGAGCATTTGGCTGTGCCAGCAGCAGGGCGGGTTTGCTCTCAGGGGAGTGAAAGCAACAAGAGGAGGTGTTCTGTCACAATGTCTTTCTCTGTGGTGCCCTGTGAGGTGGTTGGGGCTGCAAGTGATTTTTGGTCACGTATCCTCAGTGGCAGTGGGCAACACACACTTTTGGAATCAGAGATAACTGTGGTGGTTTGCCCCCCACCACCTGCAGACCATGTAAGAAGCACCCTGTCGCACTTATCCCACACAGGATGTGCTGCACCAGCTGCCCCTAGTTGTAGGGTCTTGGAACGAGACAGTGGCCAAGTGTCTGGCCACCAACCAGTGCATTTGGCAGTGGCATCTGCAGGGCAGGTGTGTTCCCAGGGGAGTAAGAGAAACAGTGTGTGGTGTGTGGTTGCAGTGGCCTCTTTTTTTTTTTTATTTTTTGGCCAACCCCTGAGGTGACTGGGGTCACAGATGGAGCCCACTGACAGGCCCCAGTGTTGGCCAGCCTCACCTCCCTCTGGCCTCTGAGATGCCTGCTGCATTTTGTCTCTGCCACCTGTAGATCCTGCAAGAGGCACCATGTCACACTTAGCCCCCTGATGCCCTTAGCCCATATAAGAGGTGTCTGGCTACTGGTAACCTGCACAAGTGCCCAATCTCCCCTAAAGTAGTAAGAGGCTTCTGTCTGCCCATAGTCTGTGCCAGAGCCACCCTGCCCTCTGAGATCCAGCAGGCATGCACACTCAGTGGTGCAGGGAGTTTCCTATGGCATCTGCCCTTCCTCCTCTCACCCTCCCCAACAATGGCAACTTGCTTCTCCTGATGGTCTGGACCTCTTCCCAGGTTCCCTCTGCCCTGACATTCCCCCCCCCCTCAGCCCATGGCATACCCCACCCCTGTCTGTGGTGCTCTGCTTCTTAGCCCCTCAGGCTGTCCCCACACATCCAGCAGTCATCTCCCTGGGACTGACCTGCAGAGCCTAAGTCTCAGTGCCCAGCCCCATCCAAGAGTCTCAAGCTGTGCTGTCCAGGCTGGTGGTTCAGATTATCTGTGTGGCTCTCACTTGGCTTTGCTCTTCTCAGTCCAGCTGATGTGTTTTCTCAGCGACTTTGAGGTCTCTCTGACTCAGCTGATCTTTCCGTCAGTTAGGTGGCTACCCAGGATGTGGGTTCTTCTTCTCCTTCACAGCTCCCTCTTGGGAATGCCAGTCCTGTCCTGATTCTTTTTCTCTCTCTGTTTTTCTTGTGTTTTCCCAGTTATGTCAAGAGCTTCTTGCCCTTTTGGGAGATGTAAGTTCTACTTCCAGTTCAGCTGATGTTCTGTGCGTGTTGTTTTACTTGTAGATGTGTTTTTTCGATGTGTTTGTGGGAAGAGATGAGCATGACTTCTTACTCCTCTGCCGTCTTGCTCCTGATCTAATTTTCAAATGTTTTGTTTGGAATTTTGAAACTTGATAGACTTGTCTTTGATTTTCTTTTCCTGTCATGTACCTGTCAGAATTTGATATTAGGAGTATGCTTGGCTTATAAAAACCATTACAAACTGTTTCCTCTTTTACTATTCTGGCGAAGAATTTGTGTAAGACTGCAGTTATTTCTTCCTTAACTGCAAGAATTCATCAGTTAAATCTTTGGTGACTTGATAGTGCCATTTGGGTAATATCTGATAATGGATTCCATTTCTTTAGTAGATATCAAGCTATTCAGATGTTTTATTTTGTGAGCTTTTATATAGTTTTATTTTTGAAGCATTTGTCCATTTTACTAAAATATTGAAATTTATTAGCTTTAAGTTGCTCATAATAGCCTTGTATTGTCTTTATATTAAAAAAATCAGGGCTGTGAAAACCACAAATAAAAATTAATGAATATTTACACGTGTATATATTCATGTAGTCAGTGTACAGATAAAAATCTAGGACATTTCTATCACCCCAGTTGTCCCCTATAATACTCCAATGGTAAATAGTATCTATTTATTTATTTATTTTATTTTGATTTTTAGGGCTGCACCTGCAGTGTATGGAGATTCCTAGGCTAGGGGTCTAATCAGAGCTACAGCTGATGGCCTATGCCTCAGCCACAGCAGTGCAGAATCCGAGCTGCACCTGCAACCTACACCACAGCTCATGGCAATGCCAGATCCTCAACCCACTGAGGGAGGCCAGGGATTGAACCCACAACCTCATTGTTTCTAGTCGGATTCATTTCTACTGCACCACAATTGGAACTCCTTTATATTTATTGATTAAATTAATTTTGACACCTATCCAGAAAGAAAATTCTGGCTTAGATAGTTTCACTGTTTAATTTTCTCAATCATTTAAAGAAAAATTAAAGTTAACTTTTTGTCTATAGTAATAGACAAAAAGGTAGCAGTTAATTAATTTTATGAAGATAGGAAAAATTGACAAAAAATAAAATTACCATTTTAATAACCCAAATCTGTTCCAAGTATCTATCTTTGTGTAACAAACTACCCCCAAATTAGTGACTTTAAACGACTACATTTATTTTGCTCATCTCCAGCTCAGGTAGGGCTTGGTTTGAATAGCTCATCCCTGCCCCTAGTCACCTTGGTGACTAGGAGGCTGTGGTATGGACCATCTTTAGGATGCTTACACAATATCTTTTGGTTGATGCTGAATATTGGCTGGGACTTTAGCTAGGCCTGTTGGCTAGAATGCCAATATATCACCTCTCTGAGTAGTCTAGGCTCTCTCACAACGTGATGGATGACTTCCAAAGTCAAGTTTCCAGGTGTTCAACATCATGCATTGCAGGGAGCCAAGGAGATGCAGGGACTCGAGGAAGGGACCTTGCCTGATGGCAGAAAAACCCAAAGGCAGGTTTCTAACCAAGGAAGGGAGCTCACCTGAGTGGTGAAATCTGAAGGTGGGCTTCTGGTCAGGATAGAAGCCTGTTTGTATGGTAAAAAACCGAGGGCAGGCTGAGGCCTTCCTGTAGGGTGCAATCCGAGGGCGGCCTCAGGTTACACAGCTCTCATATTGATGTTAATGGGGAAAAATTGGGGCTTTCCAGGCAAAACAATTTCCATGTTTGCACCAGAGAACATGGATTGTTTCTTGGGTGACCTAGTCTTTCCTGTTGTTTTATTTTTTATTCAGTTTTTTTCCTCAGTCTTTCCTGATTATTTATTTATTATTTTTATTTTCCATTTTTATTCTCCTGTGGTGATTTGTGATTTAACAAAATTACAACAATAATATAACAAGAATTTCATCCTGAAGGACTTTCCCCTATTTAAATCCAACTTAGTTAAAACATAGTGTTTATCTACTAACTAGTTATGCAGTAAACTTTAGAGTTAGGATTTTAATGAGGTTCATAGAAGTTAGACACATATTATTCTTGATCAAAAGAAACCTAGCTGTGAGTTTTGTCCTCGATTTTAGAAGCTTTTAGTGATTTGTATTTTCTCACACTGTCTCTCTGCCAAGGACACTTTGAAGATAGACACTAGTCTGAAGGAAAGAATTGTTATGTGGCCTCTTCAGTTTGTAAAAATTGGCTGGCCATGGGATGGTTTGTTCTGGGTCTTCTCTCTCCCACATGATATGTTGTGACTGTTTGTCCTTAAATTGTCCTCACTAAATTTAGTTAAGTTGAAGATTTTAGAACATGACAAATTGCTGCTGTACCATGTGATTAAAAAACAAAATCTAAAAGTTGACCAATGTACTTTTAACACTATGATGTAATCTGTAGTTAGAAACTATCTATATAATCAACCACTTATGCCAATAAAATATGAGCAGTCCAGCGCCCTGAAAGAAGGGACAAAGAGGCTGTCTTCCTTGCATTTGCTGACACCATCTGTCTCCTTCAGGGAGTGCACTCCCTGGCTGCTAGAGCTGGCCTCCAGCAATTCATTATCTGGACAATGTAAATTCGTAATCTTAATACATTATTCCTTGAATAGTTAATTTTTTTAAGAAACTAGCAATACCAAGTATTAGCAAGAATATGGGCAACTGAAACTCTCATATATTCCTAGTGGGAATGTAAAATGGTATGACCACTTAAAAAAACTATTTGGAAGCTTCTTATAAAGTAAAACAACATATATTTATCATGTAAACATATATCCATCCAGAGATTCATACATAGATGTTCATAACTGCTTTATGCATAGTAGCCAAAAACTAGTTACAGACCAAATGTTCATCACTGGTAGAGGCAGAAACAAATTATAGCATACTAGTACAACAGAATCCTACCAAGTAATAAAAATAGTGATAAATTGTTGATATATCCCACAACATGGATGAATCTCAAACACTGTGCTGAACAAAAGGAGTCAGATACGAGAGTACATATTCTAAGATGACATTCATTTGACTCTTTGAAAAAGGCAAACCTAACCTATACCTGCAGTATTCAGGGTTCTGGCTGCAAGAGAATGGACTGGGAGGGGGAGATTGGTTGGGATATGGATACAAGGGGACTTTTGGGGACAGTATAATTAGACATATAACATTAATATAATATTTTTAACCAGAAGCTCAAGCATTCTTCAAGAAAATTGTGTCATATGCCACTGAACTGTACTTGTGGATATTGGAAGTTTCTGAACTTCTTTAAAGGAGGAAATTAGGACAAGAATCTTGTTGCAAGGGGTCAGCTATGAGACTATCTATTTACACAGATAGTGCATTTTGGTCATGGACCATAGTTATAAATCAGTACAAATAGCATCAACCCTTAATGCTACTGTTTAAGAAGAGAAAGAAGTAAAGCTTCCAACTTGTTTAATGGGGTCAGAACTGGGCTAATTTGGTCTGTTACATGAGCTGCAGGGAATAAATTGGGAAATTATGACTGTTGGCTCTAACAAGGATCCAGGGAACTCCTTCCCATGATGCCCCGTCTGTATGTGGCCAAAGGAAAGCCCTGTTCATCCCCTCCTGCTATTAGCCTGATGACCCTGTTCCCCATTCAGAGTTGCTTGTTCAGGTTTCAAAATATGAACATAAAATACCTCAAAATTCCTGAAGACCTAGGTTGAGTGGGATCAGAGGACCATGTGCCTCAGATAATCTTAAACACTCTTCTTTCTGGTCTTCTCTGCTCCAGCTGATACAGATAACTGTGATTACTCTGACTTCCCCTTCAGACCTGGCTCTGGCTTGGCTTTGCAGACCTTCACTGAGCTCCTTGGTTACTCATCAGGAATCCTAGCCTCTGCTTCTCACTCTCCCTTCCACACCCAGCATGTGTATTCAACAGCAGATTAGCAATCTGACTTATGCTTCTGCCTACTTGCCATCTGTATGCATTAATCTTGACCCTGAACCTGATTCTGTCTAACCCCTTTACAATGGTTTCCAGGAAGAATCTGAGTCCTTCCCTCCTTCCTCCTGAGTTAAGGACATAGACAGTGCCTTCTATCCAGCAACTAGGGCAGTAGTAAGAAAAGAAACTTGAGACAAATAGTTATGAGCCAGCAGCTCTTGCCTTTGGAACAATCTCTCCATCATGTCCAGGCCAGCTCTTACCTGTTTGCAGATGCAGTAGGTGAAGAAGAAGCAGCAGTAAGTAAAGGGATCTCATCTCATCACCCTGGCCTGGTAGGCAGAGGTTGCCCTGAGTCTCTGGAGCAGCTCATTGTTGTCTCTAAGATGAGGGTTTTCTGAGGTTATTGTCAGGAATAAGGATGAGAAACTCAGGGAAAGGAAAAACACAATGGATATGGCAAGATAAAAATAGCACAAGGCCATTGAGAAGGAAAAAATGACAAAAGCTTAAAAGATGAGCTTATGAGAGAATTCTGGATCTTTTTCTGAGTATTTATGAAACTTTCTGATGTTAACTGGCACCGTAAACTGAATGGCTGCTACAGGAATAGTCTGATCAAGGTAGCACATACTGGCAGAGATAATGAAGGAGAAGCAGCTCCATCCTAAGATAACCTACAGTGCCCTTGAGAGGCTCAATAGGAGTGAGTAGACTTTCTCACTGAAGGCTGGATATTTCAGGAAATCATAGAATCATCTGCTGATCTGTATCACTCTTCTCTTGATGAAATACACAATCATTTGGGTCTTAAGTGTCTATCACCCTGCAGGACATGGTTATTAGAATGTATCCAGTCAGAAGAGACTAACCTTTGTGAGCCATCATATTCTCCATGGAATGATGAAAGGAAAATTAAATTAGCTTGTGTTTTTCTAATATCTTGGAAGAAATTATTTAGTTCTGAGACATGGTCCTCAATTAGTGTAGGGTTCAGATATTCCTCTTGCTAATGGTTGCAGTATTAACTTCAAAATAGGAACAATGTTTCAGTGAATCTTTTATCCTATGTGGGCAAGCTTTTCTTTAGGTGTGGAATTTGAATAGAAATCAGGATTAGGCACATATTTAGATAGATCTGCAAGATACTGATAACAAAAACATAATTTAAAAAGACAACTGGGAGTTCCTATTGTGGTGCAGTAGAAACAAATCCAACTACTATCCATGAGGTTGAAGGTTTGATCCCTGTCCTCATTCAGTGGGTCAGGGATCCAGCATTTCCATGAGCTCTGGATGAAGCTCAGATCCCTCCGTGCCATGGCTGTGGTGTAGGCCGACAGCTGTAGCTCTGATTTTACCCCAGCCTGGGAATTTCCATATGCCTCACGTGCAGCCCTACAAAAAAGCACTAGTTGCAGAGCCTGGATACACTGGGTCTTGTACCATATCTTCCTCTAAAGCATAGCATAAATGCATTCCAATCACTTCACTTCTGAATCTTAGCTTATTCTTCTGTGAATCAAATGGAAGTGTTAAACTAAACGATTTATTCTTAATGTCTAATATGCATCAAAATACTTGGGGGAGAAACTCACTTTAGCTTTTAAATAATAATTGATATATAATCTGGGTATTCTAGAAAATTTAACCCAGAAAAACTGAGTAAGTCTGAGGAGAGTATATTTTTAAAAAGCATCTCACTTGGTTATGATGATGACCAATGTTTGGGGATCTCTAGACCATATGAAGTTATAGGTTCTATCTAGTTCTTGAACCTCATTGTTCTTCTATAAAAAAAATGAGTATACAAGAAGGGAAGGGAAAGGGAGATTAAAGGTGCTAAAACAGGAATATTGAGAAATTAAATGTAAATCAGGTGATATAAAATCACCTTCTCTCTATTGACTGGTGATGCAATTTCTGCCTTCCAATGTTATGAGTTTGAATTCTATCTCAAATATTTACAAGCTGTGGGTGCAAGTGATTTAAGTAAACTTAGCCTCAATTTTCTTCAGTATACAATCTTAAGCATAATACTCTCTACTTGCTACTTTTGTTTAAGGATTAAAATAGACAACCTGTAAGCAGTGCTTAGTTGAGTGCTGTCATACAACAAGTAGCTAGTAAATGTTAGCTATAAGATGATGATGTCCATGACAAAAACTCAAAAGGGGGAAGAAAAGCAGAACATCTTTCTAATTCAGAAGAAAAGATGAGAAAATTAAGGGCAATGAGTCCTTCATATTCCCATCACTCTAAAATGAGACAATTGAAGAGAGGCAAGATGGTGGAAGAGTAAGGGGACACGCTCACCCTCTCCCACAAACACACACACAAACACATCTACAGGTTTAAAATGACTCACACAGAACAGCAATAATTGCTGGCAGAAGAACCTAAACTCCAATAACGGCAAGAATATCATGACATAACTGGGTAAAACAAGAGAAAAGAGGAGAGTGAGAGAAGGGGAATCAGGGCTGGAGGGGCACTCCCAAAAGGGAACTGTGGAGGAGAAAGGGATCCCAAACCTGGGAAAACCACCTACTCAATGGAAAGATCAAACTGAATCAGAGGTATCTCCAGATGCAGAGAAGAGTGCAGCAGTAAGTCTGAGATCTGAAGAGCAGAGTGAGAACCTAACAGATCATCCAAACTACTGGCACAGTCACCAAAAATGGAGATTCTTGGGTGGGGACTGGACACCAAGACCTCAGCTCAGGAGGTTAGTCCCCAGGAACGGGATGGGTTGGGTGGTGCAGAGACTGCTTGGGGAACTAGGAACTGGTCAGTCAGGTTGGCAGGGAAGAGACTGCCCCAGGGGTCTAGGAAGCAGTCTGTTGGATTGGTGGGGCAGAGACTGCCTGGGAGTCTGGAAAGTGGAGCATCGAGGGTGGAGGGAGCAATACACTAAGGCTGGGGAGCGGAAAGCCCATATCAGAGAGAACCTGGCAGAAGAGCTGAATCTGCAGGAGAGACATGGTGCCAGTGTTGGGGAGGGTAGAGGAGAAGGGGTGGGCTGCCATAGAATACTCCCCACACCACAGTGAGCTCATGTGCCTGTCAGCTATCAGAAAGCTGTGCTTCCCAGTGCATCCCCCTTCCCTCTACCCAATGCTTGCATGCCTGAACTGAGACTGCCTGCTGTCCCAAAGGGCTGGCCTCACCATTTGTGGGAAGCTGACCACCGCAGGGGCTTTCCCTGCCCTGGCCTCCCTGCGCTCTAGAGGGGTTACACCCCTGTAGAGCAGCACCCAGCACCACCAGGCCCCTGGAAATGGACCACAGCCCAGAAAAGCTAGAACAAGCTCAGTCCAGCCATGAAATATCTGCCTCCATTGCAGAGTGGTCCTGCCAATTTAGCTGCCCAAGGAAAGATCCTCTTGGGCTCTCAGTGGCCCAGCTAGCCACTCTCACACTCAGAGGGTGCTGCACTCCTGTGGAATAGCTGCCCAGCACTGCCATCCCACTGCAAGAGCCCCCTGCAGCCCAGAAAAGCTAGAACAAGCTTGGCCAGGCCATGCAAAATCTGCCTCCATTCTGAGGTGGTCCTGCCAATTCAGCTGCCCTGGGGAAGAGTCCTTTGGGTTCTTAGTGGCCCAGCCAGCTGCTCCCACCCTTGAAGGGTGCTGCACTCATGTGGAACACCTGCCCAACACTGCCAGCCCACTGCAAGAGCCTACTGCAGCCCAGAAAAGTGAAAACAAGTTTGGCCTGGCTGTGCAAGACCTGCCTCTATTCTGAGGCGGTCCTCCCAAATCCGGCTGCCCTGGGGAAGAGCCCCTTGAGTTCTTAGAGACCCAGCTATCTGCTCCCACCATCAGGGGGTGGATCACTCCTGTAGAACAGGTGCCCAGCACTTTTAGCTGCCTGGAAGAGCCCCACAGCCCAGTAACACCAGAGCAAGCTCTGCCCAGCTGTGTGCAATATGCTTCCACCTCGGTGCAGACATCCCAGTCCTGTCTGCTCGCAGGAAGTCCTCCTTTGCTCCAGAGAGAACATGTCATCCCTTCCCACTCTGCTTCAAAGAAGACTGACAAACAATACCAGGCCTCAGGAAACATTCCATGGCAGTGACAAGGCAAACCCTGCCTGGCAATGGAGAGTACAACTCCCCTAGGAAAAAGAAAACTACAGGCAAGATGAAGAAGCTGAGAAATCACCCCCAGTCAATCCAAAAGAAGATGTCACCTAAAGCACTCAACAATGAAACAGATCTCTGCATTCTGATGGACTTGGAGTTCAAAAGGGAAATAGTGAAAATCCTGAGGGAATTAAGAGAAGATAGGAACAGTAATGCAGATGGCCTCAGAAAGGAACTAGAAAATATAAGGAGGAGCCAAGAAAAACTAGAAAATTAATTGGCAAAGATACAAACTGAACTAAGGGCAGTAAAAATCAGAATGAATAATGCAGAAGAACGAATTAGTGATGTGGAAGATAGAATAATGGAAATTACCCAAAAAGGACAGCAGACAGAAAACCAAATCAAAAAACTGGAAAGCAATATAAGAGACCTATGGGATAATATAAAGCAGGCCAATCTACGCATAATAAGAATTGCAGAAGGAGTAGAAAAAGCTAAGGGGTGGAAAAATATTTGAAGAAATTATCACTGGAAACTTCCCAAATCAAAAGGATACTGAGTTCAAGATACAGGAAGCATAGAGGGCCCCAAAATAGTTATACCCAAATAGAACCACACCAATACACATTATAATAAAAATGGGAAAAGTTAATGATAAAGAGAGGACCCTAAAGGCAGCAAGAGAAAAGCAGAATGTTACCTACAAGGGAACCCCTATAAGGTTATCAGCTGATTTCTCTACAGAAATTCTACAGGCCAGGAGGGAATGGCAAGAGATATTTAAAGTGCTAAAAGGAAAAAATATGCAACCTAGAATACTCTATCCAGCAAGAATATCATTTAAAATAGAAGGGGAAATAAAATTTTTTCCAACAAACAAAAACTAAAAGAATACAGCAACACAAAACCCAGGCTAAAAGAAATACTGAAAGGGCTTCTCTAAACCAAAAAGAAAGGAAGGAAAGGGAAGAAAAAAGAAAAAAAAAAGAGGAAGAGCTAGGATTGAGGAAACCACAATCAGAGAGCTGTCAAATAAGCCAGCATACAGATTTAATCATGAACATGTTTCAAACACCCTCACACCATGCAAAGAAATAAACTCAAAATGACTGGAAGACTTAAATATAAGGTGGGACACCATCAAACTCCTACAAGAGAACATAGCCAAAAAACTCTCTGATATCAACAACATAAATATTTTCTCAGGTCAATCTCCCAAAGCAAGAGAAATAAGAGCAAAAATAAACCCATGGGACCTCATCAAACTAAAAGCTTCTGCACAGCAAAGGAAACCCAAAAGAAAACAAAAAGACAATTTACAGAATGGGAGAAAATAGTTTTGAATGATGCAATGGAAAAGGGCTTAATCTCTAGAATATATAAACAACTTATACAACTCAACAGCAGGAAACCCAATCAATCAATGGAAAAACTGGCAAAGACCTGAAAAGACTGTTCTACGAGGAAGATATACAGATGGCCAGCAAACACAGGAAAAAATGCTCAACATCGCAGATTATAAGAGAAATGCAAATCAAAACTACCATGAGATACCACCTCACACCAGTCAGAATGGCCATCATTAATAAGGCCACAAATAACAAGTACTGGAGGGGGTGTAGAGAAAAGGGAACCCTCCTGCACTGTTGGTGGGAATGGAAACTGGTACAGACACTATAGAGAACAGTATGGAGGTACCTTAGAAATCTACACGTAGAACTTCCATATGTCCCTGTAATTCCACTCTTGGGTATATATCCGGACAAAACTCTCCTTAGAAGAGACACATGCACCTACATGTTCATTGCAACACTATTCATAATAGCCAGGACATGGAAACAACCCAAATGTCCATCGACAGAGGATTGGATTAGGAAGAAGTGTTGTATATATACACAATGGGATACTACTCAGCCATAAAAAAGAATGACATAATGCCATTTTCAGCAACATGGATGGAACTAGAGACTCTCATACTGAGTGAAATGAGCCAGAAAGACAAAGACAAATACCATATGGTATCACTTATAACTGGAACTAATATACAGCACAAATGAAATTTTCCACAGAAAAGAAAATCATAGACTTGGAAAATAGTCTTGTGCCTGCCCAGGGGGAAAGGTAGGGAGTGGGAAGTATCGGGAGCTTGGGATTACTGGATACACCTTGGAATGGTTTTACAAGGAGATCCTGTTGAATAGTATCAATAACTATGTCTAGATACTTATATTGCAACAGAACATAGGGTGTGGAAAAATGTATACATGGAAGAGTAACTTGGTCCCCATGTTGTACAGTAAAAAAAAAATTAAAATAATGCCATTTATAGCAACATGGATGGAACTAGAGAATCTCATGCTGAGTGAAATGAGTCAGAAAGACAAATACCATATGATATCACTTATAACTGGAATCTAATATCCAGCACAAATGAACATCTCCTCAGAAAAGAAAATCATAGACTTGGAGAAAAGACTTGTGGCTGCCTGATGGGAGGGGGAGGAAGTGGGAGGGGTCAGGAGCTTGAGCTTATCAGACACAAGATAGAATAGATTTACAAGGGGATCCTGCTGAGTAGCATTGAGAACTTTGTCTAGATACTCATGTTGCAACAGAACAAAGGGTGGTGGAAAAAAATGTAATTGTAATGTATACATGTAAGGATAACTTGATCCCCTTGCCTTACAGTGGGAAAATAAAAAAAACAATAATAATAAAATAATAAAACAAGAAAATAAAATTAAATTAAATTAAAAAAATAAAATGACATAATGCTGAAAGTTTTAAAATAAATTTTGTATGGACTGAGGGCTATGGAGAGAATATAAGTTGTCACTCATCTCCGTCCACTCGTGTCTCCATAATGCTGCAAAGATGAGACTGATTAGGGCTATGGACCAAGTCCAAGTCTTGATAATACCAGAGGTGAACATGCAAAGACAACTTGGAGGAATCCCCTCCACATAAAAGGTTGGCCAGAGGGAAAGAGAGAGTAAAAATAAGCTGTAATATTCATAAGGAAGAGAAAGGAAGGAAGTGGGGTCAGCTCAGAGGTGATGTCCAGACTGGGGATTAAAATGAATTTAAAAGGAGATTTGAGAGGTGGAAGATTTGGGAGGCAGCACATGAAGCGTTCTAGAAGAAATCTCACATTCTAACTGTCCTTTGTACCTCCCCAATGCTGCAGAGCCATGGAAGACCAATCCAGCATCTCTGAATTTTTCCTTCAAGTCTTATCTGGGTCACCAGCAACAGCAGTTATTCTTTGGAATCTTCCTGGGCATGTATCTTGTCACCTTGACTGGGAACCTACTCATCATCCTGGTCATCGGCTCTGACCCCCACCTCCACACACCCATGTACTTCTTTCTGGCAACCTGTCCTTTGTTGACATGAGTTTAACATCCTCCACTGTAAAGAAGATGCTGGTAAATGTACAGACTCAGCATCATAACATCTCCTATGCTGGCTGCCTCACACAAATGTATTTCTTTCTGATGTTTTGTGACCTAGACAGCTTCTTTCTAGCAGTGGTGGCATATGACCACTACATGGCCATCTGCTGCCCTCTTCACTACTCCACAGTAATGAATCTGTGAGTCTCTGCCCTGCTGCTTGCCTCATGCTGGGTCTTCACCCACATTGTTGCCCTCACTCACATCCTCCTCATGGCTCAGCTGTCCTCCTGTGTTGTTGGGGAAATAGCTCACTTTCTCTGTGACATAATTCCTGTCCTGAGGCTGTCCTGTTCTGATACCTGCATGAACAAATTGATGGTTTTTGCTTTAGGAGGCACAGTGGTCACTGTTCCCTTTCTGTGCATTGTCCTCTCCCATGTACACATTGAAGCTGCCATCCTGAGAGTCTTAACTCCTGGTGGGGGATGCAGAGCCTTTTCCACCTGCAGTTCCCATATCTGTATTGTCTCTGTGTTCTATGGGACCCTCTTCAGTGCCTACTTGTGCCCTCATTCTGTTGCCTCTGAAGGGAAGATCTTTCTAGCAACTGTAATATACACAGTGGTGACCCCCTTCTTGAAACACTTTATCTTCAGCCTAAGGAACAAGGACATGAAGGGCACCCTTAGGAGGCTCCTTAGTCATAGGAGAATTCTTTCTTCTTATATAGACCGAGAGAAACTTTCTTTGAAAAGACAGACGCTTGGAGCCAGACACACATGGCTCCAGATTGGGGTCTTCACACACTAGCCATGCAAACATAATCCTGTTACCTAAACTTTCTGAGCCTTATCTTTCTCATCTGTAAGATGGAGCATATAACCTCTATCTAAATGGGGGACTTGGAGAATTAACTGAGATTAACTATGAAATGCACCTAGCAGAGTGGCTTCTAGTAGTACATTTTCAATAGATGAGAGCTATTATTACCAATACTGTTGTCACTCTGCATACCTCCTCTGCTCAGAAATATAAAATATTTTCTCTGAGGAGTTCTTGTGTGCTCAGTGGTTACCAAACCCAACTAGGATCCATGAGGATTCAGGTTTGATCTCAGTGGGTTAAGCAACTGCCATTGCCATGAGCTATGGTGTAGGTCACAGATGCATCTTGAAACTGGCATTTCTGTGGCTGTGGCATAGGCCAGCAGGTGTAGCTACAATTGGACCCCTAGCCTGGGAACCTCCAAATGCCATGGGTGCAGCCCTAAAAAATTATTTTTTTCTCTGAGATTAATTTATTAGATAACTAAACACCTAATGCTTCCTAGGTGGTGAGAGCTGTTATAAGTGCTAGGGAAAGAACACTGAGCAAGATATGGACCCAGCTTTCATAACATTTTCATTCCAGATTGTCAATTTGTCAGTTATAAAAAATTAGAGGTTATCTCTCTTGTTTATATCACTAAGCGGAGGTTAAGACAAAAGAAATAAAGGGAAGGAGATTATATTCCAGGAGATGAAGAGTAGGTACAGTTTCCCATCAGAAGAATGAAATTCAAAGTTCAGATTTCCATGCTGGTTACTCCACGTCCTATGATTTGCCACAATCTCATTGAGAAGAATAGTGGAGTTGCTTGTGTTGTCTCTCCACCCTGCTGCTCTTAAGTGTTCAACACAAAGGTCATTTGTGTGACCTGTAGGTGTGAACAAAGCACCCTCTTTCCTTATTTGCCTTCAGATTTGGCTTCAGAGCTAAAAGGGGCACCAGCAGATTAAATTAACTGCAGAGATAGAAAAAAATTATTTATGGGCATCTAAGTTTCTTTCTGTCTCTAAGAATCTTAGAAACATTAAAAAATATTATTGTTTGATCACAGACATGGAGAGCAGACTGGTCTTTTCCATGGGAGGCAGGAAGGGTGTGGGATGGTTAGGGAGTTGGAGGTTGGTAGAGGCAAACCACTGCATTTAGAATGGATAAATAATGGGGTTCTATTGCACACACAGGTAACTATGTCCAATTTCTTGGTTTAGAACATGATGGAAGATAGTATGAAAAAAGATGTACAGAAGAAATTGAAGGAACATTGTAAATCAACTATACTTTAAAAAATTAAAAATATTATTGCTTAAAAATAAAGACCATATCATTTTGACTTCCTCATATCCCTCTGGAGGGACAAGAGTCCACTGGCTACCTCAAACCCCTCCCAAAAGCAGTTTGTTTCTCAGACTCAGTCTATCTTAAAATATTTCTTAATTCCTATATTTCTCTATAAATAATTACTGAGCATCTTTCAAACAATCAAACCCTCCCAGGCTTCAGCAGTAGAAAGTACATGTGTGAATCATTTCAAGATGTTCACTGCATCTCAGTACCTGAGGATGACATTTGCATATGGTCTGAAACAGGACTTGAACTTGTGTTCTCTCCAGGTCTCCCTTCCAGGTAGTCTCTCTAGGGGTCCTTGATTGTGTGAGGAGAGCTTTCCCATATAATCAGAGATGGGGCTCTCATCTCCTTCTTCTCTCATCTCCTTATCTACCACTCTCATTCTATTGACATCTACTCTCCTAGACTATGGGCCACTGAGAGTCTCCCCAAGCCATTTACATCTACCTCTCTTGTGTCCTCTGAACTGTCTAGATAATATCCTCTACTCCTCATGATCAGCTTTTACAGGATGGAGTCTCCTGGCAGAATCTCAGGCTCCTGATGACAGAGTTCATGGACATGAGGGAGGCTAAGATATGAGATTACCTGGCCATGCATGACCCCTCTGATATCCTGGACTTGCTGCTCAAACTGACCCAATCAGCTCACCTTCATTACTCATTCTAACCCCCAAGAAATCATAATCCACAGACAGTAAATTACATGTTTGAGCCCTGGCTTGAGCTAGACATAGGCTTTTCACACAGGCCCCAAGCAGATGAGACTGGGTCCCATCCAACACGAATCCTTCCCACTGTATTCAAATTTCCCAACTTCTTCATCTCTTGATACATCCTATCAAACCCACCCCCTTCCCTAAATTTAAGCTTCAATTAATATAGGTCACCCATGTCAACTAAGGTTACTATGATGTTGACATTAAGATCATTCATGCTGAATATCAAATTATTTCTAAGTCTTTGTATTTTGGTTTTTTAAAGTATATAAGATGTGCTTTTAATTGGGATCTGTGCAGGGGTGGGGTGATGTGTTTCATGGGACCCAATAACTCTTTAGGATTCTTTCCTTCTTCTTGCTTTTTTTTTCTTTAAGCACAGGCATCTCTCACCCAGACCTCAGGAAATACTACAAAGTCACAGTCATCCAGACAGTATGGTACTGGTATCACAACATACAGACAGACCAATGGAACAGAATAGAGAACCCACACATAAACCCTGACACCTATGGTCAATTAATCTTTGACAAAGGAGGCAAGAACATAAAAGGGGAAAAAGAAAGTCTATTCAGCAAGAATTGCTGAGAAATCTGGACAGCTGCATGTAAATCAATTAAACTAAAACACACCCTCACACCATACACATAAATCAACTCAAAATGGCTGAAAGACTTAAATATAAGACAAGACACCATCAAACTCCTGGAAGAGACCATAGGCAAAACACTGTCTGACATCAATATCATGAATATTTTCTCAGGTCAATCTCCCAAAGCAACAGAAATAAGAGCAAAAATAAACTCATGGGACCTCATCAATCTGACAAGATTTTGCACAGCAAAGGAACCCCAAAAGAAAACAAAAAGACAACTCACAGAATGGAATAAAATAGTTTCTAAGGATGCAACTGACAAGGGCCTAATCTCTAAAATATACAAACAACTTACACAACTCAACAGCAAAAAAAAAAAAAAAAAACAACAACATCCCAATTGAAAAATGGGAAAAGGACCTGAATATACATTCATTCTATGAAGATAAACAGATGGCCAACAATGCTCAACATCCCTGATTATTAGAGAAATGCAAATCAAAATTATTATGAGATACCACCTCATACCAGTCAGAATGGCCGTCATTAATAAGTCCCCAAAGAGCAAATGCTGGAGGGGGTGTGGAGAAAAGGGAACCCTCCTGCACTGTTGGTGGGAATGGAAGCTGGTACAGCCACTATGGGGAACAGTATGGAGGTACCTTAGAAATCTATACAAAGAACTACCATATGACACAGCAATCTCACTCTTTGGCATATATCCAAATAAAGCTTTTCTTAAAAAAGACACATACATGTTCATTGCAGAAATATTCACAAACACTAAGACATGGAAACTACCCGAATATCCATTTATAGATGATTGGATTAGGAAGATGTTGTATATACACACAATGGAATACTACTCAGCCATAAAAAAGAATAAAATAATGACATGTGCAGCAATATGGATGGAACTAGAGACTCTTCTACTACGAGAAGTAAGTTATTAAGAAAACAACAAATACAATATGATATTACTCATACCTGGTATCTAATATACAGCACAAATGAACCTTTCCACAGAAAAGAAAATCATGGACTTTGAGAATAAACTTGCAATTGCCTAGGGTGAGGAGGAGGGAGTGGGATGGGTTGGGAGATTGGGGTTAATGGATGCAGACCATTGCTTTTGGAATGTATTAGCTATGCGATCCTGCTGATTAGCTCTGAGAACTATGTCTAATCTCTTATGATGGAATATGATAATGGGAGAATAAAGAATGTATACATGTATTTGTAACTGGGTCACTATGCTGTACAGTAGAAAAAAGATTGTTAGGGAAACAACAATAAAAAATAAAGATTTATGTTCTTTTTAACTTTTTTTGTCTTATTTTTTTGGCAGCACCTGTGGCATATGGAGGTTCCCAGGCTAGGGTCCCAATTGGAACTGTAGCCTCTAGGAAGATCCACAGCCACAGCCACAGCCACAGCCACAGCCACAGCCACAGCAACATGAGATCTGATTTGCCTCTGTGACCTACACCAGGGCTCACAGCAATGCTAGATCCTTAACCCATTGAGCAAGTCCAGGGATTGAACCCACATACTCATGGGTACTAGTCAGGTTTGTTAACCACTGAGCCATGATGGGAACTCCCTATTTTTAGCTTTAAGAAGGATATAAACTAGTCTGTTGAAATGTCACTAAGGGCTGCTTTCCAGAAGTATTTATTAACTGGTGATCTCATTGCCCATTGTGATTTTCAAAAATGTAGCAACCTTTGTTTTAAGCCCAATGAGAGGCTTTACTGTGGAAGGTCATGAGTCAGACCTGGGATGCTCCAAATAAAACTCATACTTAGAGGGTTCCAAAAATTTTATGTACATATTCATATCAATATGACCTTTGGCTGCCCACAACTAAGGAAAGCCAATATAGCAGGATAGGTGGCAATAAAGCAGTTCCCATCAGGCAAGTTGATTTCACATTTCTCGAGAAAAATCCATGCAGAGCAGTAACAACAGCCCATGGCTGAAAATGTGCACAATAGTATTGACCTTTTTTAGGTGATGGGTCTTACAGGTCCAGGCAAGTGGTCAGGGATCCAATAGACAGATGTCCAGTGCCAGTGGGGAAACTGACCCAGGCACTCATGGGTGTGCCTGGCCAAAGGAGGCATCCTTTCTCTAGACCAGCAAAAAGGTCACAGCCCTGTTCAGGTTTTGGCTCTGGAGCTGGATGAGACTGAGTGGCTCCATGTCTGCAGCTTAATCAGGTGGGATGTGGGTGGAAGGTGCCCTTTGTCCTTCTACAAAGAAAGCAAGCATGTCAAATGGCAACTTCATCAGTACCAGGTCAAGGGTGACCCTGAGGGAATCTTAAACAAGTAGAGAATAAGATCATCTGATCTGTCCCTTCTCATCTACTCACCCAACATCTTACTCATCCATTTCTGCCTAGTCATTTGGTTCTAGCTCAATCAGAAAGATGTATTGCTCTAGCCTATGACCACTGTGTCCCTTTGATTTGGGGAAGATAATCTACCATGATCCCATAGGTACCATAATTCAGGAGGATCTGTGCAAGGTCTGCTCCAAAATTCATCTCTGATTCATAGGGAGGCAAAGCCAGTTGTTATTATTCTCAGCCAGTTGTCATCCTAAGCCATTTCTTTCAAATCAAAAAATATATTAGATGTTTTTATGATTTTTATGTGTACACAGAAGAGGAAATGGAAGTTCAGAGGAGTTAAGTGGATTGTGTGAGGTCACACACTTGGATAGATACAGCCTGAAACTGAGATCTGCCTTTACCAAATACTCTCCCCTTACAGCTATATAGTGCTGCATCTCGGGAGCATGTTTTCAAACATTTCTTTTCTTGGCCATGCCCATGACATGTGGAAGTTCTCAGGCCAGGGATTTAATCTGAGCCACAGCAGTGACAGCACTGAATCCTTAACCAGTAGGCCATCAAGGAACTCCTCAGAAGCATCTTTGATCCTGTCCATCCTTAACTAACCACAGCCTGAAGTAACAGAACTAGGTGGTTCACTGGAGGCTAAAAAATATATTACTTAGACTCATCACTAAAACCTGTTCTCACTAAGCTGAGTAGAAATGACTTCCACAAAGACAGATAAGGAAGAAATTGAATGAGATAGGTGCATATTCAGTGGGGGTAACAGAAGACTCCAGACCATGGATTCTCTTTGTTTTTCACATTCTATGTCTGGACACACCTGCAGGCATAAAATTCCATGGAACTCGGCTGAGAGTGAACCACTGAGAGATGGGCACATCAGTCCATAAGTGATGTTATTGCTCAATCTAACACACAAGAGGAATAACCAAAAATACCAGCGGAGAATTCTCAATTTATAAAAAGTAATTTCTAGGAGATAAAAATAACTAGAATAGAATGAACTTCAAGTTATCAAAAATTTAGTGAGCATTTATACCAACTTGGGCTCAAGAAAAGGGGTATAGGATCTGGGGTTATGTGACTACATGTGTCTGTTATAAAGATGAGCAAACATCATTGAGACAAGAATGCTGCCTTGTGGAAGAATTTCTCCATGGCCCCCTTCATGTCCCTGTTCCTTAGGCTGTAAATAAAGGGGTTCAGCAATGGGGTGACCACTGTGTACATCACAGAGGAAACTATGCTCTTATCACTGGAGGTGTTGGATGAGGGGACAAAATACAGCCCAATAATTGTTCCATAATACAGAGAAACTACAGAGAGGTGGGAGCCACACATGGACAAGGCTTTGCAGATGCCCCTGGTGGATGGAACCTTGAAGATTGTGGCGCCAATGCCGCCATAAGAAACCAAGATGCATATTAGTGGGAGGATAATTATGACCACTCCTGCTATAAAAATGACCAGATCATTGAGGGAGGTGTCTGAGCAGGAGAGCTTGAGGAGGACGTTGAGGTCACAGAAGAATTGGGTGATGGTATTTTCAGCACAAAAGGACAGCTGAGTCATGAGTAGGATGTGACACAGGGCATTTTCACAGGAGAAAATCCAATACACAGGTATTAGCAAGGTACACATTCCCTCTCTCATGATGGCGGCATAGTGGAGAGGGTGAAAAATCGCCACATACCTGTCATAGGCCATGGAGGTGAGATGGAAATTGTCTAGATCAGTAAAAAAGAGGAAAAAAATATCTGCATTACACATTCTGCATAGGGAATGAATTGGTCCTGAGTCTGTATGTTCATCAGCATCTTAGGGACAGTGACAGAGGAAAAGGAGAGGTCTATGAGGGCCAGGTGGCTGAGGAAGAAGTACATGGGGGTGTGGGGGCAAGCATCCAGGCTGATGAACAGGATTATGAGCAGGTTCCCCAGGACTGTGGTCCGGTACATGCCCAGGAACAGGGCAAAGAACATACCCTGCTGCTCTGGCTGGATGAGGAGCCTCAGGAGGATGAACTCAGGCATGCTGCTCTGGTTCTCCCTCCTCATACTCCTCTCCTGTCTGCTGGGGAATGACAGAGATTAAGAGAAGCAGAAACCAACAGATTTTGATTTATAGCAGCCAAATCAAAAAGGAGGCTTTTCTACTGGTGAATATGCCAAGGTCTGAGTGCATTCCCCTGTCCCTGCAAATGTCTTTAAAGTGGATTATATGATCATGTGAAATGAGCAAATTTACAAACAGAGAAGAGAGTTTGATGCAGAAGATAAACAGGTTCAGTGACATTTTTGCATCATCTAGGGGAGAGGCAGCTCCTAAGTCATTTGCAGCTGTGTCTAGTCAGTGAAGAGAAAGTGTCACACTGTCTTATCAGAGGGATAGTAAATTAAAATGTCCTTAATTTCTATGCTGTTTCTATACATTTAAAAGCAATCATAAGGAGTTCCTGTTGTGGCTCAGTGGTACCAAAAATCGACTAGTATCCATGAGGATGCAGGTTCAATCCCTGGCCTCATTCAATTGGTTAAAGATCTGGCATTGCCATGAGCTGTGGCATAGCTTGCAGATGCCGCTCAGATCCCCCATTGCTGTGGCTGTGGTGTAGTTTGGAAGCTACATCTCTGCATTGACTCTTAGCCTGGTAACTTCCATACACCATAGGTGTGGCCTCTAAAAGACCAAAGAAATGAAAATAAAAATAAAAGTACTTTTTTTAACCTTTTATTTTTTTTTCTAGTGTACACCATGGTGACTCAGTTTCAACTACATGTATGCTTTCTTTTTGCTCACATTAAATGTTCCATCATAAGTGACTAGACAGAGATCCCAGCTATAAAAAAATAAATAAATAAATACATACATACATACATAAATTTTGTTTTAAAAGTTTGACAGAATACTGTAAACAAGTTATAACAGAAGAAATAAAATTTTATAAATGAAAAAATACAGATAAATAAAAATTTAAGTAAGCAATCCTAAGAGCTGACCTTCATGCTGTAAAATATTGAACTTTTAAATCTGAAACCCCTTAATCAGTAGCATATGGAGGAGGACTAAACAACATACACTCAAAAAAAAGTGGATCAAAAATATTCATTATGTATAAAACTTGAAGAAAAAAGAAACATCTGCTGATTTAACCAATAGCTCAGTCTTGCAGTGTCACTTCTTAAAAGCTACAGATTTTACTGGCAGCTACATATTATACTACTATTCATATTTATAATTTTCCAATCTCCTCTGGTTTCAACAATCTCTCATGAGCCTGTCAAAATCTACAATCTCTAAAAAAAAGAGTTGTCAAGAAAGGCCTAAGAGAGAATCACGCTATGTCTCCTCCCCCAGATTTAGGAACTAGAAATAAAAATTGGCTTAAGCAAGAGCAGGAGAAGTATTGGGCACCTGTGTACAGAGAAACACACACACACACACACACACCTGATTCTGATGAAAAATATGCTCTGCTCTAAACTTTATGCTCAAGTGATCTAGCTGCCAGGACTGTGGACTGGCTTTTCAAATTTTCTGTAGGACACACTTAGACTAGGTCTAGCTACAACTTCTGTGGTCCTGAAACTCTCAATAGCATCAGAGAGAAAAGCCATGTGCCTGGAGTTTACCCTTCAGTTAGTTCATCACCATCAGAAATGGAGATGTAAGGACTATGCTCTACCCACAAGGGAGAGGAGCAAGAGTACACGGCACCAAGGTCTTGATTCAAGATATGCATTAAAACTGTGTTAATTGCTCAGTTTTCCTCCTCCTGCCTGCAGGACAGATACCCTAGGGAACGGGTCCCTAAACTGGGATGTTCTGTAGAATCACCTGGGGAGCTTATTAAACATGCAGATCCCAGCTCTACATCCACTAGGCTCATTCATGAGACCTGGTGCCAGGTGATTCTCAGGCAGATGGTTCTCAGGGCAGACTGTGAGGCAATACTGTCCTTAGGAATAATATCAGGGAGATGCCCTGTGTGTGGAGCCCAGAAGAAGATGTGGGGAAATCTCCTTCCTGGTCCTTCCCACCAGATGCATGTTTCGCCTGACAGGTCATAGGCTGGGATGTGAAGAGGGATTTTTCTCTCCAGGGGACATTCCTATTTGATGTGCTGCTTTTAAAATCAATTCTAAGAAGGAATACTCCCAAAGACATTCTATGATGCTACCATCACCCTCATTCAAAAACCAGACAGAGATACCACCAAAAAAGAAAACTATCGCCCAATATCATTGATGAATATAGATGCAAAAATTCTCAACAAAATCTTAGCCAACCGAATCCAACAACATATCAAAAAAATTATACACCATGACCAGGTAGGGTTCATCCCAGGTTCACAAGGATGGTTCAACATACACAAATCAATCAGCAGCATATACCACATTATCAAAAAAAAGTCAAAAATCATAGGATCATCTCAATAGATGCAGAAAAAGCATTTAACAAAGTCCAATATCCATTCATGATCAAGACCCTCGCCAAACTGGGTATAGAGGGAACATTCCTGAATATAATCAAAGCCATTTATGATAAACCCACAGCAAATATAATCCTCAATGGGGAAAAACTGAAAGCCTTCTCACTCAAATCTGGAACAAGACAGGGATGCCCACTCTCACCACTGCTCTTCAACATAGTTTTGGAAGTCCTAGCCACAGCAATTAGACAAACCAAAGAAATACAAGGCATCCATATAGGAAGAGAAGAGATCAAACTGTCACTGTATGCAGATGACATGATACTATACATATAAAACCCTAAGGACTCAACCCCAAAACTCCTTGAACTGATTCATAAATTCAGCAAAGTAGCAGGATAGAAGATTAACATTCAGAAGTCAGTTGCATTTCAGTATACCAGCAATGAAATATTAGAAAAGGAATACAAAAACATGATACCTTTTAAAATTGCACCTCACAAAATCAAATACCTCGGAATACACCTGACCAAGGAGGTAAAGGACCTATATGCCGAGAACTATAAAACTTTAATCAAAGAAATCAAACAAGATGTAAAGAAATGGAAAGATATTCCATGTTCCTGGATTGGGAAAATCAATATTGTAAAAATGGCCATCCTACCCAAAGCAATCTACAGATTCAATGCAAACCCTATCAAATTACCCAGGACATTCTTCACAGAACTAGAACAAACAATGCAAACATTTATATGGAACCACAAAAGACCCAGAATCGCCCAAGCAATCCTGAGAAACAAAAACCAAGCAGGAGGCATAACTCTCCCAGACTTCAAGAAATACTACAAAGCCACAGTCATCAAAACAGTGTGGTACTGGTATCACAACAGACAGACAGACCAATGGAACAGAATCGAGAACCCGGAAATAAACTCTGACACCTAGGGTCAATTAACCTTTGACAAGGGAGGCAAGAACATAAAATGGGAAAAAGAAAGTCTATTCAGCAAGCATTGCTGGGAAACCTGGACAGCTGCATGCAAAGCAATGAAACTAGAACACACCCTCACACCATGCACAAAAATACACTCAAAATGGCTGAAAGACTTAAATATATGACAGGGCACCATCAAACTCCTAGAAGAAAACATAGGCAAAATACTCTCTGACATCAACATCATGAATACTTTCTCAGGTCTGTCTCCCAAAGCAATAGAAATTAGAGCAAAAATAAACCCATGGGACCTCATCAAACTGACAAGCTTCTGCACAGCAAAGGAAACCCAAAAGAAAACAAAAAGACAACTTACAAAATGGGAGAAAATAGTTTCAAACGATGCAACGGACAAGGGCTTAATCTCTAGAATATATAAACAATTTATACAACCCAACAGCAAAAAAGCCAATCAATCAATGGAAAATGGGCAAAAGACCTGAACAGACATTTCTCCAAAGAAGATATACAGATGGCCAGCAAACACAGGAAAAAATGCTCAACATTGCTGTTTATAAGAGAAATGCAAATCAAAACACCCATGAGATACCACCTCACACCTGTCAGAATGGCCATCATTAATAAGGCCACAAATAACAAGTACTGGAGGGGGTGTAGAGAAAAGGGAACCCTCCTGCACTGTTGGTGGGAATGGAAACTGGTATAGACACTATAGAGAACAGTATGGAGATACCTTCGAAATCTATACATAGAACTTCCATATGACCCCACAATCCCACTCTTGGGCATCTATCCGGACAAAACTCTCCTTAAAAGAGACACATGCACCTGCATGTTCATTGCAGCACTATTCACAATAGCCAGGACATGGAAACAACCCAAATGTCCATCAACAGATGATTGGATTAGGAAGAAGTGTTGTATATATATACAATGGGATACCACTCAGCCATAAAAAAGAATGACATAATGCTATTTGTAGCAACATGTATGGAACTAGAGACTCTCATGCTGAGTGAAATGAGCCAGAAAGACAAAGACAAATACCATATGGTATCACTTATAACTGGAATCTAATATCCAGCACAAATGAACATCTCCTCAGAAAAGAAAATCATGGACATGGAGAAGAGACTTGTGGCTGCCTGATGGGAGGGGGAGGGAGTGGGAGGGATAGGGAGCTTGGGCTTATCAGACACAATTTAGAATAGATTTACAAGGAGATCCTGCTGAATAGCACTGAGAACTTTGTCTAGAAACTCATGTTGCAACAGAAGAAAGGGTGGGGGGAAAAATGTAATTGTAACGTATACATGTAAGGATAACTTGATCCCCTTGCTGTACAGTGGGAAAATAAAAGAAATTGTTAAAAAAATCAATTCTGCATCCTGATGGAAATCCAAGTAAAACAGACATGAAAACAAAGGATAAAATCAATGTACTTCACCTTTCCATTGTTCATTTTTACCTTCCTACAATGGCTTTTTATTAATTTTATGTTTTCATAAATGGCATTTATCTGATATAGTATTTTATTCCTGTTTTCTATGATAATTTATTATAATAATATTTGCATTTCTACTTTAATGCATATCAGTACCTCAGTCTACTTAAAATTTTTAATTTTTAGCTGATCATTGGTTGGAGTAAAACAAACATTCATGGTGAAACTTTACTAACAATTATACTATGCCTGGAAATCTCTTTTGATAGTTATCTGATGAAAGTTAATTGACTTGCTCCAATGTATGTACTCTATGGTCTCCAATGTTTTAGTGCCTGACTGCCTGTGGCTTGCGCCTTTGTTTCTTTTTCTTAAATTTATTTTTCCCACTGTATAGCAAGGGTATCAAGTTATCCTTACATGTATACATTTTCCCCACCTTTGTTCTGTTGCAATATGAGTGTCTAGACATAGTTCTCAATGATACTCAGCAGGATCTCATTGTAAATCTATTCTAACTTGTGTCTGATTACCCCAAGCTCCCTATCCCTCCCACTCCCTCCCCCTCCCATCAGGCAGCCACAAGTCTCTTCTCCATGTCCATGATTTTCTTTTCTGAGGAGATGTTCATTTGTGCTGGATATTAGATTCCAGTTATAAGTGATACCATATGGTATTTGTCTTTGTCTTTCTGGCTCATTTCACTCAGCATGAGAGTCTCTAGTTCCATCCATGTTGCTACAAATAGCATTATGTCATTCTTTTTTATGGCTGAGTGGTATCCCATTGTATATATATACAACACTTCTTCCTAATCCAATCATCTGTTGATGGACATTTGGGTTGTTTCCATGTCCTGGCTATTGTGAATAGTGCTGCAATGAACATGCAGGTGCATGTGTCTCTTTTAAGGAGAGTTTTGTCCGGATAGATGCCCAAGAGTGGGATTGTGGGGTCATATGGAAGTTCTATGTATAGATTTTGAAGGTACCTCCATACCGTTCTCTATGGTGTCTGTACCAGTTTCCATTCCCACCAACAGTTCAGGAGGGTTCCCTTTTCTCCACAGCCCCTCCAGCACTTGTTATTTGTGGCCTTATTAATGATGGCCATTCTGACAGGTGTGAGGTGGTATCTCATGGGTGTTTTGATTTGTATTTCTCTTATAATCAGTGATGTTTCTTTTTATTTAATGTTCTTGGAGTGGAGTTGACTTACAGCATTGTGTTAGTTTCAGGTGTATGGCAAAGTGAATCTCTCATACATATGCATATATCCATTCTTTTTTCCCATAGAGTTTATTTCCAACTATTGAGGAGATTTTCCTGTGCTATACAGTAGGTTCTAGTCAGTTATATACTTTATAAACTAAAGTGTATATGTTATTCCCACTGCCCATTTCTTCCCTCCCCACAGTGGTTTCACCTGTGGTAAACTGAATTTTGGTTTTTGAAATCTGTGTGTTTTTTCTGTTTTATAAATAAGTGCTTTTGTTTCATTTTTTATTATATTCCATTTGTAATGGTACCACAAGATACTTGTCTTTGACTTAACTTCACTCAGTGTGCTAATCTCCAAGTCCATCTATGCTACTGTAAATGGCATTATCTCATGCTTTTTTCTGGCTGAATAATAAAGATGTAGTACATGAAATGAAACCCTACCATTGAAAAGGTGCAGAAAAAATACATGAAAATGGAAACCCAGGTTGAACGCCATGCAAAGAAAGGCAACTTGGCGTTATCAGACACAACTTAGGATAGATTTACAAGGAGATCCTGCTAAGTAGCATTGAGAACTATGTATAGATACTCATATTGCAACAGAACAAAGGTGGGGAAAAATGTATACATGTAAGGATAACTTGATCCCCTTGCTATACAGTGGGAAAAATAAATTTAAAAAAAAGAAAGGCAACAAAGGCAGATTTTCTCCCTTCAACTATGGGACAACCTAAGTCAGAGCTTATGGAATTAGATAATTGCATAATAAACAAAGTAACTATTGTTATATTCTTCCTATGTGTCAGATAGCAAATTCCTTCCAAATACTTTTTTTTTCTTCTCCACACCCCAAACAGATTAGAGTTAGGACATCACCACAGCCTTAAATGTCACTCCAAATCCTAGCTACATACTATTTGTAGTCTTATATTTATGTATAAATTTTGTAAACATACTGCACTTTGCATGGGATAGATAACCTACACAAACAGACAAGATGAAAAGCTGGAAAAGCTGAGGTAAACACTTGAGGCTCAAAAAAGACACAAACCCAAGAACACAATAAGAGAGATAAAATGAATAATACAAACCAAATTAATCTAAATAAGGACAAAAGGGGGAGAGAAACCAAAAAAATGAAAAAATCTACCCCCAAATCTCTTTGAATTAAGGAACTTTAACAGGGTATGAGTAAACAAACTTAATAAAAAAAAATGCAAAAATAGCACATCTATAACCTAGCAGAGGGCATTGAGAATTTAACATTTCTGCATACTATTATCAGTATACAGCTAAAAAATACATATGGATGAATTTATTTGCAATAAAATATGTTAAAAGGCACAAAACCTTCACAGGTAAAATTGAAGAGGATATAAATAGAGATATACCCTGTATATAAATTGGATAACTGAATATAATCATGGAGCAGGCTTTCCCCTCAATTGATCTACAGGGTTAATGCAATCAAAGTCAAAATCTCAGCAGCTTACTTTTATATTTTTATTTTTATATTATTATTATATTATTATTATTAATAATAATAGTTATTTCCCTAATTTTTTTCTACTGTACAGTATGGTAACCCAGTTACACATACATGTACACATTTGATTATTGCACGTTATCATACTCCATCATAAGTGACTAGACATAGCTGCCAGTGCTACAAAGCAGTATCTCATTGCTAATACATTCCAAAGGCAATAGTTTGTATCTATTAACTCCCAAGCTCCCCAACTACCCCACTCCCTCCCCCTCCCCCTTGGAAACCAGGAGTCTATTCTGCAAGTCCATGATTTCCTTTTCTGTGGAGACATTCATTCATGCCTTAGATTCCACATATGTGATATCAGATGGTATATGTCTCACTTTCTGATTTACTTCACTTAGTATAAGAGACTCTAGTTCCATCCATGTTGCCTCAAAAGGCATTATGTCGTTCTTTTTTATGGCTGAGTAGAATTCCATTTTGTATATGTACCACATCTTCCTAATCCAATCATCTGCCAATGGACATTTGAGTTGCTTCCATGTCTTGGCTGTTGTGAACAGTGCTGCAATGAACATGTGGGTGCATGTGTTTTTTTAAAATAAGTTTTGTCTGGATATATGCCTGAGAGTGGGATTGCTGGGTCATATGGTGGTTCGATGTATAGATTTCTAAGGTACCTCCAGACTGATCTCCATAGTGATGGTATCAGCTTACATTCCTATCAACGGTGCAGGAGGGTTCCCTTTTCTCTACATACATTCCAGCATTTGTTATTTGTAGATATATTAATGATGGCCATTCTGTCTGGTGTGAGGTGGTATCTCATATTATCTTTGATTTGTATTTCTCAAATAATCAGGGATGTGGAGCATTGTTTCATGTGCTTGTTGGTCATCTGCACATCTTCCTTGCCAAAGAGTCTACTCAGGTCTTTTTCCCAATTTTCCTTTGGCTTGTATATTCCAGAGATGAAGCCCTTGTCACTTGCATCATTTGAAACTACTTTTTTCCCATTTTGTAAGTTGTCTTTTTTGTTTTCTTTTTGGTTTCCTTTGCTGTGCAAAATCTTTCCACTTTGATGAGGTCTCATTGGTATATTTTTGCTTTTATTTCTGTTGCTTTGGGAGACTGACCTGAGAAAATATTCATAAGGTTGATGTCAGAGAATGTTTTGCCTATGTTTTCTTCTAGGAGTTTGATGGTGTCTTATCTTATATTTAAATATTTCAGTGACTTTGAGTTTATTTGTTTGCATGGTGTGAGGGTGTGTTCTAGTTTCCTTTATCTGCATGCATCTGTCCAGGTTTCCCAGAAATACTTCCTAAAAAGACTGTCTTTTTCTCATTTTATGTTCTTGCCTCTTTTGTCAAAGATGATAGGAGAAATCGATGGGAATACAATCATATTAGGAGACTTTAACACCCCACTCATTACAATGGACAGATCCTCTAGACAGAACATCAATAAGGCAAAAGATATCCTAAAGGACATGATAGAAAAATCAGACTTAATTGACCTTTTCAGGACAATACATTCAAAAAAATAAGAATATACATTCTTTTCAAGTGCACATTGAACATTCTCAAGAACTGATTACATCCTGGAACTCAAGGCAAACCTCAACAAATTAAGAGTATAGAAATTATTTCAAGTATATTCTCTGACCACAATGGTATGAAACTATAACTCAACCACAGGAAAAGACAAGAGAAAAAACTTATAACATGGAGACTAAACAACATGCTGCTAAAAAAACAATGTGTCAATGAGGAAATCAAGAAGGAAATTAAAAAATACCTCAAGACAAATGATAATGAAGAAACAGCCCTTCAAAATCTATAGGATGCCACAAAAGTAGTGCTCAGAGGGAAATTTATAGCAATACAGGCCTTCCTCAAAAAAGAAGAAAAATCTCAAGTCAATAACTTAACCGACCACCTAAATGAATTAGAAAAAGAACAAATAAAACCTGACATCAGAAAAAGGAAGGAAATCATAAAAATAAAAGAGGAAATCAATAAAATAGGGATCCAAAAAACAACAGACAAAATCAATCAAACAAAGAGCTGGTTCTTTGAAAAGGTAAACAATATTGACAAACCTCTGGTTAGACTCACCAAGAAGAGAAGAGAAAAAAAAAACCCAAATAAGCAAAATGAGAAATGAGAAAGGAGAAGTCACAACGGATGCTGCAGAAATACAAAAAAAAAACATAAGAGAATACTATGAACAACTATATGCCAACAAATTTGACAACCTAGAAGAAATGGACAGCTTTCTACCAACTTACAGCCTGCCAAAAATGAATCAAGAAGAAATAGACCAACTAACTGAAGAGATCACTAGAAATGAAATCGAAGAAATCATAAAAACACTCCCTACTAATAAAAGTTCAGGACAAGATGGCTTCACAGGCAACTTCTACCAAACATACCAAGAGGAACTTATACCCATCCTCCTTAAACTTTTTCAATAGGTTGAAGAAGGAAAACTCCCAAAGACATTCTATGATGCCATCATCACCTTAATTCTAAAACTAAAGATACCATCAAAAAAGAAAACTATCGGCCAATATATTTGATGAATATAGATGAAAAATTCTCAACAAAATTTTAGCCATCCAAGTCCAAAAACACAGAAAAACCATCATGTAACATGACCAGGTAGGATTCATCCCAGCTACACAAGGATGGTTCAACATATGCAAATCAATCAACATCATACACCACATTAACAAAATAAAAGTCAAAAACCACATGATCATCTCAATAGATGTAGAGAAAGCATTTGACAAAGTCCAACATCTATTCATATGATTAAGACCCTCGACAAAGTGGGTATAGAGGGAACATTTCTGAATATAATCAAAGCCATTTATGACAAATCCACAGCAAATATAATCCTCAATAGAGAAAAGCTAAAAGCCTTTCCACTAAAATCTGGAACAAGACTCTCATCACTGTCATTCAACATAGTACTGGAAGTCCTAGCCACAGCCATCAGACAAACCAGAGAAATAAAAGACATCCAAATAGGAAGAGAAGAGGTAAAATTGTCACTGTATGCAGATGACATGTAACTATATATAGAAAACCCTAAGGACTCAACCCAAACACTACCTGAACTAATGAACAAATTCAGCAAAATAGCAGGATATATGATTCACATTCAGAAATCAGTCACATTTCTGTATACTAACAATGAAATATTAGAAAAGGAATACAAACATACAATACCTTTTAAAATTGCACCCCAAAAAATCAAATACCTTGGAATACACCTGACCATGAAGATAAAGCAACCTACTATTAGAAGTTAATTTTTAAATTTATTTCAAGGGAAAGGGAAAGAAAATAGACAAAACACTTTTTTAAAAAAGCACAGTTTGTACTGTAGCTCAGCAGGTTAAGAACCAAATATTATCCATGAGGATGTGGGTTTTATACTTAGGCTTCTTAATGCCAGTAAGGATCCATGAACTTCTGTGTAGGCCAAAGCTGAATCTTGGATCCTACATTGCTGTGGGTGTGGTCTGGGCCTGCTGATGCAGCTCCTATTTGACCCCTAACCTGGGAACTTCCATATACCATGACTGTGGCCAAAAAAAGAAATAAAAAGAGAGAGAGAGGAAAAAATTGCTGGATTAAATTTACCTAATTTTAAAATTGTTTATAAAACCATAGCAATTAAAGCAACAGTAATTGTTTGAAGATAAGAATATAGATCAATGAATAAGTTTAATAGAATGAATATTTTGAAATAGATCAGTATCTATAAGTTCTGCTAAGATTTTTAAAATGCACTAAGACAACTGAATGTGGAAACGATTCTGATTCAATAAATTTTCTGAGCATAAATCAAAATCAATATGTCTTAAATGGACATATTCTTATGCTGGACCACAAGCAAAACATAACTAGAAATGGGTCAAATGTGTCAAACTGTAACTCTAAAACTATGTTGAAGAGAACATTGGACATAGTCTTGAAAAATATGTCCTACTTAATAGGACAAAAAAAACATGAACAAGAAAAGAAAAATATGATTTAGACTTCATAAAAATTAAAAGTATCCACCCTTGAAAAGAAACTCTTAATGGAAAGATTCGCTTCAGACTGGTTTAAAATATTTGTAAAATGTATTTCCAAGAAAGACCTGAATCAAGAACATATACAAAAGACAAGCAACACAATTATTTTTAAAACTATGTGTATTAGATTTGAAAAGATATTTCACCAGAGAAGACATATGGGAGATCGCTCTGTAAAAAGACACACATCATTTGTCATGAGATAAAAGGAAATGAAAACCACAGTGAGATACCACAGCAAACCCACTAGAATGGCTGATATCAGATGACTGACAATACCAGAGGCAGTGAGGATGTTAGTAGAAATTGGAACTCTCACACATGGTCGGCAGTAATGCACAACATAGAGCCTTGGTGAGAAATTGTTGGTGAGTTTCTCCTAATGTTAAATATATTACTGACCCAACAATTCCATTCCTAGGAATTTCTGCAAAAGAAATAATACCCTATTGCCATAAATATTTGGATACAGAGCTATAAACATGAACATATATATGGGACAAAGGTGATACTGATACACAAGAAGGGAAAGCTATTATTCATTATTCTTGGTCAGGGATCATGTTAAGCCAAATTAGGTATCACGTTTGTTTTAAATCAAACATATTTTAGATGTTTTGTAATGTTTTTGATTTCCACAGAAGAAGAAATGGATATTCAGAGAAGGGAAGGCAATTGCCCCAGGCCACACACTCTGGCAGGTACAGCCTGCTGCTAACATCTGTTTTCCCAAATATTCTTCTCTTACACCTATGTGGTGCTGATCCTCAAAAGCAGTTTTGATCACATTCATCTTTTACTAAGTACAGGCTGAAGAAAGAGAACTATGTGTTCCCACACTGAATGTAGAGGAGATTATTACTTAGGCTCCTAACATAAAACTGGTATCATGAAACTGAGTAGAAATGGTTTTCACAGAGATTTGTAATGAAGACTTTGAAAGAGACAGACACAAAATTCACCGGGGGCAACAGAAGACTCCAGACCATGGGTACATTCTTTGGCTTGCTCATCCCCAGTCTGGATGGACCTGGCATTTTCTGCAACTCACACATACAGTCAGGACACTCTGGAGACAACTAGTCTGGGAGTGAAGTGCTGAGTGAAGGCAAGAGCAGTGTCTTAGAGTGATCAGTGTTTCAAAAATCCATAATAAGTCCTGAGGAGCTGAACTCATAGCTGTAGATTGTTTCCTGGATCAAGAAAGGCTGCTCTACAGTTTCTTCTCCTCACTCACCAAAATCACCACCAACATCCCAAAACAGGAAAAGAATGCTGAAAGGAAAGTGAGGAAAAGAAAGGACATACTTTACCAAGTCCTAGCTCTGGCACTTTTCTATGCCAAGGGAGCCTGCTAAGCCTGGAGCTTCCACAAATTCATCATGATACTCATGTCCTCTCCCCAGTTTCTAGCAATGACCATCCTATCCCCTGATCTATGAATTTGGCTGTTTTAATTTCTATATAAAAGTGGTACCATGCAGTATTTGTCTTGTTTTGAGTTGGACTTATTTCACTAGCATAATGGACAAAGATCCAGTTATTTAAGTTCTCCTGAG
Organism: Phacochoerus africanus; assembly: GCF_016906955.1. Classification (NCBI taxonomy): domain Eukaryota; kingdom Metazoa; phylum Chordata; class Mammalia; order Artiodactyla; family Suidae; genus Phacochoerus; species Phacochoerus africanus. The sequence continues at coordinate 264,736,174 of NC_062545.1, read as the reverse complement.
ATCACATGTACAGCACAATCACTATAGTGAACCAGATTGTATTGTATACTTGAAATTTAATCCCCTAGTACAGTGGATCTTTAGTTCTCTCACACCACACACAAATAAGTTAAAATGGTAACTAAGTGAAAGTGATGAATATATTAATTAAACATTGTGGAGGTTATTTCACAAGGAATGGTATATCAGAATATGAATCTGGACACTTTAAATGTATACTGCATTTATAGAAAAATTTTACCTCAATAAAGATGTTTTATAAACAGCTAATAAATTCCCAGGAAATAAAAAGAGAGACATTAAGTACTACCAGGCATATAACTTCTCAGTGTTGTAGTCAAGAACATTAATCAGTTGTGAGGGGAAAAGCTGGTGGAAGAGTAGGGGGATACACTCACCCTTTCCCACAAACACACACACACACACACACACACACAAAAAAAAAAACACATCTAAAGGATAAATGAGTCCCAAAGAACAGCAACCAATCACTGGCAGAACCTAAACTCAAATAATGGCAAGAAGTTCGTGACATTACTAGGTAAAACAAGAGAAAAGAGGAGAGTGAGAGAAGGTGAATCCGAGCTGGACAGGTGCTCCCAAAAGGGAACTGCGGAGGAGAAAGGAATCCTGCACCCTGAAAAGTCACCTACTCAATGGAAAGATCAAACAGAACTGGAGGAATCTCCAGATGCAGAGAAGAGTGTAGCAGTAAGTTGGAGTTCTGAAAAGCAGATTGAGAACTGAATGGACCATCTGAACTATGGGCACAGTCACCAAAAATTGAGATGCCTGAGTGGGGGCTGGGCACTGAGACCTTGGCTCTGGAGGTTAGCCCCTGGGGGGGCGGGGTGGAGTGGGGAGTGCCTGGGAGGTCTAGAAACCGGTCAGTCAGGTTTGACGGGGCAGAGACTGCCTGGGAGACTAGAAAACAAAGCTGTCACTGAGGAAGGGAGCAATACTCTAGGGGCAGGGAAGTGGAAAGCCACATCAGAGGGAACCTGGGAGAAGAGCCTGGTCTGTGCCAATGTTGGGGAGGGGAGAGAAAAAGGGGTGGGTCCCCATAGAATATTCCCCACACCACAGCAAGCTTACCGGCCCCTAGCTATGAAAAAGCTATGCTGCCCAGTGCATCCCCTCCCCCCACCCCCACCACGCCCTATGCACTCTTTGGAGGGCTGGCCTAAACAATTGCCTGAAGCCTACCACAACAGGGGCTGTCCCTGCACAGGCCTGCTCACCCTTTGGAAGGGCTACACCCCCAGGGAGAAGCACCAAATACCGCTAGCCCCCGAGAAAAGGCCTGGAGCCCAGAAAAGCTAGAACAAGCCTGGCCAGGCTGTGAAAAGATCTGCCTATTTCTCCGACAGTCTTTCCTAGTCGGCCTGCCCTGGAGAAAAGCCTCTTAGGTTCAAAGTGGCACAGCTAGCTGCTCCAGCTCTCAGGAGGAGCCACAATTCCACGGAACAATGGCACAGGACTGCCAGCTCCCAGCAGGACACTCCACACCCCAGAAAATCTACAATAAGCCTGGCCAGGCCATGAAAAGATCTGCCTACTTCTCTGAAGTCTTTCCGAGTCGGCCTGCCCTGGAGAGGAGCCTCCTGGGTTCTCAGTGGCCCAGCTAGCTGCCCAAGCCCTCAGGGGAAGCCAAACACTTGCAGAACAGCTGCATAGGACTGCCAGCTCTGAGCAGGACCCCTGCAGCCCAGAAAAGTTACAACAAGCCTGGCCAGGCTGTGAAAAGATCTGCCTAAATCTTGGACAGTATTTCCAAGTTGGGCTGCACTGGGGAAGAGCCGCTTGGGTTTGCATTGGCCCAGCTAGCTGCTCCAGCACTCTGGGGGGGGGGCGCACACACTTGCAGAACAGCTGCAAAGGACTGCCAGCTCTCTGCAGGACACCCTGAAGCCCAGAAAAGCTAGAATAATCTTGGCCAGACTGTGAAAAGATCTGCCTGCATTCTCAGACAGTCCTTCTGTGTTGGGCTGCCCTAGGGAAGAGCCTCTTGGGTTCTCAGTGACCCAGATAGCTGCTCCAGCCATTGGGAGGTGCTGCACTCCTGAGGAACAGCTACCCAACACCGCCAACCACCTGCAAGAACCTCGCAGACTAAAAACACCAGAGCAACCTCTGCCTGACTGAGTAAAATCTGCTACCATCGTGGTGTGGACCTCCCAGTCCTGTCAGGAAGTACTTTGCATCAAAGAGACCCTGTTAGCCCCATCAACACTCCAGAAAAGACACACTGCCTCAAAAAAGACTGACCAACAATGCCAGCCCTCAGGAAACATTCCATGGCAGTGACAAGGCAAACACTGCCCAGCCATGGAGAATAAACCTTCCCCAGGAAAAGGAAAACAAGCAAGATGAAGAAGCTGAGAAAATACCCCTAGTCAAACCAACAGGAGAACTCACCTAAAACAGTCAACAATGAAACACATCTCTGCAGTCTGATGGACTTGGAGTTCAAAAGAGAAATAGTGAAAATACTGAAGGAATTAAGAGAAGATATGAACAGTAATGCAGACGCCCTCTGAAAGGAACTAGAAAATATAAGGAGGAGCCAAGAAAAACTAGAAAATTCAATGGCAGAGATACAAACTGAACTAAGTGCAGGAAAAACCAGAATGAATAATGCAGAAGAACAAATCAGTGATATGGAAGATAGAATAATGGAAATCACCCAATCAGGTCAACAGACAGAAAACCGAACCAAAAAACAGGAAAGCAATATAAGAGACCTATGGGATAATATAAAGTGGGCCAATCTACGCAGAATAGGAATTCCAGAAGGAGTAGAAAAAGATAAGGGAATGGAAAATATATTTGAAGAAATTATAGCTGGAAACTTCCCAAATCTAAAGGATACTGAGTTCAAGATACAGGAAGCACAGAGGGCCCCAAACAAATTGAACCAAAATAGACCCATATCAAGACACATAATAATAAAAATGGCAAAAGTTAGTGATAAAGAGAGGACCCTAAAGGCAGCAAGAGAAAAGCAGAATGTTACCTACAAGGGAACCTCCATAAGATTATCAGCTGATTTCTCTACAGAAGCACTACAGGCCAGGAGAGAATGGCAAGAGATATTTAAAGTGCTAAAAGGAAAAAATATGCAACCTAGAACACTCTATCCAGCAAGACTATCATTTAAAATAGAAGGGGAAATAAAATTTTTTCCAACAAACAAAAACTTAAAGAATACAGCAACACAAAACCCAGGCTAAAAGAAATACTGAAAGGGCTTCTCTATACCAAAAAGAAAGGATGGAAAGGGAAGAAAAAATAAAAGAAAAAAAAAGAATAGGAAGAACTACGACTGAGGAAACCACAATCAGAGAGCAGTCACTCAAATAAGCCAGCATACAGATTTAATCATGAACATGTTTCAAACAAAATAAAATTAAAAAGAAAAAAAAAGTGTCATCAAAATCATAAAATGTGGGCAAGGGATGTTAGGAAGTAAATAACCCTTTTTGTTTGTTTGTATGTTTCTCTTCTTAATTATAATATAGTAATGAAGTGTTTGAACCTAGAGGACTATCAGGGAAAACACACAATTATAGGAAGGGGTTAGCATACTTCAAATACAGGGCAACCCCAAGCCAAAACCAAACATTCCATTCGCAAAAAAAATGAAAAAAAAAACACTCAAGCAGATAATAACCGGAGACCATACAAACAAACAAACAAACAAACAAACAAACAAACAAACAAAAGCAAGGAAGAATGGAGAACAGTAGAATCAACTGGAACACAAGGTTCAAAATAGCAATAAATAATCATCCATCAATAATCACCTTAAATGTAAATGGACTCAATGCTCCAATCAAAAGACACAGAGTGGTTGAGTGGATAAAAAGGCAAAAACCTTCAATATGCTGCCTACAAGAAACTCACCTTAGGACAAAGGATACATATAGATTGAATGTGAAAGGGTGGGGAAAAATATTTCACACCAATAGACATGACAGAAAAGCAGGAGTTGTAACACTCATATCAGACAAAATAGACTTAAAACAAAAGACATAAAGAAAGACAAAGAAGGACACTATTTAATGCTTAAGGGATCCATCCATGGAGAGGATGTTACTATCATCAACATATATGCCCCAAATACAGGAGCACCCAGATACATACAACAAATATTAACAGACATAAAGGGAGAAATCGAGGGGAATACAATCAGAATAGGAGATTTTAATACCCCACTGACAGCAATAGACAGATCCTCTAGACAGAAAACCAATAAAGCAACAGAGATCCTAAAGGAAACAATACAAAAGTTAGACTTAATTGATATCTTCAGGACCCTACATCCAAAAAAAGCAGAATACACATTCTTCTCAAATGCACATGGAACATTCTCAAGAATCGAACACAAAGCTAACCTCAATAAACTTAGCAGCATAGAAATTATCTCAAGTATCTTCTCTGACCACAATGCCATGAAATTAGAAATCAACCATGGGAAAAGAAATGAGAAGAAAAACCTGCTACACGAAGACTAAACAACATGCTACTAAAAAACCAAGAGGTCAATGAGGAAATCAAGAAGGAAATTAAAAAATACCTCGAAAAAAATTATAATGAAGACACAACCTCTCAAAATCTATGGGATGCCACAAAAGCAGTGCTCAGAGGGAAATTTATAGCAATACACCCTTTCCCAAAAAAGAAGGAAGATCCCAAATTGACAACTTAACCCTCCACCTAAACGAATTAGAAAAAGAAGAATAAAAAAAACGAAAGTCAGCAGAAGGAAGGAAATTATAAAGATCAAAGAAGAAATCAATAAAATAAAATAGAGATTCAAAAAACAATAGAGGAAATTAATAAAACTAAGAGCTGGTTCTTTGAAAAGGTAAAAATATATTGACAAACCCCTGGCCAGACTCACTAAAAAGAGAGAAAGAACCCAAATGACAAAATGATAAATGAAAAAAGAGAAATCACAATGGATACAGCAGAAATACAAAAAAACATACGAGAGTACTATGAACAACTATATGCCAACAAATTTCACAATCTGGAAGAAATGGACAACTTTCTAGAATCTCATAGCCTGCCAAAACTGAATCAAGAAGAAACACACCAACAGAACAGACCGATAATTAGAAATGAAATTGAAGAAGTCATAAAAACACTCCCTACAAATAAAAGCCCAGGACCAGATGGCTTCAAAGGTGAATTTTATCAAACATATAAAGAGGAACTGGTGCCCAACCTCCCTAAACTTTTTTGAAAGGTTGAAGAAGCAGGAATACTCCCAAAGACATTCTATGATGCTACCATCACCCTCATTCCAAAACCAGACAGAGATACCACCAAAAAAGAAAACTATCGCCCAATATCTTTGATGAATAAAGATGCAAAAATTCTCGACAAAATCTTAGCCAACCGAATCCAACAACATATCAAAAAAATCATACACCATGACCAGGTAGGGTTCATCCCAGGTTCACAAGGATGGTTCAACATACACAAATCAATCAATGTCATACACCACATTAACCAAAGAAAAGTCAAAATCATATGATCATCTTAATAGATGTAGAAAAATCATTTGACAAAGTCCAACATCCATTCATGATCAAGACCCTCGTCAAAGTGGGTATAGAGGGAACATTCCTTAACATAATCAAAGCCATTTGTGACAAACCCACAGCAAAAATAATCCTCAATGGGGAAAAACTGAAAGTCTTCTCACTCAAATCCGGAACAAGACAGGGATGTCCACCCTCAACAATGCTATTCAACATAGTTTTGGCAATCCTAGCCACAGCAATAAGACCAAATAAATAAAAAGCATTCAAATTGGAAGAGAAGAGATAAAACTGTCACTGTATGCAGACATGATACTATACATAGAAAACCCTAAGGACTCAACCCCAAAACTACTTGAAATGATTAATAAATTCAGCAAAGTAGCAGGGTAGAAGATTAACATTCAGAAGTCAGTTGCATGTCTGTATATCAACAATGAAACATTAGAAAAGGAATACAAGAATACAATACCTTTTAAAATTGCACCTCACAAAATCAAATACCTCGGAATACACCTGACCATTGAGGTAAAGGACCTATATGCCGAGAACTATAAAACGTAAATCAAATAAATTAAAGAAGATGTAAAGAAAAGGAAAAATATTCCATGTTCCTGGATTGGAAAAATCAATATTGTAACAATGGCCATACTACCCAAAGAAATGCAAACCCTATCAAACTACCCACGACATTTTTCACAGAACTAGAAGAAACAATACAAAAATTTATATGGAACAACAACAAAGACCAAGAGTCACCAAAGCAATCCTGAGAAACAAAAACCATGCAGGAGGCATAACTCTCCCAGACTTCAAGAAATATTACAAAGCCACAGTTATCAAGACAGTGTGGTACTGGGATCAAAACAGACAGACAGACCAATGGAACACAATCGAGAACCCAGAAATAAACCCTGACACCTATGGTCAATTAATCTTTGACAAAGGAGGCAAGAACATAAAGGGAAAAATAAAGTCTATTCAGCAAGCATTGCAGGGATACCTGGACAGCTTCATGAAAAGTATTGAAATTAGAACACACCCTCACACCATGCACAAAAATAAACTCAAAATGGTTAAGAGACCTAAATATAAGACAGGACACCATCAAACTCCTAGAAGAGAACATAGCCAAAAAACTCATTGACATCAACGTCATGAATATTTTCACAAGTCAGTCTCCCAAAGCAACAGAAATAAGAGCAAAAATAAACAATGGGACCTCATCAAACTGACAAGCTTTTGCACAGCAAAGGAAACCAAAAAGAAAACAAAAAGACAACTTTCAGAATGGGAGAAAATAGTTTCATATGATGCAATGGACAAGGGCTTAATCTCTAGAATATATAAACAACTTATACAACTCAACAGCAAAAAAAAGCCAATCAATTAATGGTAAAATGAGCAAAAGTCCTGAATAGACGGTTCTACAAGGGAGATATACAGGTGGCCAGCAAACATGAAAAAATGCTCAACATCGCTGATTATAAGAGAAATACAAATCAAAACTCCCATGAGATACCACCTCACACCAGTCAGAATGGCCATCATTAATAAGTCCTCAAATAACAAGTGCTGGAGGGGGTGTGGAGAGAAGGGAACCCTCCTGAACTGCTGGTGGTAATGTAAACTGTTACAGCCACTACTGAGAACAGTATGGAGGTACCTTGGAAATCTATACATAGAAATTCCATATGACCCCGCAATCCCACTCTTGGGCATATATCCCGACAAAACTCTACTTAAAAGAGACACATGCACCTGCATGTTCATTGCAGCACTATTCACAGCAGCTAGGACATGGAAACAACCCAAATGTCCATCGACAGATGATTGGATTCGGAAGAAGTGATATATTTACACAATGGAATACTATTCAGCCATAAAGAGAATGACATAATGCCATTTGCAGCAACATGGTTGTAACTAGAGACTCTTTCTGAGTGAAATGAGCCAGAAAGACAAAGACAAATACCATATTTTATCACTTACATCTGGAATCTAATATCCAGCACAAATGAAACTTTCCACAGAGAAGAAAATCATGGACTTGGAGAAGAGACTTGTGGCTGCCTAGGTGGATAGGGAAGGGTTGGGAAGTATTCTGAGCTTGGGCTTATCAGACACAACTTAGAATAGATTTACAAGGAGATCCTGCTAAGTAGCTTTGAGAACTATGTCTAGACACTCACAGTGCCACAAAACAAGGGGTGGGGGAAAAATGTATACATGTAATAATAACTTAATCCCCATGCTGTACAGTGTGAAAAAATATAAATAAATAAAATAGTGTCTAATGAATGTTTTAAAAAAATAAACTGAAACAAAAATAATTTATAACTTAAATAATAGGATAATTTAAAAAATATTTTAAGTATACATGGAAACAACAGCCCTAGTATATCCATGGAATGGAATACTACTCAGCAGTGAAGATAATGAACTACTGGTACACAGCAGAACATGAATACATCTCATTATGTTACACTCAGCAAAAGAAGACAATAAGAAAATAATACACTCTGCCTGATTCCATTGAAATAAGCTTCTAGGAAATGCAAACAAATCCATGTGATGGAAAAAGGAAAGTAGTTCCCCTGAAGACAGATGGGAGGTGCAAAGAGAGGGCAGGAGGGTAGACATCAGGGAAATTCCTGATCCTGATGACTGTGGTGATAATTTCATGGGTGTGTATATATGTCAAAACTGGTCAAATTGTAACATTAAATTTTTGGCCTTTCTTTAAAAATTAAAGTATACTTGATTTAAAATGTTGCACCAATTTCTGCAGTATACCAAAGTGACAGAGTGTTTGGGTGGTGTGTTTGTGTGTGTGTGTGTGTAATAAACTTTCTTATATTATCTTCCATCATGGTCTATCCCAAGAGACTGGATAGAGTTCACTGTGATATACAGTAGGACCTCATTGCTTATCCATTCTAAATTCAATAGTTTGTATCTACTAACCCAAAACTCCCCATCCATGCCACTCCCCTCTCCACCCCCCCTTGGCAATCACAAGTCTATTCTATGTGTCAGCTTCTGTTGTGTAGATAGGTTCATTTCTTCCATGTTTTAGATTCCACATATAAATGATATCTTATGTTTGTCATTCTGACTTACTTCACTTCGTATGAGACTACCTAGTTGCATCATGTTGCTGCAAATGGCATTACTGCATTCTTTTACATGGCTGAGTAGTATTCCATTCTCCATATGTACCACATCTTCTGTATCCATTCATCTCTTGATGGACATCTAGGTTATTTCCACATCTTGGCTATTGTGAACAGTGCTTCTAAGAGAATAGGGGTGCATGTATCTTTTTGAATTGTAGTTTTATCTGGATATATGCCCTGAAGTGGGATGTCTGGATCATATGGTAGTTCTATATTCAGTTTTCTGAGTCAAATGATATACTTTTGGTATATGAAGTTTATTGTATGTCACTTATACCTCCAACACTCTGGGTGTCTTTAAAGAAACAGTAACAAAATCAAGTATGGCCATGTTATTCCTCTATGGAATCCCTTCCAGCAGCTTCCCAAATCAGACTGAGAACCAAAAACTTGACTATGATGCTTAATTTCATATGTCAACTTGGCTGGATACAGTACCCAGATATTTGTTCAAACACATCAAAATATTTTCATGCCAGTTTATGGATGAGATTAATATTTCAATTTGCAGAATATGAATAAAACAGACTGTCCTCCATAATGAGGGTGCTCATTATCCAATCAGTTTAGGACCTTAAGAAAAAGAACCACTTCCCACAAAGAAGAGGCACTTAGCAGCCGACCTTCAGACTCAAACTGCAAATTTTCCCTGGGTTTCCAGCCTGCCAACCTACCCTGCAGACTTTACCCTTGCTAGCTTCCACTATTATGTTAGCAAATTCTTTAAAATAAATCTTTTGGACACCCTGTAGCATATGGAAGTTCCTAGGCCAGGAATCATATCAGAACCACAGTAGCCTCCTATGCCACAGCTGCACCAATGGGATACTTTAACCCACTGCAGAGACACCACCAATCCCATAACGCCACAACAGGAACTCAATTAATCTCTTTCTCTTACACACACACACACACACACACACACTATTGATTCTACTTGTCTGCATTATCTTGATGAATAAATGTACCATGGCATTAAGTGCCCTAACAATCTGGTCCTCTGATATCTCTGAACTAATCACCAACCATCCGTCCTGACTTAATCCTGTCCAGGGACAGAGGCTCCATTAATGTCCCTGGGACAGGCCAGGCACCATCTCCCCTCAGAGTATTTCTAGGTGCTGATCTCCATGCTTTTCCCCAGGCAGCCCAATGGCTCACTTCCCTGTCCTTACTAGTGTCTTGGATGTTCCCTTCCCACTGAGCTCTACCTAGCCCACATGGTGTGAAATTATGAACCACACACCAGCACTCCCCCTTTATGATTTTTAGGGCTACACATGGGGCATATGGAAATTCCTGGGCTACAGGTGGATTCAGAGCTGTAGCTTCCAGCATACACGCTGAAACCAAGCCCCAACTGAGACCTACACCACAGCTCATGGCAACACTGGATCCTTAAACTACTAATCAAAGTCAGGGATCAAAGCTGTGCCCTTTTTGATATTAGGTTTGCTATCACTGAGCTGTGACAGGAAAGCCTTGCTCTCCCTTTTATTCCTCTTTTATTCACAGATGTTTTTACCTACCAAAAACTTAGAAATTATTTATTTCATACATAGAAACCCATATACCATAGAACTTTCATCCCAGTGAATAAATGACAATTTTAAAAATAAGTTTATGGTGGGTTAGAGGGTTAAATCTTGCTATGGAAATAAAGGAACATGATGAGCTGGATCAAGAGCTCTGGAAGGTAAACTCCACAAGGGGATAGTTTTTTTTTTAACTTGTATACTCAAAATATAGAACATTGCCTGGCACATTCTAGTCTTGCAGGAGATATGTTTTGGGTGCAAATACTTTAAATTCAGGGTTTTAGCACTTTTTCATATTAGATGTGAGCTCTCTGGGGAAAAGACAACATTCATTTCTAAGGCTAAAGTTAATCCAATAGCTGTGGACTCTTCTCAACACAAACATCCAATTTAGGGGGAAAATTTAGTTTTCCTGGAATGGGGAAATTTGGTAATTGTATTGACCACTCAGTGCTCCCCTACTGTCAGTAGCACAATCGAATTATTTTTTTTTTTAGCTTAAACAACCATCAAAAGTACTATATAAACTTGATACTACATTGACAAGTTAAGCATTGTGGACTTCACTAAAATGAAACATTAGAAACTTAACTGAATGGTTTTAGTTGGAAAGTGAGAGGTCAAGACTAGGAAGCAACCCAAATGGCCATCAACAGATGAGTGATAATGTAGATGTGATATGACTATATAATAGAATATTGCTTAGCCATAAAACGAATGAAATAATGCCATTTGTAGCAAATCGATGGAGGTAGAGACTATCATACTGAACGAAGTAAACCAGACAGAGACAAACATATATCATATGATATAGCTTATATACGTTATCTGAAAAAAAATTATACAGGGACTTCCTGTTGTGGCTCAAAGGAAATGAATCTGGCTAGTAACCATGAGGATGCAGGTTCAATCCCTAGCCTTGCTCAGTGAGTTGTTGATCCAGCATTGCCCTTGGCTATGGTATAGGTTACAGGCACTGCCTGGATTCTACATTGCTGTAGCTGTGGTATAGGCCAGCAGCTACAGATCCACTTTGACCTTTGCCTGGGAATTTCCATATGCTGCCATATGAACATAAAAATGCAAAAACAATTATGCAAATTAACTTATACACAAAACAGAAATAGACACCCAGACATACAAAACAAATTTGTGGTTACCATAGGGTTAAGGGTAGATGGAAAAACTATTTGTTTGAGATTAATATATACATATTGCTCTATATAAAACAGATAACTAACAAAGACCAACTGTATAGCACATGGAACTGTACTCAATATTTTGTGATAACATATAAGGGAAAACAACCTGAAAATATACATATATACTACATAATATATGAAATATCTAATCACTTTGCACTACACTTGAAACTAACACAATATTGTGAGTCAACTGTCCTTCAAATTAATTATGTAATTATTCAACTATGCAACTTAAAAACCAATGTCCAGGAATAGATAACCATAAAAACTTAAAATGTATATATACTTCAAAAAGCTGTAAAAAACAAAATGTAGTAATAATACAATATATTGAAAAAAGTTTAAACATAATTACACATATACACAAAGAAGTTTGGTGCATTGAAAACCACATGTTTGGAGTTCCCGTCGTGGCGCAGTGGTTAACGAATCTGACTAGGAACCATGAGGTTGCGGGTTCGGTCCCTGCCCTTGCTCAGTGGGTTAAGGATCCGGCATTGCCGTGAGCTGTGGTGTAGGTTGCAGATGCGGCTCGGATCCCGCATTGCTGTGGCTCTGGCGTAGGCCGGTGGCTACAGCTCCAGTTCAACCCCTAGCCTGGGAACCTCCATATGCCGCGGGAGCGGCCAAAGAAATAGCAACAACAACAACAAAAGACAAAAAAAAAGAAAAGAAAAGAAAACCACATGTTTAATGTGTGCTGTGGGTAATGTCATATTTAGGGTTATGGAAAAATAAATGGAAAAGAGATATAAATGTGGAAGGGGCCCTCCCAGACCAAAGGGATGGCAATGTGCACAATCAGCATATGTGCACACATGTGCAACTTTGTGGCAGTGTAACATCATCTGTATCCATGTGCAACTTTGTAGCATAGACCATCTGAACAGAATTTACAGAACGTATTTACCTTATGAGGAGGACAGAGGGACCAAAGTATAAAAGAAAAAAATAATGGAGGGTACATAAGACAGCACACCATTGCATTTCAGGCTCAGCCTTTGGATAGGAATCAACCGAGCCAGTGCCAGAATGAATAAACACTGATTGCTGGTGAAAAAATCTTGGTTTACCATCTTTCCCTATGCAAGTCCTCAACATGATTAAAGGGAAAGAGATTGCTCCAATAACAATGACCATTTAAAAGACAATTAGAAAAGTTCTAGAGATATGGGTGCTGAACATAAAATTTTTTATGGCTTTTCTAACAAAAGCAGTGAATTAAATAAGAACATGCTTAGGTGATTCTCACCTGCCAAAAAGGTTATTGTTTATGAAAAGAATCCACAGAGCCAATGTCATGTCTCTGTTACTCAGGCTGTAGATGAAAGGGTCCAGCATGGGGGAGACTACTGTGTGCATCATGGAAGCAATGATGTTTTTTTCATGGTACTGACCTGATGAGGAGGAAGGGTACAGGTCCATCATTGTCACATAGAATAGAGACACCACAGAGAAGTGGGAGCCACAGGTGGGCTTTGCAGATCCTTTTAGTAGAGGGGACCCTCAGGATGGAGATCCCAATGCAGCCATAAGAGACCAGGATGCCACTCAGTGGAATAAGTAGAACCTCAGCCCCTGCAGTGAATATGACCAGCTTATTGAGAGAGGTGTCTGAGCAGGACAGCTTAAGCCAGGCAGCAAGTCACAGAAGAAGTGGGGAAGATGTCAGCAGAGAAGGACAGTTGATCCAACAGGAGAGTGTGGTTCAGGAACTGACACAGGATAGGAGCCAGGATCCAGCCAAGAGACATATGCACAACTCCTCCCTCATGTTTATTCCATAATGTAGAGGTTAACAAATGGCTACATACCTGTCATAGGCCACTACCGCAAGAAGAAGGTTATCAATGCAAGCAAAAAATATGAAAAAAATACTTATTTGTTACACATTCTGCATAGGGAATGAATTGTTCCTGAGTCTGAATGTTCATTAGCATCTTAGGGAGAGTGACAGATGAAAATGAGACATCCATGAGGGCCAAGTTGCTGAGGAAGAAGTATATGAGGGTGTGGAGGTGAGGGTCCAGCCTGATAGGTGGGATGATGAGCAGGTTCCCCAGAACTGTGGTCAGGTACATGCCCAGGAACAGGGCAAGGTACACACCCTGCTGCTCTGGCAAGATGGGGAGCCCCAGGAGGAGGAACTCAGACATGCTGCTCTGGTTCTCCCTCCACTTGTTGTTTTCTCTCCTCTGTGGATGGAGAGAAAGCAGAAATTCCTGGAACTTAGAAGTACCAAGCATAGCAGTTACCATGTGGTCACATATTTTCTAAGAGTGACTGTGTCAGTGTACAGATAGGTCTCACTGCACTGCACTCACACACTGATGCCTCATTCAGTCTAGTTAGAGCAACACAGTGTGACTTCTCTGAACACTGACACTGTCACAGGGAGAAAGTACTTGACTTTAATCAAACCCTTCAGTGGAAATAAAGAACAGCTTATTCTCATTTTTACAAAGTGGAGACATCATGATTGACAGCAGAGAAAGAGTAATAAAGAAGTACAGTGGCCTCCATGGCTCTACTCTCAGATTACTTATGTTCTTGTGTCTAACACACACACACACACACACACACACACACACACACACACACACTACACATACATATATATACCACATAAGCATTATTTATAAAATTAATGTACCATGTACAAAATAAAGTGCTCAACACATAAACTTACATTTTATAGTTAAAATGACTGTAAGAAATAAAAAGAAAGAATGCAAGCAAGAATGAAAGAAAGAAAAAAGAGAAAGAGGAAGAAATGAAGGAAGGAAGGAACCAAGTTTGGAAGGAAGGGAACAAGGAAGGAAGGGAGGAAGGAAAAGATATTTTGAAAGTTTCTCAAAAAATTAAATAGAATTTCCATGTGATTAAGGAATTTTATTGCTGGTTACATACCTAAAATAACTGAAAGCAGGTGTCAAAGAAATATTTATACCCCCATATTTAAAATAACACTATCCGCAGTAGCCAAAAGATGGAAATATCTCATGTCCTTTGGCAAATGATTGGGTAAATAAAATGTAGTCTATACATACAGTGTAATACGCTTCAGCCTTAAAAAGGAAAGAAATTCTGAAACAGCCACAACATGAATGAGCCTTGTCAACAGTATGCTAAGTAAAATCACGCAGTCACAAAAGTGTAAATACTCTAAGATCCCATTCATATAAGATTCCTAGAGGAGATAAATTGATAGAGATGAAAAATGGAATGGTGACTGCCAGGGGCTGGTGTGGGGAGGAAAATGAGGAGACGTTGTTCAGTGGGTACTGAGTTTCCATTTGGGAAGAGAAAAAATTCTGGAGGTGGATGGTGGTGATGGTTGTACAACAACATGAAATACTTACTGTCCCAGAAATATATGCAAAAATTATTGAAATGTTAATTTTTATTACATATATTTTATCATAATAAATTTGTTTTCATTTTTTGTTACTCAATGAACTCATTACATTTATAGTTGCATAATTATCATCACCATCTAATTTTATAAGATTTCCAACCCACAACTTATATATCACAGGTCAATAAATATTGACAAAAAATAGCAATCAAAAGGAGAGTGATGCAAAAAAAAGTAAATAAATCAGCTCATTATTTGGGCAGGATGGGTAAGCAGACATCAGGAACTAAAAATGATGAAGATACAGGAGACCATCAAGCAAGATCAAGTAGCTTCCTGAAAATGTGGGTTTACATTGGAGATCTCCCTCTCACATGCAGGAAACAGTACAGGCCAAGACCATGGACAGTCCTTGAAGATTAGTAGGTTCACAGCACTTGACTCATTGCATTTTTAAAAATTTTTCCAATAAATAGCTTCCTTCATATCTGCCATTGTGTTTCTGTCTTCCCCTTCCATCAACAGGCTTTTAAAATGGCTCAGTTCTGAGCATACATGCAAAGTGAGGGACATGAGAATTTGCCTGATGAGACGACCAGAAAGCTGAGATATTATAGATGCTGTAGGACCAAGGACCTATATCAGAATTCAGAGCCATCTGATTAACTAGACAAGGTTTCAAAATTGATCCCACCCTGTTAACCAAAGTGGAATTGTGAAAATAATTAAACATCAGTGAGGAACATTGTGAGAAGTTCTGTAGCCTTCAAACCATCTGGACAAAGTGCCACCAACTTAGTATTAAGAGGACTTTGTTGTCTATTTGTGTCTAGAACTGAGAAAAAGGAAGAATCAAGCTGTGAGGCTACCTGACCAAGTCAAACACATACATGTATTTCCAAGGCCCTCATGAGACGCTATCTGCTCTACAGCCAACAAAGGAGAAGAGAAGTTGTGAGTGTGTTATACACAAAAACAGATACTCAGCATGACACAGGGTGACACAAAAGCAAAACCCCAGGTGATTCTATTTGTCTCTCTCCAAGCTATATTCATCCTAGTTGGAATTGAGGTTTTTATGGATTCATACCAACTTACTTACAAAGTTATAATGAAATATTTTCTCTCACCGAAGTGGGGATAGAGGGAACATTCCTGAACATAATCAAAGCCATTTATGACAAACCCATAGCAAATATAATACTCAATGGAGAAAAATTAAAAGCCTTCCCACTAAAATCTGGAAAAAGGCATGGATGCCCACTCTCACCACTGCTGTTCAACGTAGTATTGGAAGGACTAGCCACAGCAATCAGATGAAAATAAAGAAACAAATGGCATCCAAATAGGAAGAGAAGAGATAAAACTGTCGCTGTATGAAGACGTAAAGATACTATACATAGAAAACGCTAAGGACTCAATGAAAAAACTACTTGACCTGATCAACAAATTCAGTAAAAGAAATAAAAGCAATCCAAATTGGAAAGGAAGAAGTAAAACTATCACTGTTTGTAGATGACATGATACTATACCTAGAGAATCCTAAAGACTCTACCAGAAAATTCTGAGCGCTCATCCATGAATTTGGCAAAGTTGCATGATACAAAATTAATACACAGAAATCCACTGCATATCTATATACTAATAATAAAAGAGCAGAAAAAGAAATAGGGAAGCAATCCCATTTACTATCTCATCCAACAGAATAAACTACATAGGAGTAAACATGCCTAAAGAGACAAAAACCTGTACTCCGAAAACTATAAGACACTGATGAAAGAAATCAAAGATGACACATAGATGGAAGATATACCATGCTCGTGGATTGGAAGAGTCAATATTATCAAAATAACTATACTACCTAAGGCAATCTACAGATTCAATGCAATCCCTAGCAAATTACAAAGGACATTCTTCACAGAACTCGAACAAAATATTTTAAAGTTTTTTTGGAAGCACAAAAGACACAGAAGAGCCAAAGACATCCTGAAAAAGAAACATGGAGCTGGAAGAACCAGGCTCCCAGACTTCAGACTATACTACAAAGCAACAGTCATCAAAACCATATGATACTGGACAAAGACAGACATATAGATCAGTGGAACAGGATAGACAGCCCAGAATTCAACGCACAGCCAACTCATCTATGACAAAGTAGGCAATAATATACAATGGAGAAAGGACAGCTTGTTCAATAAGTGGTGCTGGGAAAACTGGATGGCCACGTGTATGACAATGAAATTAGAACACTCCCTAACACCATACACAAATATAAACACCAAATGGATTTAAGACCTAGATATAAGACCAGACACTATAAAACTCTTAGAGAAAAACATAGGCCAAACACTTTCTGTCATATACAATAGCAACATCTTTTCAGATCCACCTATCTGAGTATTGACAACAAACCAAAAATAAACAAATGGGACCTATCAAACTGAAATGTTTCTGCACAGCAAAGTAAACCCTAACAAAATGAAAAGATAACCCACGGAATGGGAGAAAATCTTTGCAAGTGAATCAACTGATAAGGGATCAATCTCCAAATTTTATAAACACTGCCTGCAGCTCCATACCAAAAAAAAACCCCATAAGAAATGGGCAGAAGATATAAACAGACAGTTCTCCAAAGAAGACATAAAGACGGCCGAGAAACACAGGAAAAGATGTTCAACATCACTCATTAGTAGAGAAATGCAAATCAAAACCCCTATGAGGTACCACCTTACACCAGCCAGAATGGCCATCATCCAAAAGTCTACAAACAATAAGTGCTGGAGAGGGTGTGGAGAAAGAGGAATCCTAGTACAATGTTGGTGGGATTGTAAATTGGCACAACCACTGTGGGAAGCAGTATGGAGATTCCTCAGAAAACTAAAAATATAACTACCATTTGATGCAGCAATTCCACTCCTGGGCATCTATCCAGAGAAAACCATGACTCGCAGAGACACGCGTACTCCAGTGTTCATTGCATTGTACTACAATGTTCATTTACAATAGCCAAAACATGGAAACAACCTAAATGTTCATCCACAGAGGAGTGGACCAAGAAGATGTGGTACATATACACAATGGACTATTACTCAGCCATTAAAAGGAATGAAATACTGGCATTTTTAGCAACATGGATGGACCTAGAAATTATCATGCTAAGTGAAGTCAGCCATACAATGAGACACCAACATCAAATGCTTTCACTGACATGTGGAATCTGAAAAAAAGGACAGACTGAAATTCTTTGCAGAACAGATGCTGAATCACAGACATTGAATAACTAATGGCCTCCAGAGGAGATAGTTTGGGGGATGTGCCTGGGATGTGGGATGGAAATCCTATGAAATCAGATGGTTATGATCATTATACAGCTACAGATGTGATAAATTCATTTGAGCAATAAAAAAATGGAAAGATATTCCTTGTTCCTGGATTGGAAAAATACATATTTTAAAAATGGCCATATGACCCAAAGTTATATACAGACTCAAAGCAATCCTTATCAAAATACCCATGACATTTTTCACAGAACTAGAACAAACAATCCAAAAATTTATAGGGAACCACATAAAAACCAGAATTGCCAAAAGCAATCCTGAGAAACAAAAACCAAGCAGGGGGCATAACTCTTCCAAACTTCAAGCAACATTACACATCCACAGTAATCAAGACAGTGTAGTACTGTTACCAAAACAGACAGACAGACCAATGGAACAGAATAGAGAACCCACACATAATCCCTGACACCTATGGTCAATTAATATTTGACAAAGGAGGCAAGAACATAAAAGGGGAAAAAGAAAATTTCTTTTAGCAAGACTTGCTGGGAAACCTGGACAGCTGCATGCAAAGCAATGAAACTAGAACACACCCTCACACCATGCACACAAATAAACTCAAAATGGCTGAAGGACTTAAATATAAGACAAGGCACCATCAAACTCCTGGAAGAGACCATAGGCAAAACACTGTCTGATATCAACATCATGAATATTTTCTCAGGTCAATCTCCCAAAGCAACAGAAATAAAGGCAAAAATAAACCAATGGGACCTCATCAAACTGAAAAGCTTTTGCACAGCAAAGGAAACCAAAAAGAAAACAAAAAGACAACTTACAGAATGGGAGAAAATAATTTCAAATGATGCAACCGACAAGGGCTTCATCTCTAGAATATATAAGCAAATTATCCAACTCAACAGCTAAAAAGCCAACCACCCAATGGAAAAATGAGCAAAGGACCTGAAGAGACCATTCTCCAAGGAAGATATACTGATGGCCAACAAGCACATGAAACAATGCTCAACATCCCTGATTATTAGAGAAATGCAAATCAAGACTATCGTGAGATACCACCTCACACCAGTCAGAATGGCCATCATTCATAAGTCCACAAAGAACAAGTGCTGTAGGGGTTGTGGAGAAAAGGGAACCCTCCTGCACTGTTGGTGGGAATGGAAGCTGGTACAGCCACTATGGACATCAGTCTGTAGGTACCTTAGAAATCTATTCATAGAACTACCATATGAACCAGCAATCCTACTCTTGGGCATATATCCAAACAAAACTTTCCTTAAAATACACATGCACCCGCATGTTCATTGCAGCTCTATTCACAATAGCCAAGAGCTGGAAACAACCCAAATGCCTATTTACAGATGATTGGATTAGACAGATGTGGTACATATAGACAATGGAATATTTCTCGGTCATAAAAAATGACATAATGCCATTTGCACCAATATGAATGGAACTAGAGTCTCTCAGGCTGCATGAGGAAAGCAAGAAAGAGTAAGATAAATACCTGAAGACAGACTGATCTTAAGGAACACAACTTATTCCCACCCCATCCCCAGAGGCCCAAGCCAGGTACTCAAACAAATGATGATGGGGAGGAAGTTGATGATTTAAACTAAAATGATGTGCCCTTCATGATAAGGTGATTTTCATTTTGCAGTGTTCTCCTGGCTACACTAATTCACAGGAATGGTCTTCAAAGCAAATGGGGCCAGAATGTTCCTAGGACAACTAGGAACTCCTGAGGCCCAGCTGGCTCCTCTCTGGAGAAACTATTCTTTCTTCCATCTCCCTTGATATGTGTGTGCACACAGACACACACACACATGCATCTCTCACACACACACTCACACATACACACAGCTCCTGATTTTGCCCAATAAATCCTAGCATATACATGAAACACAGTTGAATATGACAAGAAATTCAAGTGAGAGTTCTAAAGGCTTTTTTAATGGAACTGAACTTGGAAACATTTTTACAGATGAACCCCAGTCCAGTCTCATTCAGAACATCCATGGGGAAAACTTGAAACATTACAGGTGTCCAGAACTCAAACTACACTCTAGCCTGATGCCTACTTATCAGAGTCCATTGACCTCCTATTTGTATATTTTGCAAATCAGCACTTATACATACTAGTGAAACTCAGCGGCCTTTTCAAGGGATAGAGGAAATTAGATCAAAGTCCTTGGACTCTGTAATATTGACCGCCTATCTTTATTTAAGGAACATTCTGCTCTAATTTTTTCTAATTTAGAAACCAAACCAGCATCTCTGACTTCCTGTTCCTGGGCATCTCTCCACACCCAGACCTCCTACTATTTGAGTTCCTCCTGGTCATGTACCTGGTCACTGTGCAGGGGAACTGCTCATCATCCTGGCCATTGGCTCGGACCCTCATCTGTACAACTCTGCATCCTTCTTCCTGGCCAAAGTGTACTACATTGACAACTGCTTCTTCTGCACCATTGTCCCAAAGGTGCTGGTCAACATCCAGACACAACACCACATCATCTCCTACACTGGGTGCCTCATGCAGATGTACTTCTTCATGACATTGGCCCTGCTGGATCACTTCCTGCTGGCTGTGATGGAAGTCATCACATTGGCTGCCTCCCCCTCCACTACACACAATCATGTGCATCCAGCGGTGCCTGTTGGTGGTCACCACATCCTGGCTCTGTGCCCATCTCCTGGCCTTCTCATCCACGCTCCTTATGTCTCAGTTCTCTTTCTGTGCCTCACATTCTATCCTACACTTCTTCTGCAATCTTCACCCATTCCTCAAACTTGCCTGCTCAGACATGTACATCTTTCAGGACATGATGTTTGCAGCAGTAGCATTCTCAGCTGTGGTCCCTCTCACCTATGTCCTGGTATCTTATGCCCACATCATCCTCAGGGTCCCCTATCCTGGGGGAAAGCATAAAGTTTTCTCTACCTGTGGTGCTCAACTGACAGTCATCACTCTCTTCTATGGGACCCTCATTCTGGTGTATTTCCAGCCCTCCTCCTCCTACTCTGCATACACTGGAATGGTGGGCACCCCCATGCTGAACCCCCATTCTGAACCCCTTTATCTACAGTCTGAGCAACAGGGACATGAAGGAGGCTTTGTGCAGACTTGTTTGGTATGGAAGATATTCCACCCCATAAAAAGTCCTTCCCTAAAGCACAGGCCCAGATTTTCAATGTGCCTTCTTCCCTCCATGTGCCCAATATAAATGTGAAAACTTCATTCAAGACAGGATGCGTTTTCTTCCAAGCAAATGCAAGCAAATGAAGACCTAGGCTTTTGCAGGACCGAAATGGGGCCAACAGACCAAGGTCAGAACTGTAGTCTGGAGAGAGGAAGTGGCCAGATGTCCCTAAAGGGTGATTTGAGGTATGGGTATATGTATCCAGGCAGATTCAACCCAGAGTTGGGAACATTAAAAATGCCAGGAAGCATCTGGCTTCTAGAAGGAAGCCCAACAGAAGCATAGTATAGGACTATAAATTATTCCCCAAGAGCCACAAATTCTGGCAAGACTAGGCATGTTAGAACCTCAGCCAACTCACTGGTCTTTGGAGCCAATTCTGACACTTCCTCAGGAGAAACTCACTCATGGGGACTGGCATCAACATGGAGACAATCACACCAAGTAGGCAGAATCTGTGTGTGGCTTGGGAGGGCCAGAGTAGTCTAGAAAATGAAAGAAAGATGAAGAGATGTGTCCAAGATCAAACATCTGGGCTTACATCTTTGTCTCCACTAAGCAATTTTGTTTTTGTTAGCTGTGATCAATATTTATTTTTTAAACGCTGGTTCATTTTCTTTTCTGCAACTGAAAAATCATTCATGTCATTATCATGAATGTCTAAAATATAAAGAATTTTTTTCAAATCCTTCCTTGAAAGAAACCACTGTGCATACTTCAAACAAATTCTTAGGGCCCTTTTCTCTGTGTATTTATTTATTTTATATTGTTAAGATGACAATTTTTCACATAATGTTAAACCATGTATGTGTTCCACATTATTGTTATCCACACTGTTATAAGTTTTTATAAAGTCTCATAATTAATATCATAGTAGAAGCAGCTGCCATTTTTAATATAATCTTCCATTTTGGGTAATTAGATCTTTCTAATTATCCATGATATTATACATAATAATGCAGTGAAGACCATTGTGAATAAACCATGGAGAGAGAGAAATTTTTCCCATATCCTTGCAATAAATCTGAAGATGTGGAGTTGCCATGTGGAGAATTTTTCAGGCTCATGATACATGTTGCTAAAATAGTTTACAAAACTGTTAATAAAGGGAAAAAAACAGTTATTGATTTACATCCCAACTGATGGCCTTATGGGAGTGATTCTTTCTCTGCATTCTTTGTGTTCCATTTTTTTTGTCTTTTTGTCTTTTCTAGGGCTGCATCCTTGGCATAAGGAAGTTCCAAGGCTAGGGGTCTAATCAGAGCTGTAGCTGCCTGCCTACACCACAGCCACAACAATGCAGGATCCAAGCTGCATCTGTGACCTACACCACAGCTCATGGTAATGCCAGATCATTAACGCACTGATCGAGACCAGGGATTGAATCCCCAAGCTCATGGTTCCTGTCAGATTCATTAACCATTGAGCCATGATGGGAATTTTTGTGTTCCAATTTTTTACTCAATTGTTGTAAATATCATAAGGTAAAAATGGTACTTCTTTTCATTTGTTTGAATTTTTGCCTTACTGATTGTTTTCATAAGGCTGTAAGTACATTTTATTTTATCTTTTTTTATTTTTTGTTTGTTAGGGCTGCACCAATGGCATATGGAGGTTCCAAGTCTAGAGGTCAAATCAGAGATACAGCTGCCAGCCTATACCACAGATACAGGAACACAGGATCCAAGCCACATCTGTGACCTACACCGCACCTCAAGGCATCACCCAATCCTTAACCCAATTAGCAAGGCCAGGAATCGAACCTGCAACCTCATGGTTCCTAGTCGGTTTCATTTGGGCTGCACCATGATGGGAAATCCCCATAAATACATGTTTTTATTCTTCTTAATAATTTTTCATGTTTTTTGACTCTTTTAAAGACTTGTGTAAGTTATCTTTATATTAAAGATTTAAAATTTGCACTCTCCTACTCCTAGTGCAAACTGTCCCCAGTAACCTTTCATCTTTCGGTTTTCTTTTTGATTTGTTGACCTAAATGGGTTTTCAGTTTACAAAAATGAAACTGATAAAAAAATTCCTCCTTGTGACTCTTCTGCCAGTGTTATCATTGGAACTCCTTCTCTGTGGAGAGTTTCATGTTGGTAATATATAGTTTTTTCATTTCAGTGAGATGTGTTATTTCTTAAGAAGAGTCTTACTGAGATGTAATTCAT
The DNA here is from genome assembly GCF_016906955.1 of Phacochoerus africanus. Taxonomy (NCBI): domain Eukaryota; kingdom Metazoa; phylum Chordata; class Mammalia; order Artiodactyla; family Suidae; genus Phacochoerus; species Phacochoerus africanus. The sequence goes on along the minus strand of NC_062545.1, from coordinate 264,712,669 downwards.
ATAACATAAAATTCATTTTAAGGTATATAATTCAGCTTTTAGTTTGTGGTGTGTTATTTATTTATTGGCTACACCCACATAAGAAGTTCCCAGGCCAGACATCAAACCCATGGCACAGTAGTGACCTGAGCCATAGCAGTGACAACACCATATCTTTAACCCACTGTGCCACCAAGTAACTCCAGAGTGTTGTTTTCCCTTTTACTGAAACAGTGCATGACTTTTAGAATGATATTACATATTTAATTGGCTCTGCTCCTTACACATCTCTCTTCCAGAATTTCCTAGAACTTCCCTCATGGTGCAGTGGGTTAAGCCACAACTGTGGTACAGGTTACAAATACAGCACAGGTTTAATCCTTGCCCAGGAATTTCCACATGCCATGGGTGTGGCCAAAAAAAAGGTGTTTCCTGCCCATTTCAGGTCCCATAATTATTCAAAGCCAGGATGCTGACTATAACAGGGCTCTCATTCACTCACATATAGCATATACATTTTCCCTCAGGGCCTTTCTTTCTAATATTATTTCCTCCTCTGTGGTGCTTTACTGCAAGCCCACCTAGTTTAAGTACCATGTCATCTTCAAAAAGTACCCTCCCACACCAGCCCACTCTAATCATCAGACAGGATCTCTTTTACTTGTGATCTCCACAATCCCTTTAGCTAGTCTTCCTATTCCTGCCCTCCTAGGATCAAGAAGAACAATAACTCTTGCCACTTCCATTTAACATTGTGCTAGAGGTTCCAATCAGCACGTCTAAGTAAAAGGAAATAGAAGGCATCTAGATTGTAAAGAAGGAAAATCATCTCTACTTGTATATGGCAGGTGCTCTATATTTTTAAATTCTTAATAAATCAATCCTCACAAATACCTAGTAGAAATAATAAATGCTCTGAATTCAATACAATCCCCATGAAATACCTCAGCTATGTATTTTGCACAAAATGACAAGCCAATCCTAAAATTCACATGGAAATGCAATAGAACCAGAATAACCAATACATTCTGGAAAAAGAAGACTAAAATTAGTCGACTCATACTTCCTGATTTTTTAAATTTACTAAAAACTAAGTAATTACTAAATCATGCTTAGTACTTCACATGAAAAGATGCTCAACATCACTAATCATCAGAGAGATGCAAATCAAACTGCAATGAGACATCACCTCACACCTGTCAGAATGGAGTTATATATGTGTATATATATATATATATATATATACACACACACACACAAATATATACACACACAAACACACACATATATATGTACATATACATATATATACACAATGGACTACTGCTCAGCCATGATGAAAATGAAATTGCGCCATGCAGCACCATGGATGGTATTGGAGGACATCATGCTAAGTGAAAAAAGTCAGAAAAAGACAACTAATTATATATGACATCACTTATATATGGAATCTTAAATGTCCAGCAAACTAATGAACATAACATAGAAGAAACAGACTCATGGATATAGAGAACAAATCAGTGGTCACCAGTGAGGAGAGGGAAGAGGGGAGGGGCAAGAAAAGTTCAGAAGAATAAGAGGTACACACTATTAGGTATAAAATAAGCCACATGGATATATTGTACAACATGGGGAATACAGCCAATATTTTATAATAACTCTAAAGGGAGTATAACTTTTAAAAATTATGAATCACTATCTTGTACACCTGTAAGTTATGTAATTGTCATATGGAAACTATACTTCAATTAAAAAGGACAAAACCATACTAGCATAATGCTAGACAAAGGAATACAAGTGAGAGTCCCCAAAAATCTTCACATTTATGGGCAATTTATTTTCAAGAAGGCTTCCAGAGAAATTCGAAGGGGAAAGAATAGTGCTTTCAACAAACCAAACCATGCTGAGACAACTGAATAGCCAGAGCAAAAGAAAGAAGTTGGACATTTACCTCACACTTCATGCAAAAGTTAACTCAAAAGGATGATAAGGCTCAGTGTAAGAGCTTAAACTACAAACCACATAGAGAAAGGCATGGGAGTGAGATGCTTTGTGACCTTAGATTAGTCAGTGGTTTCTTAGGTATGACACCAAACAGCTTGTCCACACAAGTGGTAATAGAAAATAATGGATCAATGAGAATTCATCAAAATCACCAAGTTTTGTAATTCAAAAGATACCATCAGGGCAGTGAATAGACAACCCACATAAAGGTAGAAAATATATGCAAATCACATAGTTGATAAGATATTTGCATAAGAATATAGGAAGTATTCTTACACTTCAACAAATAGACTAATAACCCAATTTTAAAATGTGCAAAGGATTTAAAGAGAGATTTTTCCAAATTAAAAAAAATACAACTGGCCAATTAGCATGTGAACAATACTTAGCATCATTAATCATCAGGAAATATGAATCAAAATCACAATGAGATACCATATCACTTCCACTAGGATGATAAAATTATAAAAAAAATTACTGGACAATATCAAAATGTTAGCAAGGAATAAGAGGAGGGTGAACCCTTCTATATTTGTACTAAGAAGTTGAAACAATGCAGCCAATTAGGAAAACATGGGCAGTTTCTCAAAATGTTCAAACATAGAGTTACTACACCAACCAGGAATTCCATTCCTAGGTGTATAACTAAGAAAACCTATGTCCACACAAAAGCCTGTACATGAAGGTTCTTAGCAGCACTATTCATAATAAACAAAGAGTGGAAACCACATGAAAAAGCACACAATTGCTGAAAGTTTTCTGTTAATTCTAGTATCAGTTCAGTCCCACAATAAACAAATGCCAAAACATAATTAAGGGAAAAAATATATTAGGGAAGATGCTTATGAAAGATCAAGAGAATAGGAAAAACACCCACACACAAGCCCCTCCATTCACATAAAGCATAATTCAGTTGCCATGGAGGAGGGGGCCAGAAAACCAGGCTGTCTGTTCACAAACTGGCCCCTGCAAAAAGAGCCAGTCACCATCCCCCTGCCCCAGAATGGTAAGAGGCAGTCTTCATAAGCAAGGGAACTTACCTACAAGGCTTGTCTTGGTAGCCAAAATCAGCTCTCCACCCCCACTGGCTAGGATCTTGAAAGCTTTTACAGAGGCCTTCAGTGGGTTCAAACATACATGTTGTCCAGACAGTCTCAGCAACACACTGTTCCTTCAAGGCTGCCTCTTCAAAAATGGCTCCCAGCCTGGGAACCCAGGGCAGATTGAACATTTCAAGGACACAGGTGGGGTAAATGTACCTCCAATCAGCCAAGCCCAACTTGCTAATCAATCATCAGTCACCTCTTTGTTCTCTCTGTCCTCTCTGGATGAAACTGAACAGGACCCTAGGGGGTCTTTCTGGGAAAGTCCCCCCTCACCTGCTCCAACCTATGTCCTTGCCCTTCTGCTGGTTTGTAGACAAATATTAGCCTCCTAGGTCTTCCCTGAGTTCCAAAGAATATATTTAATCAGAGAAGCGAGAAAAACACAGAAAGAAAGGAAACAATCAAGCCAGACAAAAAAGAATGATTTACCCATGAAACCAAGTCAAGGATTTTTAGTTCCTCCTCAAGGGCTACAGGTAATATTCTGAGCCAAATCATTTGAGCTGCTTGGCAGACACTTAAACCCCTAACAGGTAGGAAAAGTTAACTGCTTTCTCAAGACAAGCATGTGGACTGGGTGGAAACCAAGGCTGATGATGTTGACTCCTGATTACCTCATGACCAACCAATCAGAAAAATGTCCCCCAGGTGGTCCTGCACCTGCAACCCTCTTCCTCACTCTGTCTTTAAAGCCTTTCACTAAAAGCCATTGGGTTTTGTTTTGTGTTGTTTTTGTTTTTAGGGCCACACCTGTGGCATATGAAAGTTCCCAGGCTAGGGGGTCAAATGGCAGCTATAGCCTCTGGCCTATGTCACAGTCACTGCAATGCAGGATCCAAGTGCATCTGTGACCTACACCACAGCTCACTGCAACACTGGATCCTTAACACACTGAGTGAAGCCATGGAGCAATCCTGCATCCCCAAGGTTACTAGTCAGATTCATTTCCACGGAGACATGATGGGAATTCCCCACCCACTGGGTCATTTGAGCATTAGCCACCTTGGCACCCTGCAACAAATGCTGCCCTTTCCTTCACCACAACCCAGGGTCAGGAGAGGCTTTACTGCCCATAGGTGGACAGACTGAAATTTGGCTTGGTGACACCAACACTCTGCTGACCAGCTCCTATGATCTCACATGTCCCCCTCTTCTGCAATGTGCCCTGAATGGTCAGCAAGGGGTGTCACTGGCTTGGAGGTGGCTCCTTTTGTGGTTATCTGGCTGCATTTGGAGGCAAGTGTCACAGCAACAGTGTAACTCATGCAAGAAAAACCACAGATTAGGATAATGATTTCCAAAGTAAGTAACAAATTTTTCCACCACAAGCCCATGATCTGAATCACTTATGAAGTCTCCTAGGCTGGGGACTCAGGATAGTCACTTGTGCCCTTACATGATTTAATAAAATGATACATTCATAGGCTCATCAGGTATGAACACTCTAAGTTTGGATAATGGCAAAAGTGCCTCCTTGCAAGGCAGTGGTAATATTGTCCAGACCATCCTTTTCTTGGGGGGGTGGGCACAGACCAGGAATATGCCACAGCAGTGACAAAGCCAGTTGTTTAACCTGAGGAACCACCAAGGAACTTCTCCAGTCAGCAGTATGGTGGGTTGTCTGTATACTTGTATTGACATAAAAAGAATATTCATGCCTAATGTTATTGATTGTGTGTGCCCCAGGCCAGGTTTCTGGATCAGTATAAATAATATTGAGTGGATCAATAGCAGTGTTAAAGAGAAAGACAAAAACCATATATCACTTAATGTGGAACCTAAAAGGTGATATAAATGAACTCATCTACAAATCAGAAACAGACTCACAGACATAGAGAACAGACTTTTGGTCGCCAAGGGGGAAGTGGGTGGAGGAGAGATGGATTGGGAGTTTGGGATTAGCAGATGCAAACAATTATACATAAAATAAAGAACAAGGTCCTACTATATAGCACAGGGAACTAGGTTCAATATCCTGTGATAAACTAAAGGAAAAGAATATGAAAATGAATGTGTATATATATTCATAACTGAATCACTTTGCTGTACAGTAGAAATGAACACAACATCAGAGTTCCCATTGTAGCTCAGCAGGCTATGAACTTGATTAGTATCCATAAGGATTCAGGTTTGATCCCAGGCCTTGCTCAGAGGGTTAAGGATCCAGCATTGCTGTGACTGTGGTGTAGGCTAGCAGCTCAGATAAGAGCCCTGACCTGGGAACTACTATATGCCACATATGCCACCAGTGTGGTCCTAAAGGTCCTAAAAAGACAGAAAAAGAAAAAAAAAGAGATTGGGTGTTCCAGGCAAAAGGAAAATGTGAAGAGAATTTGTGTTGTGTAAAAGGTCATAAAGCATAAGAAAAATATGGAGTCCCAAGAAAAAATGGATTGGAGTCTGGGGTGGGGACATGGGGAATTGATGGGGAAAAGGAGCCCAGGGGACTCCTCTAAACAAGAAGTATGACTTTCATCCCACAGAGAGCCTGGGGACCCCCCAATCCACACTTTTCCAACCTCCCCAGGCTCCAAAGCATGCATCAGCCTGGACTTTCCTCTGCCACCAGCTGTCATGGAATCCACAAAGGCTGTGGAGAGGGAGTCTCTTTTAGGGCCACACCTATGGCATATGGTGTGGGGTCTAATACAAGGCTAGGGGTCTAATCAGAGCTACAGCTGCTGGACTCCACCACAGGCACAGCAACACCTGGTCCAAGCTGCATCTGTGAACTACACCACAGATCACAGCAATGCTGGATCCTAGACCCACTGAGAAAGGACAGAGATCAAACCTGCAAACACATGATTCCTAGTCAGATTCATTTCAGCTGTGCCATAATGGGAGTTCAGGAAAGCAGAGGGAGGGGAAGGAGTCAGCAGGCAAATAGAGATCTTACCTCAGGGTCCAAGGAGAATACATGTCCCCAGTTCCTACTTCTGGGGTGGGGCATGTCCTTGACAACTCCCCCTGCCATCATCACCTCACAACTGGACTGAAGCTGCTCTGTGAGAAGAACTCATCACCCACCTCCACCTTCTAGGTATGTCCTACCAACCCCCTAATCCTGCACCATCATGATGACAGCAGCAAGAGACATATCCAATATCTGTGTGCTAAGGGTTAAAGAGCTAAGAACAGGGCTCCTTAGGAAATGGGGAGGCCACATCATGATAAATACCAGGAGTCCAGCCTTGCCACACTGAAAAGTGTTCATGAGTACAGTGGGGCCTGGGGAGACAGGAAGACTCAAAGTCATCATTAGAGAGAAAGGAGATATCAGGAGGAGGCTGAGAACCCTCCAGCAAGCTAGAATCTAAAGATGTAAGAGATGGGGGAGTTCTCATTGTGGCTTGGTAGGTTAAGAACCCACAACAGGGCTTATGAGGGTGTGGGCTTGATCCCTGGCCTCACACAGTGGTTAAGGATCCGGCATTGCTATTAGCTGCAGCATAGGTGACAGATGCAGCTCAGATTGGTGTTACTGTGGCTGTGGTGCAGGCCAGCAGCTACATCTCTGATTCAACCCCTAGCATGGGAATTTCCATATGCTGCAGGTGAAACCTTAAAAAGAAAAAAAAAAGGAAATTAATACATCAGAGCATGGAATGCTGTCCAATACAACCTATGCTCTCAATATCCAAAGCATGGTACCCGAACCAGCAGCATCAGTGTCTCCTGGGAGTTTGTTAGAAATGCAGAATTTCAGACCCCTCCCTGTCCTTCTGAAGCAGAATCTGCATTTAACAAGCTCCCTAAGTGCATTAAAGATTGAGAATCTCTGACACTCAGGGGTCCCAAATCAAGCTACATATCAGAATCACCTGGAATATTTTCTTACAAGTACAGATTTCTGAGCCCTTCTCTAGATGAATTGAATCAGAGTTTTTGACCACTGTGTAGAGCCATACAGTTTTTCAAAAAGTTCCACTGGTAACTCCAGTGACAGAGGTCCAAAGAGTAGACTGGGGACCCCCGATCTGACCCAATATGCCTCATCTAAAGATGAGACGACAGAGGCAAGACAGTGGCGACTCTAATTTCATAATATTTTAAGAGAGCTAATTAGGGTCTCTGCCTAGAAACAAAGAAAATTGGATTTGATGCCAAATCTGAGTTCAAGCCCCAACTCCATACCATCTTATCTCCTTCCTTCCTCTGAATTCCATCTTCTTTCCTTCAAGGAACAAAATGAATGTCCCTGAATGTCAGGATTACTCCCCATGGGCAGTAAGGCAACAGAGAGAAATTCATGGAGAATTCACTCTATGATTTCTGAACACACACACTCTCCATCCTAGCTGCTTAACTCATGTTTTGGGATCCTTGCACCCCAAAATTTCAAAGCAATTTCAAAGCCTTGAAGTCTCATGGTCCCCATTTTACAGATGCTCCTCACTTTGTGATGGTAACTAGTGTTTGCTTCCATGTGAGTAGATGGAAACACGCAAGGGCTTTGCTTCCAGATGGGTTCTGGATGCAGAACCTCAGCCGGCAAGCTGATTACATTCATGGAGAATGTGATGTTGGGTGGATCTAGAAGTCCACAGCTTTCTGAACTCTAGGAGTGATCCCCACCAAGGAGAAGGAGAAGACCCCTAAAATTCTTTTTTTCTAAAATTCTGTATCATGAGGAGTAGAGGAAAGAATCGGGCATGGTTCCAAATGTTATGTTAGGTGAGGGAGAACATCACTTAGGTAATTATAAAATGATGAAGTAGGGTTATAATAGAGAGCCCAGGGAGTGGGGTTCCAGAATGAGAGGTGGGGTGGTTGGATGTTCACATAAAGTCTGCGGGGACAAGATGATGACCCCTGAGCTGAGTCTGAAAAGATAAGAAGGGAGTTCCTTGGGAGCCTATCAGTTAAGGATTCAGTGTTATCAGTGCTGTGGCTCAAGGTACTACTGTGACATGGTTCTCCTGGACAGGGAACTTCTTCATTCCACAGGTGGGGCCAAAAAAAAAAAAGGAAAAACGGAGAAGGATGAGCTATGAATATGGAGATGAGGCAAAGCTGATGAAATCCTTTGAGATGTCCTGAGGCCCTTTAAACTGGAACCTTGTCTCTGCTTGGAGCAACCAGCAGTACATTTGGTGTACAAAGAAAACCATGTAATATTTTGTGCTTTTTCTTCAAACTATATATTTTTCCACAAATTAGACTTTTATCTCAATATGTTTATGAGATTTCTCCACATTGATACATAGACATCGAATCCACAATTAACTACCATAAGCTTACAGACAAACATTTAGGTTTGGCTAGTGTTTGGCCATTACAAACAATCCAAGAATGTAGGCATCCTTATGCATCTCTCTAGTTGTGTACATGTGGGAGAGTTTTCAAAACACCAAGAAGTGGAGTTACTAGATATTATGGACTGAATATGGTGAAGCCCTAAAATTCACCACCCCAAAAAATTCATATGTTGAAGCCCTAAACCCCGATGTGATAGTATCTGGAAGTGGTGCCTTTGGGAGGTAATGAGGTTCAGAAGGGTGGGGTCCTCATGATGGAATCAGTGCCCTTAGGAGAAGAGTTCATCTCTGTCTTTCAAGACCATATGAGATAAAGTCAGAAGGCAGCCATTAGCAAGTCTGAAATTGGACCCTCACCAGAATCCAACCATGCTGGCACCCTGACCTTGGGTTTTCCAGCCTCCAGAACTGCAAGAAATAAATGTCTGTTGCTTAAGCCACCCAGTCTGTGGTACTTTCTGACAGAATCCAAGCAGCCTAAGACATAGGGTATGCATGGTTGTGTATGCATGGTTCATTGACAGATTTTCCTCCAAATTGTTCAGTTTACATTCTACCATCACAACTTCACTAACATGCGATATAATCAATTTTTGGCCTATTTTTAGGCCTTCACCCATAGCATATGGACGTTCCCATTCTAGGAGTCGAATCAGAACTACAGTGGCCACTCTACACCACAGCCAAAGCAACATGGTATCCAAGCTGTGTCTGTGCCTTACACCACAGCTCAAGGCAAGACCAGATCCTTAACCCAGTGAGGGATGCCAGGAATCAAACATGAGTCCTCATGGATACTAGTGAGGTTTGTAACCTCTAAGCCAATGGGATCTCCATATAATCAAATTTTTTATCCAAGCTGTGCTCTGGAGGAAGCTCTTCATCATCCTCACCAGCCACTGGTAAGGTCCAAAACACTTAAACTAGTCTGTTTGTTTGTCCACAATCACATCATATGGGAGTTCCCAGGCCGGGGATCCAACCTGTGCCACAGCAGTGACCTGAGCCAAAGCAGTGACAACACCAGGTTGTTAACACTCTGAGCCACCAAGGGACTCCTAATTTCCACTTAAGGGAAGGAGAAGGAGCATTTACTCAGCCCCAGGAGATACACATTGCTTTTCTCCTACAGAGATATTACATCTTCCACTTGACAACAAGAAAAGAGCCTGTGGAAGGTTAGGTGACCTGCCCCAAGTTACACACCATAAAGTGGTGGAACCCAGCCTTAAAGCCAAGTCTGCATGCTATTAACATTCACATTCTTTTCAGTTTCATATTTTCAACTAATATTTATGAGCACTGATTACATACCAGACCCTGGAGGGCACAAAAATGAATCACAGGGCCATATGTAGCACAGACAAGGACTTAATAAATGTTCGCTGAATGAATATTGAACCAAAGAGCTCAAAGCCCACAGGGAAGACAGTCACTTAAGGAATATGTGCAATAGAATAAGGAAACACTATGATAGACATTGGCTCCAGTGCAGCCAGCACAGAGAAGGGAGAAGTTTACTTTCCTCCCGGTCATTTGAAGGAAGGTTTACATCCAAGGTAGTTTTTTTGTCAAACTCAAAAAGAGGAAATGGGTTCCAGGCAAAAGGAACAATGAAAAGGCACAGGAGGGTGAAGCAATGTCACATTTTCTGGAAACTGGTTGGTTGCCATAAAGTTGCTTCCTTCCATGATCAAGGCAAGACATCTAGCTCAATTCAACTTAATTAACTGTCCCTTCATTAACTGCCTGCTATGTGCCAGGCTTTGTGTGAGGTGCTTTACATGAATTATCTCATCACATCTTTGCAGCTTTTTTTTTTCTCATTAAACACATGAGAAAATTGAGGCTTGGAGAGAAAAAGAGTCCAGTCCTGGAATATTTTTAAATCTATTCTTTCCCCTCATGGCCATCTCCCCCAGATGCCAGCCACTGCTGCACTTTCTCATCCCAGCTCTTACTTCAAAGAGACAATAGCCAACCTCAAGACCCATAGCTAGTTACCTTTTGTATCAGGAGACTCTGCCCTCTTCATTGCCTCTTATTATCTTTGAGAAAATGGAGAGGAGAAGGCACATAGAATCATGAGGTTTGGGAGTTCCCCTTGTGGCTCAGCAGGTTAAGGACCCAACATAGTCTCTGTGAGGATGCAGGTTTGATCCCTGGCTTCACTCTTTGCATTAAGTATCTAGTATTGCCACAGCTGCAGTATAGGTCACAGATATGGCTTGGATCTGGTGTTGCCATGGCTGTGGCATAGGCCTCAGCTGCAGCTCAGATTCACTCTCTAGACAGGGAACTTCCATATACCACAGGTGCACTGCAAAAAAAAAAAAAAAGGAGGGAAAAAGAATCATGAAGTTTTCAATCCTTGGCTAGACACTACTACCTTACTCATCATTCATTCATTTAACAAATTGAAGCAGACTTTAGGAATGTGGGTTTTAATTCCAGACAAATTCAATATATGAATAAAGTGAGTCACACTGATATTTTGGCTTCCCAGTGCATATAAAAATTATTTTTATGCTATACTACTGTCTATTAAATATGTAAGTGTATGATGCATAAGGAAAGCAATGTACATAACTTAACATTAATATACTTCATTGCTAGAGTTCCCATTGTGGCACTGTGGAAAGGAATCTGACTAGGCACCAATTTAAACACAGGTCAGGATATTCCCATTGTTGCTCAGCAGGTTACAAAACTGACTAGTATCCATGAGGATGCAAGTTCAATTCCTGGCCTCACTCAGTGAGTTAAGGATCTAGCATTGCCATGAGCTGTGGTGCAAGTTGCAGACACAGCCCAGATCTGATGTGACTGTGGCTGTGGCTGTGGCATAGGCTGGCAGCTGTAGCTCCAGTTCAACCTGTCACCTTGGAACTTCCATATGCTGTGGGTGTGGCCAAAAGCTAAATAAATAAATGAATAAATAAAATACTTCATTGCTAAACAAAATACTAACCATCATCTAAGCCTTCAGGGAACCCACTAATGGTGTTAGATATCACTGATCACAAATCACCAAGAACAAAATTAATAATAATGAAATAGTGTGAGAATTACCAAAATGTGACACAAAGACCCAAAGTAAGCAAATTCTGTGGGAAAAATGGTGTCAAACCAATGGGGACCTATACAGCACAGGGAACTCTACACAGTATTTTCTGATAATCTACATGGGAAAAGAATCTGAAAAGGAATGGATGTGTGTATATGTATAACTGAATCACTTTGTTGTGTAGCAGAAATCAATAAAACTTTTTTAATTTAATTAAATATAAAAAAGAAAAATGGTGCCACAAACTTTTAATTTGTAAAAAGAAATGCTCTGTCTGTAAAGCATGATAAAGTAAAATTCAATAAAGCAAAGTGCAATAAAACAATTGAGCACTATGTCCCAGGCTATGTTCTCAGTACTGTGGATACAAAATTGATTAAAACAGGCAAGATTTCCTCCTCCATAAAGGTTAAATGAAGTGACTTCTCAGTGATAGAAACAAAGGTTTTGAGAGGTGATATGGCTTGTCCAAGGTCACACAGCTATCTTGTTACCAGGTAGTACTAACACCCAAGTTCTAATACAAGTACAAACTGCTTTCACCACCATGATGGTCATGAGCTTTCCTTATCTGCCTTCAGCTTTGCCTCTCCTCATTTTCTGTTCTGCAGGATGAGGCCAGAGAACTTCACCTGGACCAGGGGTACTCCTGCCAAATTCATCCTTCTGGGCATCACAGATTGCTGGGACCTGTGCATCACCCTCTTCCTGGTCTTCCTGACCACATCTACCTGTTGAGCCTGTTGGGAAACATGGGAAATGATGGCTACCTACTTGATCTGCATGGACACCCCAGCGCCACATACCCATGGTACTTCTTCCTGGCAACCTCTCCTAAGTTTGAACACCTTTCTAATTTCTCAGCCATTGGCCCCAAGATATTGGTGGACCTGCTGCTGACCCTGGCCATTATCCCCTATGCAGCCTGCACCCTCCAGATGTTTGTGTCTGCAGGGCTGGCAGGTGCTGAGTGTTGCCTTTGGGCAGTCATGGCCTATGACTGCTATGTGGCCATCAGAAACCCTCTTCTGTACACCATGGCCATGTCATGGCATCTGTGCCTGGCCATGCTGGGAGCATCAGGCCTGGGTGAGGCACTGAGTGCCATGGTCCACCTGACCTTCACCTTCACCTGAGCTTATGCAGCTCCTGGGAGGTGAACAGCTTCTTCTGTGATATCCCTCCACTGCTGGCCATCTCCTTCAATGACACCAGTCTCAATGAACTCCTACTCTTTCCTATCTGTGGCTTCATTCAGACTGCCATGGTGTTGGCTATTGCTATGTCCTACAGGTTCATCGCTGGTGCTGTGATGTACAAGTGCTCATTCCAGGGCCACTAGCAAACAGCCTCTACCTGTGCTCCCACCTCACAGCTGTGCCCATGCTGTACAGGACACTCATTTTCATGCACCTGCATCCCAGCTCCAGCTATGCCCTGGACAGCATCACGATGGCATCTGTGTTCTACACCCTTGTCATCCCAGCCCTCAACCCACTCATCTACAGCCTCTGCAACATAGAGAACAAGGAGGCACTCAGAATGTCCCAGAGCTGGTGCTGCTATCCACGGTGGGTGCACATGTGAGAGATCCCAGCAGGATGGTTAGGACTGACCCTGAAGAAATGAGGACACCCTTCCTGGCCCCCATTCACTGTGGATAAAGATGGATGTTCCTCTGGCTGTGTGTCTTAAATTGTTTGAGAGGCTGAAAAGGGGGAGAAACTGAAGCTTGCAGACAGGAGGCAGGAACCTGGAGGATTCTAGACCTAGCAACAGAACCAAGATTAATTTGCTGTTAAGCTGCCTTAGGTTCCTCAGTCTTCACAAAACACATGTTCTGCTTGTTATCAGGTGCAATACTCAGTTTACTTGCCATTTCTATTTTTCATCTTTTTTTTCCTTTTTTCCATGTTGTTGTTGTTGTTGTTGTTGCCACCTCCACTGCATATGCAAGTTCTGGAGCCAGGAGTCCAACCTCTGCCTTTACAGTGACACCCCCAGATCCTTAACCCACTCTGCCACAAGGAAACTCCCACCAACTGTACTTCTAAGAGGCTGATTCCAAGGTAAGCGATTTGTGGGCTACAATTGCCTCCATACTTTTGCCTGCTCGTTTAAGGTTCTGCATGACCAGTAAGACTGCTCTTGCTCACCTTGACCCCAAGAGAACATCCTCAGACCCTCTCATGCCAAAGAATGGGACAGATATGGGTGAGGCAAATATCCCTATTAGGCTACATATTCCATCTCTCAGATATTAAGCAGCACCAAATCATGCATGAACTCATTCCTAAAATTCTAACCACTGGATTAGAATTTGATCAATGCTAGATTAGTTTTGGGCTCTGGTAGAAGTTAGGGAAGAGTCAAAATTATGGTAATGGTTAGAATAGGGTTAGGATATATGCCCAAGAGTAGAATTTCTGGGCCATATGGTTGTTCTATGTATAGTTTTCTAAGGAACTGCCATTCTGTTCTCCAAAAATGTTGTGCTGGCTTACATTGCTACCAACAGTGCAGGAGAGTTCCCTTTTTGCCATACCCCCTCCAGCATTTGTTATTTGCAGACTTATTAATGATGGCCATTCTGACTGGTGTGAGGCAAAACTTCCCTTAAGAAAGACACATGAATCCGCATGTTCATTACAGCAGTATTCACAATAGCCAAGAAATGGAAATGACCCAAATGTCCATAGACAGATGCTTTGATTAGGAAGATGTGGTATATATACACAATGGGATACTACATAGCCATAAGAAAAGAAGAAAATAATGCCATTTACAACAACATGGCTGGAACTAGAGACTCTCATACTGAGTGAAGTGAGTCAGAAAGAAAAACACAAATATCATATGATATCACATATCTGGAATCTAATATACGGCACAAATGAACTTTTCCACAAAAAGAAAATCAAGGACTACCTGTCATAGGCCATTGAGGTGAGAAGGAAATATTCTATATCGGTAAAAATATGAAAAAATATATCTGTGCTATGCACATGGTATAGCAGATGGATTTGTACCTAGTGTCCATGTCCATCAGCATCTTATGGACAGTGACAGATGAAAAGGAGATGTCCTTGAGGGGCAAGTGGCTGAAGAAGAAGTACAGGGGGGTGTGAGTCCAAGGGACCAGCCTGATGAGCAGGATGATGAGCAGGTTTCCCAACACTGTGGTCAGGTCCATGAGCAGGAACAGGGCAAAGAACATGTCCTGCTGCTCTTGATGGATGGGGAGCCCCAGAAGGAGGAATTCAGACATGCAGCTCTGGTTCTCCCTCCTGATGCTGTTCTTGCCTCAGTTGGGAATTGGGCAAAGTCAATTAACATGCCATAAGATTATGTCCTTTTTACTATGAAAAGTCTTAATTTTGGATACATTGACCTTTATTTTTCTTAATTGTTGGTGAATGAATCAGTCTTTCCAATTCTGGCCTCAATAATACATCAAACCCTCACATTAGTCAAGGTTTTTTCACAATGAAACCAATGGGCGTTTATTCTTCATTCAATAAAAATTTTTGAACAACAGCTTTCTCACATCTTGAGTACAGAGGAGTCAACAAGAACTGAGAAGTCTCTGTGTTCAAATTTACATCTTTACATCAAGAGAGGTTTAAACTTCTGTTATTCACTAAGATGAAACTATGAAGATGGTACCATATAAGAGCTATCAACAATTCACTGTACAACTCTAAATGTAATAAATTCATTGAGTAGTTAAAAATAAATTCATTTCTTGTTAAAAAGCATATGAAACTCCTTACATATGAAAAGAATTACTAAAGCTATGTCATAGGCTTTCAGGGTACTTTGCACCATCCTACCTATTTTGAGTCGCTTAAAATCCCCTGTTATAAAAATGTCCAATCCAGGCTTCCAAGCCAATGTCAGTAGTTCAAGGCACTGTTCCAATTGTTTCACAAGCACTTTCAAATTAAATCTTTGTGGTAGCCCTAATAAATATTCTTACACACATTTTAACCTGAAGAAAACAAAAGTATACATAATTTAAATGTGCAAGGAAGACATAATTAAGTGAATCATCTGGAATCACAACACAGATCTGTCTGACCAAGATCCATGCTCTTAACAAATCAGCAAGGATAATACACCATCAGTAGTTAAAATGTCCAGAGAAGCTGTATTTTGTCAGCTACCTTTCTCCAAAATCTTCCTAATTCCCTCTAAGAAAAATTTATGATTCCTATTTATATATCATACAAAGGATTTTCATATGCTTTAACCACTCAAAACAATAATCATATTTTAGGACTGCTTGGTACACAAGGCAAATCTTTTTTTTTTTTCTTCTAGGTCCACATCCTTAGCATATGGAGGTTCCCAGGCTAGGGGTTTAATTGGACCTAAAGGTACTGGCCTATGCCAGAACCACAACAACACAGGATCCGAGCCACATCTTCAACCTCCACCACAGTTCATGGCAATGCTAGATCCTTAACCCACTGAGTAAGGCCAGGGATTGAACCTGCAACCTCATGGTTCCTAGTCAGATTCATTAACCACTGAGCCATGACAGGAACTACAAACAAGGCAAATCTTATGTCTTCATTTTATAAATGTAGAAAGTGAAGCTAAGAGATAAATTACCTACCTCAGGTGACTTGGCTTTTTTTTCTTTTTGTCCTTTTTTGTACAGCAGGACCACCTTGGTTATCCATTCTAAATGTAAGAGTTTGCATCTAATAACACTAAACTCCCTGTCCATTCCTCTCCCTTCTTGGCAACCACAAGTCTCTATTCTGTGTCTAAGAGTCAGCTTCTATTTTGTAGATAGGTTCATTTTTGCCTTATTGTAGATTCCACATACAAGTGTATCATATGATATTTGTTTTGTCTTTCTGACTTACTTCACATAGTAAAGAATATGCACTTCCATCATGTTGCTACAAATGGCATATTTTATTCTTCTTTAGGATGGATTAGTAGTCCCTTATACACACACACACACACACACACACACACACACACACACACACCACATCTTCTGTACCCATTCATCTGTGGATGGTCATTTAGGTTATTTCCATGTCTTGCCTATTGTGAAAAGTGCTGCTATGAACATAGTGGTGCATATATCTTTTTCAATTGTAGTTTTGTATGAATATATGCCCAGGAGTAGGGTGGCTAGATCATATAGTAGTTTTATATGAGGTTTCTGAGTGAAATGATATATTTTAGCTATATCAAGTTTATTGATTTTCATTTAGACCTCCAAAACTCTGGGTGTTTTTAAAGAAACATTAACAAAAACAAGTATGGCCATGTTATTCCTCTATGAAATCCCCTCCAGTGGGTTCCCAAATTGGAATGAGAACCAATGACTCAACTATAATGGTTAATTTTATATGTCAAATTGGCAAGGCTAGAGCACCCAGATATTTGTTCAAACACAATTCTAGATGTTTCCATGAAGTTATCTTTGTGGATGAGATTAAAAGTATAATCTGAAAATTCTGAATAAAGCAGACTGTCCTCCATAATGAGGGTGGGCCTCACCCAATCAGTTAAGGACCTTAAGAAAAAGAATGACCTCCCACAGAGAAGAGACACTTCTGTCAGCAGCCTGCCCTCAGACTTAAAGTGCAACTTTTCCCTGGGTTTCCAGCCTACCAACCTACACTTCAGACTTTACAATTGCTAGCCTCCAAAATTGTATTAGTCATTTCTATGAAATACATCTCTCTCTAATTTTTTTCTTCTCTTTTGGATACCCCATGGCATATGGAGATTCCAAGGCCAGGGATCCGATCTGAGCTGACGTTGCAGCCTATGCCACTGCTGTGGCAACTCTATCCTTTAACCCACTGCAGAGAGAGGCAACCAATCCTTGGGCAACAGCAAGAACTCCATACATCACTCTTTCTTACACACACACACACACACACCCCACATCTGTTCTACTTCTCTGGAGAACCTTGATGAATATGATTACCATGACCTTAAGTGTTCAAAACTCTGGGCCTCTGGTATCACTGATGTAATCAGCCATCATCCCTCCCCCACTTAGTCCCATTCAGCTACAGAGGCCCCATTAATGTCCCTGGAATTGGCCAGGCACCATCTCACCTAAATTTTTTTAGGTACTGACCTCCATGCTTTTGTCCATGTATCACCATGGCTCGCTCACCTGTCCTCACTAACATCTTTGGATATTACCATCCCAGTGAGCTCTACCTAGACCACACAGTGTGAAATTATGAACTACAACCCAGATTGCTTGCTTATAACCCCCCTTTACTCTTTGGGGTTTTTGGCCACACCTATGGCATATGGAAGTTCCCAGGCTAGGGCTCAAATTGGAGCTGCAGTAGCCAGCCTACACCACAGCCACAGAAACACAGGTTCTGAGCCAGCTCTGCAACCTACACCACAGTTCACAGCAATACTGTATCCTTAACCCACGAAGTAAAGCCTAGGATTGAACCTGTGTCCTCATGAATAACAGTCAGGTTCATTACTACTGAGCCAAGATAGGAACTCTTTCCCCCCCCCCTTTTTATGGCTCCTTTATTCATAGACTATCTTAACTTCAAAAATTCAGAATTTATTTCAGGCATAGAAACACATCTTCCATAGAATTTTCATCTCAGTAAAGAAATGATGACAATTTTAAAAATAAGTAAAGTTTCCAGTGATTCAGAAGGTTAAAACCTGATATGAAAAAAAAAAAGAAGCATGATGAGCTGGATCAGGAGTGCTGGAATGTAAACTATATGAGGTGATACAGCTTTTTTACTGTGCATTTCCAGAAGATAGAGAACTGCCTGACATATAGTGGTTATGCAGGAGATATTTTTGTGTGCATAAATTATAAATTGGAGTTCACATTGTGGCATAGCAGAACCAAATCTGACTAGGAACCATGAGTTTTTGCATTCGATCCCTGGCCTTGCTCAGTGGGTTAAGGATCTGGCATTGCCATGAGCTGTGGTGTAGGTCACAGACGCAGCTCAGACCTGGCATTGCTGCAGCTCTGGCATAGGCAGGTGGTTAGACCCCTAGCCTGAGAACCTCCATATGCCATGGGTGCAGCCCTAGAAAGGACAAAAGACAAAAAAAATTTATAAATTCTTGCATTTAATTTTTTCATGTTAGTAGTGAGATCTCTGGAGAAAAGACAATGCCCATTTCTAAGATGAAAATTAATCCAAGATCCATAGACTGTTCTCAACACAAACATCCAATTTAGGGGGGAAAATTAGTCTTCCTGGAATGGGGAAACTTGCTAATTGGATTGACTACTGTGTCCTCCCCTATTGTCAAATCACAACAAATGAAAGTATATTTAGGTTTAGAAAATGTACTAAAGTACTTTATTAACTTGATAACACATTGAAAACGTAAGAGTTTTGGACTTTACTAAAACTGAACATTAGAAGCTCAACTGAATATTTGTAGCTTTGGAAGGCAAGAAGCTAAGACATGGAAAACCTCAATGTCCATCAACAGATGAATGATAAAGAAGATGTGGTACACAGTGTAATAGAATACTACTCAGCCACATAAAGAATAAAATAATGCCCACTTGTAGCAACATGGATGAGCCTAGAGATTATCATACTAAATGTAGTAAGCCAGGCAGAAAAAGTCATATATTATAGGATACTCTTTATATGTTGTATCTGAAAAAAAATGTTGAAAGTAAATTTATACACAAAATGGAAATAGATCCACAGATATAGAAAATGGTCACCAAAGGGGAATGGGGGGAGGGACAAGTTATAAGTTTGGGGTTAACATATACACACTGCTATATGTAAAGTAGATAATAAACAAGGACCAAATGTTTAGCACATAGAACTACACTAAATATTGTGTAATAACAGATAAGGGAAAAATATGAAAAATATATACTATGTAATATACTTAAAAGTGAATCACTTTGCTCTACACCTGAAATTCACACAACATTGTAGTCTATATATCAAAATAATTAATGAATTAAAAATTTAAAAAACAATGGTCAAGAGATGACCATAATATCATACACACACACACACACAAACACTTTTAAAGACTGTAAAAATCCAAATGTAATAATAATATAACACATGTAAAAAATAAAATTTAAAAACAGAGGAGTCGGATGCATTGAAAAGCAAAATATTAAACGTGTTTTATTGCTAATGATATATTTAGAGTTATGGAGGAATAAATGGACAAGAGATATTTATGAAGGGAAAATGATTGATCCAATAACAATGACTATTTAAAGGACAGTGATGAACGTGCTAGAGACATGGGTGATCAACACACAACTTTTTAAGGCTTTTCTGACAAGGTCAACGAGTAAATAAGAACATGGTTAGGTGATTCTCATGTGGTGAAAAGGTTGTTGTTTCTGATAAGAATCCCCAGAGCCAATGTCATGTCTCTGTTCCTCAGGCTGTAGATGAAAGGGTTCAGCATGGGGGTGACCACTGTGTACATCACAGAAGCAATGATGCCTTTGTAATGAGACTGGCCAAATGAGGGGGAAAAGTACAGGGCCATAATTGTCCCATAGAATAGAGACACCACAGAGAGGTGGGAGCCACAGGTGGACAAGGCTTTGAAGATCCCTTTAGTAGAGGGGACCCTCAGGATGGAGAGCCCAATGCGGCCATAAGAGACCAAGATGCCACTCAGTGGAAAAATGAAAACTGCAGCCCCTGCACTGAATATGACCAGCTCATTGAGAGAGGTGTCTGAGCAGGACAGCTTAAGCAGGGCAGCAAGGTCACAGAAGAAGTGGGGAATGATGTTATCAGCACAGAAGGATAGTTGAGCCAGGAGGAGGGTGTGGGTCAGGGCATAGGCACAGGAAAGGAGCCAGCATCCAGCCAGCAGACATATGCACAGCTCCTCCCTCATGATGATGGCATAGTGTAGAGGGTGACAAATAGCCACATACCTGTCATAGGCCATCACAGCAAGAAGAAGGTTATCAATGCAAGCAAAAAATATGAAAAAATACACCTGTGTTACACACCCTGCATAGGGTATGGACTGATCCTGTGTCTGCATGTTCATCAGCATTTTAGGGACAGTGACAGAGGAAAAGGAGACATCTGTGAGGGCCAGGTGGCTGAGGAAGAAGTACATGGGGGTGTGGAGGCAAGAGTCCAGCCTGATGAGCAGGATGATGAGCAGGTTCCCCAGCACTATGGTCAGGTACATGCACAGGAAGAGGGCAAAGAACATGCCCTGCTGCTCTGGATGGATGGGGAGCCCCAGGAGGAGGAACTTGGACACGATGCTCTGGTTCTGACTCCTCATGCTGCTTTTCTCTCTTCTGGGAATGAAAAGAAAGCAGAAAATCCTGGGACCTAGAAGTACTGACCATTGCAGTTACCACATCGTCACATGGTTTCATTGTACAGACAGGTCTTACTGCACTGCACACACACACTGATGCTTCATCCAATCTGGTGGGAGGAATGCAACATGATTTGTCTGAACACTGACAGTCATGTGGAGAAAGTGCATGACTTCAATCAAGCCCTTCAGTGGCAATAAGGAACTGCTCATTCTCTTTTGTACCAAGTGGAGACATCATGATAGACAGTAGAGAGGGAGTAATAAATAAGACACAGTACCTTCCATGGCTCTACTGTCAGACTGCTTATGTGCTTATATCTGTGTAACACACACAAACATGCACACTCACACACACTCACACACGCACCCACCACTTAAAGCATTATTTGGAAGATTAATGTACCATGTACAAAATAAAGTGCTTGGCACAAAATCTTATTTTTATCATTAGAATGAATGTAAGAGATACAAAAGAAAGAAGGAAAGAAAGAGAAAGAGGAAGAAGTGAAGGAAGGTAGGAAATAATGTAGGAAGGGAGGCAGGGAGGGAGAGAGGAAGGAAAATACAAACATTTAGAAAGTTCCTCAAAAAATTAAATAGAATTTCCATATGATTAAGGAATTTTACTTCCACTTACGTATCCGGGATAATTGAAAGCAGCGACCAAAATGTATTTATACACCCATATTTAAATAAAACAGCATTATTCACAGTAGACAAAAGATGGAAACAATCCATGTCCTTTAGAAGATGATTGGATAAATATAATGTGGTCTATACATACAATGGAATACCATTCAGCATTACCAAAGTTAAGAAATCATGATACAGCCACAACATGAATGAACCTTGAAGACTTTATGCTAAGTAAAATCATGCAGTCCACAAAAGAGTAAATATTGTAAGATTCCATTCATATGAGATGCCTAAAATAGTCTAATTAATAGAAACAAAAAATGGAATGGTGATTGCCAGGGGCTGGTGTGGGAAGGAAAATGAGGAGTTCTTGTTCAGGGGTTACAGAGGTTCACTTTGGGGAAAAAAAAATTCTGGAGGTGGCTGGTGGTGATGGTTGTACAACAACCTGAATTACTTAGTGCCACATAAATGTACACAAAATTATTGAAATGTTACATTTTGTTACATATATTCTATCAAAAATTTTTTTAATTTAAAAAACATATCATGAGTCAATAAATATGCACTATAAATAGGAATCTAAAGGAGAGTGATCCAAAAATTAAATAAATCAACTCATTACTTGGGCAGGATGGCTAAGCAGACATCAGGAAACAAAGATGGCAAAGATTCAGGAGGCCATCAAGCAAGATCAAGTACCTTTCTGAAAATGAGTTGAACTCTGAGGTCTCTCTCTCACATCCAGGAAATGGTACAGGCCCAGACCATGGATGGCCCTTGAATATTAGTCCACAGCACTTGACTCATTGCAGTATTAAAAACTTTTCCAAGAAATAGCTTGATTAATACCTGACATTGTCTCTATGTCTCTCCCCTTCCATCACCAGGGCTTTAAAATGGCTCAGTTCTGAGCATACATGCAAAATAATGGATATGTGAATTTGCCCAGTGAGGAGAACACAGACCCAAGATATTGCAGATGCTCTAGTACCAAGGACATTTATCTGAATTTGCACTCCTCTGATTAACTCAACAAGCTTCTAAAATTGACTCCACATTGTTCCCCAGAGTGGAAATGTGAAAATCATCAAACATCAATGAGGAATATTGTGAGAAGTTCAAGAGCCTTCAAGCTATCTGGATAAATTGTGCCAACTTAGCATAAAGAGGACTTGGTTGCTGTCTGTTTATGTCTAGAGCTGAGACAAAGGAAGACTCAGGCTGTGAGGCTGCCTGAGCAGGTCAAATGCTTACACATATTTCCAAGGCCCTTGCATGACCCTCTCTGCTCTACAGCCATCCAAGGAGAGGAGAAGGAGAGTGTCAGTGTGTTATACACAAAAACAGACACTCAGCATGAAACATAGTGACATAAAAACAAAACCCCAGATGCTGCTCTTTGGCCTTCTCCAACCTATGCTCATCCTAGTCAGAAGTGAGGTTTGTATGGATTCACACCAACTTACTTACATCCTTAAAATGAAATCTTTTCTCAATCACAGTTTTAAAAACATGAAAACACAAACCCTTCTACACTGTTGGTGGAGATGTACAATGATGTGGCCATTACGGAAAGTGGTATGGAGATTTCCCAAGACATTGAAAATAAAACTAGTACATGATACAGTAATCTCACTTCTGGGTGTAGACCAGAAAGGACTGGGGTCAGGATCTCAGAGATGAAAATACACTGCCATATCCATTGCAGCTCTGTGCACAATAGATGAGCTATGGAAACAAGCCACATGACCATCGACAGATGAATGGATAAATGTGGCACATATACACAATGGATTATAATTTTGGCTTAAAAATGGAAATCCTACTATTTCTGACAAGATGGGTGAAATAGAGAATATTATGCTAAGTGAAATAAGCAAGTCCTACAAGGACAAAGATTGCAAAATTTCACTTTGAGAAACTCATAGAAGCAGAGACTAAATGGAAGTCAGAAAGGGCTATGGGGAAGGAGAAATGCAGTGGTGTTATTTAATTGAAATAAAGTTTAAGTTATGCAAGATGAATTCAGTTTAGAGACCTGCATTACATCATAATGCCTAGAGTCAAAAATACTATACTGTGCACCTCAAAATTTCTTGAAAGGGTAGATCTCATGTTAAGTTTTCTTACCATATAAAAAGGACACAGGGACATTTTGAGAGAAGAGAGATATGTTGATGACCTAGATTGTGGTGGTAGCTTCACAAGTGTGTGCACATATCCAAACTCCTCAAATTATATACATTAAATATGTGCAGTTTTGTGTATAGCAATTACACCTCACAAGCTGTTTTTTTTTTAAAAAAAGCCAAGACCACATCCATTCACCCTCACAACTCACAAACCATATATGCTCATACACACACACTCCACTACCCACACTGAGAATCATGTGTGATCAAACCCAACAAAGAAATAACTTAAAAAGAAGCAACATGCACACAGCAACACAAGCACACACACGTGTATTGCAGATTTCCAGCCTCCATGGTCTCTTGCTAGCACTGTACAATAGGGCTTTCCACAAGGATGGAAATATTCTATAGCTGTGTTGTCCAGTACAGCAGCACCAGTCTCCTGTGGCTACTGGAGACTTGAAATATAACTAGTGCAACTAAAGAGCCCAACTTTTAATTTCAGGTCGTTTTAGTTAATTTTAATGTTATGGCCACTTGAGCCTGGTGGCACCATGTAGGTCACTGTGTGAATCAGTCACTAAAAACACATGGTTATATGAGGAATATGAACACACATTTTCTCTCCCTCTTCTTCCAGGTCCTCATATCAACCACACATCTAAGCCAAGCAATGGTTCCCCACCTTGCTCCAATCTGTGCTGGACCAGGCTACTACCTGAGGACTCATCTATTATGCCTCCATTGCCTGATGATATTTAGCACTTCCACACCTGTTTACAAGAAGGAGAACAATCAGCGGGGAAGATCCACATTTACCAAGAGGACTGAGACCCCAGGGAACACACCCCCAAGCTTCTGGTTGGAGAAGAGGACAACTGACTTAACTGCCCAATTTCCTGTGTTCCTCTTGAGATGGATCCAGTGCAGGGACCAAAGGGGCTCAACTACAGGAGTCCCAGAAGATGTCTCTAATGTCAGTGACACATTGGTCTATCCTCTGCCTGCTCATGAGGAGCAGGAGAGGCCAGGAACACCTTTGCACTTTGAAGAACATACAATGGAAATTGTCATCCATCCACTGAAGAAAGAACCAAACAGAGTGCTAACAGATCTTGAGACCACACACCACTGACACTGAAATATTTTGCAGCTCACACCCCATCACCATCACTTTTTCCATGCATATGAAACCACAAAAGACAAAGTCATCTTGAGAAAAATGGACAAAACTCTAGGCATCACACTTCCTGATTGCAAACTCTACTTTAAACCTTTAGAAATCAACACAGTATATTAGTGCCAGTAAAATATACATATTGAAAAATGGAATAGAATATAGAGCCCAGAAAGAAACCCACACATATATGATGAACCGATTTTGACAAGGGAGCCAAAAACACACAATGGGGAGAGGTGAGTCTCTTCAATAAATGGTGCTGAGATACTGGATATACACACACAAAAGAATGAATGTGAATCCCCAACAGTGAAAAAAACTGTCTGTACCATTCCATCCTGGAGACAAAGCTCTTTGCCACCTTCATTGGCAACAATAAGGCCATAAGGGAGCTATTCAGGGGCACCTCACAGTTCACAGCCATGTTCCAACAACATGGGTGGACCTAGAAGGTATTATGCCCTATGAAATAAGGCAGAGAGACAACGTTAAATATCATAGTATCTCACTTATAATTGGAGACTAGGAAAATAAGACAACAAATTACACAATGAAAACAGACTCATAAATACAGAGAAGAAAGAGGCAGTTGCCAGAGGGCCAGAAACTGGGGGAGGGATGAAGTAGGTGATGTGGATGAAGAGGACCAAACTTCCAGTTATAAAATAAAGAAACCTTGGGATGCAATATACAGCATAAGGAATATGATTGATAATAATGTAAATGTTTATGGGGACAGAGAGTTACTAGATTAATAATTATGGTGACCATTTCTTAATATATGAAAAAGTCAATTTATCATGTAATACACCTGAAACTAACACAATATTGTTTGAAATCTCTATTTCACCCAGTGCCTGGACAGGGACTTGAACCTTGGACCCTCAGATTAAAAGCCTGATGTTCTACTGACTGAGCTACCCAGGCCCTGCAAATTATATTTCAATAAAGAAGTTAGTATAGTGGCTTTGTTCTAGAATAGTCCACACACTATCATTCACAATGCTGAAAATTTTTCTGAACTTTTGGGTCCTAGGATAAGGGCATTACGCATGTTTCTTAATTAGTACTAAACATCAGCCTTACATTCCCAGATTTTTTCAAAAGTAGCACAGCTACATTAAAAATTTTTGTTCTATCTCCTCAGAAAAGAAAATCATGGACTTGGGGAAGAGACTTGTGGCTGCCTGATGGAAGGGGGAGGGAGTGGGAGGGATAGGGAGCTTGGGCTTATCAGACACAACTTAGAATAGATTTACAAGGAGATCCTGCTGAATAGCATTGAGAACTTTGTCTAGATACTCATGCTGCAACAGAAGAAAGGGTGGGGGAAAAAATGTAATTGTAATGTATACATGTAAGGATAACCTGACCCCCTTGCTGTACAGTGGGAAAATTAAAAAAATAAATAAATAAAATAAATAAAGTATAGTTCATTTACAAAAAAAAAAATTTGTTCTTTAGAGTTCCCTTTTTGCTCCAGCAGGTTACAAACTTGATTAAAATCCATGAGGATGCAGGCTTGAACTCTGGCCTTTCTCATTGGGTTAAGGATTCAGTGTTGCCACAGGCTGCAATTTAGGCAGCAAATGTGGCTCGGATCCCATGATCCTGTGGCTGTGGTGTCAGTTGGCAGCTGAAGCTCTGATTCTACCCCTAACCTTTGGATTTTGATGTGCCACAGGTGCAGCCATAAAATGAAAAAAAAAATGTTTCCAATTATTAGTGAGTTTATAATTGCTCATTTGTTTAAGGTAGTGTTTACAAGCTTCTCTACAGTAACTTACTATTTTAAACTTTGTAATTAACTAAGTATCATTTTGTAGATACTTTCAGCCTATATAACCATGACACATTTCTTAATAAAATTTAGCCACTATATTCAAACATCCACTGATGATTCGTATATGGAAAAAAACTATTGCAATTATGGTGGCCAAATGGTGATTTTCAAAATTTATCATTTCTTCTATGTTGATTAGCTGTATTCTCCTATAGGAAGGAACTTCCCCTTACTCCATATTCATTCTTTTATTCATTAATTTTTTATATCATCATGGACTCATGAATTTGTATTTGTTCTCTGAGTTGTACCCATTACTGATGTTATTCATTTTGAAGCTCTAACTATTCTAGATTTGGCTAATGGGAGCTCCTTCCAGCTGGCTTCTGGGTCCCCTTCATTCAGTGAGCACTTTTTATTTCCAAGCACAGAAAAATTTCCCTGGTCTTGATGTGTCCTGGCCCCAGCCCTAGAATCAGCCATTTTTCTAAGTCACTTTGGTTCCTGTTAGAAGACACTGATATTCAAAAATTGAATTTGGCATTACGGGTCTTTGCTGCTTACAGGGCTTCAAGTGATCTCAGAGAATACATCCAGGAAACATATATTAAATAAATACAGAACATGGAAACTAGAAACAAGCAAACTCAAGGAATGGTTACCCCTAGGAGATGGGCCAGAAGTGGGTCAGAAAGAATGGGAGATGGGAACCAGACAGATACTGATATATAATTTCCATCTGTTTATACACATTACAACCCATGAGTTCAAGTTGCTATCTTCAATTCTAGTGTGACACCATAGAGTTCTTTCTAGCCTCTCTTTTGCAGGTACCTCACACAGTTCCCCCATTCAGGAGTTGTTCTCTTTTACAGGAAAAATTTACTTATTTACTACATCTTTGAATGCATGTAAATTCAGAATCTTGAACTGAAAACACTGTTAATAACAAAACAATATCAGCTCAAAAAACTTGCTTAATAAAAAAAGTGTTTATAATTTTTTGGTTAATGTAGTTTATAGACAAAATTTGATGATTAATAATAATTAATTATTTATTTTCCCCTTTATTCTGATTATGATATTAACTCAAAATATAGTTCGGCTCATTTTTGTTGTATTCTATTTTACTTTATTTCCCATTACCTTATTTATTTATTTTTTATTTATTTTTTTTTCATTTTATTTTCCCACTGTACAGCAAGGGGATCAAGTTATCCTTACATGTATATATATATTTTTCCCCACCCTTTGTTCTGTTGCAACATGAGTGTCTAGACAAAGTTCTCAATGCTATTCAGGAGGATCTCCTTGTAAATATATTCTAAGTTGTGTCTGATAACCCCAAGCTCCTGATCCCTCCCACTCCCTCCCCCTCCCATCAGGCAGCCACAAGTCTCTTCTCCAAGTCCATGATTTTCTTTTCTGTGGAAAATTTCATTTCTGCTGGATATTAGATTCCAGTTATAAGTGATATCATATGGTATTTGTCTTTGTCTTTCTGACTCATTTCACTCAGCATGAGATTCTCTAGCTCCATCCATGTTGCTGCAAATGGCATTACGTCATTCTTTTTTATGGCTGAGTAGTATTCCATTGTATATATATATACCACTTCTTCCTAATCCAATCATCTGTCGATGGACATTTGGGTTATTTCCATGTCCTGGCTATTGTGAATAGTGCTGCAATGAACATGCGGGTGCATGTGTCTCTTTTTTTTTTTTGTCTTTTTTTGCTATTTCCTTGGGCTGCTCCTGCGGCATATTGAGGTTCCCAGGCTAGGGATCCAATCGGAGCTGCAGCCCCCGGCCTATGCCAGAGCCACAGCAACACCGGATCCGAGCTGTGTCTGCAACCCACACCACAGCTCACGGCAACGCCGGATCGTTAACCCACTGAGCAAGGGCAGGGACCGAACCCGTGACCTCATGGTTCCTAGTCAGATTCGTTAACCACTGCACCACAACGGGAACTCCCATGTGTCTCTTTTAAGTAGTTTTGTCCGGATAGATGCCCAAGAGTGGGATTGCATGGTCATGTGGAAGTTCTATGTATAGATTTCTAAGGTATCTCCAAACTGTTCTCCATAGTGGCTGTACCAGTTTCCATTCCCACCAACAGTGCAAGAGGGTTCCCTTTTCTCCACAGCCCCTCCAGCACTTGTTATTTGTGGACTTATGAATGATGGCCATTCTGACAGATGTGAGGTGGTATCTCATGGTAGTTTTGATTGGCATTTCTCTCATAATCAGCGATGTTGAGCTTTTTTTCATGTGTTTGCTGGCCATCTGTGTATATTACTTGGAGTATAGTCTATTCAGGTCTTTTGCCCATTTTTCCACTGATTGATTGGCTTTTTTGCTGTTGGGTTGTATAAGTTGTTTATATATTCTAGAGATTAAGCCCTTGTCGGTTGCATCATATGAAACTATTTTCTCCCATTCTGTAAGTTGTCTTTTTGTTTTCTTTTTTGGTTTCCTTTGCTGTGCAAAAGCTTTTCAGTTTGATTGTGTTTATTTTTGCTCTAATTTCTATTGCATTGGGAGACTGACCTGAGAAAATATTCATGATGTTGATGTCAGAGAGTGTTTTGCCTATGTTCTCTTCTAGGAGATTGATGGTGTCTTGTCCTATGTTTAAGTCTCTCACCCATTTTGAGTTTATTTTTGTGCATGGTGTGAGGGTGAGTTCTAGTTTCATTGCTTTGCATGCAGCTGTCCAGATTTCCCAACAATGCTTGCTGAATAGAATTTCTTTTTTCCCTTTTATGTTCTTGCCTCCCTTATCAAAGTACTTTATTAAGTAGATACTGCATTGACAAGATAAGCATTTAGGACATTACTAAAAGAAATACATTAGAACATTATGTGGGTGGTGGGGCAATATGGCAGAGGAGAAAGAGGTCAAGCACACCTTCTTCCACAAACACATCCAAAATAACACATCAACATGTAAAACTACTCTCACAGAACATCAACTGAATGCTGGTAGTAGAATTAAACCTCAAAAAAGGGCATGAAACTTTTGACATAACAGGGTAGAAGAAAAGAAAAAGAGAGAGAGAAGATGAATCAGAATGGGACTAGCATTTCTGAGAGGGAGCTGTGAAGGAGAAAAGGAACCCACCTCTTGGGAAGCGACCTAACTGATAAAAGATCAGCCAGGTGGGTGGGACCTCAAATTTTCCAAGAAAAGTGCAGAAGCTGGACTGAGAACAGCAAAGCAGAGTGAGAGCCACCCAGATCATCTGAACCATCTGCCTGGATACCACAGGCTGTGATGCTCAGAGGCTCTGGAGGTCAAGGTTTGGAGGTCAGTCCCAGGGAGAGGACTGGGGATGGCATGCGGAGCTAAGGAGTAGTGCACCATGGGCTATGAAGGGGGGAACCATGGCAAAGGGAAGCTGGGAGAATGTCTGGACCAACAGGAGAGGCAAGGTTCCATTGTTGGGGAGGGGAGAGCAGGAGGGGTAGACCCAATAGGAAACTCCCTGCTCCACAGCATGCATATGTCTGATGGCTTAAAGGGTGGGGTGGCTCTTCCCAGGCTACAGGCAGCAGGAAGCCTCTTGCTCTCTAGGGGATATTAGGTGTTTCTTGTTCAGGCTATCAGTGGCCAGGCACTAATTGCGTGGGCTGTAGGCACAAGGGGACTAATTGCTACATGGTGCCTCTTGCATGATCTACAGGTGGCAGGGACAGACTGCAGCAGTCATCTCAGAGGCCAATGGGAGGCTTGGCTTGCAAACACTATGGGCCTGTGTGTGGGCTCCACCTGCAACACCAGGCATGTCAGGGGTTGGCAAAAATGAAAGAAAAGGGGCACTGCAAGCAAGCACCATACACTGTTGCTCTCACTCCCCTGGGAACACATCCACCCTGTAGCTGCAATGCCAAATGCTCTTGGCAGTGCCCAGACACTTGGTCACTATCCCATCCCAAGATCCTACAACTAGAAGCAGCTGGTGCAGCACCTCCTGCATGGGCTAAGTGGAACAGGGTGCTTCTTGCCTGGTCTGCAGGTGGTAGGGGCAAACTGCTATAGTCATCCCTCATCCCAGAGGTGGGTGTGGCCCACTGCCATTGGAGATACCTAATCAAAAAGCACTTGCAGACCCATTCACCTAAAGGGCACCTCAGTGGAGGGCTTTGTGAACAAACACCACCTGTCAGTGCTCTCGAATCCCTGGGAACACACCACCTCCTGCTGCCACTGCCAAACATTCTGGGAAGTACCCACACACCTGATTTCTGTCACTTCCCAGGATCCTACAAATAGGAGCACCCTGTAAGGCACATCATATGTCAGCTAAGTGACACAAGTTGCCTTGTGCATGGTCTACAGGTAGAGGCAAACTGTCACAGTTATCACTGACTCTGGAGATGGTCATTGCCTGCTCACAATAGGGGTCCCTGAACAGGCACTACCTGCACTTCCAATCACCACAGAAGAGGGCTTTGCAATCAAATATAAGCTGTGGTTGCTCTCACTCCCCTGGGAACTCATGCACCTGCTGTTGCTACTGCCAAATTCTCTGGTCACCTTGAAGACCTGCCTAGAGCTTATTAACACTTCCCAAGGCCCTGCAACTAGGAGTAGCCTGTGCCACATTCCTGCAGGTCCTTGCTGCTATTGAGAGCCCAATGACCAGGTGCTGACTGCTGGCCTTACCCATTGCCTCCTTCTCCATGAAAAAACACTGAGCATTCTGGGAATGACAACCTGCTCACACCAAAGAAAGAGATAGAAAATATTCAAACTCCCACACCAAAAATAAATAGCAACTCCCCAAAAAATACAAAGGCATATTCCTGCAAAGAAGTACCCTTACAAGACTACAGTGTGGCTTCCCCAAACTCACAGAAAAAAGAAAAACATGAGCAAGATGAACAAGCACAGAAACCATTCCCAGTTAAAGGAACAGAAATCACCTAAAGCAGTCAACAATGAAACAGACCTCTGCAGTCTGACAGATATTGAGGTCAAATGAAAGACAGTGAAAATACTGAAGGAAATAATAGAGGATATGAACAGTAATGCAGAGTCCCTCAGAAATAAATTATACAATATAAGGAAGAGCCAAGAAAAACTAGAAAACTCATTTGCAGAGATACAAACAGAGCTAAAGGCTATAAAGACCAGAATGAATAAAGCAGAGGAATTAATTAGTGGCATGGAATAGAGAATAGTGGAAATCACCCAAACAGGACAGCAGACAGAAAACCAAATGAAAAAAACATGAAAGCAATACAAGAGACCTATAGGATAATATAAAGCAGTCCAAACTATGCATACTAGAAATTCCAGAAGGAGAAGAAAAAGAAAAGTGTATTGAAAATATATTTGAAGAAATTATGGCTGAAAACTTCCCAAATCTAAAGGATACTGATATAAAGATATAGGAAGCACAGAAAGCCCCAAACAAGTTGAACATATAAAGGCCCACACCAAGACATATAATAATAAAAATGGCAAAAGTTAAAGATAAAGAGAGGATTCTAAAGGCAGCAAGAGAAACATAAAGCATTAATGATAAGGCAATCCCCGTACAGCAATCAGCTGATTTCTCTACAGGAAATCTACAGGCCAGGAGGGAGTGGCAAGATATATTTAAAGGAAAAAAAATGCAAATTAGAATACTCTATCCATCAAGAATATCATTTAAATTAGAAGGGGAAATAAAGATTTTTCCCAAAGAAAAAAGGCTAAATGAGTACAGCAATATGAAACCCATTCTAAAAGATAATCTGAAAGGGCTTCTCTAAATTAAAAAAAATGAAGATCTAAAATGGAGGAAACCACAATTGGAAAGCAGACATTTAAATAAGCCAGCATACAGATCTAAGGATGAAGATGTTAACAAAAAAGAAGACAACAAAATCATACAGTGGGCAAGGATGTAAGAAAAATTAGATGATTTTATTTCTTAAGAGGTGTTTGAAGCTATATGACTATCAGGCTAAAGCAAGCAGATATAGGAAAATGTTAACATACTTAAAAAACAGGGCAACCACAAATCAAAATAGAACACAGCATTCACAAAAAACTAAAAAGCACTCAAACAGAAAAGAAAAGGAAACCATCCAACCAAAAAAAGAAAAGAAAAAAAGAGCAACATAGAATCACCTGGAAAACAAGGTTTAAAATATGTATCTATCAATAAAAAACTTAAATGTCAATGGACTGAATGCTCAGATCAAAAGACACAGAATGGCTGAGTGGATAAAAAAGCAAAAACAGGAGTTCCCGTCGTGGCGCAGTGGTTAACGAATCCGACTAGGAACCATGAGGTTGCAGGTTCGGTCCCTGCCCTTGCTCAGTGGGTTAACGATCCGGCGTTGCCGTGAGCTGTGGTGTAGGTTGCAGACGCGGCTCGGATCCCGCATTGCTGTGGCTCTGGCGTAGGCCGGTGGCTACACCTCCAATTCGACCCCTAGCCTGGGAACCCCCATATGCCGCAGGAGCGGCCCAAAGAAATAGCAAAAAGACAAAAAAAAAAAGCAAAAACATTCAATCTGTTGTCTACAAGACACTCACTTTAGGGTAAAGGACACATATATACTGAAAGACAGTGGACTGGATAATAAATTTCATGTCAATAGGCAAGACAGGAATGCAGGAGTTGAAATACTCATATCAGAAAACTAGAGTTTAAAATGAGGGCCATAAAGAAAGACAAAGAAGGACACTCTTTAATGATTAAGGGATCCATAAAAGAAGAGAATATTACTAATGTCAATATATCTTCCCCTACTATAGGAGCACCCAGGTACCTACAACAAATACGAAGAGATATAAAAGGAGAAATTGATGGGAACATAATCATGAAAGGAGACTTTAACACCCCACTCACATCAGTGGACAGATCCTCTAGACAGAAAATCAATAAGGCAACAGAGATTTCAAAGGACAAAATATGAAAGTTAGACTTAATTGATATTTTCAGGACATTACATCAAAAAAAATTAGAATATACATTCTTCTCAAGTGCACATGGAACATTCTCAAGAATTGACCATATTCTGGGGAACAAAGCAAACCTCAACAAATTTAAGAGTACAGGAGTTACTTCAAGTATCTTCTCTGACAACAATGGCATGGAACTAGAAATCAACAACAGGAATACAAGTGATAAAAAACTTACTACATGGAGACTAAACAAAATGATACTAAAAAACCAATGGGTCAATGAGGAAATCAAAAGAAATTAAAAATACCTCAAGACAAATGATAATGAAGACACATCCACTCAAAATCTATGGGATAACACAAAAGCAGGGCTCAGAGGGAAATTTATAGCAATTGAGGCCTTCCTCAAAAAAGAAGATCTCAATTTAACAACTTAACCTTCAATGTAAATGTATTAGAAAAAGAAGAACAAACAAAACCTAAAGTTAGCAGAAGGAAGGAAATCCTAAAGATCAAAGAGGAAATCAATAAAATAGAGACTCAAAGAACAACAAACAAAATCCATCAAACCAAGAGCTGGTTCATTGAAAAGCTAAACAAAAGTTACAAACCTCTGGCTAGACTCACCAAGAAGAGAGAAAAAAACCCAAATAAAGAAAATCAGAAATGAAAAAGGAGAAGTCAAAGCAGATACTACAGAAATACAAAAACCATAAGAGAATACTATCATCAATTATATGCCAATACATTTGCAGCTTAGAAGAAATGGACAACTTTCTAGAGACTTACAGCCTGCCCAAATGGAATCGGGAAGAAATAGATCACCTGAACAGACCAATTGCTGAAATGAAATTAAATATGTCATAAAAACAATTCTTACGAATAAAAGTCCAGGACCTGATGGCTTCAGAGGCTAATTCTATGAAACATAAAAAGAGGAAATTATACCTATCCTCCTTTAAATTACTCAAAAGGTTGAAAAAGAAGGAATACTCCCAAAGATATTTTATGATGCCATCATCACCCTAGTTCCAAAAACAGACAAATATAACACCAAAACACAAAACTATAGGCCAATATCTTTGATTAATATAAACACAAAAATTCTCAACAGAATTTTAGCCAACCAAATCCAACAACATATCAAAAAGATTGTACACCATGGCCAGGTGAGATTCATCCCAGGGGCACAAGGATGGTTCAACAATATCATACACCACATTAACAAAGAAAAGTTAAAAAACCACATGATCATCTCAATAGATGCAGAAAAAGCATTTGACAAACTACAACATCCATTCATGATCAAGACCCTCGCCAAAGTGGGCATAGAGGGAACATTCCTTAACATAATCAAAGCCATTTTTGACAAACCCACAGTAAATATATACTCAATGGAGAAAAACTGAAAGCCTTTTCAATAAAATCTGAAACAAGACAGGGATGTCCACTCTCACCACTCTTATTCAAATAGTGTTGGAAGTCCTAGCCACAGCAATCAGACAAACAAAAGAAAGAAAAGATATCCAAATAGGAAGAGAAGAGGTAAAACTCTCTCTGTATGCATATGACATGATACAACACATAGAAAACCCTAAGAACTCAACCCAAAAAATACTTGAACTGATCAACAAATTCAGCAAAGTAGCAGGATAGAAGATTAACATTCAGAAACCAGGCACATTTCTGTATGCTAACAATGAAATATTAGACAAAGAATGCAAAAATACAATACCTTTTAAAATTGCACCCACAAAAGTCAAATACCTGGGAAGACAGCTGACCAAGGAGGTAAAGGACTTATATGCCAAGACTATAAAACATTAATCAAGGAAATTAAAGAGGATTCAAAGAAATGGAAAGATATTCCATGCTCCTGGATTGGAAAAATTAATACTGTAAAAATGGCCATACTACACAAGGCAGTCTACAGATTCAATGCAATCCCTATCAAATTACCCAGGACATTTGTCACAGAACTAGAACAAACAATCCAAACATTTATGTGGAACTACAAAAGACCCAGAATTGCCAAAGCAATTCTGAGGAACAAAAACAAACAGCAGGCATAACTCTCCCAGACTTCAGGCAATACTACAAAGCCATAGTCATCAAGACCTTGTGGTACTGGTATCAAAACAGACAGACAGACCAATGGAACAGAATAGAGAACCCACACATAAACTCTGACATATATGGTCAATTAATCTTTGACAAGGGAGGCAAGAACATAAAATGGGAAAAAGAAAGTCTATTCAGCAAGCACTGCTGGGAAACCAGGACAGCTGCATGCAAAGCAATGAAACTAGAACACACCCTCACACCATGCACACATATAAACTCAAAATGGCTGAAAGAGTTAAATATAAGACAAGACACCATCAAACTCCTGGAAGAGAACATAGGCAAAACATTCTCTGATATCAACCTGATGAATATTTTCTCAGGTAAGCCTCTCAAAGCAACAGAAATAAAAGCAAAAATAAACCAATGGGACCTAGTCAAACTGACAAGTTTTGCATGGCAAAGGAAACCAAACAGAAAACAAAAAGAAAACTTACAGAATAGGAGGAAAATGTTTCGAAGGATGTAACTGACAAGGGCTTCATCTCCAAAATACACAAAGCAACTTATACAACTCAACAGACAAAACCAACCACCCAATGGAAAAATGGACAAAAGACATGAAAAGACATTTCTCCAAGGAAGATGTACAAATGGCCAACAAGCACATGAAGAAATGCTCAGCATCCCTGATTATGAGAGAAATTCAAATCAAAACTACCACAAGATACCGCCTCACACCATTCAGAATGGCCATCATTAATAAGCCCACAAATAACAACTGCTGGAGGGGGTGTAGAGAAAAGGGAACCCTCCCGCACTGTTGGTGGGAATGGAAGCTGGTACAGCCACTATGGAGAACAGTATGGAGGTTCCCTAGAAATCTATACATAGAACTACCATATGACCCAGGAATCCCACTCTTGGGCATCTATCCGGGCAAACCATTCCTTCAAAAAGACACATACACCTGCATGTTCACTGAAGCACTATTCACAATAGCCAAGACATGGGATCAACCCAAATGTCCACTGAGAGATGATTGGATTAGGGAGATGTGTTGTATATATACACATATAAAGAATGAAATAATGCCATTTGCAGCAACATGAATGTAACTAGGGACACTCATCCTGAGTGAAGTAAGTCAGAAAGAGAAACACAAATACCATATGATATCATATCTGGAATATAATATAGGGCACAAATGAACCTTTCCACAGAAAAGAAAATCATGGACTTGGAGAATGTATTTACAGTTTCCAAGGGAAAGGAGAAGGGGGTGGGGTGGATTGAGAGCTTGGAGTTAATGGATGTAAACTATTGCCTTTGGAATGGATTAGCAATGAGATCCTGCTGTGTAGCACTGGGAACTATGTCTAGTCACTTATGATGCAGCATGATAATGTGAGAAAATAGAATTGTGTGCATGTATGTGTAACTGGGTCACTATGATTTACAGTGGGGAAAAATGTATTGTTGAAATAATTTAAAAAATAAAGAAAATTTAAAAAATAACACAGGATATAGAAACTAGAAACAAGCAAACTAAGGGATGGTTACCCATAACAGGTGGGTCAGGAATGGGACAAAAGAATTGGTAGATGGACACCAGACAGATAATGATATATAATTTCAATCAGTTTATACATATTACAAACCTTGAGTTCAAGTGCTATCTCTCAATTCTAGTTGACCTATAGAGTTCTTTCTAGCCCTCTTTTTCCTGTACATCTCACTTTTCCCCAGTGCGGAGTCAATCCTTTTTCAGAACATGTTTACTTATTACTAAATCTTTGAATACATGTAATTTCAGAATCTTGAAATGAAACCACTGTTAATGACAAACTATCTTCACTTCAAAAAATCTGCTTACCCAAAAATGAGTTTTTGTTATTCTGAGAGTAGTTTATAAACAAAATTCAGTGTTCAATAATAATTTAATTACTGTATTTTCCTCTTAAGTCTGATTATGGTATTAACTCCAAATATAGCTAGGCTCATTTTCTGGTTTATTCTATTGTGCTTTATTTTCTATCACCTTATTTCATTTTTTAGTGGTGCAAAACAACTTAGTCAAAAACTATGCAAATAAATATATTCATCTCTCCATCTTTTCTATCCTATTCCCACCCCAACTCCTGTAGATAATCAGTCTCATTAGTTTCAAATTGATTCCTTGTGTGTTTCTGCTTACTCAATGGAAGATACATGTATTTATTAATTTACTTTCTTTTTTCACATAGGAAGTAGCATATTATAGATGTTCTTTTATGCATTGCTTTTTTCCATGTAATGGTACATCATGGAAAACCTTCCATATTGATTCATAGGTATATTTGTCATTATTTTTTCATAGTTGTGGAAGTACTCAATTGCATTGATAGTCCATAGTTCCCTGTTCAAGGCCTCAAATAAAATAGCAGTGATGAATGTACTAAATGTAACCCAACTGCATACCTCAAATGGTTAAAATCATAAATTTCATGTTGGGTAACACATTATGCCACAATAAAAATTTTTAAGAAAAACAGGACATAATCTCTACATAAAGCCCAGAAAAGAATTATAAAATAATAATAATGTATAATTAATAAGTTAATTGAGGGAATGGAATAACAAAATATATATTTAATTAAGCAAAAGGGGTAAAGAGAAGCAAGTATAAATATGAAATCAGATGTCCATTAAAAAAACTATCACAACATGGAAAACATAAATTCAGATACATTCTGATTATATCGAATGTTAATCAAATTCTCCAGAATTACAATGATGATTAACTTACATAAAAAGAGTAAAACCCAACTTTAGACAGATAAGGACTAATACTTTCCAGATATAAAGACATGAGAAAGTTTAAAGTGTTGGAAAAGAAATACATGTAAATGTTAACTAAATGAAAGCTGGGATATCTAATCTAATATCAGAGGAAGTAAATGAGATGTGAGAGTAGGTGTCATGACTAAAAAGAAATCTCCCCTCAACTATAAATGCAATGGTGTGCTGTTCAATGAAACAAAAAGACTCCCTATCATTGGAGAGAAATGCTTTGTAGAATATGCCAATTTCCATAGTGTAATTATGACCTTCATGGCTGATTTCAATCCACCTGCATGGTGTCATTGACAGTGGAGTTGAAAAGAGATGTTCACAATCAGCTTCAAGCCAATGCCAGCCAATTTGTGTACATCTTACAGAGAAGAATCAGTCCACAAGCAGCAGAACATGATGCTAAATCAGTGTGTTCTCAATAACCTAATATAAAGAATATATGAGCAAAAACAGATGCATCTAAAAGGAGAAAAAGACAAAACCACAATCATAATTATGTGACATATTCTGTGTAGGATTTTTTCACTTATTTTATGAGAGAAGATGAAAATGAAAAAAAAGTTAAGGCATATTAACAATGTAAGTAACAAACTGGACCTTATCCACACATTAACACTATATGACTGCTGAATGTATATTCATTTGAAGATACAGAGTTGTGAACCATATGATAATTTTATGAGATACATCTCACTGTCCTCATGACTGAAATAAGAGGTTTTAGTGACTGTCACTTCAAGAAGTTAGCCCTACTGACAAATAACTCTAAGGCCTCTTTTATATCTCTGTTCCTAAAGCTATAGAGGAAGGGGTTCAGCCTGGAAGTAACTACTGCATACATGATGGAAGCAATTATGTCTTTGTCATTGGAGTCCAATGATGAGAGAAAAAGTAAACACTAGCAAGTAGCCCATAATAAAGACACCACAGAGATGGAAGCCACAGGTGGACAAGGATTTACAGATACCTTTAGTAGAGGGGACCCTCAGGATGGAGACCCCAATGTGGCAATAAGTGACCCACATGCTACTAAATGAAGTGAATATGATCTGCTCATTGAGAGAGCTGTCTCAGCAGGCAGCTTGAGTAGGGTGAGGAGGCTACAGAAAAAAATTGGGAATGATGTTGTCAGCACAGAAGGACCCCTGGGCCAGCAGGAGGGTGTGAAGAAGGCACAAGAGAGAATCCAGGGACCAGCCACCAGTAGAGAACTCAGTCCTTCTCTCATGATGGCAGTGTAGTAGACAGGGTGACAGATGGCCATGTATCTGTCATAGGCCATCACCGTGAGGAGGAGAAAAAAACATATAAAGATACACCTGTGAGATACACTCTGGACAAGAGATGGATAGTTTCTGGGTCTGCTTGTTCATCAGCATCTTAGGGAGAGTGACAGATGATAAGGAGAAGTCTGTGAAGGCCAAGTGGCTGAAGAAGAATTACATGGGGGTGTGAAGGTGAGGGTCTAGCTTGATGAGCAGGATTATGACCAAACTTCCCAGCATTGTGGTCAGGTACAGGCCCAGGAATAGGAGAAAGAACATGCCCTGCTGCTCTGGCCAGATGGGGAGCCCCAGGAGGAGGAACTCAGAAACACTGCTCTGGTTCTCCCTCCTCATGCTGCTTTTCTCTCTTTGGGAAATGAAGAGAAATGGAAAATGCCTGGAACTTAGAAGTACTAAGGATAACATTTACCACATGTTACATGGTTTCTCAGAGTGACTGTGTCAGTGTACAGACAGGTCTCACTGCACTGCACTCACACACTAATGCCTCATCCAGTATAGTGAGAACAATGCAATGTGATTTGTCTGAACACTGACAGTCATGTGGAGAAAGTACATGACTTCAATCAAACCCTTCTGTGGAAATAAGGAACCACTCATTCTTTGTTTACATAGTGGAGACATTATGATTGTATGGAGACATTAATAAATAAGACACATTTCCCTCCAAGGCTTTACCATCAGTCTGCTTATGTGCTTGTATCTGTCTTACA
This sequence comes from Phacochoerus africanus, assembly GCF_016906955.1. Lineage (NCBI taxonomy): Eukaryota > Metazoa > Chordata > Mammalia > Artiodactyla > Suidae > Phacochoerus > Phacochoerus africanus. Next base: position 264,672,375 of record NC_062545.1, on the reverse strand, counting down.
CAACCAGTCATGTATGTGTGCCTGCACGCACACACACACACGTGCACACACACACACACACACCACTTAAATCATTATTGGGAAAATTAGTGTACCATGTGCAAAATAATGTGATCAACACATAAGTCATTTATTATCATTAGGGTGAATACAGCAAAGAAAGAAAGAAAGAAAGAAAGAAAGAAAGAAAGAAAGAAAGAAAGAAAGAAAGAAAGAAAGAAAGAAGAAGAAAGAAGAAAGAAGAAGAAAGACAGAAAGAAAGAAAAGAAAGAAAGAAAGAAAAAGAACGAAAGAAAGAAAAAGAAGAAGAAAGGAAGGAAGAGAGAAAGGAAGGAAGGAGAAGGAAGGAGGGAAGGAAGGGAGAAGAAAACGAAAGAAGAAAGAAAGAAAGAAAGAAAGAAAGAAAGAAAGAAAGAAAGAAAGAAAGAAAGAAAGAAAGAGAGAAGAAGGAAGAAAGTGTCAAACATTATAACAGTCCCCCCCCAAAATTAAAGATAGTGTTACCATATGATTCCGAAATTTTACTTCTGGTTATATAACTAAAGTATTTGAAAGGAGGGGCCTAAGAGTTATTTATACAGCCATGTTCAAAACAGCTTTATTCACAATAGCCAAAAGATGGAAACACCCTATGTCCTTCAACAAATAAATGGATAATAAAAATGTATTTTATGCATACAATGGAATATTATCAACCTTAAAAAGGAAATAAATTCTGACACAGCCACAACATGAATGAACTTTGAAGACATTATGCTAAGTAAAATAATGCATTCTTATGGTACTCCTTATGGTAAATACCGTAAGAATCTATTTATATGAGATGGATTAACAGTCAAATTAATAGAGACAAAAAATGAAATGGTGACTGCCAGGGGCTCTAGGGGAAGGAAAATGAGTATCTATTGTTCAGCAGGTATAGATATTCCATTTGGGAAGATTAAAAATTCTGGTACTCTCTGGTGTGGCTCAGTGGTAATGAACACAACTAGCATCCACAAGGATGTGAGTTCAATCCCTGTCTCTGCTCGGTGGGTTGAGTGGCCCTGCTCACCCTGGCCTTTGTGGGGAGATACAGCATAGGTAGCAAACACAGCTGGAATCCCTGCATTGCTGTGGCTGTGGTGTAGGCCAGCAGGTGCAGCTCTGAATTAACCACTAGCCTAGGAACTTCCATATGCCATGGGTGCATTCTTAAAAAAAAAATTCCAGAAGTGGATGGAGGTGATTGTTGGTAGTTTTACAATACTATGAATTATTCAGTGCCACAGAAATATACACAAAAACTATTGGAATGTTAAATTTGGTTACATATACTTTACCTCAATAAAAAATTTTAATTTAAAAATATGTCATGAGTTAAAAAATCATTGGCTAAAAATAACAATCAAAAGAGTGTGACCCAAAAAATAAATAAACCAGCTAATTATTTGGGCAAGAGGACTAAGTAGACATCAGGAACTAAAGACGACACAGATACAAGAGGCCATCAAGCAAGATCAAGTAGCTTCCTGAAAATGTGTGTTAATTTTGAGGTCTTGCTCTCACATTCAGAAAACTGTACAGCCCCACACCATATATTTCACTTGAAGATTAGTAGGTCCATTTTTAATAAATCTTCCAATAAATAGTTTCATTCATATCTGCCATTGTGTCTCTGTCTCCCCTTCCATCACCAGGGCTTTAAAATGGCTCAGTTCTGAGCATACATGCAAAGTGAGGGATGTGAGAATTTGCCCAATGAGATCACTAAAGAGCCAAGATATTACAGATGCTGTAGGACCAAGGACCTATATCAGAATTCACAGTCATATGTTTAACTAGATGAGGTTCCAAAAGTGACCCCACCCTGTTCCCCAGAGTGAAAATGTGGAAATCATTAAACATCAATGAGGAATATTGTGAGAAGTTCGGTAGTCTTCAAAGCATCTGGATAAAGTGTGCCACCAATTTAACATAAAGAGGACTTTGCTGCCTGTTTATGTCTAGAGCTAAGACAAAGGAAGACTTAGGCTGTGAGGTTGTCTGTCCAGATCAAATGCTTACACATATTTCCAAGGCCCTCACATGAACCTCTCTGCTCTACAGCCACCCACGGAGAGGAGAAGTAGACTATGTGATACACACAAACAGATACTCAGAAGGACACATAGTGACGTGAAAACAAAATACCAGGTGCTGCTCTTTGACTCTCTCTGACCCATAGTCATCCTACTCAGAAGTGTGGAGGTTGGTATAGATTCATACCAACTTACTTACAACTTTAAAATGAAATCTGGAGTTCCCATAATGGCACAGTGAAAATGAATCAAACTAGAAACAATGAGGTTGTGGTTCAATCCCTGGTGTCTCACTCAGCAGGTTAAGTATCCAGCATTGCCATGACCTGTGTTGTAGGTCACAGATGTGGCTACAATCTGGCATTGCTGTGGCTCTGTCATAGGCTGGCAATTGTAGCTCTGATTAGACCCCTGGTCTGGGAACCTCCCTATGCCACAGGTGTGGCCCTGAAAAGATAAATATAAATAAATAAATAATAAAATGAAATCTTTGGTTACACATGACTTAAAAAACACACAAACAAGAACACTTACTGCTGTTGGTGGGGATGTAAAATGGTGCTACCAATATGGAAAACAGTATGGAGATTCCCTAAGACATTAAAAATAGAACTACCATATGATCCAGCAATCCCACTTCAAGCTGTACAATAGAAAGGACTGAAATCACGATCTCAGAAAGGTATCTATTCTCCTACGTGATTTCCAGGTCTGTGCACAATAGATAAGCTATGAAAAAAAAAAAAGCTGCATGTCCATCAACAGAATAATGGATAAATGTGGCATATACACCCAATGGAATATAATTTTTGCTTTTAAAAAAAAAGGAAATCCTTCCATTTGTGACAAGGACGAACCAAGAGGAGGCTATGCTAAGTAAAATAAGCAGACTCACAAGGAAAAATATTGCATAATTTTGTAGCAGACAATAAATGGCAGTCGCCAAGGGCTAGGGTGGAGGGAAAAGGTAGAGTGGTTATTTAATTGAAATAAAGTGTCAGTTATGCAAGATGAATTAATTCTAGAGACCTGCTATACAGCATAATACCTAGAGTCAAAAATACTATTCCATGCACCTAAAATTTCCTTAAAAGAGTAGATCTCATGTTAAGTGTTCTTTCCACATAAAAAGGACACAAGGATATTTTGAAAGGAGGCAGACAAGTTGATGACCTTGACTGTGGTGGTGGCTTCACAACTGTGTGCACATGTCCAATCTCTTCAAATTATGGACATTAAATATGTGTAGTTTTTTGTATATCAATTGTACCTCATTAGCTTTGTTAATTTTTTAATTTTTTATTGTTTATTTTTTTTTCCACTGTACAGCATGGAGACCAAGTTAAACATACATGTATACATACTTTTTCCTCCCATTGTTGTGTTGCAATGTAAGTATCTAGACATAGTTCTCAATGCCATACAGCAGAATATCATTGTAAATCCATTCCATTAGCAATATCTTGCATCCATTAAGCAGAAGTTCCTGATTCCTGTCCCTCCCTCCTTCTCCCCCCAGGCAGCCACAAGTGTATTGTCCAAGTCCATGATTTTCTTTCTATGGAAAGGTTCATTTGTGCTGTATATTAGACTCCAATTATAAGTAATATCATACAGTATTTGTCTATTTCTGACTTCACTCAGCATGAGAGTCTCTAGTTCCATCCATGTTGCTACAAATGGCATTATGTCATTCATTTTTATGGCTGAGTAGTATTCCATTGTGTACATATAACATATCTGTCTAATCCAATCCTCTCTCAGTGGACATTTGGGTTGTTTCCAGGTCTTGGCTATTGTGAAAAGAGCTACAATGAACATGAAGGTACATGTGTCTTTTTTAAGGAAGGTTTTCTCTGGATATATGCCCAAGAGTGGGATTGCTGGGTCATATGGTACTTCTATGTGCAGATTTCTAAGGTATCTCCATACTGTTCTCCATAGCAGCTGTACCAGCTTCCATTCCCACCAAGAGTGCAGGAGGGTTCCTGTTTCTCCACAACCCCTCCAGCATTTGTTATTTGGGGACATATGAATGATGGCCATTCTGACTGGTGTGAAGTGGTATCTCATTTTGATTTGCATTTCTCTAATAATCAGGGATGTTGAGCATTTTTTCATGTGCTTGTTGGCCATCTATTTATCTTCCTTGGAGAATGGTCTATTCAGGTGTTTTGCCCATTTTTCCATTGGGTGGTTGGCTTTTTTGCTGTTGCATTGTATATGTTTCTTTTATACCCTAGAGATTAAGCCCTTGTCGGTTGCATCCTTTGAAACTATTTTCTCCCATTCTGTAAGTTGTCTTTTTGTTTTCTGTTTGTTTCCTTTGCTGTGCAAAATCTTGTCAGTTTGATGAGGTACCATTAGTTTATTTTTGCTCTTATTTCTGTTGCCTTGGGAGAATGAGCTGAGAAAATATTCATGAGGTTGATATCAGAGAATGTTTTGCCTATGTTCTCTTCCAGGAGTTTGATGGTGTCCTGTCTTATATTTAACTCTTTCAGCCATTTTGAGTTGATTTTGGTGCATGGTGGGAGGGTGTGTTATAGTTTCATTGATTTGCATGCTGCTGTCCAGGTTTCCTAGCAATTCTTGCTGAATAGACCCTATTTTTCCATTTGATGTTCTTGACTCCTTTGTCAAAGATTAATGGACCATAGGTGTCAGGGTTTATGTCTGGGTTATCTGTTCTGTTCCATTTTTCTGTCTATCTGTTTTGAAACCAGTACCACACTGTCTTGATGACTGTGGCTTTGTAATATTGCCCGAAGTCTGGGAGAGTTATGCTTCCTGCTTGGTTTTTGTTCCTCAGGATTGCTTTGGCAATTCTGGTTTTGTGGATCCATATAAATGTTTGGATTGTTCTAGTTCTGTGAAAAATGTCCTGGGTAATTTGATAGGGATTGCATTGAATCTGTAGATTGCTTTGGGTAGTATGGCCATTTTTACAATATTAATTTTTCCAACCCAGGACCATGGAATATCTTTCCATTTCTTTGAATCCTCTTTAGTTTCCTAGATTACTGTTTTATAGTTCTCAGCATATAAGTCCTTTTCCTCCTGTGTTAGGTGTATTCACAGGTATTTGATTTTTGGGGGTGCAATTTTAAAAGGTATTGTATTTTTGAATTCTTTTTCTAATATTTCATTGTTAGTATACAGAATGTGCCTGGTTTCTGAATGTTAATCTTCTATCCTGCTACTTTGCTGAATTTGTTGATCAGTTCAAGTAGTTTTTGGGTTGAGTCCTTAGGGTTTTCTATGTATAGTATCATGTCACCTGCATACAATGACAGTTTTACCTCTTCTCTTCCTATTTGGATGCTTTTTATTTATTTGTTCTAATTGCTGTGGCTAGGATTGCCAAAAGTATGTTGAATAGCATTGGTGAGAGTGGGCATCCTTGTCTTGTTTCAGATTTGACTGAGAAGGCTTTAAATTTTTCTCCATTGAGTATTATATTTGCTGTGGGTTTGTAATAATTGGCTTGGATTATGTTAAAGAATGTTCCCTCTATACCCACCTTGGTGAGAGTTTTTATCATAAATGGATGTTGGACTTTATCAAATGCTTTTTCTGCATCTATTGAGATGATCATATTTTTTTTACTTTTCTTTTGTTAATGTGATTTATGATGTTGATTAATTTGCGTAAGTTCAACCATCCTTGTGATCTTGGGATGAATCCCACCTGTTCATGGTATATGATCTTTTTTCTATGCTATTGGATTCAGATAGCTAAAATTTTGTTGAGATCTTTTGTGTCTTTATTCATCAAAGATATTGTCCTATAGTTTTCTTTTTTGGTCATATCTTTGGTTTTAGAATTAGGGTGATGGTGGTGTCATAGAATGTCTTTGGGAGTGATCCTTCTTCCTCGAACTTTTGAAAAAGTTTAAGGCAGATGTGCATCAGATCCTCTTTGTATGTTTGGTAGAATTTGCCTGTGAAGCCATTTGGTCCTGGACTTTTATTTGCAGGGAGAGTTTTTATGTTGTGTTCAATTTCATTTCTAGTGATCAGTCTGTTCAGTTGGTCTTTTTCTTCTTGATTCAGTTTTGGCAGGTTATAAGTCACTAGAAAGCTGTCCATTTCTTCCAGATTGTCAAATTTGTTGGCATATACTTGTTCATAGTATTCTCTTATGGTTTTTTGTATTTCTGCAGTATCCGTTGTGATGTCTCCTTTTTAATTTCTAATTTTATTTGGGTTCTTTCTCTCCTCTTAGTGAGTCTAGCCAGGATTGTCAATTTTGTTTACCCTTACAAAGTACAAGTTCTTGATTTTATTGATTTTGTCTATTGTTTTTTGAATCTCTATTTTATTGATTTCCACTTTGATCTTTATACTTTCCTTCCTTCTGCTGAGTTCAGGTCTTTTTTTTTTTTTTTCTTTTTCTAATTCATTTAGATGGTGGGTTAAGTTGTCAATTTGAGATCTTGCTTCTTTTTTGAGGAAGGCCTATATTGCTATGAATTTCCCTCTGAACACTGCCTTTGTGGCCTTCCATAGATTTTGAGCAGTTGTGCCTTCATTAACATTTGTCTCAAGATATTTTTTAATATCCTCCTTGATTTCCTCATTGACCCATTGGTTTTTTTAGTAGCTTGTTGTTTAGTCTCCATGTAGTAGGATTTTTTTCTCCTTTCTTTTCCTGTGGTTGATTTCTAGTTTCATATCATTGTGGTCAGAGAAGATACTGGAAATAATTTCTGTACTCTTAAATTTGTTGAGGTTAGCTTTGTGCCCCAGTATGTAGTCAATTCTTGAGAATGTTCCATGCACACTTGAAAAGAATGTATATTTCTATTTTTTTGGAGGTAGTGTCCTGAAGATGTCAATTAAGTCTAACTTTTCTATTGTTTCCTTTAGGATCTCTGTTGCTTTATTGGTTTTCTGTCTAGAGGATCTGTCCATTGATGTGAATGGGTGTTAAAGTCTCCTACTCTGACTGTATTCCCATCAATTTCTCCTTTTATTTCTGTTAATATTTGTTGTATGTATTTGGGTGCTCCTATATTTTGGGCATATATGTGGATGATAGTAATATTGTTTTCTTCATTGGATCCTTTACTCATTAAATCATAAGCTTTAAAAAAAATCTAAAGACAACATGCAGTCACACACATAACTTGCAAACCATACACATGAACACACACATAAACTCCACTATACACATTAGGAATCATGTGTGATCAAACCCAACACACAAATAACATAAAAAGTAGCAACATACATATTGCAACCCAAGCACACACACGTGTATTGCAGATTTCCATCCTCCATGGTCTATTATTAGCACTGAACAATAGGACTTTCCACAAGGATGGAAATACTCTAGAGAGCAGACCTAATATCCTGTGATTACTGGAGACTTGAAATACAACTAGTGCAAGTGAGGAACCCAAATTTTAATTTTAGGTCATTTTAATTAACTCGAATGTTAGGGCCACTTAAGGCTGGTGGCACCATGTAGGTCAGTGTGTGAATCAGTCACTAAGAACACATGCTAATATAAGCAACATAAACACACATGGTCTCTATCTCTTCTTCCTAGTCCTCACATCAATGCACATATCTAGGCCAAGTGAGTGTTCCCCACCTTGTTACAATCTGCACTGCTCTAGGCTACTACCTGAGGACTCATCTCTTACAACTCCATGGCCTCAGGATATTTAGCATTTCCCTACCTGTTTGCAAGAACAAGAACAAGAACAATGAGTGGGGAAAATATGCATTTACCAACAGGACTGAGACCCCAGGGAACACCCCCCCAAGCTTTTGTTTAAAGAAGATATCAGCTGAGGTAATTGCCATATTTATTGCCTTCCTCTTGAGATGCAGCCAGTTCAGGGACCAAAGGGACGGAACTACAGGTGTCCCAGATGTCTCTAATGTCAGTGACACATTGGTGTTCCCTCTGCTTGCTCATGAGGAGAAGGAAAGGCCATGAACACCCTTGAACTTTGAAGAACCTACAATGGAATCTGCCACTCCATCCACTGCAGAAAGGATGAAACAGAGTAGAGCCAGTACTTGAGATCCCACACACCACTAACCCTGAAGTGTGTTGGAGCTCACATCCCATCATCATCATTTATTCCATCCATATGAAACCAAAAAAGATCCACAAAAAACAAAGCTATCTTGAGCCAAATGGGCAAAACTATAGGCATCCTACTTCCTGATTGCAAACTATACTACAAACTTTTAGAAATAAATACAGTATGCTGTGGACATAAAAATAGACATATAAAAATGGAACAGAACATGGAGCCCATAAATAAACCCACACAAATATGCACCACTGATATGTGACAAGGGAACCAAAAATACACAATGGGGAAAGGCTAGTCTCTTCAATAAATGGTGCTGGGAAACTGGATATCCACACACAAAAGCATGAAAGTGAATCCCCAACAGTGAAAACAACTGTCTGTGCCATCCCATCCTGGGGGAGGGGGGGAATTGCCACCTTCTTGGCAAAAACATGGCCATAAGGGAGCTATTCAAGTATATCTCAAACTTCACAGCCATGTTCCAACAACATGGATGGATCTAGAGGGTATTAGGCTCTGTGAAATAAAGCAGAGAGACAATAATAAATATCATGTTATCACGCTTGTATCTGGAGTCTAAAAATTGAAACAACAAATCACCAAAACAAAATGCAAACAGACTCATAAATTCAGAGCAGCAACTGGTGGTTGCCACTGGGGACAGTGTCTGGGGGAGAAGAATGAAATAGGTGATGTGGATGAGAAGGAAAAAACCTCTAGTTATAAAATAAAGAAACCTTGGTAATGTAATATACAGCATAAAAATCATGATTGATAACATTGTAAAAGTTTTGGGAACAAATGGTTACTAGATTAATAATTGTGGTGATCATTTCATAATGTATGAAAATGTCAAATCGCCATGTAATACACATGAAACTTAAGTAATATTGTTTGCACACTATATTTCACACAGTGCCTGGACAGAGACTTGAACCATGGACCCTCAGATTAAGTCTGATGCTTGACTGACTGAGCTACCCGGGCCCAGCAAATTCTATTTCTTTTTCTGTGTGTGCGTACTTTTAGGGCTGCACACATGGCATATGGAGGTTACCAGGCTAAGGGTCAAATAGGAGCTACAGCTGACAGCCTACACCACAGCAACATGGGATCCAAGCCACACCTGTGATCTACCACCACAGCTCATGGCTATGCCAGATGCTTATCCCACTGAGCTTTGCCAGGGATTGAATCTGTGTCCTCATGGATGCAAGTCAGATTATTTAACTGCTGAGCCATGACAGGAACTCCAAGGGCCCTGCAAATTATATTTCTTTTTTTAATTTTTTAATATACTGATTTTCCCCCATTATACCTGGTTTACAGTGTTCAGTGAAGAGGTTAGTAAAGGTACTTGCTGCATGAAGAGTCCACAAACTATCATTCATAATGCTGAAAATTTTAATGAACCTTTGGGTCCTAGGATAAGGGCTTTACCCATGTTTCATAATTAATACCAAAAATAGGCTTTATATTCCCAGATTTTTTCAAAAATTGCAGAAGCTTCATTAAGAATTTGTGTTCCTTGGAGTTCCCTTTGTGGCTCAGAGGATTATGAACCTGACTAAAATCCCTAGATTCACTCATTGGGTTAAGGGTTCATCATTGCTGCAAGCTACATTGTAGGCTACAGATGCAGCTCGGACCCTGTGTTGCTGTAGCTGTGGTGCCAGCTGGTAGCTGTAGCTCTGATTCTAGCCCTAGCCTGGGAACTTCCATATGCCACAGGTACAGCCCTAAGAAGAAAAAGACATTTTTGAATTACTAGTGACTTCATCCTTGAACAACTGGTTAAGGAGTCCTTGGCCAGGTTCTCAACAGTAAGTTAAAATTTTAAACTTTGTAATTAAGGTTCATTTGGTAGATATTTTGAGTTGTATAACCACAACACTCTTCTTAATACACTTTCACCCACTACATCTAACATCCATTGATTATTCTTATATGGAAAAAACTATTGCAAATGTGGTGGTCAAATGGTGATTTTCTAATTTGATCATTTCCTCTATGTTGATTAGCTGTTTCTCCTATAGGAGGGAACTTCCCCTTACTCCATACCATTTGATTTTTCATTGATTTATTTATATCAACATGGACTCATGAATTCTTATTTATTCTCTGAGTTGTAACACATTACTGATGTTATTCATTTTGAAGCTCTAATTATTCTAGATTTGGCCAATGGGAGCCCTTCCAGATGGCTCCTGTGTCCCCATGATTCATTGAGCATATTTTATTTTCAAGCTCAGCAAAAGTTCCCTGGTCTTGTCATGTCCTGGCCCCAGCCCTAGAATCAGTCATTTTTTTAAAAGTCACTTTGGTTCCTGTTAGAGGAGACTGATACTCAAAAATAAAATTTGTCATTATGTGCATTTGTCACTTACAAGGCTTCTAAATGATCTCAGAGAATTCAGCCAGAACACATATATAAAAGAAACACAGGATGTAGAAACTAGAAACAGCAAACTAAAGCAATGATTTCCCATAAGAGGTGGGTCAGGAGTGGGGCAGAAAGAATAGGAGATGGGAACCAGACAGATATTGATATATAATTTCAGTCTGTTTATACATATTACAACCCATGAGTTCAAGTTGATATCTTCAATTCTAGCTCAACACCATAGAGTTCTTTCTAGCCTCTCTTTTTCCATGTACATCACAGCCTTCCTCCAGTGAGGATTCAGTCCCTTTTTTAAATCAAGTTTACTCATTTATGATATCTTGAATATATGTAATTTCAGAATCTTGGACTGAAACCACTGTTAATAACAAACTAATTTCAAAAAAATTGCTTCCCAAAAACTGTACTTCCATTATTGTGAGAGAAGATTATAGACAAAATTCACTGTTCAATAATAACTTAATTACTTTATTTTCCCCTTTAGTCTGATTATGGTATTAACTCAACATATAGTTAGGCACATTTTTTCGTTTTATTCTATTTTGCTTTATTTTCCAACACCTTTTTATTTTTTAGTGGTGAAAGATAACATAGTCAAAACTATACAAATAAATATACTCATCTCCCCATCTTTTCTATCCTATTCCTACCCCAACCCCTGAAGGAAAGCAGTCTCATTAGTTTCAAATTGATTCCTTGTATGCTTTTCTTGATCAATGGGAAGATACTTGCATATATTATTTTCCATTCATTTTCACATAGGAAGTAGCAAGCTGCTATAGATGCTCTTTTATGCACTGTTTTTTTCCATTTACTAATATATCCTGGAAATCCCTCCATATTGATTCACAGGTAACTTTGCCATTATTTTTTCATAGCTGTGAAATACCTGCATTGATGTTTCATAGTTCCCTTTTGAAGCCATAGAATAAAATAATAGCAATGAATGTATAAATGCCACATAATGTATACCTCAAAGGGTTAAAATAGTAAATTTCATGTTGTGTAGTAAATTATACCACAATATTTTTTTAGGAAAAATCAAGTCATATTCTCTACATAAAGCACAGAAAAGAATAATAAAATAATAATGTATGATTAATAAGTTAATGGAGGTTATATGGAGTAACAAATTATATATTTAATTAATCAAAAGGGATAAAATGAAGTGAGAATAAATATGAGAACAAAATAATACCATTTGTAGCAAAATGGATGGAACTAGAGATTCTCATACTGAGTGAAGCTAGTCAGAAAGAGAAAGAAAAATACCAAATGATATCACTTGTATTTGGAATCTAATATATGGCACAAATTAAACTTTCCTCAGAAAAGAAAACATGGACTTGGAATATAGATGTGTGGTTGCCAATGGGGAGGAAGTGGGGTATATTGGGAGCTTGGGGTTAATAGATGCAGACTATTGCTTTTGGAATGGATTATCAATGAGATCCTGCTCTGTAGCACTGGGAATTATGTCTAGTCACTTATCATGGAGCATGATAATGGGAGAAAAAAGAGTGTATACACATATGTGTAACTGAGCCAACATGCTGTACAGTAGAAAGAAAAAAGATGTATTGGGGAAATAAAAAATAACAAATAGAATGAAAAAAAAACAAACATAATCTGAGTACATTAATGTTAATAGACCAAATACTCCAGAAATACAATGATGGTCAAAATACATAAAAACAGAAAAACCCAACATTACACTGTTAGGAACTAACACTTTCCAGATATAAAGACATAAGAAAGTTTAAAGTGATGGAGAAGAAATACATGCAAATGATAACACAAAAACTGGTTTATCTAAACTAATATCAGAGGATGTAAATGAGATGTGAGGGTAGAAGCCATGGCTAAAGAGAAATCTCCCCTCAACTATAAATGCAATGGTGTTCTGTTCAATGAATAAGAAAAGGCTCCCTATCATAGGAGAACACTATTTTGTAGCATTTGCCAATTTCCATAGTGTAATTATGCCCAATCATGGCTGATTGTAATCCACCAGCTTGGTGTCATTGACTTTGGATCTGAAAAGAGATGTTCACAATCAGCTTGAAGCAAATGCAAACCAATTTCAGTGCATCTTACAGAGAAGAATCAGTCCACAAGGAGCAGAACATGATATTGGTTTGTTCTCAATAACATCATATGAAACATATATATATATATGTATATAAGCAAAAGTTGCATATCTAAAATGAGAAAAATACAAAACCACAATCATAATTATGTGACATATTTTGATTAGGATTTTTCACATAATGTTTAAGAGATAATGAAGAAGCAGAAAAAATTAAATATCAAGAATATTTAACGGAGTTCCCATCGTGGCTCAGTTGTTAACGAATCCGACTAGGAACCATGAGGTTACAGGTTCGATCCCTTGCCTTGCTCAGTGGGTTAAGGATCCGGCATTGCCGTGAGCTGTGGTGTAGGCTGCAGATGGGGCTCGGATCCTGCATTGCTGTGGCTCTGGCGTAGGCTGGCGCCTATGGCTCCGATTTGAACCATAGCCTGGGAACTTCCATATGCGCAAGAGTTACCCAAGAAATGGCAAAAGACAAAAAAAAAAGAGGAATATTTAACAATACAATTAACTAATTGGACCTTATTGACACATTAACACTATATATGATAACTGAATGAATATTCATTTATATTCACAGAGTTGACAATCGATTGGTAATTTTAAGAGATACACATCACTGTTCTCATGACTGCAATAAGAGGATTTAGTGATTGTCACTTCAAGAGGTTAGCCGAATTGACAAATACCTTGGAGGACTGTTTTATGTCTCTGTTCTTGGGGCTATAGATGATGTGATTCAGCAAGGGTGTAACTACTCCATACATGATGGAAGCAATTATGTTTTTGTCATTGGAGTCCCATGATGAGGAGAAAAAGTACACACTAGCAAGTGGCCCGTAGTATAAGGACACCACAAAGAGGTGGGAGCCACAGGTGGAAAAAATTTTAAAGCATTTCTTGGAGGAAGAAACCCTCAGAACTGCAGTTTCTATATGAATATAAGAGTCCAAGGTACTACTCAAAGGTAGGATAAAGCCTTACTCCCATGATAAAAATGATCAGATCATTGAGGGAGGGGTCTGAACAGATCAAGTTCAGGAGGGCAGTGAGGTCACAGAAGAAGTGGGGTTTGTTACTGTCCACACAGAAAGACAGTTGGACCCAGAGGAGAGTGTGAAACAGGGCCTGGATACAACAGAGGAACCGGGACCCTGCTACTAAGGAGAAACACAGTTCCTGCCTCATGATGGTGCTGTAGTGGAGAAACTGACAAATGGCCACATACCTGTCATAAGCCATCTCTGTGAGAAGGAAACTGTCAAGACAACCCAAACTATGAAAAAAAATGCATCTGAGAAGTGTACCCTGCATAAGGGAGGGATTATTGCTGAGTCTGCATGTTCATCAGCATCTTAGGGACAGTGACAGATGAATTGGAGACACTTGTGAGGGCCAAGTGGATGAGGAAGAAGTACATGGAAGTGTGGAGGTGAGGGTCCAGCCTGATGAACCGGATAATGAGCAGGTTCACCAGCACTGTGGTCAGGTACATGCCCAGGAAAAGGGCAAAGAACATGCCCTGCTGCTCTGGCCAGATGGGGAGCCCCAGGAGGAGTCAACTATACTTCAAGTTAACTAATTAATTAATTAAAATTTAAAAAGCAATGCCCAAGAGATGACCATAATAATACTTAAAATATATATACACACTTCAGAAAGCTATAAAAAAGCCAAATTTAATAATAATATAACACATTGAAAAAAACAAAATTTAAACACACTTACATATACACACAAAGAGTTTGGTGCTTTGAAGACATTAAGATGAATGCTATTGTGGGCCATGACAAATTTAGGGTTATGAAAGAATAAATGGACAAGAGATATAACTAAACAGAAAGGAATTGATCTAATAACATGGCCATTTAAAGGATAGTGAGGAAAAGTGCTAGAGTCATGGGTGCTCAACTTTATTAGGCTATACTAACATGGTCAGTGAGTGAAATAAGAATGTAGTTAGGTGATTCTCACTTGGCTTCTGAAAACAATCCCCAGAGCCAACATCATGTCTCTGTTTCCAGCCTATAGATGAAAGGGTTCAGCATGGGGGTGACCACTGTACATCACAGAAGCAATGATGACTTTGTCATGGGACTGGCCTGATGAGGAGGAAAAGTACAGGGCCATCATTGTCCCATAGAATAGAGACACCACAGAGAGGTGGGAGCCACAGGTGGACAAGGCTTTGCAGATCCCTTTAGTCGAGGGGACCCTCAGGATGGAGAGCCCAATGTGGCCATAAGAGACCAGGATGGCACTCAATGAAACAAAGAAAACCACAGCTCCTAGAATGAATATGACAAGCTCATTGAGGGAGGTGTCTGAGAAGGACAGTTTAAGCAGCACAGCAAGGTTACAGAAGAGGTGGGGGATGATGTTGTCAGCACAGAAGAACATCTGAGCCAGGATGAGGGTGTGGGTCAAGGCATTGGCACAGGAAAGGAGCCAGGATCCAGCCAACAGACATATGCACAGCTCCTCCCTCATGATAATTGCATAGTGTAGAGGGTTACAAACAGCGAAATACCTATCACAAGCCATCACTACAAGAAGAAGGCTATCAATGCAAGCAAAAAATATGAAAAAACACATCTGTATTACACATCCTGCATTACACATCCTGCAAGGGAATTGATTGATCCTGATTCTGCATGTTCATCAACATCTTAGGGAAAGTGACAGAGGAAAAGGAGATGCCTGTGAGGGCCAAGTGGCTGAGAAAGAAGTACATGGGGTGTGGAGGCGAGGGTCCAGCCTGATGAGCAGGATGATGAGCAGGTTCCCCAGCACTGTGGTCAGGTACATGCCCAGGAAAAGGGTAAAAAACAGGCCCTGCTGCTCTGGATGGATGGGGAGCCCCAGGAGGAGGAACTCAGACACAGGGCTCTGATTCTCCCTCCTCATGTTCCTCTGCTGTCTTCTGGGGAAGGAGTGGCATAGGAAATATCAGACACACTAAAACTGCAATTTTGGATTCCACACAAGTGTCTCTCACTTTCTTGTGGAGAAAAAGAGTAACTGCCTGCATTTGTTTTATGACTTACTGTTACCAAAGCAAACAACACACTGTTGACATAATTCCTTTCTATGAAAACCAGAGATAATTCATTTTTTTAATCAACCATGTTTGTGACACTAAGCTATTAATTGGAAATACAAGATTAAATACAAACTATGGGACCTCTTTCCTCAAAATACTAACCCTCAGGAACATAGCTGACTTAGAACTGACTAAAGGTGTGAACCTGAACCCCAATTTGTTGTGTTATGATTTTGGTCCCACCCATTTCTCACTATATGACTTGAGATGCTAAATCTCTCTTGGCCTCAGGTTGTCCCTCTATAATGTGAAGATGCCAATATCACACATACATAGAGTTAACAAGAAGGATTCTAATTCATTAGGCATTAACATCTAAGAACACGTTCCTCCATAAAATAAACACCCAAAACTTCATAGATTATTTTTATGAGAGGATCTGCATCCCTCCCACACAAAAAATAGTATCAAGTTCAGGAATTTAATAAATCACTATTATAAAGTGGTCAGCTTAAACAACCACAAGTGGGTAAAATTTATGTTAACTTATCTAGCTTTACACTCTTAAGGTGACTTTATGAGCTCATATCCTATCACTGGAGTAAGTTCCCTGGTGGAATTTGTCTTAATGCATGTTTATCTTCTTGCCAAGAAAGAAACTTTACTTTTGTGCATGTACCTCCATCCATCTCTCTCTACATCTTATTTTCTTAGTTGGCTCAGATCTAAATATTCACTGGTAGGAAGACAACCGAGATCTGAGATGGGGTCTGAGATGGGGTCTGGGGATAGTGAAGAATTGGCATGTCTCTTAGAATTCAGTTACCTTATTGACCAGAACCATTTCCCAATGTTGATCTTCAGACTGATAATAATTCCCAGTTTAAAAACTCTATGGCAAGTACTTCTCTGCATGATTGCCTCACTGAATTCTCAATATTCTAAGGAGGGAGGAGTTCCTCCCGTGGATCAGCAGGTTAAGGACCCCTGACATTGTCTCTATGAGGATGTGGGATGGACCCAAACCCTCACTCAGTGAGTTAAGGATCCAGTGTTGCCACAAGTGGTGGCATAAGTTACAGATCAGAAGTGGCTTGGATTCAATCCCTAGCCCAGGAATTTCTAGATGTGGCTACAAAGAAAAAAAAAAGAAAACAAACAAATAAAACTTCATTAACAACATACTCAGGAGTAGAAAACTAGCATGATTATAGAGTTGGTAACTACTGTAGTCACAATTTTCTCCTGGGTTATTAAAATATATGGGTATCTTTGCTCCTATGACCCTACAGTTTCTTCCTCTCTTTAGTTAGACAAATAGGCAGGACCCAAAGAACTATTTCAGGATTTGAAGGAGTGCTCCTGCTCAGATAACTGTCCACACTCATATTCCTGCAGCCCTTTACTTTGCCAATGGATTTCACATGCCTTCAAATTGACTCAGTCCATCAACTTTTATTTGTGTCTTGGAAGTAGAGAAGACTGTGTTTTTCCCTGCATTTTACCAGTAGGAGTAGTGAAATACTTTAAACAATCTCACATAGATATGGTACAATAGAGGATGATTCAAAGCCTGATTTCTTTCCTTCCTTCCTACTTTTCCTTCCTTCCTTCTTTTCCTTCCTTCCTTCCTTCCTTCTTATCTTCCTTCCTTCCTTCTATCCTTCCTTCCTTTCATTCTTTCTTTCTTTCATTCCTCCTTCATTCCTTAATTACATCCCTTCTTTCTCTTTCTTTTATTGATTTTTAGGGCTGCAGCTGCATCATATGGGATTTCTGAGGCCAGAGGTTTAATCTGAGCTGCAGCAGCCCATCTACTACAAAGCCACAAAAACTAGGGATGCAAGTAGGGTCTGTGACCTACACCAGAACTCACAGTCACATTGGATTCTTAACCCACTGAGTGAGGCCAGGATCAAACCCACACCCTTCCACATTCTACTTAGGGCCATAAACCACTAAGCTACAACAGAAACTCCTTCAATGTTTGATTTTCTGATAATCTTTTCACTAGAGAAATGACCCACCCATTTTATAGAGGGTAGAAAATCTAAAGTCAAATGTTAAATGTGAAAATTTAAAGTTAAATGTTAAAATATGCTTGGGATAGGAACTTGACATTGTGTAAGAATCTGTCAGAAGATGCTTGCTCCAGACCAGGGAGTTGTTCAGGGTTATTAACTGACTCAGTTCACAGGGCACAAGTAGGCACCAGGCACTTGACACTCCTGCCAAGCACAGGCTTCTCACTGAAAGCTACTGGGTCAGACTTAGCCCAGGATCTCACAGATCTCCTGCAGGAGAGCCAGAGCTCCTAATGACACCCAAGAGCTGCAATAGGAACAGAAGGTAACAATACAGATGTGGTACTTTGATTCCATCATCAGCACTGTGTGCAAAGAGGTGGCCAGATAATTGCTCAGTAGTGAAGAGGAGACAGAGTGTGACTTAGACGTGTTGTGTTGAGAGAGAGACTATGGAGGTGTGATTTTTCTGTCTTCATACCAAATATTGTCCCCTGCACTATAGGAAATGGAGAGTCAAGTGGTAGGGTCTCCACAAGGATAAAATTTGCTAAATGTTTCAATGTGCCTCACTTCTTAAGCACCTTACTGACAAGATCTGCAAGTGAATAGCATAATCCCATGTAAAAGCACTGGATGCTGTGAATCACCATGGCCAAACCCAAGGCCACCAATTCATTAAGTTGGGAAAAGATAAAGATCTGATTGTCCACATATATAATCCCAGAAATGAGGACTTTGTTTCTAAACTGTTTGATCCAGCTCTACACACTGAACTGTCAAGCATCCTAGACCACAACTGTTGTCATCACAAGAAGTCATTCATATTTGAATTGCAAGCAGGGCACTAGGTCTTAGAGCACACAAGCAGCAGATGCAAGTAGAATACACACACACTTAGGAAATGTCCAGGCTTCTCTAACCTCTGTATATCCTAGTGTGTGCCATTCAGTGTGTTTGTCAGTTACACATACACACATAGACTCGTACATCAGAGATACACAAATATACATAACTTCTCTGAAGGTCACACATACTTACACATAGACACGCATGCATGACTAGGGAGGTTTCTGGACTCCTTCTGAACTATACCTGTGCTCAGAGTTCAAATACCTTCTGCTTCATTCTGTTACCTGAATCCTCACTTTTTTTTTCCAGAAGACCCAGAATCCAAAGAAAAAGAGCAAACCTTGGTGACCTGAGCACCTGTACAGACACTCATGCTGGTTCTCCAGCTTCAAAATGATGCACAAGGAGATCTCCTTTTCTACACCCTAAAGAGACCTTGGAGGGAAACCATCCCAAGTCCCTGACTAGAGAAGCAGTCCACTGGGGCAACTGCCCAACACCCTCCTGGCCCCTTGGAATGAAGGATGATTAGGGTCCACAGGGGCTGAGCTGCACCTTGTTTCACAGGAGAAAGTGTCCCTGACATGAGTGGTACTTTGGGCTTCTAGTCAAGTATCTGATAAGAAGCAGGAGTTTCTGCATTGGCTGGGACCTCTGCGTCATGAGCACAGCTTCTCCCAAGGGAGGCGTATGGCACAGGCAGTGGAAGGGCTTCTGCCCCCAACACTGACACAAACTTTCATTAGAACACAAAGCCCCTTAAAATGTGCATGTCTCCCCACTCCCCTGGAAGGTTCTGTAGGTAGGTCCATGCCTTGTTCAGGAGGGGGGAGATTGAATATAAAACTGGAAAAAAGAGCCTGGGTTCATCCCCTTCCAAGAGAGCATACTTGAGCAAATTATCAAAACCACTGACACTCAGTTACTTCAAAGTGGAAATAATGATCACAGTCTTTGTGTGAGTTGGAAGAGTGGTTAAAGGAACACCTAATGAACGTTTTTTAAATGTTAAGGTTTATTGTCAATTTCTTTGTATCACTACAGATCAGCTTTGGCTCCCAACAGGCAATTGTGATTGGTAACTGTTGAGTGATTTCATCTGTTCATTCATTCACTCATTCCTTTAAATAATCATTCAGATTCCCACAAATGTAATACTGATATATTCTCTAGAGACATAATAGATAATAATATAACCAGAAATACCTCTCTTAGAACACACATCCAATTGGGAGGTGGTTCAGAAGAAAACTTATTAAGGCAAAATGAATGGTAGGTAAAGAGTGAAAACTGCTGCAGAATAATGAAATCATGCATAGAGTCAGGGAGACTCAAAAAGTTCAAAAAATACCCAATGTCACAGGACTGTTTTTCAGAGGACTCCAATATTTTACAGGGCTCCAATCAAGTGGCTACAGGTTTGTAAACTGGTTTATTTCCTTATAAACCTTTTAGTATGTCTAAAATTGAGAGAACTGATGCCCTCAGTGCAACTGAAGATATGATGGAACTGGAACCCTCATACACTGCTCATGGGACTAGAAAAGAGTTTGAACATTTTATTTAAAAGTTAATCATATACCTAGCACGTGAGTATGTATTTGTCTAAAGAAAATGAATGTATATAGTTATGCATAGATTTATTCGAGGATGTTCATAAGAGCATTATTTAATAGCCAGAAGCTGTAAATAGCCCAGATGTTCATCAATGGACTTATTTTATTAAGTGAATGTATTTCCTCTAAGCACAAGAAAATATACTTAGTATTTTTTAATATCCTATCAGGGAAATGTATCTGAGAAAAAAATACATATGTGTGTGTGTATAATGGAATCATTTTATTGTATGCTTGAAACAAACACAACATTGTAAATGAACTATATACTTCAATTAAAAATAAAGTCAAATGAAAGTTAAAAAAAGAGCAGAAACAGGTTAAAAATTAAAAATAAATGATTAAAAATTTTAAAAGAAGAAAGAAACTTTTAAAAGGTGAATTGAGAGGCATAAGATTAAAAATGGCTGTAAGCAAGAGAGGAGGCAAGATGGTGGAAGAGTAGAGGGACATGCTCACCCTTTCCCACAAACACACACACACAAAAAAAAATCTACATGTAAAATGACTCACACAGAACAACAACCGAATGCTGGCAGAGAACCTAAACCTCCAAAAAATGGCAAGAATCTCTTGACATAAGAAAAGAGGAGAGAGAAGGGAATCAGGACTAGACTGGCACTCCCAAGAGGGAGCTGAGAAGGAGAAAGGGAACCCACACCCTGGAAAGTCACCTAACCGTCAGAAAGATCAACCAAGTTGGAGGGATATCCTGATGCCAAGAAAAGTGCAGCAGCAGGTCTGAGATCTGAAAAGCAGAGTGAGAACCACAAAGATCATCTGAACCACTGGCACAGACACCAAAAACTGAGATGCTCAGGTGGAGGCCGGGTACCAAGACCAAGGCTCTTGAGGTTAGTCCCTGGGAGCGGGCTGGTGTTGTTGGTGTGGAGACAGCCTGAGAGACTAGGAAGTGGTGCATTGCAGGTTGAGAGCAATAGCTAAGGGCTGGGGAGTGGAAAGCCACAACAGATGGAACCAGGGAGAAGGTCTGAACCCACTGTGGACACAAGGCACCAGTGTGGGGAGGGGAGAGGAGGAGGGGTGTGCTGCCATAGAATACACCTTATGCTCCAGTTGCATGCCTGCCTGCCAGTTAGCAGACAGCAGACCTTCCCAGCGCATTCTCCCGCCTCCACCCCACATTCACCTGGCCAGAAGCTGCCTGCCATCCCAGTGGACTGGCCTCACCATTTCTGGGAAGCCAACAACCACTGAGGATTTCACCAGCCCAGCCTGCCCACACAGAGGAAGCACCCCACAACCCACGGAGCAAGATGCCCAAAGCTGCTTGCACTCAGGAAGACCTCTGCAGCCCAGGAGCACCAGGACAAACCTTTCCCAGCCATGGGAAGTGTTCCTCCACCACAGCACATGCCTTCCAGTCCTGCCTGCCCTCAGGAAGTGCTCCTTTGCCTGGGAGTGAGCCAGGTAGACCCGCCTGCCCTCTCGAAGTGCTCCACTTCTGTGGAGCATGTTGGCCAGCACTGCCTGATCTCAGGAAGAGCTCTGCAGCCCAGGAGCACAAGGGAAAGCCCTGCCTGGCCACTGGAAGTGCACCTCCACTGCGGTGCACACCTGCCAGTCACACCCATCCTTGGGAAGTGCTCCTTTGCCTCAGAGTGACCCTGCTAGCCCCACCCGCCCTGGGGAAGCACCCTCTTCCACGGAGTGGGAGTGACATGGCTAGCCTTTCACACACTCAGGAAAAGCCCTGCTGCTTCAAAGAAGGCCAGAAAACAACACCTTCCCTCAGGAATCCCTCCTGAGCAGCATCAGTGCAAACCATGCAAGGCCACAGGGAGTGCACCTTCTCCACAAAAAAGAAAAACACAAACAAGATGAAGAAGCTCAGAAACCATTCCCAGTTAAAGCAACCAGAGAACACACCTAAAGCAGTCAACAGTGAAACAGAACTCTGCAGTCTGATAGACTTGGAGTTCAAAAGGGAGACAGTGAAAATACTGAAGGAATTAAGAGAATATATGAACAGTAACACAGATTCCCTCAGAAAGGAACTAGGAACTATGAGGAGCCAAGAAAAAATATAAAATTCATTTTCAGAGACACAAACTGATCTAAGGGCACTAAAAAAAACAGAATGAATAATACAGAGGAATGAATTAATGATGTGGAAGATAGAATAATGGAAGTCACCCAAACAGGACAACAGGCAGACAGAAAACCAAATGAAAAAACATGAAAACAAAATAAGAGACCTATGGGATAATATAAAGCTGGCCAATCTATGCATAATAGGAATTCCAGAAGGAGAAGAAAAAGAAAAGGGTATTGAAAATATAATTGAAGAAATTATGACTGGAAACATTCCAAATTTAAAAGATACTTATTTCAAAATACAGGAAGTACAGAGGGCCCCAAACAAATTGAACTCAAATAGACTCACACCAAGACATATTTTACTGAAAATAGTAAAAGTTAATGATAAAAAGAGGATCCCAAAATCAGCAAGAGAAAAGCAAAATATCAATTACAAGGGACTCCCATAAGGCTATCAGCTGATTTCTCTACAAAAACTCTACAGGCCAGGGGGGAATGGCAAGAGATACTTAAAGACCTGAAAAGAAAAAATATGCAACCTATAATACTCTATCCAGCAAGAATGTCATTTAAAATACAAGGGGGAATAAAAAAACTTCACCAACAAACAAAAGCCAAAAGACTATACCAATACCAAACCCATTCTAAAAGAAATACTGAAAGGGATTCCCTAAATAAAAAAATAAATAAAGAACTAGGATGGAGGAAACCACAATAAGAGAGGAGACACACAAATAAGCCAGCATATAGATCTAATCATGAAGATGTTTAAAATAAAATAAACTTTTAAAAAATAAATCAAAATCATAAAATGTATGCAAAGGAAGTAAGGAAATGAATAGATTCTTTTTTTTATTTTATTACGGTAATGAAGTGTTGAACCTACAGGAGTTACAGGTTAAACACAAAATTATAGGAAGGGTTTAACATACTTAAAAAACAGGGCATGCACAAATTAAAACCAAACATTACATTCACAAAAAATGAAAAGAAAAGTACTCAAGCAGAAATTAATTGAAGATCATCCAACCAAAAAAGAAGAAAAAATGGATAATTATAGAATCAACTGGAAATGAGATATAAAATGGCAATAAAGAAACATCTATCAATTATCACCTTAAATGTCAGTGGACTAAATGCTGCAATCAAAGGACACAGAGTGGAAGATTGGATAATAAAAAGCAAAAACCTTCAATCTGCTGCCTATGAGAAACTCACTTTAGGAAATAGGACACATATAGATTGAATATGAGGGGTGGGAAAAGATATTTCATGACAATGGACAAGACAGGAAAGCAGGAGTTGCAATACTCATATCAGACAAAATAGATATTAAAATGAAGGCCATAAAGAAAGACAAAAAGGACACTATTTAATGGTTAAAGGATCCATTCAAGAAGAAGACATTACAATTGTCAACATATATGCCCCAAGTTTAGGAGCACCCAGATACATAAAACAAACATTAACAGATATAAAAGGAGAAATTGATGGGAATAAAAATCATAATAGGAGAATTTAACACAACACTCACATCAATGGGCATATCCTCTAGAGAGAAAATCAATAAAGCAAGAGTGATCCTAAAGGAAAAAATAGAAAAGTTACAATTAATTGACATCTTCATTACACTACCTCCAAAAAAATCAAAAGACATATTCTCAAAAGTGCATGGAATGTTCTCAGGACTTGATCACATACTGGGGCACAATGCTAACCTCAACAATTTTAAGAGTAGAGATATTATTTCAAGTATCTTCCCTGATCAAAATGGCATAAAACTGGAAATCAACCACAGGAAAAGAAATGAGAAAAAACCTACCACATGGAAACTGGACAACATGCTACTAAAAATCCAATGGGTCAATTAGGAAATCAAGAAGGAAATTAAAAAATACTTCAAAACAAATGATGAAGAAGACACAGCCACTCAAAATCTATGGGAGGCCAAAAAAGCAGTGCTCAGAGGGAAATTCATAGCCATACAGGCCTTCCTCAAAAAAGAAGAAAAATCTCAAATTGACAACTTAACCCACCACCTAAGTGAATTAGAAAAAGAAGAACAAAAAAGACCTGAACTCAGCAGAAGGAAGTAAAGTATAAAGATCAAATAGGAAATCAATAAAATAGAGATTCATAAAACAACTGACAAAATCAGTCAAACCAAGAGCTGGTTCTTTGAAAAGGTAAACAAAATTGACAGACCTCTGGGTAGACTCACTAAGAAGAGGAGAGAAAGAACCCAAATAAACAAAATTATAAATGAAAAGGGAAAAATCACAATGGACATTGCAGAAATACAAAAAAAATGAGAGAATACTATGAACAACTGTATGCCAACAAATTTCACAATCTGGAAGAAATGGACAACTTTCTAGAGATTTACACCTTTCCAAAACTGAAGCAAGAGGAAATAAACCAACTGAACAGACTGATCACTAGAAATGAAATCGAATACAACATAAAAACATTCCCCATAAATAAAAGCCCAGGACCAGATGGCTTCACAGGCAAATTCTACCAAACATACAAAGAGACTCTTGTGCCCATCCTCCTTAAACTTATTTAAAAGGTTGAAGAAGGAACACTCCCAAAAGTATTCTATGATACCACCATCACCCTAATTCCAAAAACAGATAAATATACCACCATAAAAGAAAACTATTGGCCAATATCTTTGACGAATAGAGACACAAAAATTCTCAACAAAATTTTAGCAATCTGACTCCAACAACATATCAAAAAATCATACAACATGACCAGATAGGGTAAATCCCAGCTTCACAAGGATGGTTCAACATAGGCAAATCAATCAACATCATACACCACATTAACAAAAGAAAAGTCAAAAATCATATGATCATCTCTATAGAGGTATGGAAAGCATTTGAAAGTCCAAATACATTATGAACAAACTCTCACTAAAGTGGGTATACAGGGAACATTCCTTAACATAATCAAAGTCATTTATGACAAATCCGCAGCAAATATAACCCTCAATGGAGAAAAGCTGAAAGACTTTCCAATAAAATCTGGAACAAGACAAGGATGCCCACTCTTACCACTGTTATTCAACATAGTACTGGAAGTCCTAGCCACAGCAATCAGACAAACCATAGGAAAAAAGGCATCCAAATAGGAAAACAAGAGGTAAAACTGTCACTGTATGCAGATGACATGGTACTATATATAGAAAACCCTAAGGACTCAGCCGCAAAACTACTTGAACTCATCAACAAATTCAGCAAATTAGCAGGATAGAAGATTAACCTTCAGAAATCAGTCACATTTCTGTATACTAAATATGAAATAGTAGAAAAGGAATACAAAAATACAATATTTTTTATAATTGCACCCCCAAAAATAAAATACCTTGGAATATACCTGACTAAGGAGGTGAAGTACTTATATGCTAAGAACTATAAAACATTAATCAAGGAAAGCAGAGAGGATTCAAAGAAATGGAAAGATATTCCATGCTCCTGGGTTAGAAAAACTGATAGTGTAAAAATGGCCATACTACCCAAAGCAATCTACAGATTCAATGCAATCCCTATCCATTTACCCACTACATTTTTCACAAAACTGGAACAAACAATCCAAAAATTTATGTGGAACCACATAGACCCAGAATTTCCATAGCAATCCTGAGAAACAAAAACCATGTAGGAGGCATAACTCTCCCAGATTTAAGGCAATATTACAAAGCCACAATAATCAAGACAGTGTGGTACTGGTACCAAAACAGAGAGACCAATGGAACAGAATACAGAACCCATAAATAAACCCAGAAACCTACAGTCAATTAATTTTTGATAAAGGAGGCAAGAACATAAAATGGGAAAAAGAAAGTCTATTCAGCAAGTATTACTGGGAACCCTGGACAGCAGCATGTGAATCAATGAAACTAGAACACACCTTCACACCATGCACACAAATAAACTCAAAATGGTTGAAAGACTTAAATATAAGACAAGACACCATCAAACTCCAGGAAGAGGACATAGGCAAAACATTCTCTGACATCAACCTCATGAATATTTTCTCAGGTCATTACCACAAGAAATAAAAGCAAATATAAGCCATTAGGACCTAATGAAACAAAAGCTTTTGCACAGAAGAGGAAACCAAAAAGAAACCAAAAAGACAACTTACAGAATGAGAGAAGTTAGTTTCAAAGAATGCAACTGACAAGGGCTTCATCTCTAAAATATACAAGCAATTGATATGACTCAACAGCAAAAAAGCCAAAAACCCAATTGAATAATGGACTAAAGACCTGAATAGACATTTCTTCAAGGAAGATATACAGATGGCCAACAAGCACATGAAGAAGTGCTCAACACCCCTGATTATTAGAGAAATGCAAATCAAAACTACCACGAAATACCACCTCACACCAGTCAGAATGGCCATCATGAATAAGCCCACAAATAACAAGGACTGAAAAGGTTGTGGAGAAAAGGGAACCCTCCTTCTCTGTTGGTGGGAATGGAAGCTAATAGAGCCACTATGGAGAACAGTATGGAGGTACATTTGAAATCTATACATAGAACTACCATATGATCCAGCAATCCCACTCTTATAGCTGGACAAAAGTTTCCTTAAAAAAGACACATGCACCCACATGTTCATTGCAGCTCTATTCACAAAAGCCAAGACATGGAAATCACCCAAATGTCCATTGAGAGACTATTGGATTTGGAAGATGTGGTATATATACACAAAGAAATACTACTCAGCCATAAAAAAAGAATGACATAATGTCATTTGCAGCAAAATGGATGGAGCTAGAAACTCTCATACTGAGTGAAATAAGTCAGAATGAGAAAGACAAATACCATGTGATGTCACTCATCTGCTATCTAATATACAGCACAAATGAATCTTTCCACAGAAAAGAAAATCATGGACTTGGAGAATAGACTTGTGGTTGCCCAGAGGGAGGGGTAAGGAGTGGGTGGGATTGGGAGCTTGGGGTCAAGGATGCAAACTATTGCTCTTGAAATGGATTTACAATGACATCCTGCTGTGTAAAACTGAGAACTATGTCTAGATACTTACAATGCAGCACAAAAATGGGAGGCAAATTTATGTATACATGTATGTATACCTGGGTCCCCATGGTATACAGTGGGGAAAAAATGTGTTGGGGAAAATAACAATAAAAAAATAAATTTAAAAGAAAAAGGTGAATGAACACAACTGCTCTGCTTTATCCCCACATGGAATACTACTTAGCAATAAAAAGAATGAACTATTGATACACACTTCAACATGAATGAATCTCAAAATGCTTATGCTGAGTGAAAGAAATCGGAAAGAAAAGTATCAAACTGTACTATTCCACTGAAATAAGCTTCTAGGAGATGTAAATGAATCCATGTGACAAAAACAGAATAGTGGTTCCCCTGAGGACAGATGGGAGGAGCAGTGAGGGCAGGAGGGTGGACATCATAGTAATTCACTATCTTGATGGCTGTGGTGGTAATTTCATGGAGTGTACATAGGTCAAAACAGGTCAAAGGATACACTTTATTTTTCCTTTTTTAAAATTAAAGTATAGTTAAGTACAATGTTGTGCCAATTTCTGAAGTATGGTAAAGTGACTCAGTCATATCTCTATCTCCCTTATATTATTTTCCATCATGGTCTAGTCCAAGAGACTGGATATATTTACCTGTGCTACAGAGCAGGACCTCATTGCTTATCCATTCTAAAAGTAAGAGTTTGCCCCAAACTCCCCATCCATCCCACTCTTCCTTCCTCCCCCTTGGTAACCACAAGTCTCTTCTTTCTGTCTGTGAATCTGCTTCTGTTTTGTTGATAGGTTTATTCGAGCCATATAAATGATGTTTGTTTTTGTCTTTCCTACCTCACTTAGTATTAGAATATCTAGTTGCATCATTTTGCTGCAAATGGCATTATTGCATTTTTATGGCTGTATAGTATTCCATTCTATATATATGAACTGCACCAAATTTTCTGTATCCATTCATCTGTTAATGGACTTTGAGATTATTTCCCCATCTTGGATATTGTGAACAGTGCTTCTATGAACACAGTGGTACATAATATTTTTGAATTGTAGTTTTATCTAGATATATGCCCAGGAGTGGTATTGCTGGATAATATGGTATTTCTATATGTAGTTTTTTCTGAGTCAAGTTTTAGGTATAGGTATAGTTTACTGTATGTCATTTGCACCTCCAAAAATCTGGGTTTTTTTGAAGAAACAATAACAATATCAAGTATGGCCCTGTGTTTCCTCTATTGAAGCCCTTCCAGCAGGTTCCCAAATAAGACTGAAAACCAAAAACTCAATGGATAATTTCATCTGTTAATTGGCTAGGCTAAAGGACACAGATATTTGGTCCAACACAATTCTAGATGTTTCCTTAATGGTATTTTTAACAATGAATTTTACCACATTTACAGTTGTACAATGATCATCACAACCCAATTTTTTAGCATTTCCTTCCCAACCCCCAGCATATCCCCCACCCACCAACATGTCTCCTTTCAAAACATAAGTTTTTCAAAGTCTGTGATTCAGTGTCTGCTCTGCAAAGAAGTTCATTGTGTCCATTTTTTATTTTTTTAATTTTTATCTTTTATTTATGTGTATTTTGTTTCTACTGTACAGCATGGTGACTTAGTTACGCTTACATGTATAAATTCCTTTTCTCATATTACATTTTCCATTATAAGTGACTAGACCGAGTTCCCAGTGCTACACAGCAGTATTCCATTGCTAATCCATCCCAAAGGCTACATTCTGCATCTATTTACCCCAAGCTCCCAGTCCCTCCCACTCCCTCCCCTTCCCTCTTGGCAACTGCAAGTCTATTCTACAAGTCCATGATTTCCTTTTCTGTGGAAAGTTTCCTTTGTGCCATGTGTTATATTCCAGATATAATTGATATCATGTGAGAGCATACAATGTTGGTGCTTCACTGTCCCAGTAACTTCACTTAGCATGATCTTCTAGGTCCATCCATGTTGCTACAAATGCCATTATTTCTTTTGTGTGACTGAGTAATATTCCATTATGAATATGTACCATATCTTCTTTATCCAATCCGCTGTCAATGGACATTTAGGTTGCTTCCATATTTTGGCTCTTGTATATAGTGCTACAATGAATATCAGAGTGCATGTATCTTTTTGAGTCATGGTTATCTCTGGATAAATGCCCATGAGTGTGATTGCTAGGTCAAATGGTAATTCTAATTTTAGTTTTCTGAGAAATCTCTATACTATTTTCCACAGTGATTGTACAGATTTACATTCTCACCAACAATGTAATAGGGTTTCCTTTTCTCAACACCCACTCTAACATTTACTGTTTGTAGGCCTTTTGATGACAGCCATTCTGGCCTTTGTAAAGTGGCACTCATAGTGGCTTTGATTTTATTTCTCTAATAATTACTGATGTTGAACATCTTTTCATGTGATTTTGGTATCAGGGTAGTGGTGGCCTCATAGAATGAATTTCGGAGTGCTCCTTCCTCTATGGAGATTTTTGGAATAGTTTCAGAAGGACAGGTGTTAGCACTTCTCTAAATGTTTGCTAGAATTCACCAGTGAAGCCATTTGCTCCTGGACTTTTTTATGTTGGTAATTTTTAAATCACACTTTGAATTTCATTACTTGAGATTGGTCCATTCATCTTCTATATTTTGTCTTGGTTTAGACTTGGAAGTTTGTATTTTTATAAGAATTTGTCCATTTCTACTATGTTGTCATTTTATTGGCATATAGTTGATAGTAGCAGTCTCCATGATCCTTTGTATTTCTCCTTTCTTATTTCTAATTTCATTGATTTGAGTCCTCTCTCTTTTTTTCTTGATGAGTCTTGCTAAAGGCTTATCAATTTTCTTGATCTTTTCAAAGAACCAGCTTTTAGTTTCATTGATCTCTTTTATGGTGTTCTTCATTTCTATTTCATTGATCTCTTTTATGGTGTTCTTCATTTCTATTTCATTTATTTCTGATCTTTATGATTTTCTTTTGTCTTTAATTTTGGTCAAGGATTCATATGTGTCTCTGGGTGTTCCTCCTTGGGTTTATTTTATATGGTACTCATTGTGCTTGCTGGATTTGAGTGTCTGATTCCTTTCCCATATTAGGGAAATTTGGGGCTATTATCCCATCAGTTATTTTACATGACCCTTCCTCTCTCTTCTCCTTCTGGCATCCCTCTAATAGGGATGATGGTGCATATAACATTGTCCCAGAGTTCTCTTAGGCTGTCTTCATTTCTTTTCTGTCTTTTTCTTTTTTCTGTTCCACATTAGTGATTTCCACTGGTCTGTCCTCCACCTCACTTATTCATTTTTCTGCCTCCTGTAGTCTGCTGTTGGTTGCTTTTAATCAATTGTTTTTATTTCAGCTACTGTATTTTGTATCTCTGCTTGCTTAGTCCTTACATCTTGTATTTCTCTTATCAATTCTTCTTGTAATTTATCAATCTTTGCCTCCATGTTATTTCCAAGATCAGGGATCATCTTCACTATCATCAGTCTAAAGACTTTTTCGTGGAAGTTGATAATCTCCAGATCACTTACCTGTTTTTCTGGGTTTTTTTCTTGCTGACGTATCTGAGTCATAACTCTTCCGCTTTTCACTTTGTATAGATTTTTGGTGTGGTCTCCTTTATGCAAACAATAGGGTTTTAGCCTCTCTTGCTTCTGATATCCACCCTCCTTGGGGCTCAGTTTGGAATGGGGGCTTGCTATAGTCTTCCTGATGGGAGATACTGGTGCCTGGCCACAGGTAGATTGAGCTGATTCTTACCCCTCTGGTGGGTGGGGCTTTGTCTCTGGGTGAAAATAGAGGTACCTGTGATGTGGGAGGGAGGAACCTTTAAGCAGTCTATTTGCTGATGGGTGTGGCTTTGATCACAACCACATTATTTTTTTGGCCTGGGGCTTCTCAGCCCTGATGGGTGGGACAAGGTTTTTTCAAAATGGCCCCTCTCGAGAAACACACACTGATAATTATTCCTGAGACCTTTGCCTTCAATGTCCTTCCCCCACGATGAGTAACAGTCACCCCCTGTTTTCCCTGGGGGTCCTCTAAGAACTGTAGTCAGGTCTGACCCAGATTCCTACAGAGCCTCTGGTTTGCCCTGGGACCCAGTGCACATGAAAGCCTGTGTTTGCCTTTCTAGAATGGGGTCTCCATTTCTCTCAGTCCTATGGAGCTTCTGTGCACAAGCCTCACTGGCCTTCAATGCCAAATGCTTCCAGGGCTCCTTCGTCCAATGCCAGATCCCCAGGCATGGGGACCTGATGTGGGGCTCAGAACTCTCACTACCATAGGTGAGTCTCTGTGATACAGTTGCTGTTCAGTCTCTGGGCTATGCACCTACTTGGAATGGCATTGCTTATATTGTTTAATAACCCCTCCTATGGTCTTGGTGTGGCCTCCTCTTCATCTTCTGGAGTAGGATAACTTTTTTGATAGTTTGCTGTCTATTTGTTTGAAGGTTCTTCAGCAGTTGGTTGTAATTTTGTTGCTTTTATGAAAGAACATGAGTTTCAGTCCTTCTATTCTTCTGTCTTAATCCAGTCTCCTCTACTTAAGGGTATTTTTTGGATGAGATTAGTGTCACAATCTGAAGATTCAGAGTAAAGCAGACTGTCCTCTGTAATGTGGGTGGGCTTCATCCAATCAGATAAGGACCTTAAGAAAAAGAACAACCTCACAAAGAAGGGGCACTTCTGTCAGCAGCCTGCCTTCAGATTCAACCTGCAATTTTCCTTGGGCTTCCAGCATGCCAATCTACTCTGCAGGCTTTGCACTTGGTAGCTTCCACATTATGTTAGCCAATTCTTTAAAATAAATATGTACCTCTCTTTTTTATTTCATTTTTGACCACCCCATGTCATAGGGAAGTTCTCAGGGCAGGGATTAGATTGGAGCCACCATAGCTACCTGTGCCATCACAGCCACAACTGCAACATTTAACCCACTGCAGAGACACCACAAATCCCATTGAACCACAGCAGAAAATCCATAAATCTCTCACTCTTACACACACACACTGACACACCATGTATTTGTTCTGCTTCTCTGGAGAATCTTGACTAATACAACTACTATGACCTTAAGTGCCCTAGAAATCTGATCCTCTGGTATCTCTAAAATAATCACCCACCATCCCTCCCACACTTAATCCTGTCTAGCTATAGAAGCCCATTAATGTCCCTGGAATAGGCCAGGCACCATGTAACCTCAAACTATTTCTAAGTCTGAACTCCAAATTGTGCTCACATATCCGTAGCTCACTTACATGTCTTCACTTACATCTTTGGATATTACCTTCCAATGAGCTCTACCTAGACCACACGATGTTAAATTATGAAAAACACTTCAACACTCTTGTCCCCCTCCCCCCATTTTTTGGCATTTTTAGAGCCACACCTGAAGCATATGGAAGTTCCCAGGCTAGGGTTAAAATCCAAGCTGCAGCTGCCACCTTACACCACAACAACAGCAACCAAGGATCTGAGCTGCATCTGTGACCTACACTGCACCTCACAGCAATGCCACAGCCTTATCCCACTAAGCAAGGCCAGGCATCGAACCTATTTACTCATGGATACTAGTCAGGTTCATTAGCACTGAGCCTTGATGGGTACTCCTTGATCTCCCCTTTTTAAGCTACCTTTACATATAGAAGCTTTGCCTACAAAATATAGAAATTATTTATTTCAGACATAGAAAATGATCTTCCATAAAACTTTCATCTCAGTAAAGAAACAATGACAATTTTTAAAATAAGTAAAATTTAGGAAGGTTAAATATTGCTATGGAAAAAAAAGGAGGAGGATGAGCTGGATCAAGAGTGCTGGAATGTAATCTCTACAAGGAAATACATCTTTTTTAACTTGTATTTCCAGAATGCAGAAAATTTCCTTGCACATAGTAGAAATGCCCATAGTTATTTTGAGGTGCATAAATTATAAATTCATGTATTTAGCTTTTTCATATTAGAAGTGAGATCTCAGGGGAAAAGACAACATTAATTTCCCAGACTACAATTAGTCCAATAGCTATAGACTGGTCTCTACACAAATATCCACTTTAGGGGGAAAAGTTAGTCTTCCTGGAATAGGGAAATTTGGCAATTGGATTGACTACTCTGTGAACCCCTATTCTCAAAAGAAAAATTAAATTAAAGTTTATTTATGTTTTAGAAAATCATCAAAAGTACATGTTACCGCATTAAGATGATAAGCATTTTGGACTTCACTAAAACTAAACATGAGAAACTTAACTGAATGTTTGTAGCTTTGGAAGGCAAGGGGCCAAGACAAGGAAGCAATGTAAATGTCCATCAACAGAGGAATGATAACAAAGATGTGCTACATATATATACAAGAGAATACTACTCAGCCAACAAAAAGAATGAAATTATGCAATTTATAGCAACATGGATGGAGCTAGAAATTGCCATACTAAATGTGCTAAACCAGACAGAGAAAAATATACATCATATGATATTGCTTATATGTGGTAACTTAAAAAAAATGATACAAATGAACTTGTACACAAAACAGAAATAAGACTC
This sequence comes from Phacochoerus africanus, assembly GCF_016906955.1. Lineage (NCBI taxonomy): Eukaryota > Metazoa > Chordata > Mammalia > Artiodactyla > Suidae > Phacochoerus > Phacochoerus africanus. The sequence continues at coordinate 264,638,581 of NC_062545.1, read as the reverse complement.
ATGGACTTAGAAAACAAACTTATGGTTCCCAAAGGTGGAAATGGGGAGAGACAACTTAGGAGTTTGGGGTATACACACTGCTATATCTGAAATAGATAACTAACAAGGACCAATTGGATAGCACATGGAACTATACTCAATAGTTTGTAATAACATATGAGGGAAAACAACCTAAAAATACATATACTGTATAATACATATAAAACTGAATCACATTTTTATATACCTGAAACTAAAAAAAAATTTTAAGACAACTATAATCCAAATTAAATAGTAATCAATGAAAAAGTAAAAAACTAATGTCCAAGAATAGATCAGCATAATAATACTCAAAATATATGTATACATCAAAGAATCTGTAAAAATACCAAAAGTAATAAAAAATATAAAACATTAAAAAAAATTTAAACACACACATACACATACATAAAAAGCTGATTGGTGCTTTAAGACCACAAGATGAATGTGTGTTGTGGTTAATGTCCTATGTAGGGTTATGGAAGAATAAATGGACAAGAGATATGACTAAAGGGAAAGAGATTATTCAAACAACAATGAGAATTTAAAAGAAAGTTAGAAAAGGACTAAAGACATGGGTAATAAACACAATTTTTAAGTCTTTTCTAACAAGATCAGTGAGTGAAATAAGAATGTGGTTAGGTGATTCTTATGTGGTGAAAAGGTTACTGTTTCTGAAAAGTATCCCCAGAGCAAAGTCATGTCTCTGTTTCTCAGGCTGTAGATGAAAGTGTTCAGCATGGGGGTGACCACTGTGTACATCACTGAAGCAATGATGTCTTTGTCATGGGACTGGCCTGATGAGGAGGAAAGGAACAGGGCCATTATTGTTCCATAGAATAGAGACACCACAGAGAGGTAGTATCCCCAGGTGGACAAGGCTTTGCAGATCCCTTTAGTAGAGGGAACCTTCAGGATACAGGGCCCAATGCAGCCATAAGAGACCAGGATGCCACTCAATGACAAAACAACTACAGACCCTACAGTGAATATGACAAGCTCATTGTGAGTGGTGTCTGAGCAGGACAGCTTAAGAAGGGCAGCAGGGTCACTGAAGAAGTGGAGGATGATGTTGTCAGCACAGAAGGACATTCAAGCCAGGTGGAGGGTGTGGGTCAGGGAACTGGCACAGGAGAAGAGCCAGGATCCAGCCAACAGACCTAGACACAGATGTTCCCTCATGATGATGGTGTAGTGAAGAGGGCAACAAATGTCCACATAACTGTCATAGGCCAGAACTACAAGAAGAAGGTTATCAATGCAAGCAAAAAATATGAAAAAATATATCTGTTACCCATTCTGCATAGGTAATGGATTGATCCTGAGTCTGCATGTTCATCAGCATCTTAGGAACAGTGACAGATGAAAAGGAGATGTCTGTAAAGGCCAAGGGGCTGAGGAATAAGTACATGGGTGTGTGGAGTTGAGGGTCCAGACTGATGAGCAGGATGATGACCAAACTTCCCAGCACTGAGGTCAGGGACATGCCCAGGAACAGGGCAAAGAACATGCCCTGCTGCTCTGGCCTGATGGGGAGACCCAAGAGGAGGAACTAAGACATGCTGCCCTGGTTCACCCTCCTCATGCTGCTTTTTTCTCTTCTGGGAATGAAGATATATGGGAAATGCCAGGAAATTAGAAGTTTTAACTACAGCATTTACCACGTGGTCACACGTGGTTTCTCAGAGTGATTGTGTCAGTGTACAGACAGATCTCCCTGCACTGCACTCACACACTTTGCTCCATCCTGTCTGGTGAGAGCAATGCAACATGATTTGTCTGAACACTGACCCAGTCACATGGCAAAAGTACATGACTTCAATCCATGGCTTTGCTGGAAATCAGGAAAGGTCTTTTTTTACAGAATGGTGTGCACCTTCCAGTCCTGCCAGCCTTGGGGAAGCACTCCTTTCCCTCAGAGTGAGCTGATTAGTTCATCTGGCTCTTGGAAAGTGCTACACTTGCACCAAGAAACTCTCCCAGTCCCCTCTGCCTGGGGTAAGAGCACCACAGCCCAGGAGCACCAGGGCAAGCCCTGCCCAGCCATGGGAAGTGAGCCTACACTTCCTTGCACACCTGCCAGTCCCATTAGCCCTCAGAAAGCACTCCTTTGCCTCAGAGACAGCTGGTTAGCCCTGGACACACTCAGGAAGTGCTACACTCACATGGAGCAAGCTACCCAGCAAATCAGCCCTTGAGAAGGGCTCTATGGACCAGGAGAGCCAGGGAAAGCCCTGCCCAGCCATGGGAAGTGCACGTACAATGTAGTGCACATCTGCGAGTATGGCCCACACCTGGGAAGCACTCCTTTGCATGTGAGCAATCCAGTTAGCCCTGCCATGCCTTGGGAAGAGCTGTACTTCCATGGAGAAAGGCTCCCAGCACTTTCTACCCTCAGGAAGATTTCTGTGGCCAAGGAGCACCAGGGCAAGCCCTGCACAGCCACAGGGAGTGCACCTACAACATGAAAAAGAAAAACACAAGTGGACAGGATTAAGATGGCGGAATAGAGGACTGGAGCTCAATTCTCTCCTAAAAAAAACAAAATTCACAACTAAAGACTGAGCACACTTCACCCAAATGGACTGGAAACCTTAAAAAAGATATCCTGCTCCAGAAGAAAAACAGGACGACACATCAAGAATTAGGAGGGGTGAATTTGTGATATAAACAACCCCATACCTTCTGAGTGGGAAGCTCCACAGAATGGGAACTAACTGGTTCACAGAGACTCACCTACAGGAGTGAGGATTCTGAGCCCCACATTAAACTCTCTCATGTGGTGATCTGGCACAGGGAGAAACATCCCTGGAGCATCTGGCATTGAAGGCCAGTGGGGCTTGTGTGCAGGAACTCCATGGGACTGGGGGAAATGGAGACCGATTCTTAAAAGCTGCACACAGACTTCACAGGCACTGGATCTCTGGGCAAAGCAAAATCTCCATAGGAATCTGGGTCAAACCTGACTGCAGTTATTAGTGGACAACCTGGGAAAACAGGGGTAAATGTGGCTTGTTGTGAGGGAAGGACATTGAAAGCAAAGCTCTTGGGAATACTCAGCAGTGTGACCTCCTCTGGAGGTGGCCATTTTGGGAAAATCTGGCCCCACCTATCATCAGCTGCTGAGAAGCCCCAGGGCAAACAACAATCCAGGTGGAATTACAGCCCCAACTCTCAGTAAACAGGCTACCTAAAATCCCCTCAGGCACACAGCTGCCTCTAATCCCATCCAGAGACTAAGCCCCACCCACCAGAGAGATTAGAATCAGCCCCACCTGCCAGTGGGCAGGCATCAGCCCCTCCCATCAGGAAGCCTACAGCAAGCCCCCCATACCAACTTCAGCCACAGGGGGGCAGACACCAGAAGTAAGAGAGCTACAACTCTATTATCTGTAAAAACGTCACCACACCAAAAACCTATAAAAATGAAAAGACAGAGAACTATAACTCAGATGAGGGAGAAAGGAAAAACCCCAGAAAATCAGATAAGTGATCAGGAGATTCTCAGCCTCCAGAAAAAAGACTTTAGACTGTTGATGCTGAAAATGATGCAAAACATTGGACATAAACTGGAGGCAAAGATGGATAACTTACAGGAAATATTGACCAAAGAGATACAAGATATAAGACTTAAGAAGAGATGCAAAATACAATAATTGAATTAAAAAAATCACTAGAAGCAGCTAACAGCAGAATACAGGAGGCACAAGAATGAATAAGCGAGGTGGAGAACAGATTAGAAGAAATTATGAATGTGGAACAGAAAAGAGAAAATGACTGAAAAGAAATGGAGAGTCTCAGAGAACTCTGGGACAATGTTAAATGCACGAACATCCACATTATAGGGGTGCCAGAAGGAGAAGAGAGAGAGAAGGGGACAGAAAAAAATATTCCAAGAGATTTTAGCCAAAACGATCCCTAACGTGGGGAAGGAATCACTCACTCAAATCCAGGAACCACAATGAGTACCATATAAAATAAACTCAAGGAGGAACACCCCGAGACACATATTAATCAAACTGACCAAAATTAAAGGCAAAGAGAAAATCTTGAAATCAGCTAGGGAAAAGAAACAAATAGCATACAAGGGAACCCCGATAAAGTTATCGGCAGATTTTTCAACAGAAACTCTGCAGAAGGGAGTGGCATGATATACTCAACGCGATGAAAGGAAAAAACCTCCAACCAGAATACTTCACTCAGCAAGGCTCTCATTCAGATTTGAAGGAGAAATCAAAACCTTCACAGATAAGCAAAAGCTGAGAGAATTCAGCAACACTAAACCAGCCTTACAACAAATACTAAAGGAACTTCTCTAGGCAGAAAAGAACAAGAGAAGAAGGAAAGAAAAAAGAGCAGCAAAAACAAATCCAAAGCAATTAATAAAATGGCAATAGAACACATATATCAATAATTACCTTAAATGTTAATGGACTAAATGCCCCAACCAATAGACTGACTGAATGGATACAAATACAAGACCCATACATATGCTGTCCTCAAGAGACCCACTTCACTTCTAGGGACACATACAAATTGAAAGTGAGAGGATGGAGGAAAATATTCCATGCAAACAGGGATCAAAAGAAAGCCTGGAGTAGCAATACACGTATCAGACAAAATAGACTATGAAATGAAGAATATTTTAAGGGACAAAGAAGGACATTACATAATGATCAAAGGATCAATACAAGAAGATGATATAACAATATTAAACATCTATGCACCCAACATAGGTTCACCACAATATATAAGGCATCTGCTAACAACATTAAAATGAGAAATTGACAATAACACAATAATAATGGGGGAATTTTCAATGGTGAAAAGCTGAAAGAATTCCCTCTGAGATCAGGAACAAGACAAGGATGTCCGCTCACACCACTACTCTTCGACATAGTTTTGGAAGTCCTAGCCACAGCAATCAGAGAAGCAAAAGAAATAAAAGGAATCCAAATTGTAAGGGAAGAAGTAAAATTATCCATATTTGTAGAGGACATGATACTATACCTAGAGAATCCTAAAGACTCTATGAGAAAACATTTAGAGCTAATCCACGAATTTGGAAAAGGAACAGGATACAAAATTAATACACAGAATTCGATGGCATTTCTATACACTAACAGCGAAAGAGCAGAAAAAGAAATTAGGGAAGCAATCCCGTTTACCATTGCATCCAAAAGAATAAAATACCTAGGAGTAAACCTACCTAAAGAAACAAAAGACCTGTACTCTGAAAACTATAAGACACTGATGAAAGAAATCAAAGATGACACATAGATGGAAGATATACCATGCTCGTGGATTGGAAGAGTTAATATTATCAAAATGACTATACTACCTAAGGCAATCTACAGATTCAATGCAATCCCTAGCAAATTACCAAGGACATTCTTCACAGAACTTGAACAAAATATTTTAAAGTTTGTTTGGAAGCATTAAAGACCCAGAAGAGCAAAAGACATCCTGAAAAAGAAAAATGGAGCGGGAGGACTCAGGCTCCCAGACTTCAGACTATACTACAAAGCAACAATCATCAAAACCACATGGTACTGGCACAAAGACATAAATATAGATCAGTGGAACAGAATAGAAAGCCCAGAATTCAACCCATGCACATACAGCCAAATCATCTATGACAAAGGAGGCACAAATATACAATGGAGAAAGGACAGCTTGTTCAATAAGTGGTGCTGGCAAAACTGGACAGCCACATGTAAAAGAATGAAATTAGAACACTCACACACACCATACACAAAGATAAATTCCAAATGCATTAAAAACCTAGATATTAAGACCAGACACTATCAAACTCTTAGAGGAAAACATAGGCCAAACACTCTCTGACATAAATGATAGCATCATCTTCTCAGATCCACCTATCAGAGTAATGATGATAAAAATGAAAATAAACAAATGGAACCTAATCAAACTTCAAATTTTCTGCACATCAAAGGAATCTCTAAACAACACAAAAGGACAAGCCATAGAATGGGAGAAAATCTTTGCAAATGAATTGATGGACAAGGGATTAATCACCAATATTTATAAACACCGTCTGCAGCTCCATACCAAAAAACAAACAACCCCATCAAAAAATGGGCAGAAAATCTAAACAGACAGTTCTCCAAAGAAGACATACAGATGGCCAAAAAACACAGGAGAAGATGTGCAACATCCCTCATTATTAGAGAAATGCACATCAAAACCACCATGAGGTAGCACCTTACACCAGCCAGAATGGCCATCATCCAAAAGTCTACAAACAATAAGTGCTGGAGAGGGTGTGGAGAAAAAGGAACCCTAGTACACTATGGGTGGGATTGTAAATTGGTGCAACCTCTGTGGAAAACATGATGGAGATTCCTCAAGAAAATAAAAAACTGAACTACCATTTGATCCAGCAATCCCACCCCTAGGCATCTATCCAGAGAAAACCATGACTCAAAAATACACATGTACTCTGATGTTCATGGCAGCCTTCTTTTCAATAGCCAAGACTGGACACAACCTAAATGTCCATCAACAGAGGAGAGGATCAAGAAGATGTTGTACATATACATAATGGACTATTACTCAGACATTAAAAACAATGAAATACCAGCATTCTTAGCAATGTGGATGGACCTAGAAACTATCATGCTAAGTGAATTCAACCATACAATGAGACACCAACATCAAATGCTTTCACTGATATGTGGAATCTGAAGAAAAGGACAGACTGAACTTCTTTGCAGAACAGATGCTGACTCACAGACATTGAAAATCTTATGGTCTCCAGAGGATACATTTTGTGGGGTGAGAGGATGTGCCTGGGCTGTGGGATGGAAATCCTGTGAAATCAGATTGTTATGACCATTATACAACTACAGATGTGATAAATTCATTTGAGTAATTTAAAACACATAAATAATTAATTAAAGGAAAAACACAAGCAAGATGAAGAAGCTCAGAAACCATTCCCAGTTAAACCAACAGGAGAACTTGCCTAAAGTAGTCAACAATGAAACAGGCATCTGCAATCTGACATATTTGGAGTTCAAAAGGGAGATGGTGAAAATAATGAAGGAATTAAGAGAAGATATGGACAGTAATGCAGACTTCCTCAGCATGGAACTAGAAAATATAAGGAGAAGCCAAGAAAAAAAAGAAATTTGCAGAGATACAAACTGAGATAAAGGCAGTAACAACCAGAATGAATAATGCAGAGAAATGAATTAGTGATGTGGAAAATAGAATAATGGAACTCACCCAAAGAGGACAGCAGACAGAAAACCAAAAAAAAAAAAAAAACACAAACAGAATATAAGAGCCCTATGGAGACCCATGGGATAATATAAAGCAGGCCAATCTATGCATAATAGGAATTCCAGAAGGAGAAGAAAAAGAAAAGGGGATTGAAAATATATTTGAAGAAATTATCACTGGAAATTTTCCAAATATAAAAGATACTGATTTCAATATATGGGAAGCACAGAGGGCCCCAAAAAAGTTGAACCCAAATAGACTCACACCAAGACATAATAAAAATGGCAGACATTCATGATAAAGAAAGGATTCTAAAGGCAGCAAGGGAAAAGCAAAGTGTCACTTATAAGGGAAACCCCATAAGGCTATCATCTGATATCTCTACAGAAACTCTACAGGCCAGGAAGGAATGGCAAGAGATATTTAAAGCACTGAAAGGAAAAAATATGCAAGCCAGAATACTCAATCCAGCAAGAATATCATTTAAAATAGAAAGCAAAAGAAAGAATTTCCCCAAAAAAATAAGCTAAAAGAATATAACAATACAAAACCCATTCTAAAAGAAATACTAAAAGGGATTCTCTAAATTAAAAAAAAAAAGAGGAAGAACTAGGATGGAGGAAACCACAATCAGAGAGCAGTCACGCAAATAAGCCAGTATACAGATCTAATCATGAAGATGTTTAAAATAAAATAAATTTTAAAAAGACATCAAAATATTAAATTATGTTATATATATCTTATCACAATAAATTTTTTAATTTAGAAAATACATCACAAGAGTCAATGAATCATTAACTAAAAATAACAATCTAAAAAATAGTAACAATCCAAAAAATAAATAAATCAGCTCATTATTTGGGCAGGATCAGTAAGCAGACAATAGTAACTAAAGATGACAATGATATGAAGAGTTCACCAAAAAAGATCAAGTAGCTTCCTAAAAATGTGAGTTTACTTCTGAGGTCTTGCTCTCACTTCCAGGAAACAGTAAAGGTGCAGAACACATCCCTCTAAGAGGAGTAGATCCATGTCACTTGATTCATTGCATTTTTAATAAATTTGCCAATAAATAGTTTCCTTCATATCTGCTGTTGTCTCTCTCTCCCCTTCTATCACCAGGGTTTTAAAATGATTCAATTGTGAGCATACATGCAATGGAAGGAACATGAGAATTTGCCAAAGGAGGTGACCAGAGAGCCAAGATATTACAGATGCTGTAGGACCAAGGACCTATATAAGAATTCACAGCCATCTGATTAACTAGACAAGGTTCCAAAAGTGACCCCAACCTGTTCCCCAAAGTGGAAATGTGGATATCATTAAACATCAATTAGGAACATTGCAAGAAGTTTGGTAGCCTTCAAACCATCTGAACAAAGAGTACCAACTTAGCATAAAGAGGACTTTGTTTGTTACCTGTTTATGACCAGAGCTGAGACAAAGAAAAATTCAGGCTGTCAGGCTGTCTGACCAGGTCAAATGCATACATATATTTTCAAAGCCCTCACAAGGGCCTCTCTGCTCTACAGCCATCCAAGAGAGGAGTAGGATATTGTGAGTGTGTTATACACAGAAACAGACACTCAGCATGACACACATAGTGACACAAAAACAAAACCCCAGTTGCTGCATTTTGGCCCTCTCCTACCTAATCTCATCCTAGTCAGAAGTTCAGAGGTTTGCATGGATTCATGTCAACTTACTTACAACTTTATAATGAAATATGTGTCATATTCCACTTAAAAAGCATGCAAACATGAACACTTCTACACTGTTGGTGGGGAAGTAAAATGGTGCCACCATTATGGAAAACAGTATGGAGATTCCCCAAGACATTAAAAGTAGAAGTACTACATGATCCAGAAATCCCACTTCTGGGTGTATACCAGAAAGGATTGGAATAAGATGTATCTCAGAGATACATCTACACTCCCATGTACATTTCAGCACTGTGCACAATAGATAAACTACAAAAACAAGCCGAATTCCATCAACAGATGAATGGATAAATGTGGCATATACACACAATGGAATACTATTTTGCCTTAGAAAAGGAAATATTGCCAGATCTGACATGGATGAACCAGGAGGACATTATGCTAAGTGAAATAAGCCAGTCCTACAAGGATAAAAATTGCATAATTTCCCTTTGAGAAACTCATAGAAGCAGAGAATAAATGGCAGTCACCAAGGGCTGGGGGGAGGGGAATGGTAGTGTTGATATTTAATTGAAATAAATTGTCCACTATGCAAGATGAATTCATTCTAGAGACTTGCTCTACAGCATATTGCCTAGAGTTAAAAACACTATACTGTGCATCTCAAAATTCCTTAAAAGAGTAGATCTCATGAAAAGTTTTCTCACCGTGAAAAAAGGAAACAAGGACATTTTGAGAGGAGGCAGATATGTTGATGACCTTGATTGTGGTGGTAGCTTCATAAGTGTGTGCACATGTCCAAACTCCTCAAATTATATACATTAAATATGTATAGTTTTTTGTATATCAATTATACATCACTAGCTGTTAAAAAAAAAACATGCAAAGACCACATCCAGTAACCCATACATCTCATAAACCATACACATGCACACACACAGAAACTCCACTAAACACCCGAAGAATCATGTGTGGTCAAACCCAATACACAATTAATGTAAAAGGAAGAAACATGCACAGAGCAACCCAAGCACACACACATGTACTGCATATTTCCAGCCTCCATGTACAACAGGACTTTCCACAAGGATGGAAATACTCTATGGCTGTTTTGTCCAATATGGCAGCGCCAGTCTCTTGTGGCTACTGCAGACCTGAAATATAGCTAGTGCAACTGAGGAACCCAAATTTTAATTTCAAGTCATTTTAATTAATTTTAAGTTTATGGCCACTTAAGGCTGGTGGTACCATGTAGGTCAGTGTGTGAATCAGTCATTAAGAATACATGGCTACACAAGTAATGTAAACACATTTTCTCTATCTCTTTTTCCTAGTCCTCACATCATCACACACATGCAGGCCAAGTGATGGCTCCCCACCCTGTTCAGATTTTGGCTGGTCCAGGCTGCTACCTGAGCTCTCATTTCTTATGCCTCCATGGCCTCAGGATATTTAGCACTTCCCCACCTGTTTACAAGAAGGAGAACAATGAGTGGGATCCACATTTACCAACAGGACTGAGACCCCAGGGAACACACCCCCAAACTTCTGGTTGGAGAATAAGATAACTGAGTTAATTGCTCATTTTCTTGCCTTCCTCTTTAGATGCAGCTAGTGCAGGGACCAAAGAGACTGAACTACAGGTGTCCCAGAAGATGTCTCTAATGTCAGTGATACCTTGGTCTTCCCTTTGCCTGCTCATGAGGAGGAGAGGCCATGAAAACCCTTGAACTTTGAAGAACCTACAATGGTATCTGCCACTCCGTACACTGAAGGAAGGACCAAACAGAGTACTAGACCTTGAGATTCTCACATAACTGACCCTGAAGTGTGTTGGAGCTCACATCCCATCACCATCAATTATTCCATCCATATGAAAACACAAAAGACCCACAAAAGCTGAAGCCATCTTGAGCAAAATGGACAAAACTCTAGGCGTCACACTTCCTGATTGCAAACTATACTTCAAACCTTTAGAAATCAACACTGTATGTTACTGACATAAAAACAGAGATATAAAAATAAGTAACAGAATATAGAGCCCAGAAAGAAACCCGCACATATATGCTCAACTGATCTTTGACAAGGGAGCCAAAAACACACAATAGGGAAAGGTGAGTCTCTTCAACAAATGCTGCTGGGAAACTGATTATCCACACACAAAAACATGAAAGTAAATCCCCAACAGTGAAAACAACTATCTGTGCCATCCCATTATGGGGACAAAACTGTTTGCCACCTTTGTTGGCAACAATGTGTCCATAAGGGAGCTATTCAAGTGCATTTCACAGTTCTCAGTCATGTTCCAACAACATGCATGGATCTAGATGCTATTATCCTCTGTGAAATAAGGAAGAGAGACAATGTTAAATATCATGGTATCTCACATATATCTGGAGCCTAAGATTCAAAACAACTAATCAACAAAAAAAAATAAATGTAAACAGACTCAGAAGTACAGAGAAGAAACGAGTGATCGTGTCTGGGGAAGAGGAATGAAATAGGTGATGTGGGTGAAGAGGAACAAGCCTCCAATTATAAAATAAAGAAACCTTTGGATTTAATATACAGCATAAATAATATGATCAAAAATACTATAAAAGCTTATGGGGATATATTTTTATTAGATTAACAATTAATAATGTATGAAAATGTCAAATCACCATATAATACACCTGAAACGAATATAATATTGCTTATGAACTACATTTCACACAGCACCTGGAGAGGTACTTGAACCCTGGACCCTTAGATTAAAAGTCTGATTCTTTATGACTGAGCTACACAGGTCCTGCAAGCTGTATTTCAAAAAAAATATTCTTCAGAATTGCTTTGGAAATTCTGGATTTTTGTGGTTCCATGTAAATGTTTGGATTGTTTGTTCTAGTTCTGTGAAAAATGTCCTGGGTAATTGGATAGGGATTGCATGGAATCTGTAGATCACTTTGGGCAGTATGGCCATTTTTACAATATTAATTTTTCCAACCCAGGAGCATGGAATATCTTTCCATTTCTTTACATCTTCTTTGATTACCTTGATTAACATTTTATAGTTCTTGGCATATAAGTTGTTTACCTCTTTGGTCAGGTATATTCTGAGTTATTTGATTTTTGGGGGTGCAATTTTAAAAGGGATTGTATTTCTGTATTTCCTTTTCAATATTTCATTATTAGTATACATAAATGTTACTGATATCTGAATGTTGATTTTATATCCTGCTACTTTGCTGAATTTTTTGATCAGTTCACGTAGTTTTTCTCATACTGTGTGAAGTAAGTCAGAAAGAGAAAGACAAATACCATATGATATCACTTATAGTTAGAATCTAATATATGGCACAAAGGAACATTTCCACAGAAAAGAAAATCATGGACTTGCAGAATAGACTTGTGGTTGCCAAAGGGGAAGGGGAGGGACTGGGAGCTTGAGGTAAATAGATGTAGAATGTAGCCTTTGGGATGGATTAGCAATGGGATCCTGCTGTTTAGCACTGGGAACTATGTCTAGTCACTTATGATGGAACATGTAATGTGAGAAAAAATAATGTATACATGTATGTGTAACTGGGTCACCATGCTCTGCAGTAGAAAAAAAAAAATATATATATATAAATAAATGATGAAAATAAATAAATAAATAAAATATATATTCTAAATAAAAAAATCAGTAAAGGTGCTTGATGCTAAAATAGTCCACAAACTATCATTCATAATGGTGAACATTTTCATGAAACATAGGCTAAGGCCTTTACTCATGTTTACTAATTAATACCATACATCAGCCTTACATGCCCAGATTGTTTTCAAAAATTGCACAACTTCATTATGAATTTCTGTTCTTTGGAGTTCCCTTTGTGGCTCAGCAAATTACAATCCCAACTAATATCCCTGGCCTCCTTTACTGGGTTAAGGATCCAGCATTGCTGCAAGCTGCATTGTAGGCCACAGGTGCTGCTCAGATCCCTTGCTGCTGTGGCTGTGGCATAGGCTGGCAGCTGCAGCTCCATTTTTTCCCCTAGCATGGGAATTTCCACATGTCACAGGTAAGGTCCTAAAAAGAAAAAACTGTTTAATTACTAGTGATTTTATCCTTAATCAATTGGTTAAGTGGTTCTCTACATTAAGTTATAGGTTCTCTACATTAAGTTATAATTTTAACCTCTGTAATTAATTATCATTTGGTCAATATTTTGAGACTATACAGCCACAACACTTTTCTTAATATAGTTCTACCCACCATATCTAAAATCCATTGATGGTTCTCACATTGAGCACACTATTGCAAATGTGGTGGTCAAATGGTGATTTTCTAATTTGATCATTTCCTCCATGTTCATTAACTGTATTCTCCTATAGGAAAGAACTTCCCCATACTCCACAACATTTGATTTTTCATTGATTTATTTATATCATCATGGACTCATGAATTCTTATTTATTCTCTGAGTTGTAACACATTACTGATGTTTTTCATTTTGAAGCTCTAATTATTCTAGATTTGGCCAATGGGAGCCCTTCCAGATGGCTCCTGTGTCCCCATGATTCATTGAGCATATTTTATTTTCAAGCTCAGCAAAAGTTCCCTGGTCTTATCATGTCCTGGCTCCAGTCCTAGAATCTGCCATTTTTCTAAGTCACTTTGGTTCTTGTTAGAGGAGACTGATACTTAAAAATCAAATTTGACATTGTGTGTGTTCATCCCTTACAAGGCTTCTAAATGATCTCAGAGAATACAGCCAGGAAACATATATAAAAGAAACACAGGATGTAGAAACTAGAAACAAGCAAACTAAAGGAATGCTACCCATAAGATGTGGGTCAGGGGTGGGACAGAAAGAAGGGGAGATGGGAACCAGATTATACTGACATATAATTTCAGTCTGTTTATACATATCCTGGGTTCAAGTTGATATCTTCAATTCTAGCTCAACACCATAGGGTTCTTTCTAGCCTCTCTTTTTCCACATACATCACACCTTCTCCCAATAGAGTCAGTGCCTTTTTCAAAACAAGTTTACTTATTTATGAAATCTTTGAATATACAGAATTTCAGAATCTTGTATTGAAACCACTGTTAATGACCAACTAACTTCAGCTCCAAAAAATGAGCTTACCATAAAATGTGCTTACATTTTTGTTATTGTTAAGAGTAGTATACAGACAAAATTCACTGTTCAATAATAACTTAATTACTTTATTTTCCCCTTTACTATGATTATGGTATTAAGTCAAAATATAGTTAGGCTCATTTTTTGCTTTATTCTATTTTCCTTTATTTTCCACCACCTTCTTTTTATTTTTTAGTGGTAAAAGATAACACAGTCAAAACTACACAAAAAATATGCTCATCTCCCCATCTTTCCTATCCTATTCCCACTCCAACCCCTGTAGATAAGCAGTCTCATTAGTTTCAAATTGATTCCTCATGTGTTCCTTCTTCCTCATATACTGCCTTCCCTTCTTTTTCACATAGGAAGTAGCATGCTATAAATGCTCTTTTATGCACTGCTTTTTTCCATTTAATAATTTATATTGGAAATCCCTGCATATTGATTCATAGGTATCTATGCCACTATTTCTTCATAGCTGTTAAGTACTCAACTTCATCAATGTTCCATAGTTCCCTTTTGAAGACCTAGAATAAAATAGCAGTGATGAATGTACTAAATGCCACCTAATTGTATACCACAAAGTGTTAAAGTGGTACAACTCATGTTGTATACAATGTTATACCAAAATAAAAAAAATTAAGAAAAATAAGTCATAAACTCTATGTGAATCACAGAAAATAATAATAAAATAATAATAATGTATGGTTAATAAGTTAATGGAGGGGCTCTGGAATAACAAAATATATATTTAATTACTGAAAATGGACAAAGAGAAGAGACAATAAATATGAAATCAGTTGTCTCAACTACAAAACAAATAGAAACATGGAAAACATAAATTCAGACACATTCTGATTACATTAGATGTTAAGAGATCAAATTCTCCAGAAATACAATGATGGTCAAGATACATAAAAAGAATAAAACTGAACTTACACTGTTAACAAACAATGCTTTACAGCTATAAGGACATAAAAATGTTTAAAGTGTTAGAAAAGAAATGCCATGTAACACCAACTGAAAGAGTGCTGGTATATTAATATCAGAAGTAAATGAGTTGTGAAGGTAGGAGCCACTGCTAAAGACAATTCTCCCCACATTATAAATGCAGTGGTATGCTAATAAATGAATAATAAATGGCCCTTCATCATAGGAGAGCACTATTTTGTAGCATTTGCCAATTTACATAGCATTATTATGCGCATTGTGACTGATTTCAATCCACCAGCTTCATGTCACTGACTTCGGAGCTGAAAAGAGATATTAACAATCAGCTTGCAGCCAGTGCAAGCCAATTTCAGCACATTCTACAGAGAAGAATCTGTCCACAAGGCACAGAACTTAATGCTAAATTGGTGTGTTATCAATAACCAAGTATATAAAATATATAAGCAAAAGCTGACACATCTAAAAGGAGAAAGGGGCAAAACCACAATCATTATTATGTGTAATATATTGCACAGTGTTTTCCACATATATTAAAAGAGATGATGGAGCAGAAAAATAATTAAAGAATATTTAACAATGCAAGTAACAAACTGGACCTTATTGATATATTAGCACCATGTATGATGACTGAATGCATATTCATTTGAAGTTACAGAGTTGCCAACCACATGATAATTTTAAAAGATTATCTCACTATGCACATGGATACCATGTGAGGATTTAGTGATTATCACTTCAAGAAGTTAGCCCTATTGACAAATATCTCAAAGGCTTGTTTTATGTCTCTGTTCCTGAGGCTGTAGATGAAGGGGTTCAGCATGGGTGTAACTACTGCATACACAAAGGAAGCAATTATGTCTTTGTCATTAGATTCCCATGATGAGGAGAAAAAGTGAACACTAGCAATTGTCCCATAATATAAAGACACCACGAAGAGGTGGGAGCCACAGGTGGAAAAAACTTTAAAGAGACTCTTGGTAAAAGAGACACTCAGAACTGCAGTCCCGATATGAATATAAGAGCCCAAGATACTACTCAAAGGCAGGATGAAAAGTATTCCTCCCACAATAAAGATGACTAGCTCATTGATGGAGGTGTCTGAACAGCTCAACTTCAGGAGGGTAGTGAGGTCACAGAAGAAATGGGGGATGGTATTGTCCACACAGAAGGACAGCTGGACCAAGAGGAGGGTGTGCAACAGGGCAAGGGTAGAACAGAGAAACCAGGACCCAGCTACTAAGGAGACACACAGTTCCTGTCTCATGACAGTGGTGTAATGGAGGGGCTGACAAATGGCCACATATCTGTCATAGGCCATCACTGCAAGAAGGAAATTGTCAAGACAACCAAAAAGTAAGAAAAAATACATCTGGGAAATGCACCCTGCATAGGGGATGGATTGATCATGAGTGTGCATGTACATCAGCATCTTAGGGACAGTGGCTGATGAAAAGGAGACATCTGTGAGGGCCAAGTGGCTGAGGAAGAAGTACATGGGGGTGTGGAGGCGAGGGTCCAGCCTGATGAGTATGATGATGAGCAGGTTCCCCAGCACTGTGGTCAGGTACATGCCCAGAAACAGGGCAAAGAACAGGCCCTGCTGCTCTGGATGGATGGGGAGCCCCAAGAGGAGGAACTCAGACACGTGGCTCTGGTTCTCCCTCCTCATGCTGTTTTTCCCTCACCTGGGAATTGCGGGAAATGGGAAATGTCAAAGAACATGCCATAAGATTATAGTCATTTCCATTGTACTATGAAAGCTCTTAATTTTTGCTACATTTCCTTTTGTCTTAATTGTTGGTGAATGAATCAGTCTTTCCAATTCTGGCTCCAATAATACATCAAAACCTCACATTAACCAAGGCTTTTTGCCAAAGAAACAAATGGATATTTATTTTTCATTCAATAAATAGTTATTGAACAACTGCTTTGTCCCCTATTGAGTAGATAGGAGTCAAGAAGGACTGAGAAGTCTCTGTGTTCATCTTTACATCAAGCTAGGCTCAAATCTCTGTAATTTGCTAAGATGGAAATGGGAAAAGGGCACCAGGTAAGAGGCACCTCTTAAAAAGGAAATGAAACTCCTTACATTCAAAGAGAATTACTAAAGCTATGCCATGGGCTTTTGGTATAGTTCATTGCACCCTATCTGTTTTGAGTCACTTAAAATCCATGTTTATCAAAACTGTCCAATCCAGGCTTCCAAGCCACTGTCAATAGTCCCAGGCACTGTTCCAAGTGTTTTACACACACTTTCAAACTGAGTCTTCACAGTAGCCTTAATAAATATTCTAACACACACTTTAACCAGAAGAAAACACAGGTATACATTATTTAAATGTGCAAAGATACACACAATTAAGTGCAACAGATGGAATCACAACATAGGACTGTCTGACCAATATCCATGCTCTTAAGCACTCAGCATGGAAATTAGAGGGTCAGTAGTCAAAATATAAAGAGAAGCTCTATTATGTCAGCTAACTTTCTCCAATATGTTCCTAACTCCCTCTAAGAAAAATTTATGACCCATATTTACATATCACACAAAGGACTTTCACATACTTTTAACATCTCAAAACAGTAATTTTATTTTAAGACTGCTTGGCACAAAAGGTAGATTTTTTTTGTCTTTTGTCTTTTCATGGCCACACCTGTGGCATATGGAAGTCCCTAGGCTAGGTCTCCAATCTGAGCTGTAGCTGCTGGCCTATGCCACAGCTGCAGCAATGTGGGATCTGAGACAGGTGTGCAACTTACACCATAGCTCACAGCAACACTGTATCCTTTACACACTGAGCAAGGCCAGGGATTGAACCTGAGTCCTCATGGATACTGGTCAGGTTTACTAACCACTGAGCCACCATCAGATCGCCACAAGAGGCAAATATTATATCTTCATTTTATAAATGTGTAAAGTGTAGCTAAGAGAAAATTTACTTACCTCAGGTGACTTGGCTTTTGATGGTGGATTCCAAGTTAATATTTCTTTGGAAATTAGGTTAGAGGTAGGGTTACCAACCACATAGCCCTGAGGAAGGACTCAAGATGGGCACTCTCACTCAGGTATGATGGGGAATTGCATGTCTCCCTCAGAGACTAAAATAGAAGAACAAAGCTGACTTAATATTGGACCTATTTCTTTTACTTTAACTTTGTATTCTATTGTTTTTGCTATGAGTAAAGAATGTTGCCTCTGGCCTGAAATAGACAGAAGAGCCCATTCACAAGACTCTGATCTTTAAAGGTGTAAATTTTCCCATTCACATGGAGATTAAAAAGTTGCAGAACAGAGAATAAAGTTGTCTAGTTGGAGGTTTTTTGCAAGAGCACTGTGACCTGTCCTATGTGGACAGCTGCAAGAACAAAAGATTCCAACACCAAGAAGTTTGCAGAAACCAAATATACACTTACCTCCTTTAATATAAGAGAAGCATGAATGCTATCTTAGGGAAGATGGTTCTTTGGGACACCATCTTCTCCATATGCTGGCTTTCCAAATACATTCACTATTCCTTGCCCTCAACAAACTGTCTCTCGACTTACTGGCCTGTCATGAAGCAAGCAATACAAGTTTGGACACAGTAACAGGAGCAGGATCTTGCTTGGGTCACTGGTTATTTCAGTTCATGGCCACCAAGGAGGACAATAAAGACCATTTATAGTGGCATGGCCACTCACTCAACAAGCAGCATTGTTTTGGTCCTCACAGAGAAACTGGAAGAGAACAAGATGAGCTGAACCAATCAGTAATCTTGATTCAAGTAGGACCTTGTGAAGGACGCAGCTTGGCCATGAGCCATGGAAAGAAGGTCAGACTGTAAACTTGAAGATTGAGAAGGAGCCTTTGGATGGACCTGTTTTCCAAGACTTCTGCCAGTCCTGCCCCAGACAATAGAGAAAGAGGAAACTTCATGACACAAACATGGAGTTTGCAGCAAGATAATAAAAATACCTTCTTT
Organism: Phacochoerus africanus; assembly: GCF_016906955.1. Classification (NCBI taxonomy): domain Eukaryota; kingdom Metazoa; phylum Chordata; class Mammalia; order Artiodactyla; family Suidae; genus Phacochoerus; species Phacochoerus africanus. The sequence continues at coordinate 264,619,634 of NC_062545.1, read as the reverse complement.
TTTACCCAGCACCAATTATGTGTCAGGCTTCATGCTGAATAATTCATGTGCTTTCCTCACTTAATCCTCAAAATAACACTGTGGTGTAGGAAGAGTTACTTCTGCACCTGTGAAGATTCTTAACCCTCATCCAATTGAAGTCACTTCCTAAGACCACCTAAACATTTGAGGACCAGACTGAGGAGTGGACCCCAGTCTGACACAGAGCTCATATCTATTAGTATGTGCCACATACCCAGGGGTGGAAACACATGTGAACTTGCTCATCAATGCAGTGATCAGCCACTGTTGAAAGACTGTTAAAGGAATATCTCGGCTCATAGGCATGAACCAGAAGCCCCTAAAACATAAGCTAATGTGCACACTTAAATTACTGATGTGTAACTTCTCACCATCTTGATCTATAGAACAGTAACCATGGCTGCTACATAGTCACTAGTACAAACATTCATTGAAGGATGAAATGTTCCAGGCTCCACTGACCTACTTCCAACGCAGGTGAAGGTGATCAGTGAATGAGATATTCAGACCCCACCCATAAGAACCAACACTATAAACACTCCCTGCAAAGACAACATAGAGTAAACACACACACACACACACACACACACACACACACACGCCCCGTAGAGACAAAACTCATGAGGAAAACATACATATATCCACATTACAGGAGGAAAGAAACACAGGCCCATGTAGAATGACAAGCCGACATCCAGGCATAGAAACACATCTTGCCCACCTAGAACTCCCAGCTTGCTCAGATCTGGGCCACTCCTTAAGCGAGTTCAGGCACCATCTGATCCAAGACGTTTCCTGAGTCTTGACTTTCTATTGAGAACACCAGGAATAAAACAGAAAGCCTCTCTGAGCCCATGACCTCTTGAAGTTCTGTATCTGTTCTTGATCTCCAGAGCAGCAGGCAGGAGGACACCATTTTACAAGCCTTAGGAAGGATTCATAAATAGTCCCTAAGCTCCCTGTTAAGGAAAGAATCACTGTAGACTAATTGCCTCCAAATCCTTTTGGAACTTGGGCAAGAGCCTCTGCAGGGGCTGGAGGGACTTAGCTGCTAGAGCTACCTCAGGGGATGTCCCAGATCTCAGGGATACCCTGGGATCCTCTCTATCTGCTCATAGCGCCAACAGGGAAATAGGAAGAGCTTAGTCATCTTCCAACACCAATGTTGCCAATACCACACTATGGTCCAGGAACAGAAAGTCTGGCTTCTGCAAGCCCCCACACTGCTTATAGTTGCTGCCACAAGAACACAAATATAGCTTTCACTTCGCATCCTGCAGGAACCTTCTCTCACCTAGGAGAGACTTCAGGGCATGGAGGGAACCTTTTCCAGGGATGTGTAAAGGAAGTAGATTGAGTCCTTGGGCAGTACTCAGAAGAACTGGGTCTGGGTTATGCTTCTCATTAACTGTTGGCCCTGAGCAAATTAAGTGTCCTTTCAGTCCTGTTTCATCAGGTGTAAAGTGCAGATAGTTATAGCATTGTCATCATGAAACTATTACTGAGATTAAATGACATGATTCATGCTAAAGCACACAGTAAGTGCACAATAAATGTCATCTCTTGGCATGGATTATCTTTGTATCTTCCCAAATTATATAATTACATCTAACTCATTGACATTGTTATAGCACCGATAGTACATGAATCCCTGAATTAATTGGTTAATGAATTCTTTGGATCTTAGCAAGAATCTATTCCCTCCACAAGAAAGAACTACATTTGTCCCCACAGAATAATGATACAATTATATGATTCAAATTTCAGTAGACTAAGCTATCCACTTGTGTGCTCCCTTTGGGTAACGTATGATAACTGACATCTTCATTGGCTAGGTGGCTGCAAACTCCCTCTGGGCCAGAGAAAGCCCTCAGGCAGAGCCAAAGCACAGCTAGGAGCTGTCAGCTTGCTGAAAACTTTCTAATGCAGCTTCCAATAACCCAAGTGGGACAAGGAGCTTCACAGCAGCATCAAGTATAATCCACACCAAGTGCTGCCCACATATGCTTGTGCCCCACACTGAGCCTGAAGGATGTCAGTCATCACACACTTGACAAACAGAATTTAAAAGGGAGAGTTAGTGGAACAAACTACAGTCTTTGCTGCTACAGATGATCCCAAAGCTGTAAATGAAATTCATCATTGCCTTCCTCTACCACCCATACTGATTTCTTCTATGTTCCTCCAACATGACCTCCTTTCAAGACTGCTTCCCTGCTCTTCATTCCTGAAGTGTAAGAATTCTTGTTTATCCTGCTGTTTACCTATCATATGGCAGACCTACAATCACCTGATTAAGGATATCGCTGGTCAGGAAAGTTGCCCAGTCCTTCATGATAATTAGGATCAATTACTCCCAAACTTAGAGGGACACCTTTCTTTGTCTCAAGCTTTCCAGAATGAAGAAACTAAAATCACCAACTACCAGACTTTAAGATCAGGGAACCCTCGCATATTCTCTGTGGAAGCCCACCTCCCACAATCAAAGACTAAGACTTCTAAACTCACATTAATGTTACAGGGATGATAAATACCCATGTGATGAAAGATCCTGAGGGATGAATCATTAATTTAAATGTAAAACAAAGAACTAGTTACCCTAAAAGAAAAATGGGATAAAAACATAGATGACCTTGGATATGGCCATGGATTTTTAGATACAACACCCAAGGCACCATCCATGAAAGAAATAGTTGATAAACTGGAATTGATTAACATTAAAATCCTTGCTCTACAAAGGATAATGTCAAAATAATGAGATGACAAACAATAACTTATAGAAAAATTTGCAAAAGACATATCCAATATAGGACCATGGTCCAAAATATAGAAAGAACTCTTAAATGCAACAGTAAGAAAACAATCAGGGGATTAAGATGGTGGAATAGAAGGACTGGAGCTCACTTTCTCTGCAAAAACAAAAACAAAAACAAAATTACAATCAAATGCTAAACAAGCTTCAACCAAATGGACTGGGAACTTGCAAAAAGATATCATACTCCATAAGCCAAAAATAAGGTCACATCAAGATGGCAACTGGGGTGATTATGTGATATAAGCAACCCCATACCTGCCAGTGGGCAACCCACAAACTGGAAAGTAGTTTTATTACAGAGACTTATCAACAGGAATGAGAGTTCTCAGCCCCATGTCAGGTTCCCACACCTTGGATCTAGTATTGGGAGAAAGAGCCCCCTGGAGCATCTGGCATTGAAGGCCAGTGAGGCTTGTATGCAGGAGCTCCACAGGACTGGGGAGAACAGAGACCCCATTCTTTAAAGGCACACACAGGCTTTCATGCACACTGGATCCCAGGGCAAAGCAGCAGCTCCATAGGAAACTGGATCAGACCTGACTGCACTTCTTAGAGGATATTCTGGGAAAACAAGAGGTGGCAGTGGCTCATTGTGGGGTAAGGACATTGGCAGCAAAGCTCTTGGGAATATTCATCATCATGTGTTCCTCTAGGGGGTGGCAATTTTTGGAAAATCTGGCCCCACCCATCAGTGCTAAGAAGCCCCAGGCCAAACAATAATCCAGGTGGGATCACAGCCACACCCATCAGTAAAAAGGCTGCCTAAAGACCCCCTAGGCACACAACCACTTCTAATATCACCCAGAGACATAAAAATCACCCACCAGAGTGATAGAAATCAGCCCCACCTACCAGTGGGCAGGCAGCAGTCCCTCCCTTCAGGAAGACTACAGCCAGCCCCTGTACCAACTTCAGCCACAAGGGTGGCAGATACCAGAAGTAAGAGAGGCTACAACTCTATTTTCTACAAAAAGGACACCACACCAAAAACCTATAAAAACGAAAAGGCAGAGAACTATACCTCAGATAAGGGAGAAAGAAAAAACTTCAGAAAAACAGCTAAGTGATCTGGAGATTATCAACTTCCATGAAAGAAACTTTAGATTGATGATGCTGAAGATGATGCAAGACATTGGAAATAAACTGGAGGCAAAGATGTATAACATACTGCAAATATTGAGCAAAGAAATACAAGGTATAAAACTAAACAAGCAGAGATGAAAAATAACTGAAATAAAAAGTTATTTAGAGGAAGCCAATGGCAGAATACAGGAGGAAGAACAACAAATAAGTGAGGTGGAGGACTAGTGGAAATAACTGATGCAGAATAGAGAAGAGAAAAAAAAGCTGAAAAGAAATGAAGAGAATCTAAGAGAATTTTTGGACAATGTTAAATGCAACAACATCTGTATTATAAGGGTGCTAGAGTAGAAGAGAGAAAGGGACAGAAAAAATATTTGAAGGGACAATAGCTGAAAACTTCCCTAACATGAGAAAGGAACCACTCACTCAAATCCAAGAAGCACAAGTACCATATAAAATAAATCCAAGGAGGAACACTCCAAGACACATATTAATCAAACTGACCAAAATTAAAGACAAAGAGAAAATATTGATGGCAGCTAGGGAAAATAAGCAAACAACAAAGAAGGGAACCCCAATAAGGTTATTGGCAGATTTTTCAGCAGAAACCCTGCAGGCCAGAAGGGAGTGGCACAATACATTTAACGTGATGAAAGGAAAAAACGTCCTACCAAGATTACTTTACCCAACGAGGCTCTCATTCAGATTTGAAGGTGAAATCAAAAGCTTTCCAGATAAGCAAAAGCTAAGAGAATTCAGCAACTCTAAACCAGCTTTACAACAAATACTACAGGAACTTCTCTAGGCAGAAAAGAAAAGACAGCGACAGGAAACAAAAATACCACAAATGACAAGGTTTACCACTAAAGGCATATATACAGTAAAGGTAGGAAATCAACCACATACAAATACGCTATGAAAATCAGAAATCATGAGAAGAGGTGGGTACAAATGCAGGACACTGGAGATGCACTTCCAGTTAAGAAAACAACAACTTAAAACAATCATATATATGTATTCCTATATCAAAACTTCAGGGTAGCTCCAAACCAAAAATCCACAATTGATGCACACACAATTGAGAAAAATTAACTCAAATACAACACTAAAAATAGTCATCAAGCCGCAAGAAGAGAGAACAAGAGAAGAAGGGAAGAAAAAAGAGCAACAAAAACAAATCCAAAGCAATTAATAAAATGGCAATAAGAACATACATATGAACAATTACTATAAATGTAAATGAATTAAATGTTCCAACTAAAAGAAATAGACTGGCTGAATAGACACAAAAACAAGATCCATATATATGCTGTCTTCAAGAGATCCACTTAATTTCTTGGGACAAAAACAAATTGAAAGTGAGAGGATGGAATAAAATATTCCATGCAAATGGGAATCAAACGAAAGCTGAAGTAGCAATACTCATATCAGACAAAATAGACATTAAAATGAAGAATATTTTAAGGTACAAAGAAGGACATTACATAATGATCAAAGGATCAATCCAAGAAGAAGATATAACAATTGTAAATATATATTCACACCACATAGGATCACCACAATACATAAGGCAACTGTAAACAATCTTAAAAGGAGAAACTGACAATAACACAATAATACTGAGGGACTTTAACACCCCAATTACAGCAATGGACAGATCATCCAGACAGAAAATCAACAAGGAAACACAGGCCCTGAATGAAGTATTAGACCAGATGGACATAATAGATATTTAAAGGACACTCCATCCAAAAGCAACAGAACACACATCCTTCTCAAGTGCACATGGAATATTCTCTAGGACTGATCACATCCTGGGCTACAAATCCAACCTTGGTAAATTTAAGAAAATTGAAATCATATCAAGCATCTTTTCTGAACACAATGATATAATACTGGAATTCAACAACAGCAATAATACTTCAAAAAACCCAAACACATGGGAACCAAACAACATGCTACTAAACAACCAATGGCTCACTGAAGAAGTCAAAGAGGAAATTTAAAAATACCTAGAAGCAAATGACAACAAAGATATGACACTCCAAAACCTATGGGATGCAGCAAAAGCCATTCTAAGAGGAAGGTTTATAGCAATACAAGCCCACCTCAGGAAACAAGAAAAACCTCAAACCAAAAAGCTAACTTTACATCTAAAACAGCTAGAAAGAGAAGAACAGATAAGACCAAAGTTAGTAGAAGGAAAGAAATAATAAAGATCAGAGCAGAAATCAGTAAAATAGAAACAAAGAAAACCATAGAAAATATCAATGAAATGAAAAGCTGGTTCTTTGAAAAAATCATCAAAATTGATAAACCCTTAGCCAGACTTATCAAGCAAAAAAAAAGAGAGAGGCCTCAAATCAATAAAATTAGAAATTAAAAAGAAGTCACAACAGACATCACAGAAATACAAAGGACCATAAAAGACTACTATATGCAACTATATGCCAATAAAATGGAAAACCTAGATTAAATGGAAAAATTCTTAGAAAAGTATGATCTTCCAAGACTAAACCAAGATGAAATAGAAAAGATGAATGGACTAATCACAAGAACTGAAATTGAAACTGTGATTTAAAAACTTCCAATAAACAAAAGTCCAGGACCAGATGGCTTCACAGGAGAATTCTATCAAACACTTGGAGAAGAGATAACTCCCATTCTTCTAAAACTATTGCAAAAAAAACTGCAGAGAAGGAACACTCCCGAACTCATTCTATGAGGAAGGAACACTTACAAACTCATTCTATGAGGAAGGAACACTCCCAAACTCATTCTACCATCACTCTGATACCAAAACCAGACAGACACCACAAAAAAAAAGAAAGAAATTTGCAGGCCAATTTCACAATGAACAGAGATGCAAAAATCCTCAACAAAATAATAGCAAACTGCATCCAACAATATATTAAAAGGATTGCACATCATAATCAAGTGGGATTTATCCCAGGAATGCAAGGATTCTTCCATATCCATAAATCAATCAGTGATTGATATACCACATTAAAAAACTGAAGAATGAAAACCATATGATACTCTCAATAGATGCAGGAAAACCCTTTGACAAAATCTAACATCAATTTTGATTAAAAAAAAATCTTCAGAAAGTGGGCATAGAGGGAACCTACTTCAACATAATAAAGGCCATATATGAAAAATCCAGAGCTAACCTCATTCTCAATGGTGAAAGACTGAAAAAATTCCCACTGAGATCAGGAACAAGACAAGGATGTCCACTCTAACTGATACTATTCAACATAGTTTTGGAAGTCCTAGCCATGGCAATCAGAGAAGAAAAATAAATAAAAGGAATCCAAATTGGAAAGGAAGAAGTAAAACTACCACCATTTGCAGATGACATGATACTATACCTAGAAAGTCCTACAAATGCTACCAAAAAACTGTTAGAGCTCATCAAAGAATTTGGCAAAGTCACAGGATACAAAATTAATCCATAGAAATCAACTGCATTTCCATATACTAACAATGAAAGATCAGAAAGAGACATTAAGGGAATGATCCCATTTACCATCACATCAAAATAAATAAAATACTTAGGAATAAACCTACCTAAAGAGAAAAAAAAGACTTATACTCTGAAAACTATAAGGTGCTGATGAAAGAAATCAAAGATGACACAAGCAGATTCAAAGTCATGCCATGCTCTGGGACTGGAAGAATCAATATTATCAAAACGACTATACTACCCAAGGCAATCTACCGATTCAATGCAATCCCTATCAAATTACCAAGGAAGGATATTTTTCACAGAATTAGAACAAAATATTTTAAAGATTGTTTGGAATCTCAAAGGAGGCAAAATAAACACTGGAGAAAAGATAACCCTTCAATAAGTAGTGCTGGAAAAACTGGTCACCAAATGTAAAAGAATGAAATTAGAACACTACTTAACACCATACACAAAAATTAACTTGAAATGGATTAAAGACCTAACTATAATACTGGATACTATAAAACTCTTAGAGGAAAATATAGGCCAAACACTCTCTGACATAAACCACAGTAATATCTTCTCAGATCCACCTCTTGGAGTAATGATGATAAGAATGAAAATAAACAAATGGGACTTAGTTAAACTTAAAAGTTCCTGCACAGCAAAGAAACCCCTAAACAAAATGAAAGGATGACCCACAGAATGGGAGGAAATACTTGGAAATGAAGAGACTGACAAGGGATTAATCTCCAAAATTTATAAACACCTCCTGCAGCTCAATACTAAAAAACAAAAGGCCCATCAAGAAATGGGCAGAAGATCTAAACAGATAATTCTTCAAAGAAGACATACAGATGGCCAAAGAAAAGAAAAATCAAATGAAAAGAAGTTCAACATCACTCATAATTAGAGAAATGCAAATCAAAACCACTGTGAGGTACTGCCTTACACAGCTAAAATGGCCAACATCAAAAATCTACAAACAATAAATGCAGGAGAGGGTGTGGAGAAAGGGGAACCCTATTTCAATGTTCCTGGGAATGTAAATTGGTGCAACCACTGTAGAAAACACTATGGAGATTTCTCAGAAAACTAAAAATAGAATTACCATTTGATCCAGCAATTCCACTCCTGGGCATCTATCCAGAGATAACTATGACTTGAAAAGATACATGCATTCCAGTGTTCATTGCACCACTGCATACAATAGCCAAGACATGGAAACAACCTAAATGTCCATCAACAGAGGAGTGGATAAAGAATATGTGGTACATATACACATTGGAACATAACTTCCCCATTAAAAGGAAAGAAATAACGTCATTTGCAACAACATCAATAGACCTAGAAATTATCATGCTAAGTGAAGTTATCCAGACAGAGTCACCAACATCATATGCTATCACCTACATATTGAATCTAAAAAAGGACACAGTGAGTTTCTTTGCAGAACAGATATTGACTCACAGACTTTGAAAAACTTATACTATCCAAATGAGACATGTTGAGAGGTGGGGGGATTCACTGGGGGTTTGGGATGGAAAGGCTAAAAAAACTGGGTTGTGATAATTGTTGTACAACTATTAATGTAATGGAATTCATTCAGTAAGTTAAAAAATAAAGTTCATTAAAATATATTTATAAAATAAAATAAACAATTGGCTGAGGCATGGTGGCAGAAGAATAAGAGGACATGCTCAACCTCTCCCACAAACACATCAACATGTAAAACAGCTCACACAGAACATCAACTGAATGTTGGCAGAAGAACTTAAACCTCCAAAAAGGGCAAGAAACTCTTGACATAACTGCATAGAATAAAAGAAAAATAGAGAGAGAGAAAAGGAATCAGAACAGGACTAGCATTCCTGAGAGGGATCTGTGAAGGAGAAAGGGAACCCAAACCCTGGGAAGCCATCTAAACAACAACAACAAAAAAAAAAACCATCAGAATTGGAAGGACCTCCAAGACGCTGAGAAAAGTGCAGCAGGTCTGAGAATGGAAAAGCAGAGTGAGAGATAAACAGATCATTTGAACCACTGGCACAGAAACCACAGCCTAGGTGCTGAGACTTAGGCTCTGGAGGTCATTCCCTGGTTATGAACTAGGGTTGACAGTGTGGAGACAGCCTTAGGGAATAAGGAGCGGTGCACTGAGGGCAGAGGGAGCAGTACACTAAGGGCTGGGGAGTGGAAAGCCACAGCAGAGGGAACCTGGGAGAAGGTGTGGACCTGCAGAAGAGGCAAGGTGCCACTGTTTGGGAGGGGAGAGGAGGAGGGGTGGGGTGCCAAAGGAAACTACTTGCACCCCAGTGTGTATGTGTGCCTGCAGGCTAGCAGAGGGCAGAACATCCCCAGTGCAGCCCCCCTCCCACAGCCAGAAGCTGCTTGCCATCTGCCATAGACCAGGCCTCCCTGCCTGTGGGAAGATGCTTGCTGACCTGCTATGGACTGGGCATCTCAGGCAAAGCCGTCCAGTGGCCAGGATCTGCTTGCTAGCCTGAAGCAGACCTGGTATCCCTAGCAGTGGGAAGCTACTTGCTAGCCCATGGAGGACTAGACCTGCAGGTGGTGGGAGCAAATCACCACTGTTATGCCTGACTCCAGAGGAGGGTGTGGCCTACCACCCCTGGAGATATCCAAACAAAAATCACTTGCAGCCCTAACCACTTCAGAGGGCATCACAGAGAAGGAAACTATGGCAGAACACCACCTGATATTGCTCTCGCTCCCCTGGGAGCACACCCGCCCTGGAGCTACAACTGCCAAACATTCTGGGCAGTGCCCAGATGCTTGATCACTGTCCATTCCCAGGAACCTGCAACTAAGAGCGCCTCATGCAGCACATTCTGTAGAGGTTAAGCAGGATGAGGTGCTTCTTGTATGACTTACAGGTGGTAGTGGGAAACTGCTGCAGTTATATCTGGCTACAGAGGTGGCAGGGGCCCAACACCACTAGGGGTCAGTAAAGAGACACCATTTGTAGCCCCAATCACATCAAGGCATCACAGAGGAAGGCATTGTGACCGAATCAAATGTTGGTGCTCTCAAACCCTTGGGAACACAACTGCCCTGCTGCTGCCACTGCTGAATGTTCAGGGCAGTACCCATATGCCAGATCTCTGTCACTTCCCAGGACCCTGCAACAAGGAGCAGCCTGTGCAGCACCCCCATGTGGGTTAAGTAAGACAGATCGCTTTATGCATGGTCTACAGGTGGTGGAGGCAAACCACAGTAGTAATCACTGATGCTAGAGATGGTCATGGCCCACTCTCACTCAGGGTCCCTGAACAGGCACCGCCTTTGATTCCAATCACCTCAGAAGAGGTCACTGCAGTCAAACACATGCTGTTGTTGCTCTCACACACCCCCCACCCGGGAACTCACACACCCTGCTACTGCTACTGCCTAATGCACTGGCAACATTGCAGATCCTTCTAGAGCTCACTCACTGCCACTTCCCAGGGACCTGAAAATAGGAGTAACCTATACCACTTTCCTGCAGGTCTTTGCTTCTGCTGAGAGCCCAACAACCAGGCACTAACTGCTGGCCCTACCCATTGCCTCCTTCTCCCTGAAAACACATTGAGCATCCTGGGGATAACAGCTTGCTCACACCAAAGAAAGAGACAACAAACATTCAAGCTCCCACACCAAAAATAAATAGCAACCACCCCCAAAAATACAAAGCGGTATTCTTACATAGAAATAGACTTACAAGACTACATTTTGGCTTCCCCAAATTCACAGAAAATCATGAGCAAGATGAATAAGCTCAGAAACCATTCCCAGGTAAAGCAACAGGAGAATTCACCTAAAGCAGACAACAATGGAACAGACCTCTGCAGTCTGACAGATACTGAGATCAAAAGAGAGAGAGTGAAAATATTGAAGGAATTAAGAGAGGATATGAATAGGAATGCAGATTCCCTCCAAAAGGAACTAGAAAATATAAGGAGGAGGCAAGAAAAACTAAAATACATTTGTAAGAACACAAACTGAGCTAAAGGCAATAAAGACCAGAATGAATAATGCAGAGGAAAGAATTAGTGATGTGGAAGATAGAACAATGGCAATCACCCAAATGAGACAGCAGACAGAAACCCAAATGAAAAAAGATGAAAGCAATATAAGAGAGCTATGGGATAATACAAAGAATGCCAATCTATGCATAATAGGAATTCCAGAAGGAGAAGAAAAAGAAAAGGGGATTGAAAATATATTTGAAGAAATTATGGCTGAAAACTTTCCAAACCTAAAGGAAAGATACAGGAAGCACAGAGGGCCCCAAACAAGTTCAACCCAAACAGGCCCACAACAAGACATATTATAATAAAAATGACAGGAGAGAACATAGACAAAACCTTCTCTGACATCAACCTTACAAGTGTTTTCTCTGGTCAGTCTCCCAAAGCAAAAGAAAGAAAAGCAAAAATACACCAATGGGACCTCATCAAACTGACAAGGCTGTACAAGAGATGTACTGACATAATGTATAGGAGAAAATATGTATATATAAATAAATGATTGAAAAATGAAAAATAAAAAATAATAATAATTCAGATAAAGAGAGGATTCTAAAGGCAACGAGAAAAGCAAAGCATTAATTATAAGGGAACCCCAATAAGGCTATCAGCTGATTTCTCTACACAAACACTACAGGCCAAGAGGGAGTGGCAAGATATATTTAAAGCACTGAAAAGAAAAGTATGTAACCTAGAATACTCTATCTAGCAAGAATATCATTTCAAATAGAAGGGGAAATGAAGAATTTCTCCAAAGAAACAAAAACTAAAAGAGTACAGCAATACAAAACCCATTCTGAAAGAAATACTGAAAGGGCTTCTCTAAATTTAAAAAAAAAATAAAAGGGAAAATCTAGGATGGAGGAAACCACAATTGGAAAGCAGTCATTTAAATAAGCCAGCATACTGATCTAAACATGAAGATATTAAAAGAAAAAGCAAAAAAAAAAGACATCAAATTCATACAATGTGGGCAAGGGAAGTAAGAAAAATTAGATTCCTTTTCTTTTTTTAAGGATGTGTTTGAGCTGATATGATTATCAGGCTAAAGCAAGCAGATATAGGAAGGGGTAAACATACTTAAAAAACAGGGTAACCACAAGTCAAAACCAGACATTGCATTCACAAAATCTGAAAGGAAATGTATTCAAACATAAAATAAGTGGAAATCATCCAACCAAAAAAATAAAAAAGAAAGAAAAGAGAAACATAGTATCAACTGGAAAACAAGGTTTAAAATGGCAATAAATACATATCTATCAATAATCACCTAAGGAGTTCCAGTCATGGTGCAGTGGTTAACAAAACCGACTAGGAACCATGAGGTTCATTCCCTGCCTTGCTCAGTGGGTTAAGGATCTGGCTTTGCCATGAGCTATGGTATAGGTTGCAGATGTGGCTCTGACTCATGTTGCTATGGCTCTGGCGTAGACTGGCAGCTACAGCTCTGATTGGACCCCTGGCCTGGGAACCTCCATATGCCACTGGAGCAGCTCAAGAAAAGACAAAAAGACAAAAAAAAATATTCACCTTAAATGTCAATGGACTGAATGCTCCAATCAAAAGACCCAGAATGGAAGATGGGATAACAATGCAAAAACCTTCAATTCGCTATCTACAAGAAACTCACATTAGGATGAGGGACAGATATACATTGCAAGTAAGGAGATGGGAAAAGATGTTTCATGCCAATAGAAAGACTGGAAAGCATGAGTTGCAATACTCATATCAGACAAAATAGACTTTAAAAACAAAGGCCATAAAGAAAGACAAAGAAGTACACTACTTAATGGTTAAAGAATCCACTCAAGGGAGTTCCCATCGTGGTGCAGTGGTTAACGAATCCGACTAGGAACCATGAGGTTGCAGGTTTGGTCCCTGCCCTTGCTTAATGGGTTAAAGATCTGGTGTTGACATGAGCTGTGGTGTAGGTGGCAGACGTGGCTCGGTTCCTGCGTTGCTGCGGCTCTGGTTTAGGCCTGTGGCTACAGCTCCGATTCGACCCCGGCCTGGGAACCTCCATATGCCGTGGGAGTGGCCCAAGAAATAGCAAAAAAAAAAAGACAAAATAAAAAAGAATCCACTCAAGAAGAGGACATGGTAATCATCGACATATATGCCCCTAATATAGGAGCACACAGATACATTCAACAAATATTAACAGACATAAAAGGAGAAACTGATGGGAATACAATCATAGTAGGAGACTTTAATGCCACACTCACATCAATGGAGAGATCCTCTAGACAGAAAATCAACAAAGCAACAGAGATTCTAAAGGAAAAAATAGAAAAGCTAGACTCAATTGACATTTTTCAGGGCATTACATCCAAAAAATCAGAATATGCCTTCTTCTCAAGCACACATGGAACATTCCCAAGAATTGATCACATACTGGGGCACAAAGCTAACCTCAACAAATTTAAGAGTATAGAAATTATTTCAAGTATTTTCTCTGATCACAATGGCATGAAACTAGAAATTAACCACAGGAAAAGAAATGAGAAAAAACCTATTGCATGGAGACTAAACAACATGCCACTAAAAAAACCAGTGGGTCATTGAGGAAATCAAGAAGGAAATTTCAAAATATCTCAAGACAAATGATAATGAAGACACAATCACTCAAAATCAATGGGAGGCCACAAAAGCAGTGTTCAGAGTGAAGTTCATAGCAATACAGGCCTTCCTCAAAAAAGAAGAAAGATCTCAAATTGACAACTTAACACACCACCTGAATGAATTAGATAAAGAAGAACAAGAAAAACCTAAAATCAGCAGAAGGAAGGAAATCATAAAGATCTTAGAGGAAATCAATAAAATAGAGATTCAAAAACAACAGACAAAACCAATCAAACCAAGTGCTGATTCTTTGAAAAGGTAAACAAAATTGACAAACTGCTGGCTAGACTCACCAAAAGGAGGAGAGAAAAAACTCGAATAAACAAATTAATAAATGAAAAAGAAGTCACAACAGATACTACAGAAATATGAAAAAAACATAACAAATAATACTACCAACAACTATATGCCAACAAATTCCACAACCTAAAAGAAATGGACATCTTTCTTGAGACCTACAGCCTGCCAACACTGAATCAAGAAGAAATAGATCAACTTAACAGACTGATCTCTAGAAATGAAATTGAATACGTCATAAAAATACTCCCTACAAATAAAAGTCCAGGACTATATGGCTTTACAGATGAATTCTACAAAACATACAAAGAGGAATTTATACCCATCCTCCTTAAACTTTTCCAAAAGGTGGAAGAAGAAGCAATACACCCAAAGAAATTCTATGATGCCACAATCACCCTAATTCCAAAACCAGACAAAGATAGCATCAAAAAAGAAAACTATTGACCAATATCTTTAATGAATTTAGATGCAAAAATTCTAAACAAAATTTTAAACAACTGAATTCAACAACATATCAAAAAATCATACACCACAAGCAGGTGGGATTCATCCTAGGTTCACAAGGATGGTTAAACATATGCAAATCAATCAACATCATACACCAGATTAACAAAAGAAAAGTCAAAAACAAGATGGACATCTCAATGGATGAATAAAAAGCATCTGACAAAGTCCAATTTTTATTATTCATAAAAAAAACTCTTATCAAAATGGGTATAGTGGGAACATATATACAAAACCAAAGCCATTTATGACAAACCCACAGCAAATATAATCCTCAATGGATTATAATGCCTTCCCACAAAAATCTGGAACAACACAAAGATGCACACTCTCACCACTGTAATTCAACATTTTAATGGAAGTCCTAGCCACAGCAAACAAAAAAATAAAGGCATCCAAATAGGGAGAGAAGAGGCAAAACTGTCACTGTATGCAGATGACATGATACTATACATAGAAAACCCTAAGGACTCAACCCCAAAACTACATGAACTGAACAACAAATTCAGCAAAGTAGCAGGATAGAAGATTAACATTCAGAAACCAGGCACATTTCTGTATACTAATGATAAAATATTAGAAAAGGAACACAAAAATACAATATATTTTAAAATTGCACCCCACAAAATCAAATACCTCAGAATACACCTGACCAAGGAGGTAAAGGACTTATATGCCAAGAATTATCAAACTTTAATCAAGGAAATTAAAGAAGATGAAAAGAAATGGAAAGATATTCCATGCTGCTGAGTTAGAAAAATTGATATTGTGAAAATGGCCATACTACACAAAGCAATCTACAGATTCATTGCAATTTTCACAGAACTAGAAGAAACAATCCAAAAATTTATATGGAAACACAAAAGACCCAGAATTGTCAAAGCAATTCTGAAGAAGAAAAACCAAGCAGGAGGCATCTCTCTCTGTCAGACTTCAGGCAATATTACAAAGCCAAGTCATTAAGACAGTGCAGTACTGGTACCAAAACAGAAAGACAAAACAATAAAACAGAAGAGAACCCATAAATAAACCCAGACACCTATTGTAAATAAATCTTTGACAAAGGAGTCAAGAACATAAAATGGGAAAAAGACAGTCTTTTCCGCAATTATTGCTGGGAAAACTGGACAGATACATGCAAATCAATGAAACTAAAACACAAACTCACACCACGCACCAAAATAAACCAAAATGGGGAGGAGTCAAGATGGTGGAAGAGTAGGGGGACACACTCACCCTCTCCCACAAACACACTAAAGAAAACACATCTACAAGATAAAAGACTCACACAGAACAGCAACCAATCGCTTGTGGAAGACCCTAAACTCCAATAACGTCAAGAAGTTTGTGGCATTACTAGGTAAAACAAGAGAAAAGAGGAGAGTGAGAAAAGGGGAATCTGAGCTGGACAGATGCTCCTGAAAGGGAACTGTGGAGGAGAAAGGGATTCCACACCCTGGAAAGTCACCTACTCGACAGAAATATCAACCGTACTGGAGGAATCTCCAGATGCAGAGAAGAGTGTAGCAGTAAGTTGGAGTTCTGAAAAGCAGAACAAGAACCAAACAGATCATCTGAACTATGGGCACAGTCACCAAAAATTGAGATGCCTGGGTGGGAGCTGGGAGGTTAGTCACTGGGAAAGCGCTGGGGGGATGGGGAAGAGTGGAGACTGCTTGGGAGGTCTAGAAACCAGTCTGTCAAGCTTGACGGGGCAGAGACTGCCTGGGAGACTAGAAAGCAGAGTGTTGCAGGGGGTGGGAGCAATATGCTAAGGGCAGGAAAGTGGAAAGCCACATCAGAGGGAACCTGGGAGAAGAGCTGGGTCAGTGCCAGTGTTGGGGAGGGGAGAGAAGAAGGGGTGGGCCCACATAGAATACTCCCCACTCCACAGCGAGCTTACTGGCCCACCAGCTATTAGAAAGCTGTGCTTCCCAGTGCATCCCCACCCCCCACCACCCCTTACACACACCGGACCTGGGGTTGCCTGCAACCTGGGAGGGCTGACCTCAACAATTGCCTGAAGCCACCACAGGGTCTGTCCCTGCCTTGGCCTGCTTGCCCTTTGGAGGGGCTACACCCCCGTGGAGAGGCACCAAACACCGCCAGGCCCTGGGAAAAGGCCTGCAGCCCAGAAAAGCTGGAACAGCTTGGCTGGGCCATGAAAAGATCTGCCTAATTCTTGGAAAGTCCTTCCTAGTTGGGCTACCCTGGGGAAGAGCCCCTTGGGTTTGCAGAGGCCCAGCTAGCTGTTCCAGCCCTCTGGGGGTGCCACACTCTTGCAGAACAGCTGCCCAGGACCGCCAGCCCCCTGCAGGACCCCCTGCACCCCAGAAAATCTAGAACAAGCTTGGCTGGGCAGTGAAAAGATCTGACTAATTCTCAGAAAGTCCTTCTGAGTTGGGCTGCACTGGGGAAGAGCCTCTTGGGTTTGCAGTGGCCCAGCTAGGTGCTCCAGCCCTCTGGGGGTGACACACTCCTGCAGAATAGCTGCTCAGCTCTGCCAACCCCCTGGAAGAGCCCCTGCAGCCTGGAAAAAGCTAGAACAAGCTTGGCCGGGCTGTGAAAAAATCTGCCTAATTCTCATTCAGTCCTTCTGCCTCAGGCTGCCCTGGGAAAGAGCTTCTTGGATTCACAGCAGCTCAGCTAGCTGTTCCAGCCCTTGGGGGTGCTGCACTCCAAGACAACAACTGCCCAGCACTGCCAGGCCCCTGCAAGAGCCCCTGCAGCCCAGAAAATCTAGAACAAGCTTGGCCAGGCCAGGTAAAGATCTGCCTACATTCTTAGGCAGTCCTTCTGAGTCAGGCTGCACTAGAGAAGAGACTCTTGGGTTCTCAGTAACCCAGATAGCTGCTCCAGGCCGTAGGGGGTGCTGCACCCCTGAAGAACAGCTGCCCAACACTGACAACCCCCTGCAAGAAACCCACAGGCTAAAAACACCAGATAAAGTTCTGCCTGGCCAAGTGAAATCTGCTCCAATCGTGGTGTGGATCTCACAGTCCTGTCTGCCCTCATGACCTCCTCCTTTGCTTCACAGAGACTCTGTTAGCCCTTCCAACACTCCAGAAAAGCCACACTGCCTCAAAAAAAACTGACCAACAATGCCAGCCCTCAGAAAACATTCCACAGCAGTGAAAAGGAAAACACTGCCCCACCACAGAGAGTGCAACTCCACCAGGAAAAAGAAAACAAGCAGACGAAGAAGATGAAAAACCACCCCCAGTCAAACCAACAGGAGAACACACCTAAAGCAGTCAACAATGAAACAGATCTCTGCAGTCTGACAGACCTGGAGTTCAAAAGAGAAATAGTGAAAATACTGAAGGAATTAAGAGAAGATATGAACAGTAATGCAGACACCCTCATTAAGGAACTAGAAAATTTAAGGAGGAGGCAAGAAAAACTAGAAAATTCATTGGCAGAGATACAAACTGAACTAAGGGCAGTAAAAATCAGAATGAATAATGCAGAATAATGAATCAGTGATGTGGAAGATAGAATAATGGAAATCACACAATCATGTCAGCAGACAGAAAAGCAAATCAAAAAATAGGAAAGCAATATGAGACCTATGGGATAATATAAAGCGGGCCAATCTACACTTAATAAGAATTCCAGAAGGAGTAGAAAAAGATAAGGAAATGGAAAATATATTTGAAGAAATTATCACTGGAAACATCCCAAATATAACGGACACTGAGTTCAAGATATAGGAAGCACAGAGGGCCCCAAACAAGGTGAACCCAAATAGACCCACACCAAGACACATAATAATACAGACGACCAGCAAACACATGAAAAAATGCTCAAAATCGCTGAATATAAGAGAAATGCAAATCAAAACTACCAAGAGATACCACCCCACACCAGTCAGAATGGTCATCATTAAGATGTCCACAAATAACAAGAGCTGGAATGGGTGTGGAGAAAAGGGAACCCTCCTGAACTGTTGGTGGGAATGTAAACTGGCACAGCCACTATGCAGAACAGTTTGGAGATACCTTAGAAGTCTATACATAGAACTTCCATATGACCCCGCAATCCCACTCTTGGGCATCTATCTGGATAAAACTCTACTTAAAAGAGACACATGCACCAGCATGTTCATTGCAGCACTATTCACAATAGCCAGGACATGGAAACAACCCAAATGTCCATCAACAGAGGATTGGATTAGGAAGAAGTGGTATATATACACAATGGAATACTACTCAGCCATAAAAAAAGAATGACATATTGCCATTTGCAGCAACATGGATGGAACTAGAGAATCTCATACTGAGTGAAATGAGCCAGAAAGACAAAGACAAATACCATATGATATCACTTAGAACTGGAATCTAATATCCAGCACAAATGAACATCTCCTCAGAAAAGAAAATCATGGACTTGGAGAAGAGACTTGTGGCTGCCTGATGGGAGGAGGAGGGAGTAGGAGGGATTGGGAGCTTGGGGTTATCAGACACAACTTAGAATAGATTTACAAGGAGATCCTGCTGAGTAGCACTGAGAACTATGTCTAGATATTCATGTTGCAACAGAACAAAGGGTGGGGGAAAAATGTATGCATGTAAGGATAACCTGACCCCCTTGCTATACAGTTGAAAAATAAATAAAATTAAATTAAATTTTAAAAATAAAATAAAAAATAGATAAACTCAAAATGGCTGAAAAACTTATATATAAGACAATACACCATCAAACCCTGGGAAGAGAACATAGGCAAAACATTCTCTGACATCAACTTTACAAATGTTTTCTCCAGTCAGTCTCCAAAAGCAAAGAAATAAGAGCAAAAATAAACCAATGGGAGCTCATCAAACTGACAAGATTTGCACAGCAAAGGAAACCAAAAAGAAAACAAAAACAACTTATAGAGTGGGAGAAAATAATTTCAAAGGATGCAACTGACAAGGGCCTAATCTCTAAAATATAAAAGCAAGTTACACAACTCAACAGCCAAAAAGCTAACAACCCAATGGAATAATGGGCAAAAGACATGAAAACACATTTCTCCAAGCAAGATGTACAGATGTCCAACAGGCACTTGAAACAATGCTCGACATGCCTGATTATTAGAGAAATACAAATCAAAACTACCATGAGATACCACCACACACCAGTCAGAATGGCCATCATTAATAATCCACAAAGAACAAATCCTGGATAGGATGTGGAGAAAAGGGAACCCTACTGCACTGTTGGTGGGAATGGAACCTGGTACAGCCACTATGGAGAACAGTATGGAGGTACCTTAGAAATCTATACATAGAACTACCATATGACCCAGAAATCCCTCTCTTGGGCCTCTATCCAGACAAAACTCTACTTTAAAAGACACATGCACCCACATGTTCATTGCAGCACTATTCACAATAGCCAAAACATGGAAACAATCCAAATGTCCCTTGACAGATGATTGGATTAGGAAGACATGGTGTATATACACAATGGAATACTACTCAGCCATAAAAAATAATGATGTAATGCCATTTGCAGCAACATGGATGGAACTAGAGACTCATGCTGAGTGAAGTAAGTCAGAAAGAGAAAGACAAATGCCATATTATATCAGTTATATCTGGAATCTAATACATGGCACAAAGGAAACTTTTGACAGAAAAGAAAATCATGGACTTGCAGACTAAACTTGTGGTTGCCAAAGGGGGAAGGGTAGATAGTGGGATGGACTGAGAGCTTGGCATTAATAGGTGCAGACTATTTCATTTGGAATATGTTTGTAGTGAGATTCTGCTGTGTAGCACTGGGAACTTTCTCTATTCTCTTCTGATGGAATGTGTAATGAGAGAAAAAAGAATGTACACATATATGCGTTACTGGGTAACCATGCTGTACAGTAGAAAATAAATAAGTACATAAATAGTAAGAAGATAAGGAAATTTAAAAAAATCAGCCTGATTTTAAGTGGCTCAAAGATCTTAACAGACAATCATCAGGAAAATACACATATTACAAAGAAGCAAATGAAAGCAGCTCCACATCATATATCATAAGGGAAGTACAAATTAAAACCTTAATGAGATACCACTACACATCTATTAGAATGACCAAAATCTGAACCATTGACAACACCAAATGATGATGAGGATGTGGAGCAATGGAAACTCTCATATGTTGCTAGTGGTAATGCAAAATGGTACAATAGCTTTGGAAAATGTTTGCTAGTTTCTTACAAAATTAAACACATACACTTGCTATACACTTCAGCGATCACACACCTCAGTATTTTCCCAAAGGAATTGAAAGCTGTGTCTACACAGAAACCTACACACAGATGTTTATAGCACCTGTACTCATAATTGCCAAAAATGGTAAGCAATCAAGATGTCCTTCAGTAAGTGAATGGATCTGTAAACTGTGACACATCCAGTCACTGAAATATTACTCAACACTAAAAAGAAATGAGCTATCAAGTCATGAAAAGGCATGTAAAAATCTTAAATGCATATTACTAACTGAAAGTAGTCAGTCTGAAAAGGCTACATACTGTATGATTCCAACACATGACACTGGAAAAGGCAAAATTACAGAGACAGTAAAATTGTATTAGTTATGGCAGGGGCAAGGATGAATAGGTGGATCACAGAGAATTTCCAAGACAGTGAATATACTCTGAATGTTATTATAATGATGGATACATGTCACTATATATTTCCCCAAACCCCTAAAATGTACAACATCCAGAGTGAGGTATAAGATAAACTAGAGGCTTTGGGTGAAGTAGTTTTTCAGTGTAGGTTCATCAGTGGTGACAAATGCACCACTTCTGTAAGTGATGTTGATGGTGGGAGAGGCTTTGCAACTGTGGGGGCAGGGAATGTATGGGAAATCTCTGTATATTCTTCTCAGTTTTGCTGTGAACCCAAAACTGGTCTAAAGATGTTTTTAAAAAGATTCATATGAATAAACACTAAGTGTATCTTTATGTCTCATGTCAACAGCCCACAGAGCTGTTGTAGAGAGCTCAAACCTACTTCCACATCTTGGTCCCTAGACATATGTATTCTGCACACAGGACAGAACAATAAATGGCCAGAACTTGTGTCTGAGTGCCCTCTCGGTAAGTTACCACATACGGCTATTAATCACACGTGAGGTAATGAGGGTTTGTTTTGAATACTGGGGAAAAAGATGAATATTTCCAAAGACCCATTCTTTTTTTAGTGCAGTAATTACAAGGTCACTTGATTACATATGAATAATTCTGGCAAGAACTATTAAGGAGACACAAACGTATTTCTGTGGTAAGTGGTAGGTACCAATTGTCCTCACTTAATTGTAATGATTGTAGAGGAAAAACATCTTGGCTATACTTAAGTAAATCAAGAAACAGGTTCTGGGAGCTCCCATTGTGGCTCAGTGGTAACAAAACCTACTAGTATCCATGAGGATGCGGGTTTGATCCCCAGCCTCATTCATTGGGTTAAGGATTTGGTGTTGCCATGAACTATGGTGTAGCAACCATGGCTTGGATCCCACATTGCTGTGGCTGTGGTATAGGCTGGCCATGGCCTGGGAACTTCCATATGCCACAGATGTGGCAATTAAATGACCAAAACAATCAAACAAAAAGAAACAGGTTCTGTATAGCTCTATAAAATAATATTATCCAAAACCTCAGTCTGATGAAACTTTCTGGAAATCCTTTCTCTCTCTTTGAGGATCTGGAACCTCTCAGTGAAAGAAGCTAATTTTTGCTATCTTAAGGTCCAGTTAAATCTTATAAATAAGTATGGATTTTAAAAACTCCTATATGAAAGAGAATGTGATGCTTTATTTTAGGATTACAGCTAGTATCCTTGGGCCTTACAGGTATGGCTATAAGATCAAATGCTTTCTCCTCCATTAAAGGATATCTAAAAATGTCTCAGATACACTTAGTTTAGCTTGAGAGTTTGCTATACATATACAAAAATATTTTGAAATAACAGAAAATAGACTTCAATCACTGAAATGGCAAAAACAGGACACATCAAGAGAGAGAGAAAAGAAATAACAGAAAAGTCTGGCTATTCTGATTGACCAGAAACTATCAAAGGCAACAGAGTGTCCAGAGCTGGGCCCCTGGGTCATGAGGGGAAATAATGGAGTATCTGAAAACACTTTAATGTTTATCTATTGACCATGTCTCTGGGTTGTATTTGCTAGTGATTTTCCATCAGTGCTTCTGGTTTAGATAAGCCACCAGTCACCATTTCCATCATTAAAATTGCTCAGTATGAGGGAGTTCCCTGGTGGCCTGGCAGTTAAGGATCCAGCATTGTCACTGCTGTGGTGAAGGTCCAATCCCTGACCCAGGAAAGGCTTTATGCCATGGCTGCAGCCTAAGGAAAAAATTACTCAGTATGAGTAACAGTAAACGCCCTCCCCAACATAAAGTAGTTGAAAAAGCTGTATAAATTACTTCACATAATGCACTTAGAACATTGCCTGGGATTTTGTAAATCTTCAGTAAACACTGGGTATTTTCTCATTGTTGTTTACAGACTCATCACCCTCAGCTGCTCACACAGGCAGACACCATTTATTTCATGACCACTGTAGTTAGTGACAGCTCCATCGGTTCAAATCAAAATGTAGGAATCCTTGATTCCTATCTTTTCTCTCACATTTCTCTCAATGTGTCAGGAGCTCTTGTTGGTTCAGACTTAAAACCAAATACAGTTTTCTCCAAATATTGACTACTTCCTCTGCTATTATCATAGCCTATCGATCTTTTAATGGCACAGTTGCTAGAGCTCCTAGGTTGTCTTTCTGCTTCCACCAAGCCCTCTTCTCTACATGAAGTCAGTGTTATCCCCTGTAAAGCTGAATCATGTTCCTCTTCTGATGAAGAGCTACCAAGGGCTACACACATAATTCACAGTGAGATTCAAATTATAAAGATTTAGGGAACTCATTCCCTGTTGGTCATGATTGATTCACACTGCTCTTCTCCGCTCTGCCTCCCATCACACCTGCTTATTTATTTCCTGGAGTGTAACTGACAGTTTCACATCTCAGAGCTTTGCAGTTGCTGTTTTCTGGCCTTGGAATCATTTTCCTGCAAATATCCCCATGGCTCTGTTTGTTGGTGCCTTCAATTCTTTCAAATATCACCTTCTTGAAGAGACCAATCTTCACCCCACTACTTAAAATTGCAACCTATCCCCATCATTCCTGATGTCTTCACACTGCTGCTTTTTATAGCAATTACACACCATGACATTTATGCATATTGTGTTTATTTTTATTCTCTCCCCACTGATATACTCTACAAAGGAAAAATATTTTTGTCTCATTTGTTCACTTCTACAAATTTCCATAAACTCAGTAGACACATAATAAATGCTTGTCAGAAGGAATTACTTATATATACATTTAGCATTGTCTTTTCTGAAGATCAGTTCTTGCTGTTTGTGAAGCAACAGGTAACTAATTTTAATAATCTAAAATTAAGCAGGCATAAGTAGGATGTCCTCACAAAGAAAGACCCAATTGGAAATACATCCTACATTGCAAAAGAGAATTTGGAAATGGGGTTCAATGATCTATGCGTCTCCACTGGATTTTTGTCATAGGCAGAAACAAGTTTAAGAATGAATAATAAAGCCAAAAACTTTGCAATATATTTAGATTTTAGGAAACAATCAGACACAACATATAACTAGCAACTGCATTAAAAATGAGAACAATCTCAACATCACAACTTAAGTAACATTTACATTGTACACCTACAGAAAATGATAGACAGGGAACAAAGAAACAAAAAACTTCCTTGCTATCTTAATTACATATGTATATATATAATATGGATTATCATTAAATTTCATCTTAGCTACTTTGATGACTTTTTATTTATCAAAAACAATATTCCACCATCCTTGATACTAACTAAACTCTATGGAATCATAGTTTTGTTTTTTGATTTTGGGTTTTTTTTTTGTCTTTTTGCCATTTTTTGGGCTGCTTCCACTGCATATGGAAGTTCCCAGGCTAGGGGTTGAATTGGAGCTTTAGTTGCTGGCCTATGCCAGAGCCACAGCAACATGGGATCCAAGCCACGTCTGCAACCTACACCACAGCTCACAGCAGAACCAGATCCTTAAACCACTGAGGAAGGCCAGGGATCGAACCCACAACCTCGTGGTTCCTAGACAGATTTGTTAACCACTGAGCCACATTGGGAACACAAAATCATAGTTTAAAGAAAAGGAAAATATCACGCTTGAGAATTCTTATCTTTTTAGCTTAGTTTCAGTAAATTAAGGAGTAAGGAGGTATTACTGATACAAAATGCAATATTATTCACAACTCTAATCATAGTCTAAGATTGTTTCTCAAAGAGGAAACACATAATAATTATTTCCTCATAGGATATCAACTTGACAAAAGTTAGCATTTCTGGCAATGCCATATTTGAAGGATTATTAGATACTAATGAGGTACAAGAGATATACTTAAGCTAAGACAATAGGTCATGGAGGCCATGACCTATTGGAGGTTTGAAAGTCAGTGGGTTCTAGAAAAATAGGCAGAGACCAGGACAATCAAAGCAGAAGACTAAAAAGGGGGAGGGACCATGAAAATCAAGGAAAGTCTGAGGGTACCAGAGACAAGGGCAGTAAATATATCAGTTAGATTTTGCTGCATAACAAACCATCCCAAAACTTCGTGGCTTACACAACAACCCCTTCGTTGTATGACATTTCCATGGGCTGGAAATTGGGGCTGGAACTGTGATCAGGTAGATGGTGCTTTTTGTCTGGCTTCAGCTGATCTCATCAAGGGCTCACTCATGCCTCTGCAAACACCTACCAGGTCACCTGGGAGCTGGTGATTGTTTGCTGGAGAAGCTTGGTTTGCCATGTGGAACTAGAGCTTCACACAGCCCATCCTGGACTAGTTCACTTGGTGGTCACAGAGTTCTGAGAGTAGCAGGACACAATCTACCTAGGCTTGGAACTCTCACCACATCACTTTCACTAAATCTTCTAGTCAAAATTTTTAAGTCACAAGTCCTGCCCAGATTCAGTGGGTAGGGAAATAAACTCCACACTTGCAAGGAAAGGCTGCAAAGCATTGGCCAGTTTCAATCTACACAGTTGCCTGCACAATTTTTCAAGGACATATCTCTGGAAGTGTCACTTGGAAAATTAAAAATATGAGTGGGTAGCTCTTACATGGCAAAAATAATCCCCCTCCTATAAAGTATCCCCAGAGCCAATTTCATGTCTCTGTTCCTCAGGCTATAGATGAAAGTGTTTAACATGGGTGCCACCACAGTATAAATAACTGAAGCAATTATACCTTTGACATTGGAATTATTTGCTGAAGGGAAGAAGTAAGTCATGGCAATAGTCCCTTAGTACAAAAACACCACAAAGAGGTGGCAGCCATAGGTGGACAAGGCTTTGCAGATTCTCTTCATGGAGGAGACCCTCAGGATGCTGGCCGCAATATGGACATATGAGCCCAAAATAGCACTCAGTGGCAAGGAGGTAAGCAGGCCCCCCTCAATAAAGATAACTATTTCATTGATGGAGGTATCTGAGCAAGTCATCTTCAAAAGAGCAGTAAAGTCACAAAAGAAGTGGGGGATGGCATTGTCAGCACAGAAGGACAGGCGGGACAGAAGAAGAGTGTGCAACAGTGCGTGGACACAAGAGAAGAACCAGGATCCAACTACCAGTAAGACACAAAAGCCATCTCTCATGATGGTTCTGTAGTGGAGAAGCTGACAAATGGCCACATACCTGTCACAGGCCATCACCGCAAGAAGCAAATTGTCAAGACAAATGAAAAGTATGGAGAACAGTTTGGAGATACCTTAGAAGTCTATACATAGAACTTCCATATGACCCCGCAATCCCACTCTTGGGCATCTATCTGGACAAAACTCTACTTAAAAGACACACGTGCACCTGCATGTTCATTGCAGCACTATTCACAATAGCCAAGACATGGAAACAACCCAAATGTCCATCGACAGATGATTGGATTTGGAAGATGTGGTATATATACACAATGGAATACTACTCAGCCATCAAAAACAATGACATATTGCCATTTGCAGCAACATGGATGGAACTAGAGAATCTCATACTGAGTGAAATGAGCCAGAAAGACAAAGACAAATACCATATGATATCACTTATACCTGGAATCTAATATCCAGCACAAATGAACATCTCCTTAGAAAAGAAAATCATGGACTTGGAGAAGAGACTTGTAGCTGCCTGATGGGAGGGGGAGGGACTGGGAGGGATCGGGAGCATGGGCTTATCACACACAACTTAGAATAGATTTACAAGGAGATCCTGCTGAATAGCATTGAGAACTTTGTCTAGATACTCATGTTGCAACAGAAGAAAGGGTGGGGGAAAAATGTAATTGTAATGTATACATGTAAGGATAACCTGACCCCCTTGCTGTACAGTGGGAAAATAGAAAAAATTAAAAAAAATTTAAAAAGAAAATAAGAAAAAATACATCTGAGTAATGCACCACCCATAGGAGATGGATTGTTGCTGCGTCTGCATATTTAGGAGCATTTTTGGGAGGGTTACACATGAGAAAGAGACATCAGAGAAGGCCAAGTGGCTGACGAAGAAGTACATGGGGGTGTGGAGGTGAGGGTCCTGCCTGATGAGCAGGATGATGAGCAGGTTCCCCAGCACTGTGGTCAGGTACTTGCCCAGGAACAGGGCAAAGAACACAGCCTGCTGCTCTGGCTGGATGGGGAGACCCAGGAGGAGGAACTCAGACATGCCACTCTGGTTCTCCCTCCTCATGCTGTACTTGACTCAGCTGGGAATAAATGGCATAAAAATTAGCAGAGACTGAGATATGGTGTGATGTGTACATTATAGCCATGTGCCTTTTTTTGTCCTGGAGACTGTGTCAAAATTGAGACAAATTTTCTGTTTCAATTGTCAGTCTGCCCCATTCTGTCCCAGAGTGCATCAGATTTCCAGGGGCCAATGAGAATTTCCTTCAAAGGACATGAGTGTAAATGTGTTCACTTATTCACCCATGTTCCAGTTGTTATTCTTGGCCCTGGCAACAGAACAGAAAATAAAATATCCATCCCCTTCCTTCTTGGAGCTTTCATTCTATGGGCACATATAGAGTACTGATCAAGAGCTAGGGCTTTTGAACCAAAGGCTTGAGTTGGATTCCAAGCTCAACAAGTGACTACATGCATAGCCTTGGGCACTTTATATACCTCACTTGCTCCTCTGTAAAATGAGAATAATATTATTACCTTGTTATGGCAAGTTGGGGGATTAAAGGATTGAATGCCTGTGATACATTTAGAACAGTGCTCTTCATGCAGAATGTACTCAAAAATGCTTGCTATAATTACAGCAGGATGTGTTAAAATCATAAACTTGGCATCAAACTCAATGAACTCAATAGAACAGAAATGTTGTAGCTGACCTAAGAAATTTGTTAACCTCCTAGATTATAACACTCCCCGAGAAACCGTAAAGACCCAGACCATGGTCCCTGGGAATTGATTCCCTGATGGTAGTGATCTTAGGACCATGATTTTTCCTTCTTCACTTCACTCAACTCTGTTATTTTCCATCTCCCTCTCCCTACCTTCTCCTTTATCATCAACTTTCTCTCTCTAATATATAAACACATATATGAAGTGGGAGACTTAGGGATTTTCCCAGGGACCTTCCCAGAGACCTAAGAATATGTTGCTGATATAGGATTTGGGATACCTATTAGAATTCACGGTCATCTGATTAACTATGACTAATTCCCCAAATTTATCTTAACATTGATAATAACACATATTTCATGAGTTCCTACTATGATACAGGCATTAACAATGTTAAGTTTATGTTTTAGGAAACTAAACCTCAGGAGAGTTATATATATCATTAGCCCAAAGATACAAAGTTAATAATGTCTAATACAGTCCTAATTCTAACACATCAGTATGATAAGAGACCCTACTCTTCACCATTCCACTGGTCCTGACCTTCATTTATTTGGCAGGACACCCTGGGCCCTGCTTCTTGCAATTGTTTCAAGGCTTCAAAATTACCCCAGTCACACACTTGATTATCTACTGATATTCATACTTATATATATGATGACCCTGTGTTTTACTATCTGAGGCAGGATGCTTTGAAGAGTAAAAGGAGAAGTTATATAATAATTATACCAGAACAACAGGCCTACAGAAAGGCTTTCTTGGGCAAATCAGAATGGATGGTGACATAGATGTCACCTTTTCTGATTTGCCAAAGACTTTTACATGCATTTAATTTTGTTAATCAGTAAACTTGTACTGCGTGCCTATGAAGCAGACATTCCAATGATGTTTTGATGTCACTTTTGGGAAAACAGGTACGAAATCACATACTTGATAGTACATAGCTTTTGCTGGATCCTGATCACAAGCATAGGACTTCTGAGAGTTGTTGCACCAGATGCCTGGCAACTCCTTCACTGGGAGTTAAATGAGAGAGAAAGAGAACCCAGTGAGAGACCATCCCTCTAAGCCAAAAGTATCTGCCGAAGGAGCATCTTCAGGAATAGAGAGGAGCTTGGTCATGCAGGTAATCTCCATCAGTAGGGGCCAGGAGGAAGTCAATGACTTACAGCTTCCTCTGATACTTGGCTGCCCACTGGCATTTACTGGACCAGCATTCTCCTTGGAACTCAAGCATCTCCAAGAGGGAAATCCTGAAGTTATGTGTCAAGCTGGATCTTCACATTCAATGATTGGATCAGGAGGAATAGAACCCTGATGCAAGCCACCCTCTGAGCAAGAGACAACTGGATACATGCTCAGGAAGGAAGAAAGGAAGCAGTCAGCCTGAGGTTGACCGGGTGTGTCCTCTGCCTATGCACAAAATACTCTGCCCAAACAATTAAGAAATGACTAGCAAGTTAAGAATCTTATGCTTTTTGCGTTCCCGTTGTGGTGCAGTGGTTAACGAATCTGACTAGGAACCATGGGGTTGTGGGTTCGATCCCTGTCCTTGCTCAGTGGGTTAAGGATCAGGCATTGCTGTGAGGTGTGGTGTAGGTCACAGATGCAGCTCAGTTCCCACATTGCTGTGGCCCTGGCGTAGGCCGGTTGCTACAGCTCTGATTGGACCCCTAGACTGGGAACCTCCATGTGCTGTGGGAGCAGCTCAAGAAAAGGCAAGAAGACAAAAAAAAATAATCTTATGCTTTTAAAGAATAATCATGCTGTTACCACTCATTTAGTGCATACTTGTATAATGAGTTAAATACTCTCCTTGCATTTGACAGCTCAAGCTTCTGAGCCTCACAGAGGTTGAGTCCAAGGTCATAATACTAGGAAGCATCAAAACAGGAGATGTGGATCAAAATGTGTGTGACACCAGGGCCTAACCACTTAATCCTACCATATTCTTGAGTAGAGATAGGGTATTTTTGAAAGCCAGTGGGAAAAAAAGTGCCCTGAGAGCACCATGGGGGCTTCAAATCATATGGTCACTGGGCTTACAACTTGGCTGGAGGACTCTGCTTAGAACTACATATCTCTGTCTGGAATAAAAGGAGATAAGACAGAGGAGAATGTATCTGTGTGGTCTATCTCTCTCTCTCTCACACACACACCCACACTCTCTCTCTCTCTCTCTCTCTCTCTCTCTCTCTCTCTCACACACACACACACACACACACACACACACACACACACACACACACTTCCTGATCATGGTCCTAGTTCCCTCTCTTCTATACCCATTCTTGGTTACAGTAGAGTGGGAGTGTGTCATTTTTTAGTTTTTAATTTTTCATCTTTTTTAGGCCTGCACCCATGGCACATGGAATTTCCCAGGCTAGGGACTGCACAGAAGTTGCCAGCTTACACCACATACAGAGCAACATGGGATTTGAGCCACATCTGTGACCTGAACCACACCTTATGGCAATGCTGGATCCCCAACCCACTGAGCGAGGCCAGGGATTGAACCCACATCCTCATGGATACTAGTTGGATTCATTCCTGCTGTGCCACAACAGGAACTTCCACACATATCTAGTCACACACACAAAAGCACAGACCTTGGACCAACACGCATTCCCTCTATGACCTGTAAAAACCAGTCAGAATTTCTGTTACTTTCAAGCACATTTACACATAACATGATACATAAATATCACACCTAGTAAAACACATACACAAAACAGCACAGAAAACATCAAAACAAGCACAACCCACACAAAAAAGTACATAGTATACACACACATAGATACACACAGTCATGCAGTCAAATGCAGCACACAAACATAAACCACAAGACCACATGCATCTAGACACACACACGCACACTGCCAAGATTTTTCCAGCCCTCCATAAACTATCTAATCCCTTCCTACATAAATAGAGTCATTATGTGATTCAGTTACCCACTAAATACCCTGTTATACAAATACAAAAATACATATGTGCCTACACTTCCTTGCATAAACATATACATATATGCCCAATACCAAGCAATGGTTCCCCATCTTCCTCTGACCTGTGAAGATCCTTATTGAGCTCAGAAACCTATGCTCAAGCCTGCTTCCTGAGCCTTTAGTTTCTAGTCAAGAAATTGGTATCCAAGGAACCAAAGATCAAGAGGAAGTTATCCGTGACCCCAGGATCTTCTGAATGCTTGATACCTGTTTCTGAGCAGCAGAAAAATGGGCAGGAAGATCCCCACTCACCAACAAGATTAATACCAATGGGAAAACAGCCCAGAGCTCTGAAGAGAGAAGGACCTAACTACCTAATTGTCTGCCTTCCCCTTGAGAAGTAACTGGTGAAGGGACAAGAGGGCTAAGCCATGAGTCCCAGGAGAAAGTGTCCTTGATTTGGTGGTGACACTTAGAAAGCAGAAGTGACCAGGATCACCTTGCCTTTTGCAGTCAAGTGCTCTGCCACTGAGCTATATCCCCTCTCATCTTGGCTTCTGAAGGAAGCATAGCATGGGGCTGGCCCCTCCATACTTCACAGAATGGCACAGAGAGGGTAAATCCTGGCCCTTGCATATGCCCACATCATGGGCCCCAGCCTCCAATAGAGCACATT
This sequence comes from Phacochoerus africanus, assembly GCF_016906955.1. NCBI lineage: Eukaryota > Metazoa > Chordata > Mammalia > Artiodactyla > Suidae > Phacochoerus > Phacochoerus africanus. Next base: position 264,587,730 of record NC_062545.1, on the reverse strand, counting down.
TTCTTTGCCCCTTGAGAGCTTGCAAGTCTCCCCACTCCTGAAGAGCAAGGGCCAAGGATTGTTCAGAAAGCAGTGGAGTGGTGACATTGATCCCAAGGGCATTAGACAGAGACTGGCCTGAAATCAATACTATCTCTGACACCTGTTCACTGGGTGCCCTAAGCAAGGGCTGATGTTCTGGGAAATCCTATTTTCTCAGGTCTGGTAATAGTACTCTGCTCATTAGGTTTTTGGGAGGGTTAAATGGGATATTGCAATTTAAAGCACTAAACCCAGGCAGTTTCCCGAAAACCAAGTTGTCTAGTGGATGAATATCCTGATTAATTTGCCAAATGAAATATTCACTTTTATCATTGTTCTTATACCTTCACTCTTTCACACACCAACACAAGTTTTCATTTAATTTTAAAATACGAAGGTAACTAACGAAAAGCAGACTGTAGATGGGAGATAGGAACACAAGATTTTTATTTTCATTTTTTTTTTGTAGACAAATATCCAGGGCAGGTTTATTTATAGTTACCCTAAACTGGAAACAATCCAAATGTCCATCAACAAGGAAGTCAATAAATACCACACACACACACACACACACACACACACGCACGCACACACATGATTACTGATATGCACAAGATACATAGATGATTGTTTTAATTTTATTGGAGAATAGTTGACTTACAAAGCTGTGTTAGTTTCAGGTTATACATATATCCTTTCCTTTTCTGACTCTTTTCCCACAGAAGTTATTGCACAGTATTGAGTGGATTACTCTGTGCTATACAGTAGGACCTTGTTATCTATCTCTTTTATACACAGTAGTGGGATTTGTCCATCTCAACTCCCCAATGTATCTCCCCACAAAGTATCTCATTTAGAACCACAAACCTGGTTTCAAAATCTTTGAGTGCTTCTGTTTTATAAGATCTTCTGTATCATTTTTGGTGGGAATGTAAGCTGATGCAACCGCTATGAAGAACAGGTATGGAGATTCCTTTAAATATGAATATAGAACTACACGCATGATCCAGCAATCTCAGTCATGGGAATATATCCATAGAAAACCATAATTTGTAGCACTTGGAACTATGTTGAGTCACTAATGATGGAGCATGATGATGTGAGAAAATATAATGTGTACATGTATATGTAACTGAGTCACCATGCTGTACAGTAGAAAAAAAATTGTATTGGGGAAATAATAAAAAGAAATCTAAAAAAAAAGATACATGTACCCCAAAGTTCACCACAGAACAATTTACAATAGCTAAGACATGGAAGCAACCTAAATGTTCATCAACAGAGGGCTGAATAAAGAAAATGTGGTACATACTTACAATGGACTATTACTCAGCCATTAAAAGTAATGAAATAATGCCCTTTTCAGCAACATGGATGGACCTAGGAATTATTTTCCTAAGTGAAGTAAGTCAGGCAGAGAAAAACAAATATCATATAAGATCACTAATACATGGAATCATTTTCATTTTTCACTTTTGAGAGTGGTTCTTCATTTCTTTGTAAATAAGACAGATGGAAGGATATGCCATCATAAAACCCAGGTCACTAATAGCAATGAGAATAACAGTCAAAGCAGCAACCTTGAAACATAAGGAGCCAAATGGATTCAATTTTTATAGTAATTGAGGTAACAGTCAGGGTTCTATGGAGAACAGAACCAAAGGGAGATATATATGTGTATAAACACACACACATTCATCCTATCATATACATTCATACATGTCTGTATATACCCATACATTTATATATATATATTGAAATGATGCAGATAATCTGGATATCACACAGAATGTAACATTGTTCTGCTATATCAATGATACCATGGTAATTGGACCAGAAAACTAAGAAATTGCTAGCAAGTTGGAGACTTGGCAAGACATCTTCTCCTGAAGTTAGGAGATAAATGTTACAAAGATGCAAGGGAGCTTTTACATCAGTATCATTTTTAGTTTCAGTGACATAGAAGAGGAATCAGAAATCAATGGCTTGCCATTTTTCATTTTCCAATGAATTTTAGAATCAACTTGTCTATGTTCACCTGATACACACAGAAAATGAAAGAGAGAAGAGGGGAAGAGGGAGACAGGGAAGGAGAGAGAAAGAAAGATTTTGACTGGCATTAGGATGAATTTACAGATTAATTTGGGTAAATTGACGGCTTTCCAATATTAAATCTTTCAATCCATGAACATGGTATATTCTTCCCCTTTTGTGGAACTTGAACATTTTTCTCAGAATCATTTCGTAGTTTTTACTATTGAACTCTTATAGCTATTTTCTGAGATTTATTTCTAGGTCCTTGATAAACTTTGATACAAGTATAAGTTGCCCTTTAAAATTCCATTTCAAGGATACAAGATTAAATTTCAGAAATCAGTCACATTTCAGTATACTAACAATGAAATATTAGATAAGGAATACAAAAATACCCTTTAAAATTGCACCCACAAAAATTAAATACTGGGGGATAAACCTTGCCAAGGAGTTGAAAGACTTATATTCTGAGAATTATAAAACACTAATTAAAGAAATTAAAGAGGATTCAAAGAAATAGAAATCTATGCCATGTTTCTGGGTTGGAAAAATTTATATTGTGAAAATGGCCATACTACTCAAACCAATCTACAGATTCAGTGCAATCCCTACCCAATTATCCAGGACATTTTTCACAGAACTAGAACAAACAATCCAAACATTTATATGGAACCACAAAAGACCCAGAATTGCCAAAGCAATCCTGAGAAACAAAAACCAAGCAGAAGGCATAATTCTCCCAGATTTCAGGCAATATTACAAAGCCAAAGTAATCAAGACAGTGTAGTACTGGTACCAAAACAGACATACACACAAGTGGAACAGAATAGAGAACCCACAAATAAACCCAGACACCTATGGTCAATCTTTGACAAAGGAGGCAACAACATAAAATGGGAAAAGACAGTCTTTTCAGCAAGTATTGCTGGAAAACCTGGACAGCTGTATGTAAATCAGTGAAGCCATAACACAACCTCACACCATGAACAAAAATAAACACAAAATGGCTGAAAGACTTAAACATAAGACAAGACACCATCACACTCCTAGAAGAGAACATAGGCAAAACATTCTCTGATCAATCTTAAAAATGTTTTCTCAGGTCAGTCTCCCAAAGCAACAGAAATGAAAGCAAAATAAACCAATGGGATCTCATCAAACTGACAAGCTTTTGCACTGCAAAGGATAACTTAACAGTAATTGGTAATTGCAAATAGTAATAGTAATTGCAAACATGGCTCTGATCTGGCATTACTGGTATAGGCCAGCAGCTACAGCTCTGATTTGACCCCTAGCATGGGAATTTCCATATGCTGCAGGGGAAACCTTAAAAAGAAAAAAAAAGGAAATTAATACATCAGAGCATGGAATGCTGTCCAATACAACTTATGCTCTCAATATCCCAAGCATGGTACCCGAACCAGCAGCATCAGTGTCTCCTGGGAGTTTGTTAGAAATGCAGAATTTCAGACCCCTCCCTGTCCTTCTGAAGCAGAATCTGCATTTAACAAGCTCCCTAAGTGCATTAAAGATTGAGAATCTCTGACACTCAGGGGTCCCAAATCAAGCTACATATCAGAATCACCTGGAATATTTTCTTACAAGTACAGATTTTTGAGCCCTTCTCTAGATGAATTGATTCAGAGTTTTTTACCACTGTGTAGAACCATACAGTTTTTCACAAAGTTCCACTGGTAACTCCAGCGACAGAGGTCCACAAAGTAGACTGGAAACCCCCGATCTGACCCAATATGCTTCATTTAAAGATGAGAGGACTGAGGCAACACAGTGACAACTCTAATTTCATAATCTTTTCAGAGAGATAATTAGGGTCTCTGCCTAGAGACAAAGAAAACTGGATTTGGTGCCAGATCTGAGTTCAACCCATTCCTTTACATCTGTGTATCTTATCTCCCTCCTTCTTTGGAATTCCATCATCTTTACTTCAAGGTACAAAATGAATGTCCCTGAATGTCAGGATTACTCCCCATGGGCAGTAAGGCAACAGAGAGAAATTAATGGAGAATTCACTCTATGTTTTCTGAACACACACGCCATAGTAACTGCTTAACTAATGTTTTGGGCTCCTTGCACCCCAAAATTTCAAAGCAATTTCAAAGCCTTGAAGTCTCATGGTCCCCATTTTACAGATGCTCCTCACTTTGTGATGGTAACTAGTGCTTGCTTCCATGTGAGTAGATGGAAACACACATGGGCTTTGCTTCCAACTGGGTTCTGGATGCAGAACCTCAGCCGGCAAGCTGATTTCATTCATGGAGAATGTGTGGTTGGGTGGATCTGGATGTCCACAGCTTTCTACCCCCAAACACTGTCTGACCTCTAGCAGTGACCCCAACCAAGGAGGAGAAGACCCCTAAAATTCTTTTTTTCTAAAATTCTGTATCATGAGGATTAGAGGAAAGAATTGGGCATGGTCCCAACTGTCCAGTTAGGTGAGGGAGAACATCACTTAGGTAATTATAAAATGATGAAGTAGGGTTATAATAGAGATAGCCCAGGGAGTGAGGTTCCAGAATGAGAGGTGGGATAGTTGGATGTCCACATAAACTCTCCTGGGAAAAGTTGATGACCCCTGAGCTGAGTCTGAGAAGATAAGAAGGAAGTTCCTTGGGAGCCTATCGGTGTTGTCAGTGCTGTGGCTCAAAGTACTACTGTGACATGGTTCTCCTGGACAGGGAACTTCTGCATTTCACAGATGGGGCCAAAAAAAGGAAAAACAGAGAAAAAGGATGGGCTATGAATATGGAGATGAGGCAAGGCTGATGAAATCCTTTGAGATGTCCTGAGGCCCTTTAAACTGGGACCTTGTCTCTGCTTGGAGCAACCAGCAGTACATTTGGTGTACAAAGAAAACCATACAATATTTTGTGCTTTTTATTCAAACTATATATTTTTCCACAAATTAGGCTTTTATCTCAATATGTTTATGAGATTTCTCCACATTGATACATAGACATCGAATCCACATTTAACTCCCATAAGCCTACAGACAAAACATTTAGGTTTGGCTAGTGTTTGGCCATTACAAACAGTCCAAGACTGTAGGCATCTCTTATGCATCTCTCTAGTTGTGTACATGTGGGAGAGTTTTCAAAACACCAAGAAGAGGAGTTACTAGATATTATGGACTGAATATGGTGAAGCCCTAAAATTCACCACCCCCAAAAATTCATATGTTGAAGCCCTAACCCCCAATGTGATGGTATCTGGAAGTGGGGCCTTTGGGAGGTAATGAGGTTTAGATATGGTCAGAAGGGTGGGGTCCTCATGATGGAATCAGTGCTCTTATGAGAAGAGTTCATCTCTGTCTTTCAAGACCATATGAGAGAAAGTCAGAAGGCAGCCATTAGCAAGTCCGAAATTGGACCCTCACCAGAATCCAACCATGCTGGCACCCTGACCTTGGATTTCCCAGCATCCAGAACTGCAAGAAATAAATGTCTTTTGCTTAAGTCACCCAGTCTGTGGTACTTTCTGACAGAAGCCCAAGCAGCCTAAGACATAAGATATACATGGTTGTGGGTAGTTCATTGCCAAATTGTCCTCCAAATCGTTCAGTTTACATTCTACCATCACAACCTCACTAGCATGTGATATAATCAATTTTTGGTCTATTTTTAGGGCTGCACCCGTAGCATATGGAAGTTCCCATGCTAGGGGTCAGATCAGAAAAACAATGGTCACTCCATACCACAGCCAAAGCAAAATGGTATCTAAGCTATGTCTGTGCCTTACACCACAGCTCAAGGCAAGACCAGATCCTTAACCCAGTGAGGGATGCCAGGAATCAAACATGAGTCCTCATGGATACTAGTGAGGTTTGTAACCTCTAAGCCAATGGGATCTCCATATAATCAAATTTTTATCCAAACTGTGCGCTGGAGAAAGATCCTCATCATTCTCACCAGCCACTGTTAAGGTCCCAAACATTAAAACTAGTCTGTTCGTTTGTTGGTCTACAATCACATCATATGGAAGTTCACAGGCCAGGGATCCAAGCTGTGACAAAGCAGTGATTTGAGCCAAAGCAGTGACAATACCAGGTTCTTAGCCCTCTGAACCACCAAGGAACTCCTAAACTCCTCTTAAAGGAAGGAGAAAGAGCATTTGCTCACCTCCAGGTGCTGCACACTGCTTTTCTCCTACAGAGATATTACATCTCCCACTTGGCAACAAGAAAAGAGCCTGTGGAAGGTGAGGTGACCTGCCCCAAGTTACACACCAGAAAGTGGTAGAACCCAGTCTTAAAACCAAGTCCACAGGCTATTAACATTCACATTCTTTTCAGTTTCATATTTTCAACTAATATTTATGAGCACTGATTACATACCAGACCCTGGAGGGAGAAAAATGAATCACAGGGCCATATGTAGCACAGACAAGGACTCAATAAATGTTTGCTGAATGAATATTGAACCAAAGAGCTCAAAGCCCACAGGATAGACAGTCACATAAGTAATATGTGCAATAGAATAAAGAAACACTGTGATAGACATAGGCTCCAGTGCAGCCAGCACAAAGAAGGGAGAAGTTTACTTTCCTCTGGGTCATTTCAAGGAAGGTTTACACCCAAGGTAGTTTTTTTGTCAAACTCAAAAAGAGGAAATGGGTTCCAGGCAAAAGTAACAATGAAAAGGCACAGGAGGGTGAAGCAATGTCACATTTTCTGGAAACTGGTTGGTTGCCATAAAGTTGCTTCCTTCCATGATCAAGGAAAGACATCCAGCTAAATTCAATTTAATTAACTGACCCTTCATTAAAAGCCTGCTGTGTGCCAGGTTTTGTGCAAGATGCTTTACATGCATTATCTCATTGAATCCTTGCAGCTTTTTTTTTTCTCATTAAACACATGAGAAAATTGAGGCTTGAAAAGAAGAAGAGTCCAGTCCTGGAATACTTTCAAATCTGTTCCTTCCCCTCCTGGATGTCTCCCCCAGATGCCAGCCACTGCTACACTATCCCATCCCAGCTCTTACTCCAATGAGAAGATGGCCTCCCAGCCAACCTAAAGACCCATAGCTAGTTACCTTTTGTCTAAGGAGACTCTGCCCATTTCATTGCCTCTTTTCCTCCTTGAGAAAATGGAGAGGAGAATCATGAGGATTGGGAGTTCCCCTTGTGGCTCAGCAGGTTAAGGACCCAACATAGTCTCTGTGAGGATGCAGGTTAGATCCCTGGCTTCACTCTTTGCATTAAGGATCTGGTATTGCCACAGCTGCAGGGTAGGTCACACATATGGCTTGGATCTGGTGTTGCCATGGCTGTGGCATAGGCCTCAGCTGCAGCTCAGATTCACTCTCTAGCCAGGCAAACTCCATATACCACAGGTGCACTGCAAAAAAGTAGAAGAAAAAATAATCATGAAGTTTTTAATCCTTGGCTAGACACTACTACCCTATTCATCATTCATTCATTTAACAAATCAAGCAGACTTCATAGATGTGGGTTTAGTTCCAGACAAATGTGGTATAGCAAGAAAGTTACTCACACTCATATTTTGGCTTCCCAGTGCATATAAAAATTACCTTTATGCTATACTGCTGCCTATTAAGTATGCAAGTGTATCATGCATAAGGCAAGCAATGTATGTAACTTAACATTAATATACTTCATTGCTAGCGTTCCTGTTGTGGCACTGTGGAAAGGAATGTGACTAGGCACCAATTTAAACACAGGTCAGGATGTTCACATTGTAGCTCAGCAGGTTACAAAACTGACTAGTATCCATGAGGATTCAAATTTGATTCCTGGCCTCATTCAGTGAGTTAAGGATCTAGCATTGCCATGAGCTGTGGTGTAGGCTGCACACAGCTCAGACCTGATGCGGCTGTGGCTGTGGCTGTGGCTGTGGCATAGGCTGGCAGCTGTAGCTCCAGTTCAATCTGTCACCTTGGAACTTCCATATACTGTGCGAGCGGCCCTAAAAAGCAAAATAAATAAATAAATAAATAAATAAATACATACATACATACATACATACATACATACATACTTCATTGCTAAACAAAATACTAACCATCATCTAAGCTTCAGGGAACCCACTAATGGTGGTAGAGATCACTGATCACAAATCACCAAGAAGAAAATTAATAATAATGAAATAATTTACCAAGAGAATTACCAAAATGACATAAAGACCCAAAGTAAGAAAATGCTATGGAAAAATGGTGTCACACCAATGGGGACCTATACAGCACAGGGAACTCTACACAGTATTTTCTGATAATCTACATGGGATAATAATCTGAAAAGGAATGGAAGTGTGTATATGTATAACTGAATCACTTTTTGTGTGGCAGAAATCAAATTTTTTTTAATTAATTAAATATAAAAAGAATGGGAAATAAAAATTTTTTCCAACAAACAAAAACTTAAAGAATACAGCAACACAAAACCCAGGCTAAAGAAATTCTGAAAGGGCTTCTCTAAACCAAAAAGAAAGGAAGGAAACAGAAGAAAAAAGAAAAGAAAAGAAAAAAGAAGAAGAAGAGGAAGAACTAGGACTAAGGAAACCGCAATCAGAGAGCAGTCACTCAAATAAGCCAGCATACAGATTTAATCATGAACATGCTTCAAACAAAATCAAATTAAAAAGAAAATAACAAAAAAGAATCATCAAAACCATAAAATGTGGGCAAGGGATGTTAGGAAGTAAATAACCCTTTATGTTTGTATGTTTCTCTTCTTAATTTTAATATAGTAATGAAGGGTTTGAATTTACGGGACCATCAGGATAAAACACACAATTATGGGAAGGGGTTAGCATACTTAAAAAGCAGGGCAACAACAAGCCAAAACCAAATACTGCATTTGCAAAAAATGAAAATAAAAAAAAATACACTCAAGCAGATAATAACAGGAGACAATCCAACCCAAAAAAAAAGGAAGAATGGAGAACCATAGAATCAACTGGAACACGAGGTTCAAATGGCAATAAATAATCATCTATCAATTATCACCTTAAATGTCAATGGACTGAATGCCCCAATCAAAAGACACAGAGTGGCTGAGTGGACAAAAAGGCAAAAACCTTCAATATGCTGCCTACAAGAAACTCACCTTAGGACAAAAGATACGTATAGATTGAAAGTGAAAGGGTGGGGAGAAATATTTCACACCAATAGACATGACAGAAAAGCAGGAGTCGCAACGCTCACATCAGACAAAATAGACTTTAAAACAAAACACATAAAGAAAAAGAAGGACACTATTTAATGATTAAGGGATCCATTCAAGGAGAGGATGTTACTATCGTCAACATATGTGCCCCAAATATAGGAGCACCCAGATACATACAACAAATATTAACAGACATAAAGGGAGATATGGATGAGAATACAATCATAGTAGGAGACCTTAACACCCCCCTCACATCAATGGACAGATCCTCTAGACAGAAAACCAATAAAGCAACAGAGATACTAAAGGAAACAATAGGAAAGGAAGACTTAATTGGTATCTTCAGGACACTACATCCAAAAAAAGCAGAAGACACATTCTTCTCAAATGCTCATGGAACATTCTCAAGAATCGACCACATATTTGAACACAAAGCTAATCTCAATAAATTTAGGAGCATAGAAATTAACTCAAGTAACTTCTCTGACCACAACGCCATGAAATTAGAAATCAACCATGGGAAAAGAAATGAGAAAAAACCTCCTACATGGAGACTAAACAACATGCTACTAAAACACCAATGGGTCAATGAGGAAATCAAGAAGGAAATTAAAAATTACCTTGAAAGAAATGATAATGAAGACACAACCTCTCAAAGTCTATGGGATCCTGAGAAAGCAGTGCTCAGAGGGAAATTTATAGCAATACAGGCCTTTCTCAAAAAAGAAGAAAGATCCCAAATTGACAACTTAACCCTCCACCTAAATGAATTAGGAAAAGAAGAACAAAAAAGTCCTAAAGTCAGCAGAAGGAAGGAAATTATACAGATCAAAGAAGAAATCCATAAAATAGAGACTCAAAAAACAATAGAGAAAATTAATAAAACCAAGAGCTGGTTCTTTGAAAAGGTGAACAAAATGGACAAACCCCTGGCCAGACTCAATAAAATGAGGAGAGAAAGAACCCAAATAACCAAAATTATAAATGAAAAAGGAGAAATCACAACGGATACTGCAGAAACACAAAAAACCATAAGAGAATTCTATGAACAACTATACGGCAACACGTTTGACAATCTGGAAGAAATGGACAAGTTTCTAGAATCTTACAGCCTGCCAAAACTGAATCAAGAAGAAACAGACCAACTGAACAGACCGATCACTAGAAATGAAATTGAAGAGGTCATAAAATCACTCCCTACAAATAAAAGTCCAGGACCAGATGGCTTCCCAGGCGAATTTTATCAAACATATAAAGAGGAACTGGTGCCCATCCTCCTGAAACTCTTTCAAAAGGTTGAAGAAGAAGGAATACTCCCAAAGACATTCTATGATGCCACCATCACCCTCATTCCAAAACCAGACAGAGATACCACCAAAAAAGAAAACTATCGCCCAATAGCATTGATGAATATAGATGCAAAAATTCTCAACAAAATCTTAGCCAGCTGAATCCAACAACATACCAAAAAAATTATACACCATGACCAGGTTGGGTTCATCCCAAGTACACAAGGATGGTTCAACATACGCAAATCAAACAGCATCATACACCACATTAACAAAAAAAAAGTCAAAAATCATAGGATCATCTCAATAGACGCAGAAAAAGCATTTGACAAAGTCCAACATCCATTCATGATCAAGACCCTCGCCAAAGTGGGTATAAAGGGAACATTCCTGAATACAATCAAAGCCATTTATGATAAACCCAGAGCAAATATAATCCTCAATGGGGAAAAACTGAAAGCCTTCTCACTCAAATCTGGAACAAGACAGGGATGCCCACTCTCACCACTGCTCTTCAACATAGTTTTGGAAGTCCTAGCCACAGCAATTAGACAAACAAAAGAAATAAAAGGCATCCATATAGGAAGAGAAGAGATCAAACTGTCACTGTATGCAGATGACATGATACTATACATACAAACCCCTAAGGACTCAACCCCAAAACTCCTTGAACTGATTCATAAATTCAGCAAAGTAGCAGGCTATAAGATTAACATTCAGAAGTCAGTTGCATTTCTGTATACCAACAATGAAACATTAGAAAAGGAATACAAAAATATGATACCTTTTAAAATTACACCTCACAAAATCAAATACCTCGGAATATACCTGACCAAGGAGGTAAAGGACCTATATGCCAAGAACTATAAAACTTGAATTAAAGAAATCAAAGAAGAAGTAAAGAAATGGAAAGATATTCCATGTTCCTGGATTGGGAAAATCAATATTGTAAAAATGGACATACTACCCAAGGCAATCTACACATTCCATGCAATCCGTATCAAATTACCCAGGACATTTTTCACAGAACTAGAACAAACAATCCAAACATTTATAGGGAACAACAAAAGACCCAGAATCGCCAAAGCAATCCTGAGAAACAAAAACCAAGCAGGAGGCATAACTCTCCCAGACTTCAAGAAATACTACAAAGCCACAGTCATCAAAACAGTGTGGTACTGGTATCAAAACAGACAGACAGACCAATGGAAAAGAAGAGAGAACCCGGAAATAAACCCTGACACCTATGGTCAATTAATCTTTGACAAGGGAGGCAAGAACATCAAATGGGAAAAAGAAAGTCTATTCAGCAAGCATTGCTGGGAAACCTGGACAGCTGCATGCAAAACCATGAGACTAGAACACACCCTCACACCATGCACAAAAATAAACTCAAAATGGCTGAAAGACTTAAATATACAACAGGACACCATCAAACTCCTAGAAGAAAACATAGGCAAAACACTCTCTGACATCAACATCATGAATATTTTCTCAGGTCAGTCTCCCAAAGCAATCAAAATTAGAGTAAAAATAAACCCATGGGACCTCATCCAACTGAAAAGCTTTTGCACAGCAAAGGAAACCAAAAAGAAAAAAAGACAACTTACAGAATGGGAGAAAATAGTTTCAAAGGATGCAACCAACAAGGGATTAATCTCTAGAATGTATAAACAACTTATACAACCCAACAGCAAAAAATTCCAATCGATCAAGGGAGAAATGGGCAAAAGAACTGAATAGACATTTCTCCAAAGATATACAGAGGGCCAGCAAACACATGAAAAAATTCTCAACATTGTTGATTATGGAGAAATGCAAATCAAAACTACCATGAGATACCACCTCACACCAGTCAGAATGGCCATCATTCATAAATCCACAAATAAGGGGCTGTGGAGAAAAGGGAACCCTCCTGCACTGTTGCTGGGAATGTAAACTGGCACAGCCACTATGCAGAACAGTTTGGAGATACCTTAGAAATCTATACATAGAACTTCCATATGACCCTGCAATCCCACTCTTGGGCATCTATCCGGACAAAACTCTACTTAAAAGAGACACATGCACCTGCATGTTCATTGCAGCACTATTCACAATAGCCAAGACATGGAAACAACCCAAATGTCCATCGACAGAGGATTGGATTTGGAAGATGTGGTATATATACACAATGGAATACTACTCAGCCATAAAAAAGAATGACATCATGCCATTTGCCCCAACATGGATGGAACTAGAGAATCTGATACTGAGTGAAATGAGCCAGAAAGACAAAGACAAATACCATATGATATCACTTATACCTGGAATCTAATATCCAACACAAAAGAACATCTCAGAAAAGAAAATCTTGGACTTGGAGAAAAGACTTGTGGCTGCCTGATGGGAGGGGAAGGGAGTGGGAGGGATCGGGAGCTTGGGCTTATCAGACACAACTTAGAATAGATTTACAAGGAGATCCTGCTGAATAGCATTGAGAACTTTGTCTAGATATTCATGTTGCAACAGAACAAAGGGTGGGGAAAAAATGTAATTGTAATGTATACATGTAAGGATAACTTGATCCCCTTGCTGTACAGTGGGAAAATAAAAAAAAAAAAGAAAATTGAAATCATATCAAGCATCTTTTCTGACCACAATGCTTTATGACCGGATATCAACAACAAGAAAAAACTGAAAAATAACACAATCACATGGAGAATAAACAACATGCTACTAAACAACAAATGGATCACTGAAGAAATCAAAGTGGAAATTAAAAAAATACCTAGAAGAAAATGACAACAAAGATACGACACTCCAAAATCTATGGAATGCAGAAAATCCATTCTAAGAGGAAAGATCAGAGCAATACAAGCCTACCTCAGGAAACAAGAAAAAGCATAAATGAACAAGCCAACTACATCTAAAGCAACTCAAGAGAGAACAGACAAGACCTAAACTTAGTAGAAGGAAAGAAATCTTAAAGATCACAGCACAAATCAATGAAATAGAAACAAAACTATAGAAAAGATCAATGGAACAAAAAGCTGCTTCTTTGAAAAGATCAAAAAAAATTGATAAACCCCTAGCCAGATATATCAAGCAAAAAAAGATAAAGGACTCAAATCAATAAAATTAGAAATGGGAGTTCCCGTCATGGTGCAGTGGTTAACGAATCCAACTAGGAACCATGAGGTTGTGGGTTCAGTCCCTGCCCTTGCTCAGTGGGTTAATGATCCGGCATTGCCGTGAGCTGTGGTGTAGGTTGCAGACATGGCTCGGATCCCGCATTGCTGTGGCTCTGGCGTAGGCCGGTGGCTACATCTCCGATTCAACCCCTAGCCTGGGAACCTCTATATGCCGCGGGAGTGGCCCAAGAAATAGCAACAACAACAACAACAACAACAACAACAAAGAGACAAAAAGACAAAAAAATAAATAAATAAATAAATAAAATTAGAAATGAAAAAGGAGAAGTCACAATGGACATCATAGAAATACAAAGGATCACGAGAGATTTCTATATGCCACTATATGCCAATAAAATGGAAAACCTAGAAGAAATGGACAAAGTCTTAGAAATGTACAGTCTTCCAAGACTCAACCAAGATGAAATAGAAAAGAGGAATGGACCAATCACAAGTACTGAAATTGAAACGGTGATTAAAAAACTTCCAACAAACAAAAGTCCAGGACCAGATGGCTTCACAGGTGAATTCTATCAAACATTCAGAGAAGAGCTAACACCTTCTGAAACTACTTCAAAAAATCACAGAGGAAGGGATACTCCCAAAATCATTTTATGAGCCCATAATCACCCTGAAACCCAAACCAAAGATACCACACACAAAAAGAAAACTACAGGCCAATTTCCCTGATGAACATTGATGCAAAAGTCCTCAACAAAATACTAGCAAACCTCATCCAACAATACATCAAAAGAATTGTACATCATGACCAAGTGGGATTTATCCCAGGGATGCAAGTGTTCTTCAATATCCATACATCCATCAGTGTGATACAGAACATTAACAAACTGAAAAATCAAAACCATATGATTCTCTCCATAGATGTGGAAAAAGCCTTTGACAAAATCCAACACCCATTTCTAATAAAAAAAAAAAAAAAACATCAGAAAGTGGGCATAGTGAGAACCTACCTCAACATAAGAATGGCCATATATGACAAACCCTCAGCTAACATCACTGTCAATGGTGAAAAGATGAAAGAATTCCCACTGAGATCAGGAACAAGACAAGGATGTCCACTCTTGCCACTACTCTTCAACAAATTTTGGGAAGTCCTAGCCACGGCAATCAGAGAAGTAAAAGAGATCAAAGGAATCCAAGTTGGAAAGGAAGAAGTAAAACTATCGCTATTTGCAGATAACATGATATTATACCTAGAGAATACTAAAGACACTACCAGAAAATTATTAGAGCTCATCCACAAATTTGGCAACATCACAGGATACAAAATTAACACACAGAAATTGACAGCATTTCTATACACTAACAATGAAACAGTGGAAAAAGAAATTAGGGAAGCAATCCCGTTTAACATCGCATCCAAAAGAATAAAATGCCTAGGAGTAAACCTACCTAAGAGACAAAAGACCTGTACTGTGAATACTATAAGACACTGATGAAAGAAATCAAAGATGACACAAATAGATGGAAAGACATACCATGCTCATGGATTGGAAGAGTTAATATTATCAAAATGACTATACTACCCAAGGCAATCTACAGATTCAATGCAATCCCTAGCAAATTACAAAGGACATTCCTCACAGAACTCGAACAAAACATTTTAAAGTTTGTTTGGAAGCACAAAAGACCCAGAAGAGCCAAAGACACCCTGAAAAAGAAAAATGGAGCTAGAGTAATCAGGCTCCTGGATTTCAGACTATACTACAAAACAACAGTCATCAAAACTGTATGGTACTGGCACAAAGACAGAAATATACATCAGTGGAACAGGATAGAAAGCTCAGAATTCAACTCACACACCTACAGCCAACTAATCTATGACAAAGGAGGCACGAATATACAATGGAGAAAGGACAGCTTGTTCAATAAGTGGTGCTGGGAAAACTGGACAGCCACATGGAAAAGAATGAAATTAGAACACTCCCTAACACCATACACAAAAATAAACTCCAAATGGATTAAAGACCTAGATATAAGACCAGACACTATCAAATTCTTAGAGGAAAACATAGGCCAAACACTCTCTGACATAAACCACAGCAAAGTCTCCTCAGATCCACCTCTTGACAATAAAAACAAAAATAAACAAATGGGACCATATCAAACTGAAAAGTTTCTGCACAGCACAGGAAACCCTAAACAAAATGAAAAGACAACCCACAGAATGGAAGAAAATCTTTGCAAATGAATTGACTGACAAGGGATTAATCTCCAAAATTTAAAAACACCTTCTCAGCTCCATACCAAAAACAAACAAACAACCCCATCAAAAAATGGGCAGAAGATCTAAACAGACAGTTCTCCAAAGAAGACATACAGATGGCCAAAAAACACAGGAAAAGATGTTCAACATCACTCATTATGACAGAAATGCAAATCAAAACCACTCTGAGGTACCACCTTACACCAGCCAGAGTGGTCATCATCCAAAAGTCTACAAACAATAAGTGCTGGAGAGGGTGTGGAGAAAAAGGAACGCTAGTATGCTGTTTGTGGGATTGTACGTTGGTTCAGCCACTGTGGAAAATAGGATGGAGATGCCTCAGGAAACTAAACATAGAACTACCATTTGATCCAGCAATCCCACTCCTGGTCATCTATCCAGAGAACACCATGACTCAAAAAGACAGTTACTCCAATGTTCATTGCAGCACTATTTGCAGTAGCCAAGACATGGAAACAACCTAAATGTCCATCGACAGAGGAGTGTATCAAGAAGAAGTGGTACATATACACAATGGAATATTACTCAGCCATTAAAAGGAACAAAATATCAGCATTTTTAGCAACATGGATGGACCTAGAATTTATCATGCTAAGTGAAGTCAGCCATACAATGAGACATCAACATCAAATGCTTTCACTGACATGTGGAATCTGAAAAAAGGACAGACTGAACTTTGCAGAACAGATGCTGACTCACAGAATTGAAAAACTTATGATCTCCAGAGGAGACAGTTTGGGGGATGGGGAGATGTGCTTGGGCCATGGGATGGAAATCCTGTGAAATTAGATTGTTGTGATCATTATACAACTACAGATGTGGCAAAGTTATTTGAGTAATAATGAAAGAAAAGAGAAAAAATAGATTTCATGAGTAATGAGTGAGACCATCCTACAATGGGGAAACTCTCAGCAATAGAAATGAACAAATTACCACTCCATACAGCTATCTAGATGACCAGGCAAATGTATGACTGAACAAAAGATCCAGAAAAAGAATACATAAGGTCTGAGGGCATTAATATAGACTTCCAAAACAGGCAAAACTAAAATAACATATCTGGAAGAGAGTAAGGATAGTTTACTTTGAGATGGAGAGAAGAGGAATGACTAACAAGATACACAAAAGGAGATTCAGTAATAATGTTCTCCTGTTAAATCTGGGAAGTGATACACAGGTGATTGGATTATAATAATCTGGGGGCCATTATGCTAAGACAAATATGTCAGACAGAGGAAGATGAACACTGTATGATACCACTTAATGTGGAATCTAAAATACAACAAACAACTGAATAAAAAAATTCAGACTCACCGACACAGAGAACAAACTAGTGGTGACTGATAAGGGGGGGGTGAAGGGGGAAGGTGGGGGGATGAGAGATACAAATTTTGGGGTGTAAGATAGGCTATAGGATGTATTGTACAGCACAGGGAAATAACCAATATCTTGTGATAACTGTAAATGGAAAGGAACTTTTAAATATTGTGTTAAAATTTGTTAATTAAAAAATTCATATGGAATCATAAAAGACCCAGAATTGCCAAGGCAATCCTGAGGAACAAAGCTACAGGAATCAAGACAGTATGGTACTCATACCAAAACAGACATACAGTCTAATGGAACAGAATAGAGAACCCACATAAACCTAGACACCTATGGTCAATTAATCTTTGACAAAGGAGGCAAGAATATAAAATGGGAAAAAGACAGTCTTTTCTGGACAACTGCATGTAAATCAATGAAACTGGAACACGCCCACACATCATGCACAAAAATAAATTCTAAATGGCTTGAAGACTTAAACATAAGACAAGACACCATAAAACTCCTAGAAGAGAACATGGGCAAAACATTCTCTGACATCAACCATGCAGATGTTGTCTTAGGTCAGTCTCCCAAAGCAATCAAAATAAGAACAAAAATAAACCAATGGGATCTGCTCAAACTTACAAGCTTTTGCACAGCAAAGGAAACCATTAAAAACACCAAAAAAAACACTAACCTACAGAATGGGAGAAGATAGTTTCAAATGATGCAACCAACAAGGGTTTAATCTCCAAAATATATAAGCAATCCTTACAACTCAACAGAAAAAAAAATTGAAAAGTGGGCAGAGGTCCTGAATAGACATTACTCCAAAGAAGACATTCCTATGGCCAACAGGCACAGGGAAAATGTTCAGCAAGACTAATTATTAGAGAAAGGCAAATAAAATTTACAATGAGGTACTGCCTCACATGTCAGAATGGCTTTCATTAATAAATCTACAAATAACAAAACCTGGAGAGGGTGCAGAGAAAAAGGAACCCTCCTACACTGTTGGTGGGAATGTAAATTGGTACAACCACAAAGGAAAACAGCATGGACGTACCTCAGAAACTAAATATAGAACTACAATATGACCCAGAAATCCCACTCCTGGGCATATAGCCAATAAAACTTTCATTCAGAAAGATACAGGCACTCTTATGTTCATTGTGGCATTATTCACAATAGCCAAGTCATGGAAACAACCTAAATGTCCATCAAAAGATAAGTGGATTAAGAAGATTTGTTACATATACACAATGGAATACTGCTCAGCCATAAAAAAATGTCATTTGCAGCAACATGGATGGAACTAGACCATACTAAGTGAAATAAGTCAGAAGAGTGAAAGACAAATACCATATGATATCACTTTTATGTGGAATCTAATATATGGCACAAGTGAACCTTTCTACAGAAAAGAAACAAACTCATGGACATAGAGAACAGACTTGTGGTTGCCAAGGGGGGCAGGGAGGGAAGGATGGACTGGGAGTCTGGGGTTAGTACATGCAAACTATTCCATTTGGAATGGATAAGCAATGAGGTCCTGCTGTATAGCACAGGGAGATATATCCAATCACTTGTGATGAATCACGTGATGGAAGATACTATGAGAAAAATAATGTACATATATGTATAACTGGATCATTTGGTTGTACAGCATAATGTGACAGAACATTGTAAATCAACTATAATAGAATTTTTAAAAAATGATATCCAGGAGTTCCCATTGTGGTGTAGCAGAAAACAATCTGAATAGTAACCATAAGGTTACAGGTTCAGTCCCTGGCCTTGCTCAGTGGGTGAAGTATCTGGCATTGCCATGAGCTGTGGTGTAGGTCCCAGATGCAGCTTGGATCTGGCATGACTGTGGCTCTAGTGTTGGCCAGCAGCTGCAACTCCGATTAGACCCCAAGCCTGGGAACCTCCATATGCCATGGGTGTGGCCCTAAAAATAAAAAACAGACAAATAAATAAATAAATAAAGTCCAAAAAAAGAAAAATTAAAAAATTAAAACCCATCTTATTGAAATTAATTATTAATTAAAGATTGACACTTACACTATTTAAGCTGAGTGATGGAATAGGCATAAATTTTATAAACATTATTAATAGACCATACATGTTTCACACACTCTTTTATATGTAACATATATTTAAATAAAAGCAAATGAATCATGCCAGAAATTATTTTACTTTCATAAATAAATTATTAGGCACCCTGGGCCCAAGGCAGAATCAAATATTATTCATATCTAGGTTCTCTGAGATCATTAAATAAGAATCTTTCCTCTTTGACATGACATTTAAAACAATGACTGTGACCTCTGAACTAGCCTCTTATTTTTTACTTATTTCTTGGGACATCAAGTAATCCCCCACGGGGACAGGACTAATTAGGAAGTGTGGATGCCATGAACAGAGTGTGGACCTGTTCATGGTTAAGGCTGGGAGGATGGATCACAGTGGCTCCTCACCCAGGGGAGAAACCAGGTTGTGGCCATGGACACCAGCATGGTCTGCCTGAATAGAATTATCACAGATGTTGCTGGGACACAGGGAGACAATGTCCAGAGGGGACAGTGGGCACATTGGACAATTGTCCCATCTGGTCTCTAACTAGCAGGTCTGAGAATGGGTCCCAAAAGAAACTGCCTGTGAAAAGACAGCAGCTCCTCCTGGCTCCTGAGCCTGGGGCATCACCAGTGACCTGAGTCTTCCATCTCTGTGGTTGCCACACATAAAGAAGGGCTCTGTGACTCTAGCCATGTCTTCCTAGGGAGACAATGGGACAGCAAACACAAGTTCCTTCAGGCAAGTGTCACAGACTGAGGCTGGACAGCACCTCCAGGTGAGGATAGAGGCACAGGGAAGGGGACAAGGAGTCCATGTGTGTGTGGGTCCACTCAAATAGCATGCATGTGCACACACACAGGCACACACACACACACACAGCCCATAGAGCCTCTTCCTCTTCATTTTTGCCTTCTTTTCTACATCCCTCTCTGCCATACATATTTTGGATCTTCTGATCGCCATGCAGGGCAGCTAGTGTGGGATTCATCACATCCCTGAAGGCGTAGACTGAAGGCTTTGTGGAAAATGGGTCTCAGACCACCCTTCCAAGAGCCCTATCAATGAACAGGACATAGCACCTGTGCAATCACAGAGCATAGTTCACTCTCAATCCACTGGAAAAAGCATGCCTCCCAGAATCACTCTCAGCCACCACACCATGTAAACACCACTAATTTAGGCCTCTACTTCTATTTAACATGCATCAAACTCATTCACATCCTTTCTTTTCCTTAAAATTTGATCCAGCAAATAATTCTCTAAGATAGAGTTACTTATTACTTGTCGCAAGACATGCTTCCTTGAAAACTCCATCTTGTCCTTCTTTACTTTATCCCATCTTCTTGTTTTACTTTATCCCATCTTCCTTCTTGAAAAACAGTCACAGTGCTGGTAAATGACTTAAGTTTAAGAGCAAAGACCTAAAGGCATAAGTGACTTAAGCTTAAGAACTGTTATGTGCCTAGAGGTCAGAGTAAGAGCTTAACCCTTTACCACCTAAGTGGCTTTTTAAATAGTAAAAGAACTTATATAATAGTAAACAAACCCTGTATCATCCACCCATAGCCACTCCTCACTTGATCTCATTTAAGAGCACAATAAAAGCAGTGTGGTTTCTTGAGGCAGGGCGCTCTTGGTCCCTGAGACCTTGAGTCCCCGGGCTCCCACCTTTACTTAAGATAAATGTCTCTGTGTCTTATTTTATGCTAACTATTTTTCCTTAAGTTCCACAGCACCTGTTCTTCAGCCCCATCCTGCTGAGCTGGCCCAGGCAAGTGGCGCCCAACGTGGGGCAGGCTCACAAACAGGCAGGCACGAGGAATGAAGGCCTGTGACTACAGTGGAAATTTTATTCACTAAAGTGCTGTGGAGCCCTGAGAAGAAGGGAGGAAATTTGTGTGGCCACGCTAGAGAAATCCTGCAGATAAGTTCCCTCTCTCAGGTATTTACGGGGTAAAATGGGAAACTATAATCCTTACATTTGTTTGTTTGGACAACTCCTTAAAAAGGGGGGTGCAAAAACAAGTGAAAGTAAGCTTTTGAAACTTTTTCAGACTATTGAGAAACATTGTGATTGGCTTTTTACATCGGAAACATTATATTTAAAGATATGGGAAATGATAGGAATGGAACTTAGGATATTGCATGATGAGGGCATTCAAATTCCTGTGTCCATTTGGAGTACTTGGAACTTAATTAAATCAGTTTTAGAACTTCCAGAGACCACAGAGGACTTAGAGGAGGAAGAAGGGGAGTTTACACCTTTGTTGGAAGAATCTAAATATGCAGTCCCTGAACAAAATTATCATAGAGAACATTTGGCTCCTGAGCCTTCAGCTCCAAGTGTTGATTCTGATATTCCTCAATCTCCTCCTATTAGGAGTAAGGTGATGAGGACTCGTCAATCCTCTACTTCCAGGGTTGTAAAGAAAATGAGTGTTATCCCTGAACACCACCTATCATCCATTCAACAGGGAATTTTACAGGCTCAAAGGGAAGGTGATTTGGATGCCATACACTTAGCCTTTCCAGTAACTGTCAGGGAGACAGTGGCTCCAGGCATTTATCCCGCCAACCCTGATGGAGTTTACAAGTTCATTCATGAGCCCTTTCCTTTTAAAATACTTAAAGAATTAAAGCAGGTCATTCAAAACTATGGTGTTAATTCTCCCTTTACAAAAGGAATCATCGTTAAGGGAGTAGCTGAAGGAAATCGTATGATTCCTGCTGATTGGCATAGCTTAACCCATGCTGTGCTATCACCTAGTGAATATTTACAATTTAAGTCTTGGTGGCAAGATCATGCCCAAATTACTGCTAATTGTAATCAGGTTCCAAATCTTCCAATTACAATGGAACAATTGTTAGGGATTGGTCCTTGGAGTAATCTTCAAGATCAATTAAGAATGAATGATTTGGCTATTGAACAGATTAGACAATGTTGCTTAACGGCATGGGATAAAATTGAATCTACGGTCAAATAAATATTTCTTTTCAAAAGATTCTACAAGGCCCTAAGGAACCTTATACGAATTTCTAGCTCATTTACAAGAGGCCTTAAAAAGACAAGTTACTAACTCTGAGGTGTCTGATACTATTTTTCAATTGTTAGCATATGAAAATGCAAACACTGATTGCAAAAAGGCCATAGGATTTTTAAAAGGAAAAGCTAACATAGCCGAACATATTAAAATCTGTCAGGGAGTGGGGACAGAGTCCTTTAACGCCTCAATGCTAGCCCAAGCAATGGCTAATTTAAAAGTTAAAGACAAATTTTCAGGAAAATGTTTTAATTGTGGTAAAACAGGACATATTAAAAAACAATGTCATGCTCTTCCTCGAGCCCGACCTTTCTTTCACAGAGCTTCAGCACCTTCTAGTAACAATAATAAACAGCCCAGACTATGTCCAAGATGTAATAAAGGAAATCACTGGGCTAACCAGTGCCAGTCCATCTTTCATAAAGATGGAACCCCCTTGTTGGGAAACTACCCTCGGGGCAAGCTTCCAGCCGCATCAACCAAGGAAGCATTCCCCATTCAGAACAAGAGCCAGACTCCCTGGAACTACGCTCTGCACCAGAGTTCAACATCACAGTAGATCTCCCTAGTTTACAGAATTTAATTCTCCTTCATAGTGAAACTCCTACTTCTATTACAACCAAACTGGAAAATCCATTACCATCAGATACAATAGGATTGATAATAGGAAGGGCAGAGCTAACAGAACAAGGAGTTCAAGTTCATACCAGTATATTGGATAATATCGGGGATGATAAAGTACAAGTGATGGTTTCCACTGTGATTCCTTGGAAAATTAAAAAAGGGGATCGGATTGCTCAAATCTTAATTTTACCTAGAGTCCTGCGCTCTTGGTCCCTGAGACCTTGAGTCCCCCGGCTCCCACCTTTACTTAAGATAAATGTCTCTGTATCTTGTTTTATGCTAACTATTTTTCCTTAAGTTCCACAGCACCCATTCTTCAGCCCCATCCTGCTGAGCTTCCCACGTTGGGCGCCACTTGCCTGGGCCAGCTCAGCAGGATGGGGCTGAAGAACGGGTGCTGTGGAACTTAAGGAAAAATAGTTAGCATAAAACAAGACACAGAGACATTTATCTTAAGTAAAGGTGGGAGCCCGGGGACTCAAGGTCTCAGGGACCAAGAGCGCCCTGCCTCAAGAAACCACACTGCTTTTATTGTGCTCTTAAATGAGATCAAGTGAGGAGTGGCTATGGGTGGATGATACAGGGTTTGTTTACTATTATATAAGTTCTTTTACTATTTAAAAAGCCACTTAGGTGGTAAAGGGTTAAGCTCTTACTCTGACCTCTAGGCACATAACAGTTCTTAAGCTTAAGTCACTTATGCCTTTAGGTCTTTGCTCTTAAACTTAAGTCATTTACCAGCACTGTGACTGTTTTTCAAGAAGGAAGATGGGATAAAGTAAAACAAGAAGATGGGATAAAGTAAAGAAGGACAAGATGGAGTTTTCAAGGAAGCATGTCTTGCGACAATTACTATGATATACTTAATAAGTTGGAGGCTCTTATGATTAAGTTATTCAATGCAGTAAATGTGACTTTGGTCTCCAGATGCCAAAATAAATCCTTTTCAATGGATAGTTACAGGTAGGGTCCAAACTTTTCCAGTGCGGTGCTGCTGGGCTGATGATAATGGTGATGATGGTGATGATGATAATGCAGTGACCAGGACCACAAAAGAAACACAACAGCTTCGTTTTTAAAACATGTTTAATAATGATAATAATAATTCAATATTTTAATTATTTACTTTTTTAATATTATTTTAAAAATTAAATAATCAATAATAATAACAGATCATATTTAATGAGCACTTAGTATTTGTCAGTCTTGATCTAAACATTGTCATCATTATCAGATTTACTCCTCATAACCACTCTATACAGTGAACACCAGCAGTATTCTATTGGAGCCAATGAAGAAACTAAACCTGAAAAGGTTTGTGACTTTGTCAAGATTCATCAAGTGTAAAGAGGATGAAAACTTGAAGACTTCAGAGGTATCATATATTTTTCCTCATGACCCTAATAAAACACGGCTACTACTGACTGATCACATTGTCCCCCAACACCATCACACAGGTCACTTGAATTCCACATCTTAACTGCACATCATGATTCATGAAGAAACTGACACAAGTTCTAGCCTTTGGTCTCTTCAACAATCCTTTCAGGTAGGGGTATTATCTATATCTTATAAAAGAGAAAAGCAAAGCTCAAAGGGACTAAAAATTCCAATTGAAAAGGCACATGAGGACCAAAGCAGTAAAGCATGTCACCCAGAGCTTTGTCACCACATCCTGTGTCCCATGTTCACATTTCTTCACCTGTGACTAACAATGACAGTAACATCACTGCCCTTGCTAGCAGCCTACCCTCTACATACATTATTTCAGGAATGATGGCAATGAGTCTATGAGGTAGATACACACGGTACAAAACCAGAATCAGAGATTCAGTGGGAAGTAATTAACCAAAGACAGACTGAGCATAAGGAACACAACTGATACCCACCCCATCTCCAGAGGCCAAAGCCCAGGTATTCAAACAAAACATGAGGAAGAGGAAGTTGATGATTTAAATGAAAATGGTGTGCTCTTTATAAAAAAAGTGCTTTTTAGTTTTCAGTGTTCTGCTGGCCACACTAATACACAGGAATGATCTTCAAAGGAAAGGGGGCCAGAGCCTTGCCAGCATAGCTAGAGACCCCTAAGTCCCATCTGGCCCCTCTCTGAAGAAACTATTCTTTCCTCGATCTCTCTTGGTATGTGTGCACACACAGCTCCTGATTTTGCCCAATAAATCCTAGTATATACATGAACCACAGGTGAGCATAGCAATAAGACAAGATATTTAAATGAGTGTTCTATAAGTTTTTTAAAGGGAATTGAACTTGGAAACATTTTTCCAGATGAAACCCAGTCCAGTCTCATTCAGAACATCCATGGTGAAAACTTTCCATATTACAGGAATTATGACCTCAAATTACATTCTACCCTGATGCCTCATCAGAGATCACAATCCTCCTATTTGAACATTTTGCAAATCAGCAGTTATACATACTAGTGAATATCAGTGACCTTTTCAAGGGATAGAGGAAGATAGATCAAAGGCCTTGGACTCTGTATATTTGACAGCCTATATTTATTTAAGGAAGATTCTGCTCTGATTTCTCTAATTTAGAAGGAATTTAGAAACTGAACCAGCATCTCTGACTTCCTGCTCCTGGGCTTCTCTCCACACCCAGACCAGCAGCCTCTCCTGCTTGGGCTCTTCCTGGCCATGTACCTGGTCATTGTGCTGGGGAACATGTGCATCATCCTGGCCATTGGCTCTGACCCTCACCTCCACACCCCCATGTACTTCTTCCTGGCCAACCTGTCCTTCATTGACACCTGCTTCTCCTGCACCATTGTCCCCAAGGTGCTGGTCAACATCCATACACAGCACCACACCATCTCCTACACTGGGTGCCTCATGCAGATGTACTTCTTCATGGCATTGACCCTGCTGGATGACTTCCTGCTGGCTGTGATGGCATATGACAGCTACAAGGCCACTTTCCTCCCTCTTCGCTATACCATGATCATGTGTCCCCAGCACTGCCTGCTGCTGGTCACCACACCCTGGCTCTGTGCCCATCTCCTGGCCTTCTCACCTACTCTCCTCATGTTCTCCTTCTGTGCCCCTCATTCCATCCCACACTTCTTCTGTGATCTTCTCCCACTCCTCAAACTTGCCTGCTTAGACATCCATATCATTCAGGTCATGATGTCTGCAGAGGCAGCACTCTCATGTGTGGTCCCTCTCACTTTTATCTTGGTCTCTTATGCCCATATTATCCACACAATCCTCTGGGTCCCCTCTATGGGGGGAAAGCACAAAGTCTTCTCTACCTGTAGCGCTCAACTGACAGTCATCACTCTCTTCTACGGCACCCTCTTTCTGGTCTATGTCCAGCCCTCCTCCTCCTACTCTTCAGACACTGGAATGGTGGCCTCTGTGATATATACAGTGGTCACCCCCATGCTGAACCCCTTTATCTACAGCCTCAGGAACAGGGACATGAAGGAAGCCTTGTGGAGACTTGTTGGGTATGGAAGATGTCCCACCCCATAAAAAGTCCTTCCCTGAAGTAGAGGCCCAAACTTTCCAAGCGCCTTCTTCCCTCCATGTGTCCACTATAAATGTGAAAACCTCATTCAATACAGAATGGATGCCTTGCCTTCCAAGCAAGTGTAACCAAATGAACACCTAGACTTTTGAGGACTGAAACAGGGCCAACTGACCAAGGTCAGAACTGCAGTCTGTAGAGAGGGAGTGACCAGCAGTCCCTAAAGGGTGACTTGATGTGTGGGTATGTATCCAGGCAGATACATATGTACCTCTGTAAATTTTTTTTCCTTTTGCTTCTTTTTTTTTTGTCTTTTCTCCTCTTAGGGCTGCACTTGTGGCATATGAAGGTTCCCAGGCTAGGGGTCCAATTGGAGCTGTAGCTTCTGGCCTATACCAGAGCCACAACAATGCTAGATCTGAGCCAGGACTGCAACCTACACCACAGGTCATGGCAATGCCAGATCCTTAATCCACTTAGCGAGGCCAGAGATCAAACCCACAACCTTGCGGTTCCTAGTCGGGTTCATTTCCACTGTGCCACTATGGGAACTCCCTATAAATACATTTTGTTTATTCTTCTTAATCATTTCCTCATGTTGTTTGACTCTTTTAAAGACTTGTGTAGGTCCTCTTTATATTAAAGATTTAAACTTTGCACTCTCCTACTCCTAGTGCAAACTGTACCCAGTCACATTTCATCCTTCAGTTTTCTTTTTCATTTGTTGACCTAAATGGGATTTCAGTTTACAAAATTAAACCAATAAAAAAAATTCCTCTTTGTGACTCTTCTGCCACTGTTATCCCTGGAAATCCTTCTCTGTGTTGAATTCATGTGAGTAATAAATGGTTTGTTTTTTCCTTTCAGTGAGATGTTTTTGTTTAAGAAGAGTCTTACTGAGATGTAATTCATATACCATAAAATTCATTTTAAAGTCTATAATTCAGTGGCTTTTAGTATGTGGTGTGTTATTTATTTATTTTTTTGGCTAAACCCACAGCATGCGGAAGTTCCAAGGCCAGGCATCAATCTTGTGGCACAGTAGTGACCTGAGCCACAGAAGTGACAACACTGGATCCAGTGCCACCAGGAAAATCCAGTGAGTTGTTTGTGTTTTTTTGTTTTGGGGGGGGTGGTTTTGTTTTATTTTTTTTGTTTGGTTGGTTGGGGTTTTTTTACTGAAACAATTCATGACTTTTAGAATGATATTAAATATTTAAGTGGCTCTCCTCCTTAACACATCTCATTCTCTTTCAGAATTTCCTGGAACTTCCCTCCTGGTGCAGTGGGCTAAGGATCTGGCTTTGCCACAGCTGTGGTATAGGTTACAATTATGGCACAGGTTCAATCCTTGGCCCAGGAAATTCCACAGGCTATGGGTGTGGCCAAAAAAAAGAATTTTCTCTCCATTTCAGGTCCCAAAATTATTCAAAACCAGGATGCTGACTATAAGTGAGCTCTCATTCACTCATATATAGCATATATATTTTCCCTCTGAGACTTTCTACTACTTCCTCCTCTGTGTTACTTTACCACAAGCCCACCCAATTTAAGTGCCATGTCATCTTCAGAAAGTACCTTCCCACACCAGCCCACTCTCATCATCAGACAGGATCTCTTTTTCTTGTGAGCTCCACTATCCCTTTAGCTAGTCTTCCTATTCCTGCCCCTCTAAGATCAAATAACAATAACTCTTGCCAGTCCATCTAACATTGTACTAGAGGTTCCAATCAGCACGTCTAAGTTAGAAAAGGAAATAGAAGGCATCTGGATTGTAAAGAAGGAAAATTATCTCTACTTGTAAATGGCAGATGCTGTATATTTTTAAATTCTTAAGAAATCAACCCCCAAAGGAGTTCCCCTTGTAGCTCATGGTTAACGAGTCCAACTAGGAAACATGAAGATTCAGGTTTGATCCCTGTCCTTCTCAGTGGGTTAAGGTTCTGGTGTTGCCATGAGCTGTGGTGTAGGTCACAGACACAGCTCAGATTCTGCATGGCTGTGGCTGTGAGGTAGGCCAGTGGCTACAGCTCTGATTAGACTCCAAGCCTGGGAACCTCCATATGCCATGGGGGCAGTGCTAGAAAAGGCAAAAAAAAAAGACCCCAAAAAATCAGGATGCTGACTATAATAGAGATCTCATTCACTCATGTAGAGCATATACATTTTCCCTCAGGGCTTTTCTACTATTATTTCCTCCTCTGTGTTACTTTACCACAAGCCCACCCAGTTTAAGTGCCATGTTATCTTCAGAAAGTACCCTCCCACACAAGCCCATTCTAATCATCAGTCAGGATCACTTTTTATTGTGAGTTCCACTATTCCTTTAGCTAGTCTTCCTATTCCTGCCCTTCTAAGATCAAGAATAACAATAACTCTTACCACTTCCTTTTAATATTGCACTAGAGGTTCCAACCAGCATGTCTAAGTAAGAAAAGGAAGTAGAAGGCATCTAGATTGTAAAGAAGGAAAATTATCTCTACTTGCAAATGGCAGATGCTATATATTTTTAAATTCTTAAGAAATCAATCCCCACAAAAACCTAGTAGAAATAGTAAACGGTCTGAATTCAATACAATCCCCTTTAAAAATCTCAGCTATATGTGTTGCAGAAAATGTCAACCTGATCCTAAATTCACATAGAAATGCAATAGAACCAGAATGACCAATACACTCTTGAAAAAGACTAAAGTTGGTACACTCACACTTCCCGATTTCAAAACTTACTCCAAAATAAGTAACTAAGTACTAATTCATGCTTAGTACTTCACATGAAAAGATGTCCAACATCACTAATCATCAGAGAAATGCAAATCAAACTGCAATGAGACATCACCTCATACCTGTCAGAATGGCAGTAATCAAAATGAACATAAAGATCAAATGTTGGCAAGGATGTGGAGAAAAGGGAACCCTGCTACACTGTTAGTGGGACTATAAATTGGTACAGCCATTAAGGAAAACAGCATAGTAGTTTCTCCAAAAACTAAAATAGAGCTACCATATGACCCAACAATTCCACTCTTGTGTATATAACCCCCCCAAAATAAACCAAAAAAAACCCAAAACACTAATTCAAAAAGATACATGCACCCCAATATTCATAGCAGCATTATTTACAATTGCCAAGATATGGAAGCACCTTAGTCTCCATCAACATATGAATGGATATACATATAGACACACACACACACACACACACATACATATACACACAATGGACAACTACTCAGCCATAAAGAAAATGAAATTGTGCCATTTTCAGCACCATGGATGGTATTAGAGGGCATTATGCTAAGTGAAAAAGGTCATAAAAAGACAACTAATATAGGACATCACATATATGGAATCTGAAATGTACAACAAACAAGGGAACATAACATAGAAGTAGCAGATTCACAGATATAGAGAACAAATCAGTGGTCACCAGGGAGGAGAGGGAAGGGGGATGGGCAAGAAAAGTTCAGAAGAATAAGAGGGACACACTATTAGTATAAAATAAGGCACATGGATACATTGTACAACATGAGGAATATAGCCAATATTTTATAATAACTATAAAGGAGGTATAACATTTAAAAATTACAAATCACTATCTTGTACACCTGTAAGTTATATAATCATCATACGGAAACTACAATTAAAAAGGACAATGCCATACTAGCACAATGCTAGACAAAGGAATACAAGTGAATCCACAAATAAACCTTCACATTTATGGGCAATTTATTTTCAAGAAGGCTTCCAGGGAAATTCAAGGGGGAAAGAATAGTGTTTTCAGCAAACCAAACCCTGCTGAGACAACTGAATAGCAAGAAGCAAAAGAATGAAGCTGGACATTTACCTCACACTTCATGCAAAAGTTAACTCAAAAGGATGATAAGGCTCAGTGTAAGAGCTTAAACTACAAACCACATAGAGAAAGGCATGGGAGTGAGATGCTTTGTGACCTTAGATTAGTCAGTGGTTTCTTAGGTATGACACCAAACTGCTTGTCCACACAAGTGGTAAAAGAAAAAATGGACCAACAGGAATTCATCAAAATCATAAAGTTTTGTACTTCAAAAGATACCATCAGGAGAGTGAATAGACAACCCACAGAAAGGTAGAAAAATATATGCAAATCATATAGTTGATAAGACATTTGTATAAGACTATATGAAGGATTCTTACACTTCAACAAAAAGAATAATAACCCAATTTTAAAATGTGCAAAAGATTTAAAGAGAGATTTTTTTCCCAAATTAAAAAAATACAAATGGCCAACTATCACATGAGCAATACACAACATCGTTAATCATCAAGGAATACAAATCAAAATCACAATGAGATACAACTTCACTTCCACTAGGATGGTTAAATTGTAAAAAAAAAAAAAAAAAATTACCAGACAATATCAAAATGGTAGCAAGGAATAAGAGGAGAGTGAACCCTTCTATATTTATAGTAAGAACTTAAAACAATGCAGCCAATTAGGAAAACATGGGCAGTTTCTCAAAATATTCAAACATAGAGTTACCACACCACCCAGGAATTCCATTCCTACGTGTATAACTAAGAAAACCTACATCCATAAAAAGCCAGTACATGAACATTCATAGAAGCACTATTCATAAAAACCAAAGAGTGGAAACCTCCTGAAAAAATACACAATTGCTGAAAATTTTCTGTTAACTCTAGTATCAGTTCAGTCCCACAATAAACAAATGCCAAAACATAATTAGGGGAAAAATACATTAGGGAAGATGCTTATGAAAGGTCAAGAGTATAGGAAAGACACCTACACACAAGCCTCTCCATTCACATAAAGCATAATTCAGTTGCCATGGGGGCAGGGGGCAGAAAACCAGACTGTCTGTTCACAAACTGGCCCTGAGAAAAAGAGCCAGCCACCATCCCCCTGCCCCAGAATGGTAAGAGGCAGTCTTCATAAGCAAGGCAACTTACCTACAAGGCTTGTCTTGGTAGCCAAAATCAGCTCTCCACCCCCGCTGGCCAGGATCTTGAAAGCTTTTACAGAGGCTTTCAGTGGGTTCAGAGTCGCATGTTGTCCAGAGAGTTTCAGCAACACACTGTTCCTTCAAGCCTGCCTCCTCGAAAGTGGCTCCCAGCCTGGGCACCACAGGCAGAGTCTACATTTCAAGGACACAGGTGGGATAAATGTACCTCCAATCAGCCAAGCCCAACTTGCAGGTCAATCAGTAGTCACCTCTTCTTTGTCTTCTCTGTGTCCTCTCTGGATATAAATGAACAGGACCCTAGGGGGTCTTCCTAGAAAAGGCCCCCCTCCCCTGCTCCACCCCATGTCCTTGGCCTTCTGCTGGTTTGTAGACAAACATTAGCCTCCTAGGCCTTTCCCGAGTTCCAAAGAATACATTTAATCAGAGAAGTGAGAAAAATACAGAAAGAAAGGGAAACAATCAAGCCAGAAAAAAAAAGAATAATTTAGCCATGAAACAAAGTCAAGGATTTTTGGTTCCTCCTCATGGGCTACAGGTAATATTCTGAGTCAAATCATTTGAGCTGCTTGGCAGACACTTAAACCCCTACCAGGTGGGAAAAGTTAACTGCTTGCTCAAGACAAGCATGTGGACTGGGTGGAACCCAAGGCTGATGATGTTGACTCCTGACTACCTTACCACCAACCAATCAGAGGAATGTCCCCCAGGTGGTCCTGCGCCTGCAACACTCTCTCTCTCTCTGTCTTTAAAAACTTTTCACTAAAAGCCATTGGGTTTTGTTTTGTTTTTGTTTTTAGGGCCACACCTGTGGCACATGGAAGTTCCCAGGCTAGGGGTCAAATGGCAGCTGTAGCCTCTGGCCTATGTCACAGCCACTGAAATGCAGGATCCAAGTGTGTCTGTGACCAACACCACAGCTCACTGCAAAACTGGATTCTTAATCCATGGAGCAAAGCCAGGGAGCAAACCTGCATCCTCATGGTTACTGGTCAGATTTATTTCCACTGAGGAATGACAGGAACTTCCCATCCACTTGGTTTTTTGATCATTAGCCACCATGGCACCCCACAACAAATGCTGCCCTTTCCTTCACCACAACCCAGAGTCAGGAGAGGTTTTATTGTCCACAGGTGAACAGACCGAAATTTGACTTGGTGACACCAACACTCTGCTGACCAGCTCCTATGATCTCACATGTCCCCCTCTTCTGCAATGTGCCCTGAATGGTCAGCAAGGGGTGTCACTGGCTTGGATGTGGCTCCTTTGGTGGCTATTTGGCTGCATTTGGAGGCAGGTATCACAGCAACAGCGTAACTCATGCAAGAAAAACCACAGATTAGGATAATGATTTCCAAAGCAAGTAACAAATTTTTCCACCACAAGCCCATGATCTGAATCACTTATGAAGTCTCCTAGGCTGGGGACTCAGAATAGCCACTTCTGCCCTCATGTGATTTAATAAAATGAAACATTCATACACTCATTAGGTATGAACACGCTGTGTTTGGATAATGGCACAGGCGCCTCTTTTCAAGGCAGCGGTAATATTGTACAGGCCATCATTTTTATTGGGGGTGGTACAGGCCAGGAATATGCCACAACAGTGACAAAGCCAGGTGCTGAGGAAGCACCAAGAAATTTCCCCAGTCAGCAGTTTGGTGGGTTGTCTGTAAACTGGGGTTGGCATAAAAAGAATATTCGTGCCTAGTGTTATCGATTATGTGTGCCCCACGCCAGGATTCTGGATCAGTACATGTAATATCAAAGGGACCAATAGTAGTCTTAAAGAGAAAAGACAAAAACCATATATCACTTATATGTGGAACTTAAATATGACATAAATGAACTCATCTACAAACCAGAAACAGACTGACAGACATAGAAAAACAGACATTTGGTTGCCATTTGGGAAGTGTGTGGAGAGATGGATTGGGAGTTTGGGATTAGCAGATGCAAACAATTATACATAAAATAAAGAACAAGGTCCTACTGTATAGCACAGGGAACTAGGTTCAATATCCTGTGATAAACTAAAGGAAAAGAATATGAAAATGAATGTGTATATATGCATAACTGAATCACTTTGCTGTACAGTAGAAATGAACACAATGTCAGAGTTCCCATTGTAGCTCAGCAGGTTATGAACCTGATTAGTATCCATAAGGATTCAGGTTTGATCCCAGGCCTTGCTCAGTGGGTTAAGGATCCAGCATTGCTGTGACTGTGGTGCAGGCTGGCAGCTATAGCTCAGTTAAGAGCCCTGGCCTGGGAACTTCCATATGCCACATATGCCACCAGTGTGGTCCTAAAAAGACAGAAAAAGAAAAAAAAAAAGAAAGAGGTTAGCTGTTCCAGGCAAAAGGAAAATGTGAAGAGAATTTGTGTTGTGTAAAAGGTCATAAAGCATAAGAAAAACATAGAGTCCCAAGAATGGATTGGAGTCTGGGGTAGGGACAGGGAGAATGGATGGGGAAGAGAAGCCCAGGGGAAAACTCTAAACAAGCAGCATGACTGTCATCCCCACACAGAGCCTGGGGACCCACCCAGCCACACCTTCCCAACCTCCACAGGCTCCAAAGCGTGTGTCATCCTGGACTTTCCCCTGCCACCAGCTCTCATGGAATCCCCAAAGGCTGTAGAGAGAGAGTCTCTTTTAGGGCTGTACCCATGCCATATGGAGGTTCCAAGGATATGGGTATAATCAGAGTTACAGCTGTAATATTACCACTCCTTGAGGAGTCAGGAGCTAAATATAAACCATCCCATCAGGGTCCAAGGTGACAATAAGTCCCACAGTTCCTACATCTGGGGTGGGGCATATCCCTGCAAACACCCCTGCCATCATCACCCCACAGCTGGACTGAAGCTGCTCTGTAGGAAGAACACCTCACCCACCTCCACCTACTTGGTATGTCCTACCAACCCCCTAGACCTGCACCATCACAGTGACAGCAGCCTGAGACATATCAAACGCTTGTGTGCTGAGGGGGAATGAGCTAAGAACAGGGGATCCTTAGGAAATGGGGAGGCCACATCATGACAAATAACAGGAGTCCAGCCTTACCACACTGAAAATGTTCATGAGTATAGTGGGGCCTGAGAAGAGAGGAGGAGTCAAAATAAAGCCATCAGCAGAGAGACAGGAACTAGAAGGATGAGGCTGAGAACCGTCCAGCTTGCTAGAATCTTAAGATGTCAGAGGTGGGGGAGTTCCCGTTGTGGCTTGGCAGCTTAAGAACCCACCATAGGGTTCATGAGGATGTGTGTTTGATCCCTGGCCTCACTCACTGGTTAAGGATCTGGCATTGCCATGAGCTGAAGCATAGGTCACAGATGCAGCTCAGACTGGTGTTGCTGTGGCTGTGGTGCAGGACAGCAGCTACAGCTCTGATTCAACCCCTAGCATGGGAATTTCCATATGCTGCAAGTGCAATTTTTAAAAAAAAGAGGAAATAAATATGTCAGAACATGGAATGATGTCCAATATCACCTAGGCTCTCAATACCCCAAGTGTGATACCCGAACCAGCAGCATCAGTGTCTCCTGGGAGTTTGTTAGAAATGCAGAACCTCAGGCCCCTCACTATCCTTCTGATGGAGAATCTTCATTTAACAAGCTCCCTAGGTGCATTAAAGATTGAGAAGCTCTGATCCTCAGGGGTCCCAAATCAAGCTACATATCAGAATCACCTGGAATATTTTCTTACAAGTACAGTTTTCTGTGCCCTTCTCTAGATGAATTGAATCAGAGTTTTTACCACTGCGTAGAGCCATACAGTTTTTAAAAAAACTCCACTGGTAATTCCAATGACATAGGTCCAAAGAGTAGACTGGGAACCCCCAATCTGACCCAATATGCTTCATAAAGATGAGACAACAGAGGCAAGACAGTGGCAACTCTAACTTCATAATCTTTTAAGAGAGCTAATTAGAGTCTCTGCCTAGAGACAAAGAATATTGGATTTGGCACTAGATCTGAGTTCAAGCCCCAACTCCATACCCTCAGAGCTATGTATCTTATCTCCTATCTTCTTTGGAATTCCATCTTCTTTCCTTCAAGGAATGAAATGAATGTCCCT
The DNA here is from genome assembly GCF_016906955.1 of Phacochoerus africanus. Lineage (NCBI taxonomy): Eukaryota > Metazoa > Chordata > Mammalia > Artiodactyla > Suidae > Phacochoerus > Phacochoerus africanus. The sequence goes on along the minus strand of NC_062545.1, from coordinate 264,552,242 downwards.
GAATGTCAGGATTACTCACCATGGGCAGTAAGGCAACAGAGAGAAATTAATGGAGAATTCACTCTATGTTTTCTGAACACACACACACGCCATAGTAACTGCTTAACTAATGTTTTGGGCTCCTTGCACCCCAAAATTTCAAAGCAATTTCAAAGCCTTGAAGTCTCATGGTCCCCATTTCACAGATGCTCCTCACTTTGTGATGGTAACTAGTGTTTGCTTCCATGTGAGTAGATGGAAACACGCAAGGGCTTTGCTTCCAGACGGGTTCTGGATGCAGAACCTCAGCCGGCAAGCTGATTTCATTGGTGGAGAATGTGTGGTTGGGTGGACCTGGAGGTCCAGATCTTTCTACCCCCAGACACTGTCTGACCTCTATCAGTGATCCCCACCAAGGAGGAGGAGAAGACACCTAAAATTCTTTTTTTCTAAAATTCTGTATCGTGAGGAGTAGAGGAAAGTATTGGGCATGGTCCCAACTGTCCAGTTAGGTGAGGGAGAACATAACTTAGGTAATTATAAAATGATGAAGTAGGGTTATAATAGAGAGAGCCCTGTGAGTGGGGTTCCAGAATGAGAGGTGGGGTGGTTGGATGTTCACATAAAGTCTGCGGGGACAAGATGATGACCCCTGAGCTGAGTCTGAAAAGATAAGAAGGGAGTTCCTTGGGAGCCTATCAGTTAAGGATTCAGTGTTGTCACTGCTGTGGCTCAAGGTACTACTGTGGCATGGTTCTCCTGGACAGGGAACTTCTGTATTCCACAGATGGGGCCAAAAAAAGTAAAAACAGAGAAGAAGGATCACCTATGAATACGGAGATGAGGCAAAGCTGATGAAATCCTTTGAAATGTCCTGAGGCCCTTTAAACTGGGACCTTGTCTCTGCTTGGAGCAACCAGCAGTACATTTGGTGTACAAAGAAAACCATACAATATTTTGTGCTTTTTCTTCAATATATATATTTCTCCACAAATTAGGTTTTTATCTCAATATGTTTATGAGATTTTTCCATATTGATACATAGACATCGAATCCGCAATTAACTCCCATAAGCCTACAGACAAACATTTAGGTTTGGCTAGTGTTTGGCCATTACAAAGAGTCCAAGACTCCAGGCATCCTTATGCACTTCTCCAGTTGTGTACATGTGGGAGAGTTTTCAAAACACCAAGAAGTGGAGTTACTAGATATTATGGACTGAATGTGTCACCACCCCCCAAAATTCATATGTTGAAGCCCTAAACCCCGATGTGATAGTATCTGGAAGTGGGGCCTTTGGGAGGTAATGAGGTTCAGAAGGTGGGGTCCTCATGATGGAATCAGTGCCCTTAGGAGAAGAGTCCATCTCTGTCTTTCAAGACCATATGAGAGAAAGTCAGAAGGCAGCCATTAGCAAGTCCGAAATTGGACCCTCACCAGAATCCAACCATGCTGGCACCCTGACCTTGGATTTCCCAGCATCCAGAACTGCAAGAAATAAATGTCTGTTGCTTAAGTCACCCAGTCTGTGGTACTTTCTGACAGAAGCCCAAACAGCCTAAGACATAGGGTATGCATGGTTGTGGGCAGTTCATTGCCAAATTGTCCTCCAAATTGCACAGTTTACATTCTACCATCACAACCTCACTAACACGTGATATAATCAATTTTGGGTCTATTTTTAGGGCTGCACCCATAGGATATGGAGGTTCCCATGCTAGGGGTTGAATCAGAAATACAGAGTCCACTCTATTCCACAGCCAAAGCAACATGGGATCCAAGCTGTGTCTGTGCCTTACACCACAGCTCAAGGCAAGACCAGATCCTTAACCCAGTGAGGGATGCCAGGAATCAAACATGAGTCCTCATGGATACTAGCTGGGTTTGTTACCCCTAAGCCAATGGGAGCTCCATATAATCAATTTTTTATCCAAACTGTGCTCTGGAGGAAGCTATTTATCATCCTCACCAGCCACTGGTAAGGTCCCAAACACTTAAACTAGTCTGTTTGTTTGTCCACAATCACATCATATGGAAGTTCCCAGGCCGGGGATCCAACCTGTGCCACAGCAGTGATTTGAGCCAAAGCAGTGACACCACCAGGTTCTTAACCCTCTGAACCACCAAGGAACTCCTAAACTCCTCTTAAAGGAAGGAGAAAGAGCATTTACTCACTTCCAGGTGCTGCACATTGCTTTTCTCCTACAGAGATATTATGTCTCCCACTTGACAATAAGAAAAGAGCCTGTGGAAGGTGAGGTGACCTAACCCAAGTTACACACTAGAAAGTGGTAGAACCCAGTCTTAAAACCAAGTCCACAGGCTATTAACATTCACATTCTTTTCAGTTTCATATTTTCAACTAATATTTATGAGCACTGATTACATACCAGACCCTGGAGGGAGAAAAATGAATCACAGGGCCATATGTAGCACAGACAAGGACTCAATAAATGTTTGCTGAAAGAATATTGAACCAAAGAGCTCAAAGCCCACAGGATAGACAGTCACATAAGTAATATGTGCAATAGAATAAAGAAACACTGTGATAGACATAGGTTCCAGTGCAGCCAGCACAAAGAAGGGAGAAGTTTACTTTCCTCTGGGTCATTTCAAGGAAGGTTTACACCCAAGGTAGTTTTTTTGTCAAACTCAAAAAGAGGAAATGGGTTCCATGCAAAAGGAACAATGAAAAGGCACAGGAGGGTGAAGCATGTCACGTTTTCTGGAAACTAGTTGGTTGCCATAAAGTTGCTTCCTTCCAGGATCAAGGAAAGACATCCAGCTAAATTCAGTTCAATTAACTGAACCTTCATTAAAAACCTGCTGTGTGCCAGGCTTTGTGCGAGATGCTCTACATACATTATCTCATTGATCCTTGCATCTTTTTTTTTTCTCATTAAACACATGAGAAAATTGAGGCTTGGAGAGAAGAGTCCAGTCCTGGAAGACTTTCAAATCTGTTCCTTCCCCTCTTGGCTGTCTCCCCCAGATGCCAGCCACTGCTGCACTATCCCATCCCAGCTCTTATTCCAATGGGATGATGGCCACCCAGCCAACCTCCAGGCCCATAGCTAGTTACCTTTTGTCTAAGGAGACTGCCCGTTTCATTGCCTCTTTTCCTCCTTGAGAAAATGGAGAGGAGAAGGCACATAGAATCATGAGGTTTGGGAGTTCCCCTTGTGGCTCAGCAGGTTAAGGACCCAACATAGTCTCTGTGAGGATGCAGGTTAGATCCCTGGCTTCACTCTTTGCATTAGGATCTGGTATTGCCACAGCTGCAGGGTAGGTCACACATATGGCTTGGATCTGGTGTTGCCATGGCTGTGGCATAGGCCTCAGCTGCAGCTCAGATTCCCTCTCTAGCCAGGCAAATTCCATATACCACAGGTGCACTGCAAAAAATAAAAGAAAAAGAAAGAAAGAAAAAAAGAATCATGAAGTTTCAATCCTTGGCTAGAAACTACTACCCTATTCATCATTCATTCATTTAACAAATCATGCAGACTTCATAGATGTGGGTTTAGTTCCAGACAAATGTGATGTAGCAGAAAGTTACACTGATATTTTGGCTTCCCAGTGCACATAAAAGTTACCTTTATGCTATACTGCTGTCTATTAAGTATGCAAGTGTATCATGCATAAAGAAAGCAATGTACATAACTTAACTTTAATATACTTCATTGCTAGAGTTCCTGTTGTGGCACTGTGGAAAGGAATCTGACTAGGAACCAATTTAAACACAGGTCAGGATATTCCCATTGTGTCTCAGCAGGTTACAAAACTGACTAGTATCCATGAGGATGCAAGTTTGGTTCCTGGCCTCACTCAATGAGTTAAGGATCTAGCATTGCCATGAGCTGTGGTGCAGGCTGCAGACACAGCTAAGATCTGATGTGGCTGTGGCTGTGGCTGTGACATAGGCTGGCAGCTGTAGCTCCAGTTCAACCTGTCACCTGGGACCTTCCATGTGCTGTGCGAGCAGCCTTAAATAGCAAAATAAATAAATAAATAAATAAATAAATAAATAAATAAATACTTCATTGCTAAACAAAATACTAACCATCATCTAAGCCTTCAGGGAACCCACTGATGGTGGTAGAGATCAATGATCACAAATCACCAAGAACAAAATTAATAATGAAATAGTGTGAGAATTACCAAAATGTGACACGAAGACCCAAAGTAAGCAATTGCTATGGGAAAAATGGGGCCACACCAATGGGGACCTATACAGCACAGGGAACTCTACCCAGTAGTTTGTGATAATCTACATGGGAAAAGAATCTGAAAAGGAATGGATGTGTGTATATGTATAACTGAAACACTTTGTTGTGTAGCAGAAATCAATAAAACTTTTTTAAATTAATTAAATATAAAAAAGAAAAAAGGTGCCACAAATCTTTAATTTGTTTTAAAAAAAAGCTCTATCTGTAAAGCACGATAAAGTAAAATTCAATAAAGCAAAGTGCAATAAAACAATTGAGCACTATGTCCCAGGCTGTGATCTCAGTACTGTGGATACGAAATTGATTAAAACAGGCAAGATTTCCTCCCCCGTGAAGGTTAAATGGAAGTGACTTCTCAGTGATAGAAACAAAGGTTTTGAGAGATGATATGGCTTGTCCAAGGTCACACAGCAATCTTGTTACCAGGTAGGACTAACACCCAAGTCCTGATACCAGTACAAAATGCTTTCTCCCTCATTATGGTCATGACCTTTCCCTTAACTCCCTCTGCTTTGTCTCTCCTCAGTTTCTGTTCAGCAGCATGAGGCCAGAGAACTTCACCTGGACCAGGGGTGCTCATGCCAAATTCATCCTTCTGGGCATCACAGATTGCTGGGACCTGTGCATCACCCTCTTCCTGGTCTTCCTGTCCATCTACCTGGTGAGCCTGCTGGGAAACATGGGCATGATGCTACCTACTGATCTGCATGGACACCCAGCTCCACACACCCATGTACTTCTTCCTGGCCAACCTCTCCAAGTTGAACACCTTCTATTTCTCAGCCATTGGCCCCAAGATATTGGTGGACCTACTGCTGACCCTGGCCACCATCTCCTATGCAGCCTGCACCCTCCAGATGTTTGTGTCTGCAGGGCTGGCAGGTGCTGAGTGTTGCCTTTGGGCAGTCATGGCCTATGACTGCTATGTGGCCATCAGAAACCCTCTTCTGTACACCATGGCCATGTCATGGCATCTGTGCCTGGCCATGCTGGGAGCATCAGGCCTGGGTGAGGCACTGAGTGCCATGGTCCACCTGACCTTCACCTTCACCTGAGCTTCTGCAGCTCCTGGGAGGTGAACAGATTCTTCTGTGATATCCCTCCACTGCTGGCCATCTCCCTCAATGACACTTGTCCCAATGAACTCCTACTCTTTCCTATCTGTGGCTTCATCCAGACAGCCATGGTGTTGGCTATTGCTGTGTCCTACAGGTTCATCGCTGGTGCTGTGATGTGCAAGTGCTCATTCCAGGGCTGCTGGTGAACAGCCTCTACCTGTGGCTCCCACCTCACAGATGTGCCCATGCTGTACAGGACACTCATTTTCATGTACCTGCATCCCAGCTCTAGCTATGCCCTGGACAGCATCAAGATGGCATCTGTGTTCTACACCCTTGTCATCCCAGCCCTCAACCCACTCATCTACAGCCTCTGCAACGTAGAGAACAAGGAGGCACTCAGAAGGTCCCAGAGCTGGTGCTGCTATCCACGGTGGGTGCACATGTGAGAGATCCCAGCAGGATGGTTAGGACTGACCCTGAAGAAATGAGGACACCCTTCCTGGCCCCTGTCACTGTGGATAAAGATGGATGTTCCTCTGGCTGTGTGTCTTAAATTGTTTGAGAGACTGAAAAGGGGGAGAAACTGAAGCTTGCAGACAGGAGGCAGGAAGCTGGAGGATTCTAGACCTAGCAACAGAACCAAGATTAATTTGCTGTTAAGCTGCCTTAGGTTCCTCAGTGTTCAAAAAACACATGTTCCTGCTTGTTATCAGGTGCAATACTCAGTTTACTTGCCATTTCTATTTTTCATCTTTTTTTCATTTTTTCCTTTTTTTTGCCACCTCCACTGCATATGCAAGTTCCGGGGCCAGGGGTCCAACCTCTGCCTTTGCAGTGACACCCCCAGATCCTTAACCCACTGTGCCACAATGAAACTCCCACCAACTGTACTTCTAAGAGGCTGATTCCAAGATATACCAGGTAAGAGATTTGTGGGCTACAATCACCTCCATACTTTTGCTCTTTTAAGGTTCTGTATGACCAGTGAGACTGTTCCTACTCACCTTGACCCAAAGAGAACATCCTCAGAACCTCTCATGCCAAAGAATGGGACAAATTTGAATGAGGCAAATATCCCTATTAGGCTACATATTCCATCTCTCAGTATACAAAGCAGCACCAAAACATTCATGAGCTCATTCCTAAAATTCTAACCACTGGATTAGAATTTGATCAATGTTAGATTAGTTTAGGGCTCTGGGAGAAGTTAGGGAAGAGTCAAAATTATGGTAATGGTGAGAATAGGGTTAGGATATATGCCCAAGAGTAGAATTTCTGGGTCATATGGTAGTTCTACGTTTAGTTTTCTAAGGAACTGCCATAATGTTCTCCATAAATGTTGTACCAGCTTACATTGTTACCAACAGTGCAGGAGAGTTCCCTTTTTGCCACACCCCCTCTAGCATTTGTTATTTGCAGACTTATTAGTGGTGGCCATTCTGACTGGTGTGAGGCAAAAGTTCCCTTAAAAAAGGCACATGAATCTGCATGTTCATTACAGCAGTATTCACAATAGCCAAGAAATGGAAACAACCCAAATGTCCATAGACAGATGCTTTGATTAGGAAGATGTGGTATATATACACAATGGGATGCTACATGGTCATAAAAAAAGAAGAAAATAATGCCATTTACAACAACATGGCTGGAAATAGAGACTCTCATACTGAGTGAAGTGAGTCAGAAGGAAAAACACAAATACCATATGATATCATATATCTGGAATCTAATATATGGCACAAATGAACTTTTCCACAGAAAAGAAAATCAAGGACTACCTGTCATAGGCCATTTAGGTGAGAAGGAAATATTCTAGATCAGTAAAAATATGAAAAAATATATCTGTGCTATGCACATGGCATAGCAGATGGATTTGTACCCAGTGTCCATGTCCATCAGCATCTTCCAGACAGTGACTTATGAAAAGGAGACATCTGTGAAGGCCAGGTGGCTGAGGAAGAAGTACATGGGGGTGTGGAGGTGAGGGTCCAGCCTGATGAGCAGGATGGTGAACAGGTCCCCCAGAACCGTGGTCAGGTGTATGCCCAGGAACAGGGCAAATAAGATGTCCTGCTGCTCTAGGTGGATGGGGAGCCCCAGAAGGAGGAATTCAGACATGCAGCTCTGGTTCTCCCTCCTGATGCTGTTCTTGCCTCAGTTGGGAATTGGGAAAAGTGGGAAATGTCAATGAACCTGCCATAAGATTATAGTCATGTCCTTTTTACTATGAAAAGTCTTCATTTGGGACATTGGCCTTTATTTTTCTTAATTGTTGGTGAATGAATCAGCCTTTCCAGTTCTGGCCTCAATAATATATCAAACCCTCACATTAGCCAAGTTTTTTCCCAATGAAACCAATGGGCTTTAATTCTTCATTCACTAAAAATTGTTGAACAACAGCTTTCTCCCATCTTGAGTACAGAGGAGTCAACAAGAACTGAGAAGTCTCTGTGTTCAAATTTACATCTTTACATCAAGAGAGGTTTAATTACTTCTGCAATTTACTAAGATAAAAATGCAAAAATGTTACCAGATAGGAGCTATCAACAATTCACTGTACAACTATAAATGTAATAAATTCATTGAGTAGTTAAAAATAAATTCATTTCTTGTTAAAAAGCATATGAAACTCCTTACATATGAAAAGAATTACTAAAGCTGTGTCATAGGCTTTCAGGGTACTTTGCACCATCCTACCTATTTTGAGTCGCTTAAAATCCCCTGTTATAAAAATGTCCAATCCAGGCTTCCAAGCCAATGTCAGTAGTTCAAGGCACTGTTCCAATTGTTTCACAAGCACTTTCAAATTAAATCTTTGTGGTAGCCCTAATAAATATTCTTACATACATTTTAACCTGAAGAAAACAAAAGTATACATAATTTAAATGTGCAAGGAAGACACAATTAAGTGCATCAGCTGGTATCACAACACGGGTCTGTCTGACCAAGATCCATGCTCTTAACAAATCAGCAAGAATAAGACACCGTCAGTAGTTAAAATGTCCAGAGAAGCTGTATTGTGTCAGCTACCTTTCTCCAAAATCTTCCTAATTCCCTCTAAGAAAAATTTATGATTCCTATTTATATATCATACAAAGGATTTTCATATGCTTTAACCACTCAAAACAATAATCATATTTTAGGACTGCTTGGTACACAAGGCAAATCTTTTTTTTTTTTTCTTCTAGGTCCACATCCATAGCATATGGAGATTCCCACGTTAGGGGTTTAATCGGAGCTGAAGACACTGGCCTATGCCAGAACCACAGCAACATGGGATCCAAGCCACATCTGCAACCTCCACCACACTTCATGGCAATGCCAGATCCTTAACCCATTGAATAAGGCCAGGGATTGAACCTGCAACCTCATGGTTCCTAGTCAGATTCATTAACCACTGAGCCATGATAGGAACTCCAAACAAGGCAAATCTCATGTCTCATTTTATAAATGTAGAAGGTGTAGCTAAGAGATAAATTACTTACCTCAGGTGACTTGGCTTTTTTTTTTTGTCTTTTTGTCATATGTTGTACAGCAGGACCACATTGCTTATCCATTCTAAATGTAAGAGTTTGCATCTACTAACACTAAACTCCCTGTCCATTCCTCTCCCTTCTTGGCAACCACAAATCTCTACTCTGTGTCTAAGAGTCAGCTTCCATTTTGTAGATAGGTTCATTTTTGCCTTGTTGTAGACTCCACATATAAGTGAATCATATGATGTTTGTCTGTCTTTCTGACTTACTTCACATAGTAAAGAATATGCACTTCCATCATGTTGCTACAAATGGCATATTTTATTCTTCTTTAGGCCAGACTATTAGTCCCTTACACACACCCACACCCACACACACCATATCTTCTGTAACCATTCATCTGTGGATGGCCATTTAGGTTATTTCCATGTCTTGCCTATTGTGAAAAGTGCTGCTATGAGCATAGTGGTGCATATATCTTTTTCAATTGTAGTTTTATCTGGATATATGCCCAGGAGTGTGATGGCTGGATCATATAGTAGTTCTATATGCAGTTTTCTGAGTGAAATATATTTTAGCAGTATGGAGTTTATTGAATATCATTTTTACCTCCAAAACTCTGGGTGTTTTTAAAGAAACAATAACAAAATCAAGTATGGCCATGTATTCCTCTATGAAATCCCTTCCAGTGGGTTCCCAAATTGGACTGAGGACCAATGATTCAACTATAATGGTTAATTTTATATGTCAAATTGGCAAGGCTAGAGCACCCAGATATTTGTTCAAAACACAATTCTAGATGTTTCCATGAAGTTATCTTTGTGGATGAGATTAACAGTATAATCTTAAAATTCTGAATAAAGCAGAATTTCCTCCATAATGAGGGTGGACCTCACCCAATCAGTTAAGGACCTTAAGAAAAGAATGATCTCCTGTGAAATCAGATTGTTATGATCATTATACAACTACAGATGGGATAAATTCACTTGAGTAATAAAAAAATTTAAAAAAAAGAAAAAAATGTTCTCCCACAGAGAAGAAACACTTCTGTCAGCAGCCTGCCTTCAGATTCAAACTGGGTTTCCAGCCTGCCAACCTACACTTCAGACTTTACAATAGCTAGCCTCCAAAATTATATTAGTTATTTCTATGAAATACATCTCTCTCTAATTTTTTTCTTCTCTTTTGGATACCCCATGGCATATGGAGGTTCCAAGGCCAGGGATCCGATCTGAGCTGATGTTGCAGCCTATGCCACAGCTGTGGCAACTCTATCCTTTAACCCACTGCAGAGAGATGCAGCCAATCCTTGGGCAACAGCAAGAACTCCATACATCACTCTTTCTTACACACACACACACACACACCCCATATCTGTTCTACTTCTCTGGAGAATCTTGATGAATACAATTACCATGACCTTATGTGTCAAAACTCTGGGCCTCTGGTATCACTGATGTGATCACCCATCATCCCTCCCCCACTTAGTCCCTTCCAGCTACAGAGGCCCCATTAATGTCCCTGGAATTGGCCAGGCACCATCTCACCTAAATTTTTTTAGGTACTGATCTCCATGCTTTTGTCCATGTATCACCATGGCTCACTCACCTGTCCTCACTAACATCTTTGGATATTACCATCCCAATGAGCTCTACCTAGACCACACAGTGTGAAATTATGAACTACAACCCAGATCGCTTGCTTATAACTCCCCTTTATCTTTGGGGGTTTTTGGCCACACCTATGGCATATGGAAATTCCCAGGCTAGGGCTCAAATTGAAGCTGCAGTAGCCAGCCTACACCACAGCCACAGCAACACAGGTTCTGAGTCAGCTCTGCAACATATACTACAGTTCACAGCAATACTATATCCTTAACCCACGAAGTAAAGCCTAGGATTGAACCTGTGTCCTCATGAATAATAGGTTCATTACTACTGAGCCAAGATAGGAACTCCTTCCTCCCCCCCTTTTTATGGCTCCTTTATTCATAGACTATCTTAGCTTCAAAAATTCAGAATTTATTTCAGGCATAGAAACACATCTTCCATAGAACTTTCATCTCAGTAAAGAAATAAAGACAATTTTAAAAATAAGTAAAGTTTCCAGTGATTCAGAAGGTTAAAACCTGATATGAAACAAAAAAGCAGCATGATGAGCTGGAGCAGGAGTGCTGGAATGTAAACTATATGAGGTGATACAGCTTTTTTACTGTGCATTTCCAGAAGGTAGAAAACTGCCTGGCATATTGTGGTCATGCAGGAGATATTTTTGGGTGCATAAATTATAAATTGGAGTTCACATTGTGGTGCAGCAAAAAAAAATCCAACTAGGAACCATGAGTTTTTGCATTCGATCCCTGGCCTTACTCAGTGCGTTATGGCATTGCCATGAGCTGTGGTGTAGGTTACAGCTCATAACTGGCATTGCTGCAGCTCTGGCATAGGCAGGTGGTTAGACCCCTAGCCTGAGAACCTCCATATACCACGGGTGCAGCCCTAAAAAGGACAAGAGACCAAAAAAAAGTTGTAAATTCTTGCATTTAATTGTTTCATATTAGAAGTGAGATCTCTGGAGAAAAGACAACACCCATTTCTAAGATGAAAATTAATCCAAGATCCATAGACTGTTCTCAACACAAACATCCAATTTAGGGGAAAAATTAGTCTTCCTGGAATGGGGAAATTTGCTAACTGAATTGACTACTGTGTCCTCCTCTATTGTCAAATCACAACAAAATGAACGTTTATTTAGGTTTAGCAAATGAACTAAAGTACTTTATTAACTTGATAATGCATTGAAAACATAAGAGTTTTGGACTTTACTAAAACTGAACATTAGAAACTCAACTGAATATTTATAGTTTTGGAAGGCAAGAAGCTAAGACATGGAAAACCTCAATGTCCATCAACAGATGAATGATAAAGAAAATGTGGTACACAGTGTAATAGAATATTACTCAGCCACATAAAGAATAAAATAATGCCCATTTGTGGCAACATGGATGAGCCTAGAGATTATCATACTAAATGCAGTAAGCCAAGCAGAAAAAAATCATACAACATAGGATACTCTTTATATGTGGTATCAGAAAAAAATATTAAAAATAAATGTATACACAAAATGGAAATAGATCCACAGGTATAGAAAATGGTAACCAAAGGGGAATGGGGGGAGGGACAAATTATAAGTTTGGGGTTAACATATACACACTACAATACATAAAGTAGATAATAAACAAGGAACAAGTGTTTAGCACATAGAACTACACTAAATATTGTGTAATAACAGATAAGGGAAAAATATGAAAAATATATACTATGTAATATACTTAAAAGTGAATCACTTTGCTCTACACCTGAAATTTACACAACATTGTAGTCAACTATATATCAAAATAATTAATGAATTAAAAATTTAAAAAACAATGGTCAAGAGATGACCATAATATCATACACACACACACACTTTAAAAGACTGTAAAAACCCGAATGTAATAATAACATAACACATGGAAAAAATAAAAAATAAATAAAAACATACATATACAAACAGAGGAGTCGGATGCATTGAAAAACAAAATATTAAATGTGTTTTATTGCTAATAATATATTTAGAGTTATGGAGGAATAAATGGAGAAGAGATATGTATAAAGGGAAAATGATTGATCCAATAACAATGACTATTTAAAGGACAGTGATGAACGTGCTAGAGACATGGGTGTCAAACACACAACTTTTTAAGGCATTTCTGACAAGGTCAACGAGTAAATAAGAACATGGTTAGGTGATTCTCACTTGGAAAAAAGGTTGTTGTTTCTGAAAAGAATCCCCAGAGCCAATGTCATGTCCCTGTTCCTCAGGCTGTAGATGAAAGGGTTCAGCATGGGGGTGACCACTGTGTACATCACAGAAGCAATGATGCCTTTGTAATGAGACTGGCCAAATGAGGGGGAAAAGTACAGGGCCATAATTGTCCCATAGAATAGAGACACCACAGAGAGGTGGGAGCCACAGGTGGACAAGGCTTTGAAGATCCCTTTAGTAGAGGGGACCCTCAGGATGGAGAGCCCAATGCGGCCATAAGAGACCAAGATGCCACTCAATGGAAAAATGAAAACTGCAGCCCCTGAAGTATATATGACCAGCTCATTGAGAGAGGTGTCTGAGCAGGACAGCCTGAGTAGGACAGCAAGGTCACAGAAGAAGTGGGGTATGATGTTGTCAGCACAGAAGGATAGTTGAGCCAGGAGGAGGGTGTGGGTCAGGGCATAGGCACAGGAAAGGAGCCAGCATCCAGCCAGCAGACATATGCACAGCTCCTCCCTCATGATGATGGCATAGTGTAGAGGGTGACAAATAGCCACATACCTGTCATAGGCCATCACAGCAAGAAGAAGGTTATCAATGCAAGCAAAAAATATGAAAAAATACACCTGTGTTACACACCCTGCATAGGGTATGGACTGATCCTGTGTCTGCATGTTCATCAGCATTTTAGGGACAGTGACAGAGGAAAAGGAGACATCTGTGAGGGCCAGGTGGCTGAGGAAGAAGTACATGGGGGTGTGGAGGCGAGGGTCCAGCCTGATGAGTATGATGATGACCATGTTCCCCAGCACTGTGGTCAGGTACATGCCCAGGAACAGGGCAAAGAACAAGCCCTGCTGCTCTGGATGGATGGGGAGCCCCAGGAGGAGGAACTTGGACACGATGCTCTGGTTCTGACTCCTCATACTGCTTTTCTCTCTTCTGGGAATGAAAAGAAAGCAGAAAATCCTGGGACCTAGAAGTACTGACCATTGCAGTTACCACATCGTCACATGGTTTCATTGTACAGACAGGTCTTACTGCACTGCACACACACACTGATGCTTCATCCAATCTGGTGGGAGGAATGCATCATGATTTGTCTGAACACTGACAGTCATGTGGAGAAAGTGCATGACTTCAATCAAGCCCTTCAGTGGCAATAAGGAACTGCTCATTCTCTTTTGTACCAAGTGGAGACATCGTGATAGACAGTAGGGAGGGAGTAATAAATAAGACACAGTACCTTCCATGGCTCTACTGTCAGACTGCTTATGTGCTTATATCTGTGTAACACACACAAACATGCACACTCACACACACTCACACACGCACCCACCATTAAAGCATTATTTGGAAGATTAATGTACCATGTACAAAATAAAGTGCTTGACACAAAATCTTATTTTTATCATAAGAATGAATGTAAGAGATACAAAAGAAAGAAGGAAAGAAAGAGAAAGTGGAAGAAGTGAAGGAAGGTAGGAAATAATGTAGGAAGGGAGGCAGGGAGGGAGAGAGGAAGGAAAATACAAACATTTAGAAAGTTCCTCAAAAAATTAAATAGAATTTCCATATGATTAAGGAATTTTACTTCCACTTACGTATCCGGGATAATTGAAAGCAGCGACCAAAATGTATTTATACACCCATATTTAAATAAAACAGCATTATTCACAGTAGACAAAAGATGGAAACAATCCATGTCCTTTAGAAGATGATTGGATAAATATAATGTGGTCTATACATACAATGGAATACCATTCAGCATTACCAAAGTTAAGAAATCATGATACAGCCACAACATGAATGAACCTTGAAGACTTTATGCTAAGTAAAATCATGCAGTCCACAAAAGAGTAAATATTGTAAGATTCCATTCATATGAGATGCCTAAAATAGTCTAATTAATAGAAACAAAAAATGGAATGGCAATTGCCAGGGGCTGGTGTGGGAAGGAAAATGAGGAGTTCTTGTTCAGGGGTTACAGAGGTTCACTTTGGGGAAAAAAAAATTCTGGAGGTGGCTGGTGGTGATGGTTGTACAACAACCTGAATTACTTAGTGCCACATAAATGTACACAAAATTATTGAAATGTTACATTTTGTTACATATATTCTATCACAGTAATTTTTTTTAATTTAAAAAATATACCATGAGTCAATAAATACTGACTATAACTAAGAATCAAAAGGAGGGTGATCCCAAAATTAAATAAATCAACTCATTACTTGGGCAGGATGGCTAAGCAGACATCAGGAACTGAAGATGACAAACATTCAGGAGGCCGTCAAGCAAGATCAAGTTCCTTCCTGAAAATGAGTTGACCTCTGAGGTCTCGCTCTCCCATCCAGGAAATGGTACAGGCCCAGACCATGGATGGCCCTTGAAGATTAATCCACAGCACTTGACTCATTGCAGTTTTTAAAACTTTTCCAAGAAATAGCTTGATTAATATCTGCCATTGTCTCCATGTCTCTCCCCTTCCATCACCAGGGCTTTAAAATGGCTCAGTTCTGAGCATACATGCAAAGTAATGGACATGTGAATTTGCCCAGTGAGGTGATCACAGAGCCAAGACATTGCAGATGCTCTACTACCAAGGACCTATATCAAAATTCACCGTCATCTGATTAATTCAACAAGCTTCCAAAATTGACCCCACATTGTTGCCCAGAGTGGAAATGTGGAAATCATCAAACATCAATGAGGAACATTCTTAGAAGTTCAAGAGCCTTCAAACCATCTGGATAAATTGTGCCACCAATTTAGCATAAAGAGGACTTGGTTGCTGTCTGTTTATGTCTAGAGCTGAGACAAAGGAAGACTCAGGCTGTGAGGCTGCCTGAGCAGGTCAAATGCTTACACATATTTCCAAGGCCCTTGCATGACCCTCTCTGCTCTACAGCCATCCAAGGAGAGGAGGAGAGTGTCAGTGTGTTATACACAAAAACAGACACTCAGCATGAAACATGGTGATGTAAAAACAAAACCCCAGATGCTGCTTTTTGGCCTTCTCCAACCTATGCTCATCCTAGTCAGAAGTGAGGTTTGTATGGATTCACTCCAACTTACTTACATCCTTAAAATGAAATATTTTCTCAATCACAGTTTTAAAAACATGAAAACACAAACCTTTCTACACTCTTGGTGGAGATGTAAAATAGTGTGGCCATTATGGAAAGTGGTATGGAGATTCCCCAAGACATTGAAAATAAAACTAGCACATGATACAGTAATCTCACTTCTGGGTGTAGACCAGAAAGGACTGGAATCAGGATTTCAGAGGTGAAAATGCGCTGCCATATCCACTGTGGCTCTGTGCACAATAGATGAACTATGGAAACAAGCCACATGACCATCGACAGATGAATGGATAAATGTGGCATGTATACACAATGGATTATAATTTTGGCTTAAAAAATGGAAATCCTACCATTTCTGACAAAATGTATGAAATAGAGAATATTATGCTAAGTGAAATAAGCAAGTCCTACAAGGACAAAGATTGCAAAATTTCACTTTGAGAAACTCATAGAAGCAGAGACTAAATGGAAGTCAGAAAGGGCTGGGGGAAGGAGAAATGCAGTGTTGTTATTCAATTGAAAATAAGTTTTAGTTATGCAAGACGAATTCATTTTAGAGACCTGTGTTACACTATAATACCTAGAGTCAAATATACTATACTGTGCACCTCAAAATTCCTTGAAAGGGTAGATCTCATGTTAAGTTTTCTTACCATATAAAAAGGACACAGGGACATTTTGAGAGAAGAGAGATATGTTGATGACCTAGATTGTGGTGGTAGCTTCACAAGTGTGTGCACATATCCAAACTCCTCAAATTATATACATTAAATATGTGCAGTTTTGTGTATAGCAATTACACCTCACAAGCTGTTTTTTTTTAAAAAAAAGCCAAGACCACATCCATTCACCCTCACAACTCACAAACCATATATGCTCATACACACACACTCCACTACCCACACTGAGAATCATGTGTGATCAAACCCAACAAAGAAATAACTTAAAAAGAAGCAACATGCACACAGCAACACAAGCACACACACGTGTATTGCAGATTTCCAGCCTCCATGGTCTCTTGCTAGCACTGTACAATAGGGCTTTCCACAAGGATGGAAATATTCTATAGCTGTGTTGTCCAGTACAGCAGCACCAGTCTCCTGTGGCTACTGGAGACTTGAAATATAACTAGTGCAACTAAAGAGCCCAACTTTTAATTTCAGGTCGTTTTAGTTAATTTTAATGTTATGGCCACTTGAGGCTGGTGGCACCATGTAGGTCACTGTGTGAATCAGTCACTAAAAACACATGGTTATATGAGGAATATGAACACACATTTTCTCTCCCTCTTCTTCCAGGTCCTCATATCAACCACACATCTAAGCCAAGCAATGGTTCCCCACCTTGCTCCAATCTGTGCTGGACCAGGCTACTACCTGAGGACTCATCTATTATGCCTCCATTGCCTGATGATATTTAGCACTTCCACACCTGTTTACAAGAAGGAGAACAATCAGCGGGGAAGATCCACATTTACCAAGAGGACTGAGACCCCAGGGAACACACCCCCAAGCTTCTGGTTGGAGAAGAGGACAACTGACTTAACTGCCCAATTTCCTGTGTTCCTCTTGAGATGGATCCAGTGCAGGGACCAAAGGGACTCAACTACAGGAGTCCCAGAAGATGTCTCTAATGTCAGTGACACATTGGTCTATCCTCTGCCTGCTCATGAGGAGCAGGAGAGGCCAGGAACACCCTTGCACTTTGAAGAACATACAATGGAAATTGTCATCCATCCACTGAAGAAAGAACCAAACAGAGTGCTAACAGATCTTGAGACCACACACCACTGACACTGAAATATTTTGCAGCTCACACCCCATCACCATCACTTTTTCCATGCATATGAAACCACAAAAGACAAAGTCATCTTGAGAAAAATGGACAAAACTCTAGGCATCACACTTCCTGATTGCAAACTCTACTTCAAACTTTAGAAATCAACACAGTATATTACTGCCATTAAAATACACATATTAAAAAATGGAACAGGAGTTCCCATCATGGTGCAGTGGTTAACAAATCCGACTAGGAACCACGGGTTGTAGGTTCGATCCCTGGCCTTGCTCAGTGGGTTGAGGATCTGGCGTTGCCATGAGCTATGGTGTAGGTTGCAAATGCAGCTCAGATCCCATGTTGCTGTGGCTCTGGCGTAGGCTCGTGGCTACAGCTCCTATTAGACACCTAGTCTGGGAACCTCCATGTGCCATGGGAGCAGCTCTAGAAAATGCAAAAAAAAAAACAAAGACAAAAAAATGGAACAGAATATAGAGCCCAGAAAGAAACCCACACATATTTGATCAACTGATCTGTGACAAGGGAGCCAAAACACACAATGGGGAGAGGTGAGTCTCTTCAATAAATGGTGCTGGGAAACTTGTTATCCACATACAAAAGAATGAATGTGAATCCCCAACAGTGAAAAAAACTTTCTGTACCATCCCATCCTGGAGACAAAGATGTTTGCCACCTTTGTTGGCAACAATATGGCCGTAAGGGAGTTTTTCAGGGGCATCTCACATTTCGCAGCCTTGTTCCAACAACATGGATGGATCTAGAAGGTATTATACTCTGTGATATAAGGAAGACAGCCAATGATAAATATCATGGTATGTCAGTTATATTTGGAGACTCAATCAAAACAATAAATCAACAGAACAAAATGAAAACAAACTCACAAATACAGAGAAGAAAGAAGCAGTTGCCAGAGGGAACAGTGTCTGGTGGAGACGGATGAAGTAGGTGATGTGGGCGAAGAGGAACAAACCTCCAGTTATAAAATAAAGAAACCTTGGGATGCAATATACAGCATAAGGAATATGATTGATAATAGTTTAAATGCTTATGGGGACAGAGAGTTACTAGATTAATAATTATGGTGATCATTTCATAATAAGTGAAAATGTCAAATCATCATGTAATACACCTGAAATTAACACAATATTGTTTGAAAACTCTATTTCACACAGTGCCTGGACAGGGAATTGAACCTTGGACCCTCAGATTAAAAGCCTGATGTTCTACTGACAGAGATACCCAGGCCCTGCAAATTATATTTCAGTAAAGAAGTTAGTACAGTGGCTTGGTGCTAGAATAGTCCACAAACTATCATTCACAATGATGAAAATTTTTATGAACTTTTGGGTCCTAGGAGAAGGGCATTAAACATATTTCTTAATTAATACTAAGCATCAGCCTTACTTTCCCAGATTTTTTCAAAAATAGCACAGCTACATTAAAAATTTGTGTTCTTTAGAGTTCCCTTTTTGGTTCAGCAGGTTACAAACCTGATCAGTGTCCATGAGGATGCAGGCTTGAACTCTGGCCTTTCTCATGGGGTTAAGGATCCAGTGTTGCCACAGGCTGCATTTTAGGCAGCAAATGTGGCTCAGATCCCATGATCCTGTGGCTGTGATGTCAGTTGGCAGCTGAAGCTCTGATTCTACCCCTATCCTTGGGATTTTGATATGTCACAGGTGCAGCCATAAAAAGAAAAAAATGTTTTTCCAATTACTAGTGAGTTTATCATTGTTTAAAGTAGTGTTTGCAAGCTTCTCTACAGTAACTATTTTAAACTTGTAATTAACTAAGTATGATTTTGTAGATACTTTGAGCCTATATAACCATGACGCATTTCTTAATAAAATTTAGCCACTATATTCAAACATCCATTGATGATACGCATATGGAAAAAAACTATTGCAAATATGGTGGTCAAATGGTGATTTTCAAATTTTATCATTTCTTCTATGTTGATTAGCTGTATTCTCCTACAGGAAGGAACTTCCCCTTACTCCATATTCATTCTTTTATTCATTGATTTTTTTATATCATCATGGACTCATGAATTTGTATTTATTCTGAGTTGTAACCCATTACTGGTGTTATTCATTTTCAACCTCTAATTATTCTAGAGTTGGCCAATGGGAGCTCCTTCCAGCTGGCTTCTGGGTCCCCTTCATTCAGTGAGCACTTTTTATTTCCAAGCACAGAAAAATTTCCCTGGTCTTGATGTCTCCTGGCCCCTGCCCTAGTATCAGCCATTTTTCTAAGTCACTTTGGTTCCTATTAGAAGACACTGATATTCAAAAATCAAATTTGGCATTACGGGTCTTTGCTGCTTACAGGGCTTCAAGTGATCTCAGAGAATACATCCAGGAAACATATATTAAATAAATACAGAACATAGAAACTAGAAACAAGCAAACTCAAGGAATGGTTACCCCTAGGAGATGGGTCAGAAGTGGGACAGATGGAGTTCCCGTCGTGGCGCAGTGGTTAACGAATCCGACTAGGAACCATGAGGTTGCGGGTTCAGTCCCTGTCCCTTCTCAGTGGGTTAACAATCTGGCATTGCCGTGAGCTGTGGTGTAGGTTGCAGTCATGGCTCGGATCCCATGTTGCTGTGGCTCTGGCGTAGGCCAGTGGCTACAGTCCGATTCGACCCCTAGCCTGGGAACCTCCATATGCCATGGGAGCGGCCCAAAGAAATAGCAAAAAGACAAAAAGACAAAAAAAAAGAAGTGGGACAGAAAGAATGGGAGATGGGAACCTGACAGATATTGATATATAATTTCCATCTGTTTATACACATTACAACACATTAGTTCAAGTTGGTATCTTCAATTCTAGTTTGACACCATAGAGTTCTTTCTAGCCTCTCTTTTGCAGGTACATCACACAGTTCCCCATTCAGAAGTCATTCTCTTTTGCAGGATAAATTTACTTATTTACTAAATCTTTGAATACATGTAATTTCAGAATCTTGAACTGAAACCACTGTTAATAACAAATAACATCAGCTCAAAAAACTTGCTTACCAAAAAAATGTGCTTACAGTTTTTTACTTAATGTAGTTTATAGACAAAATTTGATGATTAACAATAATTAGTTATTTATTTTCCCCTTTATTCTGATTATGGTACTAACTCAAAATATAGTTAGGCTCATTTTTTTTTCTATTCTACTTTATTTCCCATCACCTTCTTTTTTATTTTTTAGTGGTAAAAGATAACATAGTCAAAACTATACAAAAAAATATACTCATCTCCCCATCTTTTCTATCCATTCCCACCCTGTCCCCTTTAGGTTGTCAGTCTCATTAGTTTCATATAGATTCCTTGTGTGTTTTTTCTTGCTCAATGGGAAGTTACCTGTATATGTTATTTTCCCTTCTTTTGCACATGGGAAGTAGCATGCTATAGATGCTCTTTTATGCATTGCTTTTTTCCATTTAATAGTATATCTTGGAAAACCTTCCATATTAATTCATAGGTATCTTTGCCATCATTTTTTCATAGCTGTGAAGTGCTCAACAACATTGAAGTTCCATACTTTCCTTTTGAAGCCCTAGAATAAAATAGCAGTTATGAACATATTAAATGCCACCTAATTGTATACCACAAATTGGTAAAATAGTAAATTTCATGTTGGGTAGGACACTATACCACAATAAAAAATTTTAAGGACAAGCAAGATATCATCTCTACACAAAGCACAGGAAAAAAATAACAAAAAGCAATAATGTATGATTAATAACTTAAGGATTGCATAAGGAATAACAAAATATACATTTTATTGATCACAAGGGATAAAGTGAAAAATATATGAAATCAGATGTCTCAAATAGAAAATATATAGAAAAATGGAAAACATAAATTCAAATACATTCTGATTATATTGGATGTTAATAGATCAAATTCTCCAGATATGCAGTGATGGTCAACCTACATAAAAAGACCAAAACCCAACTTTACACTGTTAAGAACTGACACTTTCCAGATATAAGGACATAAGAAAGTTCAAAATGTTTGGAAAGAAGTACATGTAAACAAATCTAAAAGGAAGCTGGCATATCTAAACTAATATCAGAGGAAGTAAATGAGATGGGAGGATGGAGCCATGGCTAAAGAGAAATATCCCCTCAACCATAAATGCAATGGTGTGCTGTTCAATGAATAAGAGAAGGCTCCCTATCATAGGAGGGCATTACTTTCTATCATTAGCCAATTTCCATAGGGTAATAATGCCCATCATGGCTGATTTCAAACCACCAGCAAGGTGTCATTGACTGTGGAATTGAAAAGAGATGTTCACAATCAGCTTGAAGCCAATGCAAGCCAATTTCAGCACATCTTACAGAGAAAAATCAGTCCATAAGGAGCAAAACATGATGTTAAATTAGTGTGTTCTCAGCAACATAATATAAAAAATATATAAGCAAAAACTGACATATCTAAAACAAGAAAAAGACAAAACTGCAATCATAATTATGTGACCTATTTTGCATAGGCTTTTTCACATACTATAAGATGAAAAAGCAGAAAAAATTAAAGATAAGGAATATTAACAATGCAAGAAAAAACTGGACCTTACTGACATATGAACACTACATCTGATGGTTGAATGCATGTTCACCTGAAGTTACAGATTTGCCAACTATATGCTAATTTTAGGAGATATATCTCACTGTGCTCTTGACTGCAATAAGAGGATTTAGTGATTATAACTTCAAGAAGTTAGCCCTATTTACAACTGTATTTAGGGCCTATTTTATGTCTCTGTTCCTGAGGCTGGAAATGAAGGTGTTCAGCAAGGGAGTAACTACTGCATACACTATGGATCTGATTATGACTTTGTCATTGGAGTCCAATGATGAGAATAAAAAGGAAACACAAGCAAGGGTCCCATAGGATAAAGACACCACAAAGAGGTGGGAGCCACAGGTGGAACAAACTTTAAAGGTTCTCCTGGTGGAAGAGACCCTCAGAAATGCAATCCCCATATGAATAAATGAACCCAAGATAGTACTCAAAGGAAGGATAAAAAGGCTTCCTCCCACAGGAAAGATGACCAGCTCATTGAGGGAGGGGTCTGAACAGCTCAACCTCAGGAGTGTACTGAGGTTACAGAAGAAGTGGGGGATGGTATTGTCCATACAGAAAGACAATTGGACCAAGAGGAGGGTGAGCAACAAGGTGTGGATACAACCCAGGATCCAGAGAAGGAGACACACAGTTCCTGCCTCATGATGGTGCTGTAGTAGAGAGGCTGACAAATGGCCATGTACATGTCATAAGCCATCACCATCAGAAGGAAATTGCCCAGGCAAAAAAGTGGGAACAAAACATATCTGGGAAATGCATCCTGAATAGGGGTTGGATGGTTGCTAAGTCTTCATGTTCATCAGCATCTTAGGTACAGTGACAGTTGAAAGGGAGGTGTCTGTGAGCACCAAGTGGCTGAGGAAGAAGTTCATAGGGATGTGGAGGTGAGGCTCCAGCCTGATGAGCAGGATGATGAGCAGTTTCCCAGCACCATGGTCAGGTACATGCCCAGGAACAGGGCAAAGAACATGCCCTGCTGCTCTGGCAAGATGGGGAACCCCTGAAAGAGAAACTCAGACACATGGCTCTGGTTCTCCCTCCTCATGCTGTTCTTGCCTCAGCTGGGAATTGGGGAAAGTGAGAAATGTCAATGACCTTGCTGTAATATTATAGTCATGTTCTCTGTCCTATGAAAAGTCTTACATTTTGCTACTCTCCCTGTATTTCTCTTAATCATTGGTGAATGAATCAGTCTTTCAAATTCTGCTCCAATAATACATCAAACCCTCATATTAACCAAGTATTTTCTCAAAGAAACCAATGGACATTCATTCTTCATTCAATAAATAATTATTGAACAACTGCTTTTTCTCATATTGAATACATAGTCAACAGAACTGAGAAGTCTCTGTGTTCAAGTTTACATTTTAAATCAAGCCAGGTTCAAACCTCTATAATTTGATAGGCTGAAAACTGGAAAAGGGCACCAGGTAAATGTTATCAATCATTCCTTTCCTCTTAAAAAGGATATGAAACTCCTTACATTTGAAGACAGTTACTGAAACTATGTCATGGGGTTTCAATATAGTTTGCTGCACCCTACCTGTTTTGAGTCACTTAAAATCCCCTGTTATCAAAAACGTCCAATCCAGGCTTCCAAACCAATGTCAATAGTTTCAGGCACTGTTCAAGTGTTTTACATACACTTTCAAATTAAATCTTCACAGTGGCCCAAATAAATATTCTTTTTGTGTGTGTATGTGTTTTGGTCTTTTTAGGGCCACACCAGTGGCACATGTAACTTCCCAGGCTAGAGGTTGAACCAGAGATGTAGCTCCCAGCCTATACCATAGCCACAGCAACATGGGATCCAAGCCGCATCTGCAACCCACACCACAGCTCATGGTAATGCCAGATCCTTAACCTATTGAATGGGACCAGGGATTCAACCCACATCGTCATGGAAACTATTCAGATTTGTTAACCACTGAGCCATAATAGAACTCCATAGCCAATGAGCTATGACAGGAACTACCCAAATAAATATTCTTCCACACATTTTAAGCATAATAAAACAAGAGTACACATTATTAAATGTGCAAAGACACAGGCAATTGAGTGCAACAGATAGAATCACAACACAGCAAACTATCAAAAGGACTTTATTAAGTAGATACTGCATTGACAAGGTAAGCATTTAGGATTTACTAAAAGTATACATAAGAATCTTAAGTGGTGGGATGGAGAAAGACAGCAGAGGAGTAAGAGGTCAAGCACACCTTCTTCCACAAACACATCCAAAAAGATACACCAACATGTAAAACTACTCTCACAGAACATCAACTGAATGCTTGTAGTAGAATTAAACCTTGAAAAAGGGCCTGAGACTTTTGACATAGCAGGGTAGAAGAAAAGAAAAAGAGAGAGAAAAAAGGAATCAGAAAGGGGCTAGCATTTCTTAGAGGGAGCTGTGAAGGAGAAAAGGAACCCACAACATTGGAAGTCACCTAACTGACAAATGATCAGTCAAGTGGGTGGGATGTCAAAGTTGCCATAAAAGTGCAGCAGCTGGACTGAGAACAGCAAAGCAGAGTGATAGCCACACAGATCATCTGAACCATCTGCACAGACACTACAGACTGAGATGCTGGGAGACTCTGGAGTTCAGGGTCTGGAGGTCAGTCCCGGGGAGAGGACTGGGATGGCATGAGGAGCTAAGGAGCAGTGCACCATGGGATAAGAAGGGGGACACCATGGCAGAGAGAAGCTGGGAGAAGGTCTGGACCCACACGAGAGGCAAGGTGCCATTGTTGGGGAGAGGAGAGGAGGAAGGGGAGACCCCATAGGAAACTCCCTGCTCCATAGCATGCACATGTCTGAGGGCTTAAAGGGCAGGGTGGCTCTGCCCATGCTATGGGCAGCAGGAAGCCACTTGCTCTTTAGGGGACATTAGGTGCTTCTTGTTAAGGCCACCAGTGGAGAGGCACTAATTGTATGGGCTATGAGTATAAGGGAACTAAGTGCTACATGGTGCCTCTTGCATGATCTACAGGTGGAAGGGACAGACTGCAGCAGTCATCTCAGAGGCCAGTGGGAGGCTTGGCTTGCCACCACTGTGGGCCTGTGAGTGGGCTCCACCTGCAACACCAGGGACCTCAGGGGTTGGCAAAAATGAAAAAAAAGGAGGCACTTCAACCAAACACCATACACTGTTGCTCTCACTCCCCTGGGAACACATCCACCCTGCAGCTGCAATGCCAAATGCTCTGGGCAGTGCCCAGACCCTTGGTTACTATCCCTTCCCATGATCCTACGACTAGAAGCAGCTGGTGCAGCACCTCCTGCATGGGCTAAGTGGGACAGGGTGCTTCTTTCCTGGTCTGCAGGTGGTAGGGGCAAACTGCCACAGTCATCCCTCATCCCAGAGGTGGGTGTGGCCCACTGCCATTGGAGATATCTGATCAAAAACACTTGCAGACCCATTCACCTAAAGGGCACCTCAGTGGAGGGCTTTGTGAACAAACACCACCTGTCAGTGCTCTCAAATTCCTGGGGACACACTGCCTGCTGCTGCCACTGCCAAACATTCTGGGCAGCACCCACACACCTGATTTCTGTCACGTCCCAGGATCCTGCAACTAGGAGCACCCTGTATGGCACCTCATATGTTGGCTAAGTGACACACATTGCCTCATGCATGGTCTACAGGCAGAGGGTGAAAACCGTCACAGTTATCACTGACTCTAGAGATGGTCATTGCCTGCTCCCAATAGGGGTCCCTGAAGAGGCACCACCTGCAGTTCCAATCACCTCAGAGGAGAGCACTGCAATCAAATACAAGCTGTGGTTGCTCTCACTCCCCTGGGAACTCATGCACCCTGCTGTTGCTACTGCCAAATTCTCTGGTCACCTTGAAGATCAGCCTAGAGCTTATTACCACTTCCCAACTAAGTGGGAACCCCTGCAACTAGGAGTAACCTGTGCCACATTCCGGCAGGTCCTTGCTGCTATTGAGAGCCCAATATCCAGGTGCTGATTTCTGGCCCTACCCATTGCCTCCTTCTCCCTGAAAACACACTGAGCATCCTGGGAATGACAACCTGCTCACACCAAAGAAAGAGATAGCAAATATTCAAACTCCCACACCAAAAATAAATAGTAACCCCCCAAAAAATACAAAGACATAGTCCTGCAAAGAAGTACCCTCACATGACTACAGTGTGGCTTCTCCAAACTCACAGAAAAAAGAAAAAACATGAGCAAGATGAACAAGCACAGAAACCATTCCCAGTTAAAGGAACAGAAATCACCTAAAGCAGTCAACAATGAAACAGACCTCTGCAGTCTGACAGATATTGAGGTCAAATGAAAGATAGTGAAAATACTGAAGGAAATAATAGAGGATATGAACAGTAATGCAGATTCCCTCAGAAATAAATTAGACAATAATAAGGAAGATCCAAGAAAAACTAGAAAATTCATTTGTAGAGATACGAATGGAGCTAAAGGCAATAAAGACCAGAATGAATAAAGCAGAGAAATGAATTAGTGACATGGAATAGAGAACAGTGGAAATCACCCAAACATGACAGCAGACAGAAAACCAAATGAAAAACATGAAAGCAATACAAGAGACCTATGGGATCATATAAAGCAGTCCAATGTATGCATACTAGAAATTCCAGAAGGAGAAGAAAAAGAAAAGTGGATTGAAAATATATTTGAAGAAATTATGGCTGAAAACTTTCCAAACATAAAGGATACTGATATAAAGATATAGGAAGCACAGAGAGCCCCCAAAAAATTGAACTTAAAAAGGCCCACACCAAGACATATAATAATAAAAATGGTGAAAGTTAAAGATAAAGAGAGGATTCTAAAGGCAGCAAGAGAAAATCAAAGCATTAATGATAAGGGAACCCCCATATGGCTATCAGATGTTTTCTCTACAGAAAATCTACAGGCCAGGAGGGAGTGGCAAGATATATTTAAAGCACTGAAAGGAAAAAAAATATGCAACCTAGGATACTCTATCTGGCAAGAATATCATTTAAAATAGAAGGGGAAATAAAGAATTTTCCCAACGAAAAAAAGCTAAAAGAGTACAGCAATATGAAACCCATTCTAAAAGATAATCTGAAAGGGCTTCTCTAAATTTAAAAAAAAAGAAGATCTAATATGGAGGAAACCACAATTGGAAAGCAGTCATTTAAATAAGCCAACATACAGAACTAAAGATGAAGATGTTAAAAAAAAAATGATGACAAAATCATACAATGTGGGCAAGGATGTAAGAAAAATTAGATTATTTTATTTTTTTAAGATGTGTCTGAATATCAGGCTAAAGCAAGCAGATATAGGAAAAGGTTAACATACTTAAAAAACAGGGCAACCACAAATCAAAACAGAACACTGCATTCACAAAAACTGAAAAGAAAAGTACACTCAAGAAGAAAATAAATGGAAACTATCCAACCAAAAAAAAAAAACAAAAGAAAAAAAGAGCAACATAGAATCACCTGGAAAACAAGGTTTAAAATATGTACCTATCAATAACCAACTTAAATGTCAATGGACTGAATGCTCAGATTAAAAGACACAGAGTGGAAGATTGGATAACAAAGCAAAAACTTTCAATCTGCTGTCTACAAGACACTCACTTTAGGGCAAAGGACACATATATACTGAAACTGAGGCGATGGGATAACAAATTTCATGTCAATGGGCAAGACAGGAAAGCAGGAGTTGCAATACTCACATCAGAAAACTAGACTTTAAATCAAAGGCCATGAAGAAATACAAAATAGGACACTATTTAATGGTTAAAGGAGCCATAAAAGAAGAGAATATTACTAATGTCAATATATCTGCCCCTACTAGAGGAGCACCCAGGTACCTACAACAAATACTAAGAGACATAAAAGGAGAAATCTATGGGAACACAATCATGGCAGGAGACTTTAACACCCCACTCACATCAGTGGACAGATCCTCTAGACATAAATCCAATAAGGCAACGGAGATTCTAAAAGACAAAATATAAAAGTTAGACTTAATCGATATTTTCAGGACATTACATAAAAAAAATTAGAATATACATTCTTCTCAAGTGCACATGGAACATTCTCAAGAATTGACTACATTCTGGGGCACAAAGCAAACCTCAACAATTTTAAGAGTATAGAAATTACTTCAAGTATCTTCTCTGACCACTATGGCATGAAACTAGAAATCAACCACAGGAATACAAGTGAGAAAAAACCTACTACATGGAGACTAAACAAAATGATACTAAAAAACCAATGGGTCAATGAGGAAATCAAAAGAAATTAAAAAATACCTCAAGACAAATGATAATGAAGACACATCTACTCAAAATCTATGGGATAACACAAAAGCAGTGCTCAGAGGGAAATTCATAGCAACATAGGCCTTCCTCAAAAAAGAAGATCTCAATTTAACAACTTAACCTGACACCTAAATGAATTAGAAAAAGAAGAAAAAACAAAACCTAAAGTCGGCCAAAGGAAGGAAGTCATAAAGATCAAAGAGGAAATCAATAAAATAGAGACTCAAAAAACAACAAACAAAATCAATCAAACAAAGAACTGGTTCTTTGAGAAGGTAAAAATTGACAAACTTCTGGCTAGACTCACCAAGAAGAAGAGAGAAAAAACCCAAATAAAGAAAATCAGAAGTGAAAAAGAAGTCAAAACAGATATTACAGAAATAAAATAAAAATAAGAGAATACTATGAAAATTTATATGCCAATATATTTGTACCTAGAAGAAATGGACAACTTTCTAGATACTTACAGCCTGCCAGAACAGAATCAAGAAGAAATAGACAAACTGAACAGACTGATCACTGAAATGAAATTGAATATGTCATAAAAACACTACTTACAAATAAAAGTCCAGGACCTGATGGCCTCAGAGGTGAATTCTACCAAACATAAAAAAAGGAAATTACACCCATCCTCCTTAAACTTATTCAAAAGGTTGAAGAAGAAGGAACACTCCCAATGACATTCTATGATGCCATCATCACCTTAATTCCAAAAACAAATATACTACCAAAAAACAAAACCATAGGCCAATATCTTTGATGAATATAAACACGAACATTCTCAACAGAATTTTAGCCAACCAAATTCAACAACATATCAAAAAGATTGTACACCATGGCCAGGTGGGATTCATCCCAGCTGCACAAGGATGGTTCAACAATGTCATACATCACATTAACAAAGAAAGGCAAAAAAACACATGATCATCTCAATGGATGCAGAAGAAGCACTTGACAAAGTCCAACATCCATTCATGATAAAAACTCCTACCAAACTGGGTATAGAGGGAACATTCCTTAACATAATCAAAGCCGTAGATGACAAACCCACAGCAAATATAATCCTCAATGGAGAAAAGCTGAAAGCCTTCTCAATAAAATCTAGAACAAGAGAGGGATGTCCACTCTCACCACTGTTATTCAAATAGGACTGGAAGTTCTAGCCATAGCAATCAGACAAACAAAAGAAATAAAAAACATTCAAATAGGAAGAGAAGAGGTAAAACTCTCACTGTATGCGTATGACATGACACCATACATAGAAAACCCTAAGGACTCAACCCAAAAACTACCTGAACTCATCAACAAATTCAGCAAAGTAGCAGCATATAAGATTAACATTCAGAAACCAGTCACATTTTTGTATACTAACAATTAAATATTAGACAAGGGATACAAAAATACCTTTTAAAATTGCACCCCCAAAAGTCATATACCTGGGAATACACCTGACCAAGGAGGTAAAAGACTTATATGCTATGAACTATAAAACATTAATCAAGGAAATTAAAGAGGATTCAAAGAAATGGAAAGATATTGAATGCTCCTGGGATGGAAAAAATAATACTGTAAAAATGGCCATAGTACACAACGCAGTCTACAGTTTCAATGCAATCCCTATCCAATTACCCAGAACATTTTTCACAGAATGAGAACAAACAATCCAAAAATTTACATGGAACCACAAAAGACCCAGAATTGCCAAAGCAATCCTGAGAAACAAAAACCAAGCAGGCAGCATAACTCTCCCAGACCTCAGACAATATTACAAAGCCATGGTCGTCAAGACAGTGTGGTACTGTTATCAAAACAGACAGACAGACCAATAGAACAGAATAGAGAATCCAGACATAAACCCTGACATCTATGGTCAATTAATCTTTTACAAAAGAGGCAAGAACATAAAATGGGAAAAAGAAAGTCTATCCGGCACAAATTGCTGGGAAAACTGGGCAAATGCATGTAAACCAATGAAACTAGAACATACCCTCACACCATGCGCCAAAATCAACTCAAAATCGCTGAAAGACTTATATATAAGACAAGACACCATCAAACTCCTGGAAGAGACCATAGGCAAAACACTCTCTGATATCAACATCATGAATATTTTCTCAGGTAATTCTCTCAAAGCAACAGAAATAAAAGCAAAAATAAACCAATGAGGCCTCATCACACTGACAAGCTTTTGCACAGCAAAGGAAACCAAACAGAAAACAAAAAGACAACTGACAGAATGGGAGAAAATAGTTTCAAAGGGTGCAACTGACAAGGGCTTCATCTCCAAAATATACAAAGCAACTTATACAACTCAACAGATAAAAGCCAACAACCCAATGGAAAAATGGGCAAAAGACATGAAAAGACATTTCTCCAAGGAAGATGTACAAATGGCCAACAAGCACATGAAGAAATGCTAAACATCCCTGATTATTAGAGAAATGCAAATCAAAACTACCACGAGATACCACCTCACACCAGTCAGAATGGCCATCATTAATAAGCCCACAAATAACAACTGCTGGATAGGGTGTGGAGAAAGGGAACCCTCCTGCACTGTTGGTGGTAATGGAAACTGATACAGCCACTATGGTGAACATTATGGAGGTTCCCTAGAAATCTATACATAGAACGACCATATGACCCAGGAATCCCACTCTTGGGCATCTATCTGGGCAAAACGTTCCTTTAAAAAGACACAGGCACCTGCATGTTCACTGAAGCACTATTCACAATAGCCAAGACATGGGATCAACCCAAATGTCCACTGAGAGATGATTGGATTAGGGAGATGTGTTGTATATATACACAATGGAATACTACTCAGGCCATAAAAAAAGAATGAAATAATTCCATTTGCAGTAACATGAATGCAACTAGGGACCCTCATTCTGGGTGAAGTAAGTCAGAAATAGAAACACAAATACCATATGATATCACATATATGAAATCCAATATAGGCTATAAATGAACCTTTCCACAGAAAAGAAAACTATGGACTTGGAGAATGTATTTACAGTTTCCAAGGGAAAGGAGAAGGGGGTGGAGTGGATTGGGAGCTTGGGGTTAATGGATGTAAAGTGTTGCCTTTGGAATGGATTAGCAATGAGATCCTGCTGTGTAGCACTGGGGACTATATCTAGTCACTTATGATTGAGCATGATAATGTGAGAAAATAGCATGCATACATGTATGTGTAACTGGGTCACCATGATTTACAGTAGGAAAAAAATGTATTGTTGAAATTATTTTAAAAATAAGATAAAGAAAATTTTAAAAAATAACACAGGATACAGAAACTAGAAACAAGCAAACTAAAGAATGGTTACCAATAGAGGTGGGTCAGGAGTGGGACAGAAGGTTGGTAGATGAGCACCAGACAGATATTGATACATAATTTCAATCAGTTTATATATATTACAACCCATGAGTTCAAGTTGGTATCTTCAATTCTAGTTTGACACCATAGAGTTGGTTCTAGTCTCTCTTTTTCCATGTACATCTCACTTTTACCCCAGTGGGGAGTCAGTCCTTTTTTCAGAACATGTTTACTTATTTACTAAATCTTTGAATACATGTAATTTCAGAATCTTGAAATGAAACCACTGTTAATGACAAACTAACTTCACTTCAACAAATCTGCTTACCCAAAAATGTGTTTTTGTTACTCGGAGGGTAGTTTATAAACAAACTTCAGTGTTTGATAATAATTTCATTACTGTGTGTTCCCCTTAAGTCTGATTATGGTATTAACTCCAAATAGAGCTAGGCTCATTTTTTGTTTTATTCTATTGTGCTTTATTTTCTATAACCTTATTTTATTTTTTAGTGGTGCAAAACAACATAGTCAAAAACTATGCAAATAAATATACTCATCTTTCCATATTTTCTATACTATTCCCACCCCAACCCCTGTAGATAATCAGTCTCATTATTTTCAAATTGATTCCTTGTGTGTTTCTGCTTACTCAATGGGAAGATACATGAATTTATTAATTTCCCTTCTTTTTCATATAGGAAGTAACATGCTATAGATGCTTTTTTATGCATTGCTTTTTTCCATTTAATAGTATATCATGGAAAACCTTCCATATTGATTCATAGGTATATTTGTCATTATTTTTTCATAGCTGTGAAGTACTCAATTGTATTGATAGTCCATAGTTCCCTATTCAAGGCCTCGAATAAAATAGCAGTGATGAATGTACTAAATGTAACCCAATTGCATACCTCAAATGATTAAAATGGTAAATTTCATGTTGGGTAGAGCCATTATACCAAAATAAAATTTTTTAAGAAAAACAAGACATAATAAATTTCCACAATAAAATTTTTTAAGAAAAAAAAGACATAATAAAATGTTACTGCTTCTGAAAAGAATCCTAAGAGCCAATGTCACGTCTCTGTTTCTCAGGCTGCAGATGAAAGGGTTCAGCATGGGGGTGACCACTGTGTACATCACAGAAGCAATGATGTCTTTGTCATGGGATCAGCTTGATAAGGAAAAGTACACTGTCATAATTATCCCATAGAATAGAGACACCTCAGACAGGTGGGAGCCACAGGTGGACAAGGCTTTGCAGATCCCTTTAATAGAGGGGACCCTCAGGATGGAGACCCCAATGTGGCCATAAGAGACCTGGATGCTACTAAATGAGAAAGTGACAAATGCAGCCCCTGAAGTGAATATGACCAGCTCCTTGAGAGAGGTGTCTGAGCAGGCAGCTTGAGTAGGTTGGGGAGGATACAGAAAAAGTGGGGGATGATGTTGTCAGCACAGAAGGACCCCCCCCGGGGGGACCAGCAGGAAGATGTGAAGAAGGGCACAAGCACAGGAAAGCATCCAAGGGAAAGCCACCAGCAGAGAACACAGTCCTTCTCTCATGATGCTGGTGTAGTAGAGAGGGTGACAGATGGCCATGCATCTGCCATAGGCCATCACCACGAGGAGGAGATTATCAACGTAACCAAAAAACATATAAAGATACACCTGTGAGATACACTCTGGATAAGAGATGGATATTTTCTGTGTCTGCATGTTCATCAGCATCTTAGGGAGAGTGACCGATGATAAGGAGACATCTGTGAAGGCCCAGTGGCTGAGGAAGAAGTACAGGGGGGTGTGAAGGTGAGGGTCCCGCCTGATGAGCAGGATGATGAGCAACCTTCCAGCACTGTGGCCAGGTACATGCCCAAGGATAGGACAAAGAACATGTCCTGCTGCTCTGGCCAGATGTGGAGCCCCAAGAGGAGGAACTCAGACACACAGCTCTGGTTATCTCTCCTCATGCTGCTTTTCCCTCTTTGGGAAATGAGAAATGGGAAATGCCTGGAACTTAGAAGTACTAAGCATAACAGTTACCACATGGTCACATGGTTTCTCAGAGTGACTGTGTCAGTGTACAGACAGGTTTCACTGCACTGCACTTACACACTAATGCCTCATCCAGTCTGGTGACAGCAATAAAATGTGATTTGTCTGAACACTGACACAGTCATGTGGAGAAAGTACATGACTTCAATCAAACCCTCTGTGGAAATAAGGAACCGCTCATTCTTTCTTTTACATAGTGGAGACACTATGATAGACAGTAGGGAGAGATTAATAAATAAGACACATTCCCTTCCACAACTTTACCATCAGGCTGCTTATGTGCTTGTATCTGTCTTACACAACCAGTCATGCATGTATGCATGCACACACATGCACAAACACACACACAAACACACACACACACACACACCACTTAAAGCATTATTGGGAAAATTTCTATACCATGTGCAAAATAAAGTGATCAATGCATAACTCATTTATCATCATTAAGTTGACTACAAGAAAGGAAGAAAAAAAAAGAAAGAAAAGAAAGAAAGGAAAGAAAGGGAAGAAGGAAGGAAGAAAGGGTCAAACATTGTAACAGTCCCCCCAAAATTAAACACAGAATTACCATATGATTCAGGTTATATAACTAAAAGATTTGGAATGGGGGTCTAAGAGTTATTTATACAGCCATGTTCAAAACAGCATTATGCACAATAGCCAAAAGATGGAAACACCCTATGTCCTTCAACAAATAAATACATAAGTAAAGTGTATACTATGCATACAATGGAATATCACCAACCTTAAAAAGGAAATAGGTCCCACTGGTTTATTTTTGCTCTTATTTCTATTGCTTTGGGAGACTGACCTGAGAAAATATTCATGATGTTGATATCAGAGAGTGTTTTGCCTATGGTCTCTTCCAGGTGTTTGATGGTGTCCTGTCTTATATTTGTCTTTCAGTGATTTTGAGTTTATTTGTGTGCATTGTGTGAGGGTGTGTTCTAGTTTCATTGCTTTGCATGCAGCTGTCCAGGTTTCCCAGCAATGCTTGCTGAATAGACTTTTTGTCCCATTTTATGTTCTTGCCTCCATTGTCAAAGATTAATTGACCATAGGTGTCAGGGTTTCTTTCCGGGTTCTCTCATCTGTTCCATTGGTCTGTCTGTCTGTTTTGATCCCAGTACCACACTGTTTTGATGACTGTGGCTTTGTACTATTTTTTTAAGACTGGGAGAGTTATGAGGCCTGCTTAGTTTTTGCTTCTCAGGATTGCTTTGGCAATTCTGGGTCTTTTGTTGTTCCATATAAATGTTTGGATTGTTCTCATTCTGTAAAAAATGTCCTGGGTAATTTGATAGGGATTGCATTGAATCTGTAGATTGCTTTGTGTAGTATGGCCATTTTTACAATATTGATTTTTCCAATCCAGGAACATGGAATATCTTTCTTAAAAGAGACACATGCACCCGCATGTTCATTGCAGCACTATTCACAATAGCCAAGATATTGAAATCACACAAATGTCCATCGACAGAGGATTGGATTAGGAAGATGTGTTCTATATACACAATGGAATACTACTCAGCCATAAAAAAGAATGACATAATGCCATTTGCAGCAAAACGGATGGAACTAGAGACTCTCATACTGAGTGAAATAAGTCAGAACGAGAAATACAAATACCATATGATATCACTTATAACTGGAATCTAATTTCCAGCACAAATGAACATCTCCTCAGAAAAGAAAATCATGGACTTGGAAAATAGACTTGTGACTGCCTGATGGGAGAGGGAGGGAGGGAGGGGGAGGGATCAGGAGCTTGGGCTTATCAGACACAACTTAGAATAGATTTACAAGGAGATTCTGCTGAGTAGCATTGAGAACTATGTCTAGATACTCATATTGTAAAAGAACAAAAGATGGGGAAAAAATATATACATGTAAGGATAACTTGATCCCCTTGCTGTACAGTGGGAATAAAATAAATAAATAAATTACAAAAAAGGAAATAAATCCTGACACAGCCACAACATGAATGAACCTTGAAGACATTATGCCAAGTAAAATCATGAAGACTTATGGTATTTCTTATGCAAATACCGTAAGAATCAATTTAAGTGAGATGGATTAACAGTCAAGTTAATAGAGACAAAAAATGGAAATTGTGACTGCCAGGGAATCTGGGGGAAGGAAAATGAGTACCTATTGTTCAGCAGGTATAGAGATGCCATTTGGGAAGATTAAAAATTCTGGGGAGAGGGGAAAAGATGGTGGAAGAGTAGGGGGACACACTCGCCCTCTGCCACAAACACAACAAAAAAAGCACATCTATGGGATAAATGACTCACACAGAACAGCAACCAATCGCTGGCAGAAGACCCTAAACTCCAATAATGGCAAGAAGTTCATGACATTACTAGGTAAAACAAGAGAAAAAGGAAAGTGAGAGAAGGTGAATCTGAGCTGGACAGGTGCTCCCAAAAGGGAACCGTGGAGGAGAAAGGGATCCTGTACCCTCCTGGAAAGACACCTACTTGACAGAAATATCAAATGAACAGGAGGAATCTCCAGATGCAGAGAAGAGTGTAGCAGTAAGTTGGAGTTCTGAAAAGCAGATCAAAAACCGAATGGATCATCTGAACTACGGGCACAGTCACCAAAAATTGAGACGCCTGGGTGGGGGCTGGGCACCGAGTTCTCGGCTCCAGAGGTTAGTCCCCAGGGGGGCGGGGTGGAATGGAGACTACTTGGGAGGTCTAAAAACCGGTCTTTCAAGTTTGAGGGGCAGAGACTGCCTGGGAGACTAGAAAGCAAAGCTGTCCCAGGGGAAAGGAGCAATATTCTAGGGGTGGGAAAGTGGAAAGCCACATCAGAGGGAACCTGGGAGAAGAGCCTGGTCTATGCCTGTGTTGGGGAGGGGAGAGAAGAAGGGGTGGGTCCCCATAGAATACTCCCCATGCCACAGCAAGCTTACTGGCCCACTAGCTATCAGAAAGCTGTGCTTCCCAGTGCATCCCCTCCTCCCACCACCATCACCCCCTATGCACTCACCAGACCTGGGGCTGCCTGCCATCCGGGAGGGCTGGCCTCAACAATTGCCTGAAGCCTACCACCGCAGGGTCTGTCCCTGAACAGGCCAGCTTGACCTTTGGAGGGGATACACCCTCGCAGAGCAGCATCAAACACCATCAGCCCCCAAGAAAAAGCCTGCAGCCCAGAAAAGCTAGAACAAGCCTGGCCTGGCTGTGAAAAGATCTGCCTATTTCTCTGACAGTCTTTCCGAGTCAGGCTGCCCTAGGGAGGAGCCTCCTGGGTTTTCAGCGGCCCAGCTAGCCATCCCACCTCTTGGGGGAGCCACACTCTTGCAGAACAGCTGCATAGAACTGCCAGCTCCAGGCAGGACACCCTGCAGCCCAGAAAAGCTACAACAAGCCTGGCTGGGCTGTGAAAAGATCTGCCTAATTCTTGGACAGTCTTTCTGAGTCAGGCTGCCCTGGGGAGGAGCCTCTTGGATTGGCAGTGGCCCAGCTAGCCACCCAAGCCCTCAGGGGGTGCCGAGCTCTCGCAGAACAGCTGCATAGGACTGCCAGCTCCAGGCAGGACCCCCTGAAGCCCAGAAAAGCTACAACAAGCATGGCCAGGCCATGAAAAGATCTGCCTAATTCTCACACAGTCTTCCTGAGTTGGTCTGCCTTGGGGAACAGCCTCCTGGGTTTTCAGTGGCCCAGCTAGCTGCTACAGCCCTCAGGGGGGAGCCACACTCTTGCAGAAAATCTGCAAAGGACTGCCAGCTCTCTGCAGGACCCCCTGTAGCCCAGAAAAGCTACAACAGGCTTGGCCAGACTGTGAAAAGATCTGCCTATATTCTCAGACTGTCCTTCTGAGTTGGGCTGCCCTAGAGAAGAGCCTCTTGGGTTCTCAGTGACCCAGATAGCTGCTCCAGCTCCCAGGGGGTGCTGTACTCCTGAGGAACAGCTGCCCAACACCGCCAACCCCCTGCAAGAACCCCACAGCCTAAAAACACCAGAGCAAGCTCTGCCTGACTGAGTCAAAACTGCTACCATCCTGATGTGGACCTCCCAGTCCTGTCTGCCCTCAGGAAGTCCTCCTTTGCTTCAAAGAGACCCTGTTAGCCCCATCAACACTCCAGAAAAGACACAATGCCTCAAAAAACACTGACCAACAATGCCAGCCCTCAGGAAATATTCCACAGTAGTGACAAGGCAAACACTGCCTGATCACGGAGAGTACAACTCCCCCAGGAAAAAGAAAACAACAAGCAAGATGAAGAAGCTGAGAAACCACCCCCAGTCAAACCAACAGGAGAACTCACCTAAAGCACTCACAATGAAACAGACCTCTGCAGTCTGACAGACCTGGAGTTCAAAAGAGAAATAGTGAAAATACTGAAGGAATTAAGAGAATATATGAACTGCAATGCAGATACCCTCAGAAAGGAACTAGAAAATATAAGGAGGAGCAAAGACAAACTAGAACATTCATTTGCAGAGATACAAACTGAACTATGGGCAGGAAAAACCAGAAGGAATAATGCAGAAGAACAAATCAGTGATATGGAAGATAGAATAATGGAAATCACCCAATCAGGTCAGCAGACAGAAAACCAAATCAAAAAAAAGGAAAGCAATATGAGACCTATGGGATGATATAAAGCAGGCCAATCTATGCATTATAGGAATTCCAGAGGAGTAGACAAAGATAAGGGAATGGAAAATATACTTGAAGAAATTATCGCTGGAAACTTCCCAAATCTACAGGATACTGAGTTCAAGATACAGGAAGCACAGAGGGCCCCAAACAAATTGAACCCAAATAGACCCACACCAAGAAACATCAGAATAAAAATGGCAAAAGGTAGTGATAAAGAGAGGATCCTAAAGGCAGCAAAAGAAAAGCACAATGTTACCTACAAGGGAACCCCCATAAGAATATCAGCTGACTTCTCTACAGAAACACTACAAGCCAGGAGGGAATGGCAAGAGATATTGAAAGTGCTCAAAGGAAAAATTATGCAGCCTAGAATACTCTATCCAGCAAGAATATCATTTAAAATAGAAGGGGAAATAAAAATTTTTTCCAACAAACAAAAACTTAAAGAATACAGCAACACAAAACCCAGGCTAAAGAAATACTGAAAGGGCTTCTCTAAACCAAAAAGAAAGGAAGGAAAGGGAAGAAAAAAGAAAAAAAAAAAGAAGAGGAAGAACTAGGACTGGGTAAACCACAATCAGAGAGCAGTCACTCAAATAAGCCAGCATACAGATTTAATCATGAACATGCTTCAAACAAAATAAAATTAAAAATAAAAAAAAGAGTCATCAAAATCATAAAATGTGGGCAAGGGATGTTAGGAAATGAATAACCCTTTTTGTTTGTTTGTTTGTATATTTCTCTTCTTAATTTAATGTAGTAATGAAGTGTTTGAATCTACAGGATCATCAGGCTAAAACACACAATTATGGGAAGGGGTTAGCATACTTAAAAAACAGGGCAACCACAAGCCAAAACCAAATATTGCATTCACAAAAAAATTTAAAAAAACACTCAAGTAGATAATACCTGGAGACAATTCAACCAAAAAAAAAAAAAAGGCAGAAAAAGAAAGTAAGAATGGAAAACCATAGAATCAACCAGAACACGAGCTTCAAAATGGCAATAAACAATCATCTATCAATTCTCACCTTAAATGTCAATGGACTGAATGCCCCAATCAAAAGACACAGAGTGGCTGAGTGGATAAAAAGACAAAAACCTTCAATATGCTGCCTACAAGAAACTCACCTTAGGACAAAAATACACATAGATTGAAAGGAAAGGGCGGGGAAAAATATTTCACACCAGTTGACATGACACAAAAGCAGGAGTCGCAACGCTCATATCAGACAAAAGAGACTTTAAAACAAAAGACATAAAGACAGACAAAGAAGGACACTACTTAATGATTAAGGGATCCATCCAAGGAGAGGATGTTACCATCGTCAACATATATGCCCCAAATACAGGAGCACCCAGATACATACAATAAATATTAACAGACATAAAGGGAGATATGGATGAGAATACAATCATAGTAGGAGACCTTAATACCCCCCTCACATCAATGGAAACATCCTCTAGACAGAAAACCAATAAAGCAACAGAGATCCTAAAGGAAACAATAGAAAAGTTAGACTTCATTGATATCTTCAGGACACTACATCCAAAAAAATCAGAAGACACATTCTTCTCAAATGCTCATGGAACATTCTCAAGAATCGACCACATATTGGGACACAAAGCTAACCTCAATACATTTAGGAGCATAGAAATTATCTCAAGTATCTTCTCTGACCACAACGCCATGAAATTAGAAATCAACCCTGGGAAAAGGAAAGAGAAAAACCTACTACATGGAGACTAAACAACATGCTACTAAAAAACCAATGGGGCAATGAGGAAATCAAGAAGGAAATTAAAAAATACCTTGAAACGAATGATAATGAAGACACAGCCTCTCAAAATCTATGGGATGCTGCAAAAGCAGTGCTCAGAGGGAAATTTATGGCAATACAGGCCTTTCTCCAAAAAGAAGCAAGATCCCAAATTGACAACTTAACCCTCCACCTAAATGAATTAGAAAAAGAAGAACAAAAAAGGCCTAAAGTCAGCAGAAGGAAGGAAATTATAAAGATCAAAGAAGAAATCCATAAAATAGAGACTCAAAAAACAATAGAGAAAATTAATGAAACCAAGAGCTGGTTATTTGAAAAAGTAAACAAAATGGACAAACCCCTGGCCAGACTCAATAAAATGAGGAGAGAAAGAACCCAAATAACCAAAATTATAAATGAAAAAGGAGAAATCACAACGGATACAGCAGAAATACAAAAAACCATAAGAGAATACTATGAACAACTATATGCCAACACATCTGACAATCTGGAAGAAATGGACAAGTTTCTAGAATCTTACAGCCTGCCAAAACTGAATCAAGAAGAAACAGACCAACTGAACAGACTGATCACTAGAAATGAAATGGAAGAGGTCATAAAATCACTCCCTACAAATAAAAGTCCAGGACCAGATGGCTTCACAGGTGAATTCTATCAAACATATAAAGAGGAACTGGGGCCCATCCTCCTTAAACTCTTTCAAAAGGTTGAAGAAGAAGGAATGCTCCCAAAGACATTCTATGATGCCACCATCACCCTCATTCCAAAACCAGACAGAGATACCACCAAAAAAGAAAACTATCGCCCAATATCATTGATGAATATAGATGCAAAAATTCTCAACAAAATCTTAGCCAACCAAATCCAACAACATACCAAAAAAATTATACACCATGACCAAGTAGGGTTCATCCCAGGTTCACAAGGATGGTTCAACATATGCAAATCAATCAATGTATACACCACATTAACAAAAAAAAAAGTCAAAAATTATATGATCATCTCAATAGACGCAGAAAAAGCATTTGACAAAGTCCAACATCCATTCATGATCAACACCCTCGCCAAACTGGGTTTAGAGAGAACATTCCGGAACATAATCAAAGCCATTTATGACAAACCCACAGCAAATATAATCCTCAATGGGGAAAAAGTGAAAGCCTTCTCACTCAAAACGGGAACAAGACAGGGATGCCCACTCTCACCACTGCTCTTCAACATAGTTTTGGAAGTCCTAGCCACAGCAATTAGACAATCAAAAGAAATAAAACGCATTCATATAGGAAGAGAGGAAATCAAACTGTCACTGTATGCAGATGACATGATACTATACAGAGAAAACCCTAAGGACTCAACCCCAAAACTACTTGAACTGATTCATAAATTCAGCAAA
This sequence comes from Phacochoerus africanus, assembly GCF_016906955.1. Taxonomy (NCBI): domain Eukaryota; kingdom Metazoa; phylum Chordata; class Mammalia; order Artiodactyla; family Suidae; genus Phacochoerus; species Phacochoerus africanus. The sequence continues at coordinate 264,510,755 of NC_062545.1, read as the reverse complement.
GTAGCAGGATGTAAGATTAACATTCAGAAGTCAGCTGCATTTCTCTATAACAGCAATGAAATATTAGAAAAGGAATAGAAAAATATGATACTTTTTAAAATTACACCTCACAAAATCAAATACCTCAGAATACACCTCACCAAGGAGGTAAAGGACCTATATGCCAAGAACTATAAAACTTTAATCAAAGAAATCAAAGAAGATATAAAGAAATGGAAAGATATTCCATGTTCCTGGACTGGAAAAATCAATATTGTAAAAATGGCCATACTACGCAAAGCAATCTACACATTCCATGCAATCCCTATCCAATTACCCAGGACATTTTTCACAGAACTAGAACAAACAATCCAAACATTTATATGGAACCACAAAAGACCCAGAATCGCCAAAGCAATACTGAGAAACAAAAACCAAACAGGAGGCATAACTCTCCCAGACTTCAAGAAATACTACAAAGCCACAGTCATCAAAACAGTGTGGGACTGGTATCAAAACAGACAGACAGACCAATGGAACAGAATAGAGAATCCGGAAAGAAACCCTGACACCTATGGTCAATTAATCTTTGACAATGGAGGCAAGAACATAAAATGGGACAAAAAGTCTATTCAGCAAGCATTGCTGGGAAACCTGGACAGCTGCATGCAAAGCCATGGGACTAGAACACACCCTCACACCATGCACAAAATAAACTCAAAATGGCTGAAAGACTTAAATATATGACAGGACACCATCAAACTCCTAGAAGAAAACATAGGCAAAACACTCTCTGACATCAACATCATGAATATTTTCTCAGGTCAGTCTCCCAAAGCAAGAGAAATTAGAGCAAAAATAAACCCATGGGACCTCATCCAACTGAAAAGCTTTTGCACAGCAAAGGAAACCAAAAAGAAAACAAAAAGACAACTTACAGAATGGGAGAAAATAGTTTCATATGATGCAACCGACAAGGGATTAATCTCTAGAATATATAAGCAACTTATACAACTCAACAGCCAAAAAGCCAATCAAGCAATGGAGAAATGGGCAAAAGACCTGAATAGACATTTCTCCAAGGAAGATATACACATGGCCAACAAACACATGAAAAAATGCTCAACATTGTTGATTATGAGAGAAATGCAAATCAAAACTACCAGGAGATATCACCTCACACCAGTCAGAATGGCCATCATTCATAAATCCACAAATAACAACTGCTGGAGGGGGTGTGGAGAAAAGGGAACCCTCCTGCTCTGTTGGTGGGAATGGAAACTGGCACAGCCATTATGCAGAACAGTTTGGAGATACCTTAGAAATCTATACATAGAACTTCCATATGACCCCACAATCCCACTCTTGGGCATCTATCCAGACAAATCTCTACTTAAAGGAGACACATGCACCCGCATGTTCTCTGCAGCACTATTCACAATAGCCAGGATATGGAAACAACCCAAATGTCCATCTACAGAGGATTGGATTAGGAAGATGTGGTATATATACACAATGGAATACTACTCAGCCATAAAAAAGAATGACATCATGCCATTTGCAGCAACATGGATGGAACTAGAGACTCTCATCCTGAGTGAAATGAGCCAGAAAGACAAAGACAAATACCATATGATATCACTTATAACTGGGATCTAATATCCAGCACAAATGAACATCTCCACAGAAAAGAAAATCATAGACTTGGAGAAAAGACTTGTGGCTGCCTGATGGGAGGGGGAGGGAGTGGGAGGGATCACGAGCTTGGGCTTATCAGACACACAACTTACAATAGATTTACAAGGAGATCCTGCTGAGTAGCATTGAGAACTTTGTCTAGATACTCATGTTGCAACAGAACAAAGGGTGAGGGAAAAAAATGTAATTGTAATGTATACATGTAAGGATAACTTGATCCCCTTGCTGTACAGTGGGAAAATTAAAAAAAATTAAATGAAAAAATAAAAAAAATAATAATCCACTTTAAAAAGTTTAGTGACCAAGAACACACAACAACTAAACAAAATTAGGGAAAACACATGAGCAAACTGAATTCAAAAATACATTAAAAGGATCATACACCATGATTAAGTGAGATTTATCCCTTTGGGCAAGGATAGTTCAACATGTGCATGTATTGTGCAAGTCAATACATATGGTACACCACAGTGATAGAAAAAATAAAAATCATATGATCAATAGATGCAGAAAAAGCATTTACAAAATAAAATAGACTTTCATGATAAAAACCTCAACATAATAAAATCCATTTATGACAAGCCCACAGCCAACTCAGTGGTGAAAGGTTGAAAGATTCTCTGAGATTAGGAACATAAAAGGATGCCCATTCTTACTCCTGCTTAATATATTACTAGAAGTCCTAGCAAAAGCAATTAGGGGAAAAAGCAAAACCAAATCAGAGCCTCATCCATGACCCACACCACAGCTCATGGAAACACCAGATCCCCAACCCACTGAGCAAGACCAGGGATCGAACCCACAACCCCATGGCTCCTAGTCAGATTCGCCTCCACTGCACCATGATGGGAACTCCTAATTCTATTTTAAATTGTCTCTTGAATGAATGGAAAGAAAAAGGCCCAGCGAAGAGGACGTGAAGGAGGCAGGTCTCAAACACAGGACTTTCTGTCTCCATAGTATTTCATCTTAATAAGTAGATTAAATATTAAAAATTAAACAAGGCTAAGGAAACAGGCACACGTGTGTTGTGTGAGACACTGATTTCTTCTGAGGACACTAGCAGAATGTGATTTATTTCCTATAACATTGTTGTGGGTGACATTCACCATAATATACAATAAACTCTATATAAAATTCAAAAATAAATTTTCTGTTTGATTTTAGTGCAAAGAGGAGTTGCTTTCCTCATTTAGCTGATGAAGAAACTGAGGCTCATAGACACTCAGTAACTTGATAAAAACAACCATGAAGGAAGGAGGCCAGCATTCCAATGGGTATCTCATTTCCTCCACATTAAACTTAAAAACAGTTTGAACCTGAACTCAGAAACACATATATTCTTTATTCCAAAGCTCCTTTCCTAAATACAACAATAGCCTTGGCCTGACCCTGTGCTTTAAACATACATAAACTAACATTAACCTCACCCCACATAGAAAAAAACCTTACCCACAAACCTCCCCAGACACTGCAAAGTGCATACACATCATTGACCAACCCCCACTGAATCCCCTGAAAATCACAACCCCCCCCCATATCAACTTAGGGCCTGCCTGATTCTGGAATATACCTCAGTCCACATTGGAATCCCCTAAAATGAAAATATTCACCCACACAAATATTTGTCCACCCTTGATAACCTATAGTCAAGGCAACTGAAGCATGCCTGTGAGACGCTGCCATGGGAATGAGAAGCTCTGAGATTCATCCCATATCTAAACAGGAAGCCTCAGGGATCCACCTGTCCCCTTGGAGTCAGCTGTGCTAACCGTGATTCCCATTCTGCTTTCTCTGCCTGGAGAGATCCCAGGACAAACTCCCCTGAGAGGTCATCACAACACAACACCCTCAGCCTAACAAGTGCCCCAAGAGGCCAGCAGAGCAGACCTGAAACTCCTGGGAAGCTGGCAGGGCTTCCACAACCAGGAGAGCCCTCCTCCCTGAGTCAGGGCATCTCTGCCTCCTGAGATATGGAGATGCAAAAAGAAGCAGCCTGCTGGGGACCAGGTGGCAGGAAAGAAATGGGGGGTCTTCGGACAGGGGAGGGATAAGTGTTATCTCTTTGGAGGAGGGCTTCAGCTCCTCCCTCCTTTCCTGCTTCTCTCCTTCCAGTCAGCCCCGGATTTCATGGGAGACACAGGAAGAAGCTGAGCTTTGGCTGAAAAGGAGATGTGAACCTGATGAGCGGATTGGTGCCCATCAGCTTCTGGGGAGGCTGGCAAGAAAAGAAAAGCAGCTGGACGAGGAGGTGAGCTTCAGTGAGCTGGCCACCCAGGGGCTCCCCAACTCAATTTGGCACCTCACTCTTTTGTCCCTGATACTTCAAATAGTTCATACATTGAGAAGTCGTAAGTCCACATAAAATTTCCATGTGTCATTTGGTTTTAAGAACATCCAGCTGGACTTCTAGGCCACCTGTACTATATGTTTTCATGGAAGCATAACCCATCAGTAGAAAAAAAGAAAAGAAAAAAATGCATATGGTATTCCTGGACTCTCACCCTGTGCTTTTAGAACTGTTCTTCCTGATTCTCAGCTCCAAAACCTTCCTCCTTTTTGCTACTTGTCCACATGGGTGCTCCTGACATCTTCCACCTGGAGCATCCATTCCCAATAATTCACCAAATCACCACTGAGTTTTGTATTCCACCTTCTCCAGGCAGCCCTTTCACAAATGACTCATCTTTGAATGTTGACCTGTGTGTGATAATCTGCTTTACAGACAGTTTGTTGTCCCTAGTTGTTCATAAAACATCAGGAATCAGCTTGGGAGCAGGTGATGGAGGACAAATCCAACCCCTCCTTTTCATCTTCAGTCCAGGGCAGTGTCCACTGCACGACCACAGCTCCACATACCAGACATGCCCTGGCCATGCACGGCCAATTATCTTTGCTTGATTTGGGCCAGTTAATCATGGACGTTCAAATGTTCAAATTCCACCATCTCTACAGCATAGAAAGATAGGTCACATCTCATGCAACTGCGAGGAGAGATCTGAACATGGAAGAAGAAAATCTTGTCAGTTAAGGGGAATGGAAGAGTAATTCATGTAGGAAATTAACAAAATGAGGAAAACAGAAGTTCTCGTGTGGCTCAGCAAAAACGAACCTGACTAGCATCCATGAGGATACAGCTTCAATTCCTGGCTTTGCTCAGTGGGTTAAGGATCTGGCCTTGCTGTGGTGTAGCTCACAGACAAGGCTTGGATCCCACATTGATGTGGCTGTGGGATAGGCTATCAGGTATAGTTCCAATTTGACCCCTAGCCTGGGAACCTCCATATGCCACAGGTGTGGACTACAAAGCAAAAAAAGAAAAAAAAGGGGGGGGGGAATTCCCATCTAGGTGCAGAGGAAACGAATCCGACTAGGAATCCTGAGGTTGCAGGTTCGATACCTGGCCTTGTTCAGTGCGTTAAGGATCTGACGTTGCCCAGAGCTGTGGTGTACGATGCAGACATGGCTCAGATCTGACATTGCTGTGGCTGTGGCTTAGCCTTAAAAATCAAAAAAAAAAAAGAAAGAAAGAAAGAAAACTCCTTATAAAATGTGTGAAAGAATATGCTGCCTCCAAACAATTATTTTTAAACACTTTGTTAACATACATATTTTACTGTAGAGATTTTGATGGTACTCAAGAATATATAAATAACCAATGTCTCAAAATGTTTGAAAATTTCTGTGTAATATGTAATTCATGAGGTATGGATGAATATGCTGGCTCTAAAAATTGATTTAAAGCACTTTAGGAGTTCCCGTCGTGGCACAGTGGTTAACGAATCTGACTGGTAACCATGAGGTTTCAGGCTCAATCCCTGGCCTTGCTCAGTGGGTTAAGGATCTGGCATTGCCTTGAGCTGTGGTGTAGGTTGTAGATGCGGCTTGGATCCCACATTGCTGTGGCTCTGGTGTAGGCTGGCAGCTACAGCTCTGATTTGACCCCTAGCCTGGGAACCTCCATATGCCATGGGAGTGGCCCTATAAAAGGCAAAAAAAAATTAAAATATAAAAAAATAAAGCACTTTAACTAGTGCAAGATCTGTTATTACAGAATTTTTTAAAGTGTCAAGAAACACTAGATAACTGGTGACAGAAAAAATACATGTGCATACACACACACACACAATATAAACATGATGTGTATATATATACATGTATATAATACATATCATATATATATGAAAGAAGAATTTTTAAAACATGATTTGAATAGTCACCAATGGATGCCCATCCAGTACACATATGATTTAGGACAGGGGATTAAAGGAAAAAAATTGACCAAAGAAGGGAGACATGCCCAGACTGAGGATGAGAGCATCCCATGAGCTAAGGTGGATGAACCTCTCATTTGGTGCCCAGACAAGGAAAGAAACACTATTGAACTAGATTCAACATCCCGGTTAGATTTGCCCTGCTGGTTATGTTGCCCAATGCTGATTTCCATCCAAGACAATGCAGTGATAAACCCTGGTGATATAAAAATAGAATTTGCTCTGATAAGGAATGAGTGTCTTATGACTTTGCTACCTAAAATACTTCCGTCTCCATGCCCCAGTCACCTCCATCCTCTTGTACTGCTTTCTTTTGTTAACAAACTCATTTGAGTAATAAATAAAAAATAAACAGTACTTCTAATTACTGTACCATAAATTAGGACTTCATAGTTCCCTTTTACAGGCAAAATAAGTAAAAGTTACTTATAGATCAGAAAATTACATATCCTATCTTATGGAAATGAAGCAATCTATTTCTGTATTATTTTCTCTATTGTTTCATTTGAAGTCATATGAACTCATATTTTAGAGAGTTAAGGGCAGTTTCTGAGTTAGAAAAGTGATTTGCATGGGAAAAAGAGGACAATGACATTAATTTTGTGAAACAAATTTTTTTCTTAAGTTTGAGACAGATTGTGGAAGTGAAAATTAAAATATAGTTTAAAATGCTACCTTAAGACTCTTGTAGTCTCAATTGCAAAGTTTGGCTTTTAGAGAAGCAGGAAAATGTGTGTTAGAGCCAAAAATAGGACTTCTTTGGCTGTGACCAGGATTTCCTCTTCCCACCTTGGGGACTAGAAAGTAGAGGGAGGAAAATTTCACTTTGGAGCCAAGTGTGACTTGTTTAGTTCAAGTCATAATTTATTGCACATACCTCAGGGACCTGAAAATAAAGAAACCCACTAGGAAGTGTTGATAATGGGCCACTCTGAAGGGCAAGTATTAAGCTAACTTTCCCGGTGAGGATTTTTTTCACTTCCACCTTTCCCAGATGCTTCTGATCATTCTATAAGGACATACTTAATTGTGTAATAGCTAAAAAGAAAAATTTCTGTGCACTAAAGCACAGTATTTGAGGGGCAGGAGAGTGAACCAAGGCCTATATGTGATTGGTGGAAAAATAACAAAAAGAAAAGTTGTTTTCTTATGCCGTTGAGTCACAGTATAACACTGCCCTTTTAGTGGATATCTGAGGCAAATCCTTTGGCCAATGATATAAAAACTTAAAACAACCTTCAACTTTATATTTCAGGCATCCACATCTCAAATTGGTGGTACGGTCATAATTTGTGAGACATTATAAGGTACAGTATTTAGATCTTAAAATGCCATTTTATTTGTATTCCTTAGCATAGTTTAGTAGTATATAAAAATATTCTCTCTTCATGAGTATTGTGCCTTTTCCTCTGAGGAAAAAGTCATAAAACCATGATACATGCTTAAAAATTTTTATACTTTAAAAAGGCTCAAGTTGATATTGTAGATTTCTATAATTGGTTTTAGTAAAATGATGGTAATATTTGATATCAGAAGAGCTCTTGCAATGATTAACCTAATTTATTAATAAATTTTGTTAGCATATTATTTTTCTTTAGTGATATAGTATGTTGAGCGACCAAATTGTATTTCATTTTCCAAATTGTATTTCATTTTAAAATTCAGAGAGTGATCTGAATAGTTATCTTGGAATTGGCATATAATAATCATTATGTATTTGTTTTTTGTTGAGGAAAATTCTTTTAGCTCTGAAGGTACTGGACTGTTTATATTACTTTTAAACCTGTTTTGAAAAATTACATTAAATGATTAAAAATGCAGGCCTCTATTTTAATTTTGTTAAATTAGTTGTTGAGTTTATAACAAACACATAAATTTATAGACTTCCATGCTTCCTTGACATTCTCTAAACCTCAAGAAAATAGCTGTTATCTATCACTTGCCTCAAAGGGTAACAGCATTAATAAAATTGAGTGCACATTAAACCAGTGCTTTCAAGTGTCAAATTAATACTAGATGATGAGTATTCAAATTCCTAAATCTGTCATTTCTTTTTAAGTGGATTGATGTTATTCTTTCACTCGTCTTGTGGCTTTGTAAGCAGTGTGAATATTCATGAGTAGATGAATGAAGGCAGAATGCAAGGGATGTATTATCAAGACAAACTTGATTTCAGAAACAAGAACCTTTCCTAATATTTTGAGTAGATTCATATATACCTTTTGAATCACTTTTTTCATTATGTTAATGATCTTGAGGGTTTTAGCATTCATTCTTCCATTAACAAACTTTTACTAAGAGCCTAATTTATACCAAATGTAGTAAGTGCAGAAATGAAAAATATACTGTCTCTAAGCATGTCTATAGTTTAATAAAGGACTCAAATGTGAAAAAAAATATATCCCAACCTGATATTCTATTCCATATTGGTTTGCTGATGATCTAGCTCCCAAAGTACAACATGAACTGCACAAAAGCAAAGATTTATCTGTGCTATGCTATGTTCTCAGCAGGGACTCAGAGCTTTCTCAGAATAGGAACTAAAAATCTTGAATCAGAGAGATCCACCCCTGACGGTCTCTAAAGGAAAACACCTCTCTGTCTCTCCAGCTCTCATCCCACATGACGCCCATGGATTTGGGAAGGAAGGACCACATCAAGCACCAGGAGGCTGACAAGATTTCCCTGCACAGCTGCTCTTTGTGACTAAATCGAGGAAACAAAGACGTGCTGGGTTCTCATGGTTTGGGGTGTGGAATTGGAGCATGTTTTCTAACAAAACTTCTTGGGTATAACTAGACCCATGTCAATGGAAAGAGTCAACCAAACCAGCAGTGTCTCTGAGTTCATCCTCCTGGGACTCTCCTCCAGGCCCGAGGACCAGAAGCCACTCTTTAGCCTCTTCCTCACCATATACCTGGTCACCATCACAGGAAACCTGCTCATCATCCTGGCCATCCACTCAGATCCCCAGCTCCAGACTCCCATGTATTTCTTCCTGACTTTCCTGTCTTTCACTGACATTTGCTTCACAACAACCATTGTCCCCAGGATGCTGGTGAACTTCCTGTCCCATAAGACCATCTCCTATGCTGGGTGTCTGACTCAGATGTATTTTATATATGCCTTGGGCAACACTGACAGTTGCCTTCTAGTAGTCATGGCCTTTGACCGCTATGTGGCCATCTGTGATCCCTTCCACTATGTCACCATCATGAGTCACCACCGCTGTGTCCTGATGGTGGCCCTCTCCTGCTCATTGCCTCACCTCCACTCACTGCTACACACACTTCTGCTGAATCAGCTCACCTTCTGTGACTCAAATATTATCCATCACTTTCTCTGTGACTTTAGCCCTCTAGTGAAATTGTCCTGTTCACCCACATCTGTCAATGAAATTGTAATGATGATAGAAGGATCTGTTTTTCTGGGGACCCCCTTTCTATGCATTGCTTTCTCTTACATACGAATCCTCACTGCAGTTCTCAAAATTCCCTCAGCTGCTGGCAAACGCAAAGCCTTCTCCACTTGTGGTTCTCATGTCACTGTGGTGACACTCTTTTATGGAAGCATCTTCTATGTCTATTTACAGCCTGTGTCCTCCTACACCGTCAGGGACCACATGGCAACAATTGTCTACACAGTTTTAACCTCCACATTAAATCCTTTTATCTATAGCCTGAGAAACAAAGACCTGAAACAGGGCCTGAGGAAGCTGGTGGGCAGGAGCAAATTCCAGGCAGCATCCCCTTGATTAACACACGATGGACGATTCTCTCCTGGAATCTGTTTCCTACTGGTTCTTGGTGAACAATCAAACTCTTGGAGGTTAGCCTCTTTGTCCCATGTGAGACAAGGCTGCCGCGGGCACTTACATCCATGGATGAGGACCCATCATTTTGCTCTGCTTCTGCTTAGATCATGATACACTCCCTCACTATTCCTCCTCTTTCCTAGGAAAAGTCATCACTTTCTCATCTTCCAAATACTGCTTTAAACTAATCTTTTTCCCAAAGATATTTCCTGAACACATTTCTTTCATGAAGACTAATGCCCCCAAATCCTTCATATTTCAGTATATTACTGGAAATAATTACTGAATGTTTAGCTTTGAATGTCTTTGCAACATTTGAAAGGGATAAGAGGAGAAGGAGTATATTTCAGAGAATTTTCAGTTAAAGGAATTTTTTTCTCTTTTTAGGGCCACATCTGCAGAATATGGATGTTCTCAGGCTAGGGGTCAAATCAGAGTTGTAACCACCAGCTTACACCCCAGCCACATCTATATGGGATCAGAGCCACATCTGTGACCTATACCATAGCTCACGGCAATGCTGGATCCCCAACCCACCAAGCAAGGCCACGGATGGAACCCACATCTTCATAGATCCTAGTGGGGTTCATTAATTGCTCAGCCACAAAGGGAACTCACCAAAGGTTTTTTATAATTCCTAATTTTTCTCTTTCAAAAAATTTTTCTTGGGAATTCCATGGTGGCTTAGCAGATTAAGCAGCTTAATAGATTACTCCAGTGTTGTCAGTGCTCTGCCTCTGGTTTTGAATCAGATTCAGTCCCTTGTCCTGGAAAATCTGCATGCCACAGGTGTGACCAGAAAAATTTTTTTTCTGGTTTAAAAATTGTTTTCACTTTTACTCCTAACTTTCTCTTCCTTCCTTATTATATTGCTATGGCTTCATTCCTTTTCATTTTTACTCCTTGCTCATTTATAACCATACAATTAAAAATTGCTGGAGTCCCCGGCATGGAGCAGCGGAAACAAAGCCAACTAGGAACCATGAGGCTGCCGATTGGATCCCTGGCCTCGCTCAGTGGGTTAAGGATCCAGTGTTGCCGTGAGCTATGGTGCAGGTCTCAGACATTTCTCAGATCTGGCATTACTGTGGCTGTGGCATAGGCCAGCAGCAACAGCTCTGATTAGACTCCTAGCCTGGGAACCTCCATGTGCCACAGGTGTGGCCCTAAAAAGACAAAAGACAAAATAAATAAATAAATAAAAATAATAATTGCTTATGACCAGAAAGAACAAGAACTAAGAAATTATCCACCCTATATCGGAGATGTTGAAATCTTCCTTCCTGTCATCCATCCCTGAAGTCACATGTTTAAAATATATCATTTAATACTTATTCTAGACACTCCAAATCTTTAAATACTCTAACTTGTAGAAACATTATAAAGGTGTATATTTTAATCAATCCCAACATTTTTTTAACTTTTTTTTTTTTTTTTTTTTTTGCTTTTTAGAGCCGCACCTGTAGCAATCCCTCCAGGCTAGGGATTGAATCAGAGCTGCAGCAATTGCAGGCCTACACCACAGCCACAGCAATGCAGGATCCAAGCCACCTCTGCGACCTACACCAGAGCTCACAGCAAAGCCAGATCCCTGACCCGCTGAACGAGGCCAGGGATCAAACCTGCATCCTCATGGATACTAGTCAGACTCATTTCTGCTGCACCATAATGGGAACTCCCCAGCTTTGTAACAAATAAAAACTAGCAAAAGAAATCTAAAATCTCAACAAGAAGAAATAAAGAAATTAATTATGATTAATTACATAGAATTAACAATTTAAAGCAGGCTGAAAAATAAAACAGATCTTTTTTAAAAATTCATTAAACAGAAAAATAAGATGTAGATCAAAGTATAAAAGTATGAATATTGATTTTTAGACTTTATGAAGATAGAGCTGTATAGTTACTGGAGTAAGAAAGGAAATGCAGAGGGGGAGAGAGAGGGAGAGAATTTTTACTTCTTTACACATATTTGGAATGTCTGAATTTTCTCAAATAAATATTTATAGCTCAAGGAATTTAAAACTACTAGTAAAGCATCATTTGAAACTATTTTCTCCCATTCTGTAAGTCGTCCTTTTGTTTTCTTTTTGGTTTCCTTTGCTATGCAAAAGCTTGTCAGTTTGATGAGGTCCCATGGGTTTATTTTTTGCTGTTATTTCTCTTGCTTTGGGAGACTGACCTGAGAAAATATTCATGATGTTGATGTCAGAGAGTGTTTTGCCTATGTTTTCTTCTAGGAGTTTGATGGTGTCCTGTCGTATATTTAAGTCTTTCAGCCATTTTGAGTTTATTTGTGTGCATGGTGTGAGGGTGTGTTCTAGTTTCATTGCTTTGCATGCAGCTGTCCAGGGTTCCCAGCAATGCTTGCTGAATAGACTTTCTTTTTCCCATTTTATGTTCTTGCCTCCCTTGTCGAAGATTAATTGACCACAGGTGTCAGGGTTTCTTTCCAGATTCTCTATTCTGTTCCATTGGTCTGTCTGTCTGTTTTGATCCCAGTACCACACTGTTTTGATGACTGTGGCTTTGTAGTATTTCTTGAAGTCTGGGAGAGTTATGCCTCCTGCTTGGTTTTTGTTTCTCAGGATTGCTTTGGCGATTCTGGGTCTTTTGTTGTTCCATATTAATATTTACAGAATGGGAGAAAACAGTTTCAAATGATGCAACCAACAAGGGCTTAATCTCTAGAATATATAAACAACTTATACAACCCAACAGCAAAAAAGCCAATCAAGCAATGGAAAAATGGGCAAAAGACCTGAATAGACATTTCTCCAAGGAAGATATACAGATGGCCAACAAACACATGAAAAAATGCTCAACATCGCTGATTGTGAGAGAAATGCAAATCAAAACTACCATGAGATGCCACCTAACACCAGTCAGAATGGCCATCATTCATAAATCCACAAATAACAACTGCTGGAGGGGGTATGGAGAAAAGGGAAGCCTCCTGCACTGTTGGTGGGAATGTCAACTGGTACAGCCACTATGGAGAACAGTTTGGAGATACCTTAGAAAGCTATACATAGAACTTCCATATGACCCCACAATCCCACTCTTGGGCATCTATCTGGATAAAACTGTACTTAAAGGAGACACGTGCACCCGCATGTTCATTGCAGCACTATTTACAATAGCCAAGACATGGAAACAACCCAAATGTCCATCAACAGAGGATTGGATTAGGAAGATGTGGTGTATATATACACAATGCAATACTACTCAGCCATCAAAAAGAATGACATCATGCCATTTGCAGCAACATGGATGGAACTAGAGACTCTCATACTGAGTGAAATGAGCCAGAAAGACAAAGACAAATACCATATGATATCGTTTATAACTGGAATCTAATATCCAGCACAAATGAACATCTCCTCAGAAAAGAAAATCATGGACTTGGAGAAGAGACTTGTGGCTGCCTGATATGAGGGAGAGGGAGTGGGAGGGATTGGGAGCTTGGGTTTATCAGACACAACTTAGAATAGATTTACAAGGAGATCCTGCTGAATAGCATTGAGAACTTTGTCTAGATACTCATGTTGAAATGGAACAAATGTTGGGGGGAAAAATGTAATTGTAATGTATACATGTAAGGATAACCTGACCCCCTTGCTGTACAGCGGGATAGTTTTTTAAAAAATTTAAAAAATTTATAAAAAATAAAAAATAAAAAAAAATAAAACTACTAGTAAAGAAGATGACAAATGCAATGGTGAAAGATTTTGTTTGTAAGATACAAGCTGAAGATAAATTTTCTAGATACTTGCAGATCTGAAAACCCATCATTATTTAGCGCTTTCAGTTGATTGATAATTTGATAGGATATAGCATTCTAGGTACCAAAGCTTTCAGAACTTTAAAGACATAGCTCACTGTTCTAATGCATCAAGTGTTTTCAGTGAGAAACAAGAGGCCATTCTAATGTGCTGCTTGTGATCTCCTCCCCCACCACAGTCTACAGAACCCTGCACAAAACGTGACCACGCTGCCACTGCGTAGCCTTTAAGTGGACCCTGAGTCCACACACTATGCTCCAAGCCTGGGCACAGGTGCTTGGCCATTGTCCTTGAAATGGACAGTCCAATTCTAAAATTTAAATGGACACAGATTATTGCCTTTGGAATGGATTAGCAATGAGATCCTGCTGTGTAGCACTGGGAACTATGTCTGGTCACTTATGATGGAGCATGATAATGGGAGACAAAAGAATGTATACACATATATGTAACTGGGTCACCATTGTGTACAGCAGAAAATTGAAAGACACTGTAAACCAGCTATAATGGAAAAAATAAAAATCATTACATAAAACAATAAAAATAAAATAAAATTTAAATAGAAATGAAAATGACCTTGAAGAGCCCAGACAGTCTTGAAGAAAAATCACAAAGTTTGAGGACACATGTCACCAAATATAGACTTACTACAAAGCTAAAGTAATGAATATATTTATTTATTTCTTTATTTATTTATTCATTTATTTTTAAGGACCATACCTGCAGCAGATGTTAATTCCCAGGCTAGGGGCCAAATCAGAGCTACAGCTGCAAGCTTACACTGCAGCTACAGCCACATCAGATCCCAGCCATGTCTGTGACCTACACCACAGTTCACGGCAATGCCTGATCCTTAGCCCACTGAGTGAGGCCAAGTATCAAACTTGCATCCTCATGGATACTATTTGGGTTCTTAACCCACTGAGCCACAAGGAGAATTCCCAGTAATTAATATGTATAGTATTTCTTTGTGAAAATATAAACAGATCAATGTAACAGAAGAGAGAACCCAGAAAGAAATATTTTATATTCATTTAATTTTTGGCAGTGTCAATGCAATTTAATGGGGAGAGATGGAATCATTTAATACATTAAGCTGGAGCAACTAGATACGCACACAGAAAACAGTTAAATTTTGACTCCACACCACATACAAAAATTAATCCACAGAGGCTCATAGATCTAAATGTGAAGAATAAAACTATTAAAATTCCTGAAAGAAAACGGAAAAATGTATGTAAATGTATTTATGACCTTGAGATGAGGGAAGATTTCTTGATCAGGAAACAAAAAGGACTAACTACAAAAGAAAATTTATTAAATTAAATTTCATCAAAATTTAAACTTCTGCTCTTCAAAAGAAAACTTAAGAAAGTGAAAAGGGAAAATGTATTTACAATACATACATCTGACAAAAGACATACAGAGAATATATAAAGAACTCATAAAATCAATAAGAAAAAGCACACAATTCAATTTTTTTAAAGTGGACAAAAAATTGGCAAACATTTTAAAAACGCAGATAGTTACTATTGTATGTGAAATGGGTAGTCAACAGGGACATGCTATATAGCATAGGGAACTCTAATCAATATTCTGTGATAAACTATATGGGGATGGATACATGTATATGTACAACTGATTCACTTTGCTGTGCAGCAGAAATTAATACAACATTATGAATCAAATATTTCAATAAATTTTTTAGAAAAAAAAACAATCCTGCTGTGTAGCACTGGGAACTATGTCTAGTCACTTATGATGGAACATGATAATGTGAGAAAAAAGAATGTATACATGTATGTGTAACTGGCTCACCATGCTGTACAATAGAAAAAAATATATTGGGGGAAAAAACTTGAAAAAAAAGACATTCAAATGGCTTATACCACAGGTGAAATATATTCAACATCATTACTTAACAGGGAAATATAAATTAAAGTCACAGTGTGATATACTGAATATTCAATAGAATGGCTACAATTAAAAACACAACACAGGAGTTCCCTTCATAGTTGAGAGGGTTAAGGACACAACATATTCTCCATGAGGATGGGGGTACAATCCCTGGCCTCAGTGGATTAAGGATCTGGTGTTGCCTCAAGGTCCATAGGTCATAGATGCAACTTGGATCCAGTGTTTCTGTGGTTGTGACTGCTTGCAACTGAAGCTCTAATTCAGTCTCTAGCCCAGGAACTTCTATATGTCACAGGTATGACCCCAAAAAAAAAAAAACCGCAATACAGGAGTTTTGTTGCGGCTCAGCAGATTAGGGATCCAGTGTTGTCACTGAAGTGGCTCAGATTGCTGCTGTGGCACAGGTTCAGTCCCTAGCCCAGCAATTTCCACAGGCCAGGGGTGCAGCCAAAAAAAAAAACATAATATAGGCATTCCTGCTGTGGCACAACTGGATCGGTGGCATCTCAGCAGTGCCAGGACAAAGACTGGATCCCCAACCAGGCACAGGGGTTAAAGGACCCAGTGTTGCCACAGATGCAGTATAGGTCACAACTGTGGCCTGACCTGGGAACTCCATATACAATGGGATAGCCAAAAAAAAAAAAAAAAAAAAAAAAAGGCAGTAAAAAATTTTCATAGGATTTGGAACAGCTGAATCTCTCACATTTTGATCGTGGGATATAAAATTATGCAATCACTTATACGGGAAAGATGATGCTGGAATCCAGGTTCTTGTTCATGGCAGTCAAAGAATGAACTCCATGAATACACAAGAAGCAAGCAAGCAAAGCCTTTATTAAAGAAGAGCAAATAGCTCCCAGGACAGCTGGGAGGGGGCAGAAGAGCCCCCTTTCTCTATTGTCTTATAGGGATTTTTAGTCCTTAAAGATGGGGGGGTACCAACGTGGTCTTCTCCTATTGGCCTTGTTCAATTATTTATATCAGTCCTTTCCCAATAGAGGTTTTATGGTTGGAAACATCCCATAAGTTTTATGGTTTCTTTGTCCTTTCCTTTCCTTAGATTAAGTCACCATTTCTCTCATTTCTTTTTATCAGTTGAGGAGTGGGCTAGAGATTCACGTTTTCTGCAATAAACAAAACCTGTGGGGAATGCACATTTCCTACAATAAAACAAGGCCTGTGGAGGTGTTACTCCCTGGAGCCCTTAAGCCACAAAAGTTAGTCAATATCCATATCAAAAGAATATATGGGAGCCCATGATCCTACACTAACTACCTGAGTTAGTATTCTGTCCCATCACTTTGGAAAACAATGTGGAAATTCCTATAAAATTAAACATAACAAGTACTTTATGTCTATAAAAAAATAGGTACAAATATTCATAGCAGCTTTATTCATATTAAGAAGAATGAAACACAACCCAAATATTCATCAATAAGAAACAAACAAATCATCAGAAAAAAGCTATCTACTTAAGATATATGAGTCATTTTCCTATACAAAAATTATACTTCTATTTTAAAAGATGTTGGGAAACATAGAGATCATGAGCAAAGGCTTTGGGTATTATTCAGCACTGGTGCACAGTATAGGTTAATACCAGTCAAATGTCTGATTCTTCTCAATACAAGAGATAGATAGTATGAGGGGAATATCTTTGGAAATTTTAGGAGGTACAGAGATGGGTGCAGAATTTTGAGAGCATCAAGGATGATGTTACCTGTCACCTCTCAAAATTTATCTTCACCTCACAAATTTTCTTTTTGTCTATGAATCCAATTGATTTGAGTTGAGGGTAATATTTGCATGTCCAGACAGAAGGAGACATTGCTGCTCAGAATTATATCTAAATTCTTCTAAATTTGACTATGCATAGTACTAAAGGAAAAATGGACTGGATAATGACTCCCTCTAGTGGGATGAAATTAAAACTGACCACAGATAATGCTCATTTGCTACTGTTAGAGGTAGCCCCATCATCCTTTGCCTTTCTACCCCTTCCTATAAATGGGCCTAAGAAGTAGCTCTGGGGAGCATAATCTTGCTACATGCCTATAGAGGGCAGTAGAGCTGAACCAGAGATGATTATCCAGAGAAGCCCAGTCTGGGTTAGGACACATAATAATTGGAAAAGTGGGAGAACTAAGGCATTTGAAAAGAGATCACATGATGACAAATAATGGCAGAAAAGGAATTCATCATTCCTGTGTTAAGAAACTACCTCAAAGCAAGAAGGTAATATTTGTCACTGTTTCTCTCAAATGTACTGCTGACTTATGGCCAATACAAGAAGATATTCCAGGAATCATTTTTCCAGACAAAGAATGGGACCAAAGCCACACCATAACAATTTCCTGAAAACTTTTATATATGATGCGGAGAGCAGGCAACAATCAGAGTTCCTTTAAGACCTGCCTAGACAATAATAAGTTGGGATTATCATTTTAGTCACATTTTATTGTTATGTTTATCATGCTGATTCTCTGTAGAGGATGCCTGCCTTTGAATCTCAGTGACATTCTGTGATTGTCAGCTTACAACTGCTACATTATCTTTCTCTAACAAAGATGACACCCTGGCTAAAACAAGGAACTGAGCATGAAGGAGACACATTGCTGTCCTCTGCCCTACATGTTGGAATTGAATTTTCTTTTTTAACTTTGCCAGATATGAATTTGGGTAGAAAACTATACCGGCAGGAACAGAGGGAATCACAATGATGTCCAAGGAGGGAAAGTTGGCATGACAGTTTTCACATGTAAATGACTTCATTCTGGAACTCTGAAACACAAATGACTGAGGGAAGGCTTTTGGACATTTGAACTGAATTGCACCTACTAAGTGAATATGCTCACCTGGCAATCTCTTGGAGAACACAACACTACTGGGGTGTACAAAGAGTACTTGATTAGTTCCATGCCATGAATACTCATGGTAACAACATTTGCGATCACATAACTTTGGCCCAGGAAACTAAGAGGGACTTAAGAATCTGGGATCTTGATTGAGTGAATTGAGTCAAGAAGAAATCACTTTCCTGAAGACTTGTAATTATAGTCTAAACAGTCACCAGGGGGAGTCATCACAAGGAAACTGATTGAACTGGCATTTGGCCCAGAAATATGGTAAAGCAATATTTGATTAGACTATGCATATACAGAGCACTTCTACTAAACATTTCAAGAAGAGGTAACTAACACCTATCCATCTCAAAATGAAGAATAAATGGTTCCAAACTCATTCTTCAGCTAGCATCATCCTAATAACAAAACCAGGAAAAGATACCATTAAAAAAAAGAAAAGTACATTCCAATATCACTAATGAACACAGATGCAAAACTTCTCAACAACATGTTAGCAAACCAAATTCAACAATACACTAAAAACACCATGTACTGTTAGCAAATAGCATTTATCTCAGGGATACAAGAATGGTTCAATATCTGCAAACCAAGCAACATTAAACAGCATATTAACAAATAAAGGATACAAATCATATGATCACCTCAACAGATTCATTAAAAGCTTTTCACGAAATTCCATATCAACTTATGATAAAAACTATCAACCAAATTAGTACAGAGGGCACATAACTCAATATAACAAAGGCCATATATGACAAACCCACAGCCAACATCATGACAGTGATGAAAACCTGAGAGTATTTCCTTGAAGATCAGAAAAGACAAGGATGCTCACATGTGCCACTTGTATTCAGCATAGTATTAGAAGTCACAGACACAGAAATCTGAAAAGAAAAGGAAATAAAAGGCATCCAAATTAAAAAAAAGGTAAAATCGTCACTGTTTGCAGATGACATGATACCATACATAGAAAATCCTAAAAATGCTACCAAAAAAGACTATTAGAACTAGTACCTGAATTCCGTAAAGTCTCAAAATACAAAATTAAAATACATTAATCTGTTGTGTTTCTACACATTTATAATAAGCTATCAGAAAGAGAGAGCAAGAAAACAATCCCTTTCACAATTGTATCTGAAAGGATAAAAAACCTAGGAATAAGTCCAATCGAAGACTTGTATTCTGAAAACTCTAAGACACAGATGAAAGAAATCAAAACAGACACAAACAAATGGAAAGATATTCTGTACTCATGGGTGGGAGTAATTAATATTTTTAAAATGACTATATTACCTAAGGCAATCTATATATTCAAAGCGATCTTTATCAAAATGCCAGAATCATGTTTTACAGAACTAGAGCAAATAATTTTTAAATTTGTATGGTAATTCAAAAGAGTCTTAATAATCAAAGCAATCTTGAAAAAGAAGAACAAAGCTGAAGTTATCACACTTTTGGAATTTAAATTATTCCTCAAAGCTATAGTAATATAAGCAATATGGTACCAGCACAAAAATTGTTTAATGGAACAGAATAGAACCAAGAAATAAACACAAACATTTATTAATTAATCTGCAGCAAAAGAGGTAAGAAGACACAATATGGAAAAGACAACCTTTTCAATAAATGGTGTTTAGAAAACTGGACAACTACCTACCAAAAAACAAAACTGGACTCCTTTCTCACAAAATACAAAAATAAACTCACAATGGATTAAAGACTTAAATGTAAGACCTGAAGCCATAAAACTCCTAGAAGAAAACAGGGTATGCTCTTTAGCAGTGGCAGTACTAGTATTTTTTTGGATCTGTTCCTCAGACAAGGGAAACAAAAGCAGAGAAAAGGGGGCAAATGGGACTACATCAAACAAAAAAGCTTTTGCACAGAATTTATCAGCAAAATGAAAGGCAATCCACTGAGTGGGGAAGAAATTTGCAAGTATATATATCCAATAAGGTGTGCATATCAAAAATACACAAAGGACTCATACAGTTCAACATCAAAAAAAAACAAACATGCACTTGGAGAATATACTTGTGGTTGCCAAGAGGGAGGGGGAGGGAGTGGGGTGGATTGGAGCTTGGGGTTAATAGATGCAGATCATTGCCTTTGGAATGGATTACCAATGAGATTCTGCTGTGTAGCACTGGGAACCATGTCTAGTCACTTATGATGGAGCATGATAATATGAAAAAATAGAATGTGTGCATGTATGTGTAACTGGATCAACATGCTATACAATAGGGAAAAAACACTGGGAGTTCCCGTCGTGGCGCAGTGGTTAACGAATCCGACTAGGAACCATGAGGTTGCGGGTTCGGTCCCTGCCCTTGCTCAGTGGGTTAACGATCCGGCGTTGCCGTGAGCTGTGGTGTAGGTTGCAGACGCGGCTCAGATCCCGTGTTGCTGTGGCTCTGGCGTAGGCCGGTGGCTGCAGCTCCAATTCGACCCCTAGCCTGGGAACCTCCATATGCCACGGGAGCGGCCCAAGAAATAGCAACAACAACAACAACAACAAAAGACAAAAGACAAAAAAAAAACTGTATTGGGGCAATATCAATTAGAAGAAGCAAAAAATTGCAAATCATCAGGGAAATGGAAATCAAAATCATAATGAGATACCACTTCAAACCTCTCAGTATGGCTCTTTTCAAAAAGACAGAAAACAAGCAATAGAGAGCCTAAAGGAAACAACAGAAAAGTTAGAGTTACTTGACATCTTCAGGATACTACATCCAAAAAAATCAGAATACACATTCTTCTCAAGTGAACATGGAACATTCTCAAGAATGAATCACATACTAGGACACAAAGCTAACCTCAACAAATTTAGAAGCATAGAAATTCTCTCAAGTATCTTCTCTGACCACAACACCATGAAATTAGAAATCAACCACAGGAAAAGAAATGAGAAAAAAACCTACTATATGGAGATCAAACAACATACTACTAAAAAAAAACCAATGGGTCAATGAGGAAATCAAGAAGGAAATTAAAAAATACCTTGAGACAAATGATAATGAAGGCACAACCACTAAAAATCTATGGGATGCCGCAAAAACAGTGCTCAGAGGAAAATTCATAACAATACAGGCCATCCTCAAAAAGGAAGAAAGATCTCAAATTGACAGCTTAACCCACCACCTAAATGAATTAGAAAAAGAAGAACAAAAAAGACCTAAAGTCAGCAGAAGGGAGGAAATCAATAAAATAGAGATCCAAAAAACAATAGAGAAAATAAATAAGAATGAGAGCTGGTTCTCTGAAAAAGTAAACAAAATCAAAAAACCTCTGCATAGACTTACCAAGAAGAGGAGAGAAAAAAAACAAATAAAGAAAATCAGAAATGAAAAAGGAGAAATCACATTGGATACTGCAGAAATACAAAAAACCATAAGAGACTACTAGGAACAACTATATGCCAACAAATTTGACAACTTTCTAGAGACTTACACCCTGACAAAACTGAATCAAGAAGAAATAGACCAACTGAACAGACTGATCACTAGAAATGAAACTGGATACATCATAAAAACACTCCCTACAAATAAAAGTCCAGGACCAGAACCCTTCACAGGCAAACTTTACAAAACATACAAAGAGGATCTGCTGCCAATCCTCCTTAAACTTTTTCAAAAGGTTGAAGAAGGAACACTCCCAAAAACATTCTATGACACCACCATCACCCTAATTCCAAAACCAGACAAAGATAGCATGAAAAAAGAAAACTATAAGCCAATATCTTTGATGAATAGAGACACAAAAATTCTCAACAAAATTTTAGCCATCTGAGTCCAACATATAAAAAAGATCATATACCACAGGTGGGATTCATCCCAGGATTGTTCACTATATGCAAATCAATCAACATCATACACCACATTAACAAAAGAAAAGTCAAAAACCACATGATCATCTCAATAGATGCAGAAAGAGCATTTGACAGACTCCAACATCCATTCATGATAAAAATTCTCACCAAAGTGGGTCTAGAGGGAACATTCCTGAATATAATCAAGGCCATTTATGAATAACCCACAGCAAATGTAATACTCAATGGAGAAAAACTGAAAGCCTTCCCACTCAAATCTGGAACAAGACAGGGATGCACACTCTCACCACTACATTCAACATAGTACTGGAAGCCCTAGCCACAGCAATCAGACAAACAAAAAAAATATAAGCATCCAGATAGGAAGAGAAGAGAGCAAACTGTCACTGTATGCAGACATGATAGTATACATAGAAAAAGCTGACATGATAGTATACATAGAAAAACCTAAGGACTCAACCTAAAAATGACTTGAACTGATCAACAAATTCAGCAAAGTAGCAGGATAGAAGATTAACATTCAGAAATCAGTCACATGCCTGTATACTAACAATGAAACATTAGAAAAGGAATACAAAAATACAATACCTTTTAAAATCGCACCTCACAAAATCAAATACCTCGGAATACACCTGACCAAGGAGGTAAAGGACCTATATGCCGAGAACTATAAAACTTGAATCAAAGAAATCAAAGAAGATGTAAAGAAAGGGAAAGATATTCCATGTTCCTGGATTGGAAAAATCAACATTGTAAAAATGGCCATACTACACAAAGCAATCTACAGATTCAATGCAATCCCTATCCAATTACCCAGGACATTTTTCACAGAACTAGAACAAACAATCCAAAATTTTATATGGAACCACAAAATACCCAGAATCACCAAAGCAATCCTGAGAAACAAAAACCAAGCAGGAGGCATAACTCTCCCAGACTTCAAGCAATATTACAAAGCCACGGTCATCAAAACAGTGTGGTACTGGTACCAAAACACAGACAGACTGATGGAACAGAATAGAGAACACGGAAATAAACCCTGATACCTATGGTCAATTAATCTTTAACAAAGGAGGCAAGAACATAAAATGGGGGGAAAAAAGTCTATTCAGCAAGAATTGCTGGGAAAACTGGACAGCTACATGCAAATCAATGAAACTAGAACACACCCTCACACCATGCACACAAATAAACTCAAAATGGCTGAAAGACTTAAATATACAAGACACCATCACACTCCTAGAAGAGAACGTAAGCAAAATATTCTCTGACATCAACCTCATGAATATTTTCTCAGGTCAGTCTCCCAAGGCAACAGAAATAAGAGCAAAAATAAACAATGGGACCACATCAAACTGGCAAGATTTTGCACAGCAAAGGAAACCAAAACAACACAAAAAGACAAGTTACAGAATGGGAGAAAATAGTTTCAAATGATGCAACTGACAAGGGTTTCATCTCCAAAATATTCAAGCAACTTGTACAACTCAACAGCAAAAAAGCCAACCACTCAATGGAAACATGGGCAAAAGACCTGACGAGACCATTCTCCAAGGAAGATGTGCAGATGGCCAACAAGCACATGAAAAAATGCACAACATCCCTGATTATTAGAGAAATGTGAATAAAAACAACCATGAGATACCACCTCACACCAGTCAGAATGGCCATCATTAAGAAGTCCACAAATTACAACTGCTGGAGGGGGTGTGGAAGAAAGGGAACCCTCCTGCACTGTCGGTGGGAATGAAAGCTGGTACAACCACTAGGGAGAACAGTATGGAGGTACCTTTGAAAACTATACATCGAACTATCATATGACCCAGCAGTCTCACTCTTGGGCATATATCTAGACAAAAGCTTCCTTAAAAAAGACACATGTACTCGCATGTTCATTGCAGCTCTAGTCACAATAGCCAAGACATGGAAACAATCCAAATGTCCATTGACAGATGATTGGGGTAGGAAGATGTGGTATATATACAAATGGAATACTACTCAGACATTAAAAAGAATGACATAATGCCATTTGCAGCAACATGGATGGAACTAGAGACTCTCATACTGAGCAAAATAAGTCAGAAAGAGAAAGGCAAATACCATATGATATCACTTATAACTGGAATCTAACATACAGAACAAATGAATGTTTCCACAGAAAAGGAATCAAAGACTTAGAGAATAGACTTGTGGCTGCTCCAGGGGAGAGGGAGGGAGTGGGAGAGATCGGGAGCTTGGGGTTAACAGATGCAAACTATTGCTATTGGAATGGATTAACAAGGACATCCTGCTGAGTAGCATTGAGAACTATGTCTAGATGCTTACATCACAACACAACAGTGGAAGGAAATCTTATGTATACATGTAAGTGTAACTTGATCCCCATGCTGTACAGTGGAAATAAATAAATAAATAAAAGACAAAAAAACAGCAAGTGTTGGAGAGGCCATGGAGAAAAAGAACTTTAGTGCACTGTTGGTGGGATTGTAAATTGGTGCTGCCAGTAGAGAAAACAGTATGGAGGTTTTTCAAACAATTAAAAATAGAACTGCCATATGATCCAATAATTTCACTTCTGGGTATTTACCTGAAGGAATCAAATACGCTAATTTTAAAACATATATATGCACCCTGGGAATTCCCACTGTGGCTCAGCGGTGATGAGCCCGACTAGTAACTATGAGGATATGGGTTCGATCCCTGACTTCATACAGTGGGTCAAGGATCTGGCATTCCCATGAGCTATGGTGTAGGTAGCAGACAGGGCTCAGATCCCAAGCTGGCACTGTGGTATAGGCCAGGAGCTGCAGCCCTGATTGGACCCCTAGCCTGGGAACTTACACATGCTGCACATGCAGCCTAAAAAAAAAGCAAAAAAAATTAAAAATAAGAAAATATAAGAAAATAAATAAATATGCATCCTAATGTTCACTGAAAACATTATTTACAATAGAGAAGGTATGAAAGCTAATTGAGTGTCCATAAATAAATGAATAGATTAAAAATACATATGGTGTACATATGAAATGAAATATTACTCAGCCATAAAAAATGAAATCTTGCCATGTGCCACAAAATGGATAGACTTACAGGATATTATTCAAGTGAAGTAAGTCACACAGAGAAAGACAAATACAACATGACCTCTCTTTAATGTGGACTCTAAAAAACAAACAAATGAACAAAACAAAACAAAATGAAAACAGACTCATAGATACAGAGAACAGAGGGGGGCTTTGGAGGTCCGAGGGAAGAGTTGAAGGGGACTAAAAGGTATAAACTTTTAAATAAATTATCCATGGGGATATAATATTCAGCATAAGAAAAATGGCCAAAAATATTGTAAGAACTTTGTATGGGGACAGATGGTTACCAGAATTGTCACAGTGATCATTTCATAATTTGGGCAGATGTTAAATCACTATACTGCATACCTGAAACTTATCATAATATCACATGTCAAATATATTTCAATTAAATGTATGAATTAATTTAAATGGCTGCCAGAATTAAAAAGATCTTTGGGGAAGTCAAACTAAATTTCCAGTTGATGAAATAATACCCATAGAGACTCAAAAGTCAGAAAAAAGAATTGTTTACCTTTCAAAAAGTGATACATGCAACTGAATGCTTCTGTTGAAAACTATAGAAAATGGTAGTGAATTGGAAAAAAAAGAGTGAGAGAGTCCAGTTGAAAAATGTATATCTGAAATCTCGATCAGTAATATAGTCATGGTTAAATGTGGTTATTGGGAAGAACACTAACTCCTGATTGCATGACAGAGGTCCTAGTGTTGCAGTGCTATGATTCCCATTCTGCTTTCTCTGCCTGGAGAGATCCCAGGACAAACTCCCCTGAGAGGTCATCACAACACAACACCCTCAGCCTAACAAGTGCCCCAAGAGGCCAGCAGGGCACACCTGAGACTCCTGGGAAGCTGAGAGGGATTCCACAACCAGGAGAGCCCTCCCTGCTTAGTCAGGGTATCTCTTCCTTCTGAGATCTGGAGCTGGGAGAAGCAGCAGCCTGCTGGGGACCAGGTGGCAGGAAAGAAATGGGGGTCTGAAGACAGGGGAGGGTTAAGTATTACCCCTTTGGAGGAGGACATCAGCTCCTCCCTCCTTTCCTGCTTCTCTCCTTCCAGTCAGCCCCAGATTTCATGGGAGACACAGGAGGAAGCTGAGCTTTGGCTGTGAAGCATGAGGGTTTGGCTGAGAGCAGAGGTGGTGCCCATCAGCTTTTGGGGAGGCTGGCAAGGAAAGAAAAGCAGCTGGACGAGGAGGTGAGCTTCAGTGAGCTGGTCACCCAGCGGCTCCCCAACTCAATTTGGCACCTCACTCTTTTGTCCCTGATACTTCAAATAGTTCATACATTGAGAAGTCATAAGGTCCAAGTAAAATTTCCATGTGGCACTTGGTTTTAAGTCCACTGAGTTTAACCTCTAGGCTATCTGTACAATAAATTTTCATGGAAGCAAAACCCATTGGTAGAAAAGAAAAGAAGAAAAAACTTCAGTATTCCTGGACTCTCACCCTGTGCTTTTAGAACTGTTCTTCCTGATTCTCAGCTCCAAAACCTTCCTCCTTTTTGCTACTTGTCCACATGGGTGCTCCTGACATCTTCCACCTGGAGCATCCATTCCCAATAATTCACCAAATCACCACTGAGTTTTATATTCCACCTTCCCCAGGCAGCCCTTTCACAAATGACTCATCTTTGAATGTTGATCTGTGTGTGATAAACTGCTTTACAGACATGGTGTCTCCCTTGTTGTTCATAAAACATCAGGAATCAGCTTGGGAGCAGGTGATGGAGGACAAATCCAACCCCTCCTTTTCAACTTCAGTCCAGGGCAGTGTCCATGCCACAACAACAACTCTGCATACCAGACATGCCCCTGACATACATGGCTAATTTTTTTCCACCTAATTTTAGCCTGTTAAATGTGGATATTCAAATTTTCAAATTCCACCACCTCTACAACATAGAAAGACACCTCTTGCACAACTGCAAGGGTATATTCTGAAATGGGAGAAGAAAGTTTGTCAATTAAGGGGAATGGAAGAGTAATTCATTAGGAAATTATCAAAATGAAGAAAACAACGCCTTGCCTGATTGTGACAGACAGTAAATACAACAAAACCAGAGGAGAGGGTAGCTAACCCTTAAGAGCAGGAGCTTAGAATTGAGTCTTAAATTAGAGTGGGTTTCAAATCCTGATCGCTGTTCATTTCCTTCAGCTGCATAATTCTAAATTTTATCTTTACATTGACTTCAACAGTAATAAGCACTGAACTAACCTCTTCACCTGTGTAAGCTTCAGTCTCCTAATAACAACACATGCCTCCTGATTTTTTATTACTGGATTTAGTGAAATGCTTAGCATAAGTGTAATGCATAAAAATTTTTCAATAAATATTGGTTATTGTTATTCATTTTAATTAGTTTTTCACTCAAATCATTCAATGGCAAACATGTATTCCTTCTATAAAATCTTGGAAAATCATAAAATTTGCCTGACAGTTTGGCAT
The DNA here is from genome assembly GCF_016906955.1 of Phacochoerus africanus. Lineage (NCBI taxonomy): Eukaryota > Metazoa > Chordata > Mammalia > Artiodactyla > Suidae > Phacochoerus > Phacochoerus africanus. The sequence continues at coordinate 264,483,057 of NC_062545.1, read as the reverse complement.
GTGAATGAATTGATTTTGAGAACATCTAGAAATAACAGATAAGGAAAAGCAACATGAGGATTTATGAGGATCAACAGATTCTCCTGAGATTTTACAATATGCTTCTCCCTTTTCTAAGTATTTTAAGTACATTATCATACTAAGTTTTCCTAAGAATGTGGAATGTGGAATTTTGTGCCAAATATTCCATTTTTATCTTTCCAATATGAAGAAACTGACATTTAAAGATGTTTAGTAACTGGGGAGTTCCTGTCATGGGTCAGCAGTAATGAACCAGACCAGTATCTATGAAAATGCGGGTTCATCGCTGGCCTCACTCAGCAGGTTAAGGATGCAGTGTTGCTGTGAGCTATGGTGGAGGCTGCAGACAAGGCTCAGATCCCACATTATTGTGGCTGTAGTGTAGGCTGGCAGCTACTGCTCTGATTTCACTCCTAGCCTGGGAACTTCCATATGCTGTGGATGTGGCCTTAAAAAGACAAAAAAAAAAATTTTAGTAACTTTCAAAATGTAAATATTTAATTGTTAAATGAATTAATATATTAGTATATAAATTAATACACATTTTAAGATATTTTAAGAATGCACTAAAGTTCAGTGTAATAAGTCAATTCAAAATTGTAAAAAAAAATATGCTGCCTCTAAAAAATAATTGTTGTCAATTTTGTGATACAAGTCATTTCATTGTGGAGATTTTTGTGATAACTAAAAATTTCTCAAAATGTTTGAAAAATCCCTCTGTAATACACCCATTTACAAGGTATGGCTGAATATGCCAGATCTGAGATAACAACTCAAATCATTTTGTTGATACAAGATCTCTCACTAACCTTCTTTATTAATAACAAGAATCAAAGGCCATTTTGATGTCTATCACTAGGTAACTGGAATGATTCAATATATATATAATATAAAATCTTCTATAAATGTAAATAGATACATGAAGGAGAAAATTCTTAAACATGAATTGAATAGTCACCAATGGAGCCCATCCAGTACAACTGGGATTTAGTACATGGAATCACAGAAAGGAAAAATTATTTCCAAAACAGGGGAGAGGAATGAATGTCCTGTGACTTCTCCAACTAAAATACATCCATCCTTGGAGATCCAGATGGTGCAGCAGAAACGAATCCTACTAGGAAACAAGAGGATGCGGGTTTGATCCCTGGCCTTGCTCAGTGGGTTAAGGATCTGGCATTGCCATGAGCTGTGGTGTAGGTCACAGATGCAGCTCAGATCTGGCATTGCTGTGGCTCTGGTGTAAGCAGGCAGCTGTAGCTCCGATTAGAACCCTAGCCTGGGAACCTCCATGTGGCACTGGTATGGCCCTAAAAAGACAAAAGACAAAAAACATAAAACATAAATAAATAAATTACATACATTCCCACTCCCGAGTTACCTGCTTTATTTTGTTAACAAAATCTATCCCTACCTGAGGTTACATTACATATTTTATTCATTGAAGACATATCTCCCAAACTACAACATGAACTACATACACAAAGGCAGATTTCTCTATTTTATTGTTATATCCACAACACATAAGAATTGCTTTTCCCAGAATAGTAACTAATGAACTTGAATCAGAGAGGTACACCCCTTCTGCTGTCTCTCCAGCTTTCATCCCACATGACGCCCATGGATTTGGGAAGGAAGGACCACATCAAGCACCAGGAGGCTGACAAGATTTCCCTGCACAGCTGCTCTTTGTGACTAAATCGAGGAAACAAAGACATGCTGGGTTCTCATGGTTTGGGGTGTGGCATTGGAGCATGTTTTCTAACAAAACTTCTTGGGTATAACTAGACCCACGTCAATGGAAAGAGTCAACCAAACCAGCAGTGTCTCTGAGTTCATCCTCCTGGGACTCTCCTCCCGGCCCGAGGACCAGAAGCCACTCTTTAGCCTCTTCCTCACCATATACCTGGTCACCATCACAGGAAACCTGCTCATCATCCTGGCCATCCGCTCGGACCCCCAGCTCCAGACTCCCATGTATTTCTTCCTGACTTTCCTGTCTTTCACTGACATTTGCTTCACAACAACCATTGTCCCCAGGATGCTGGTGAACTTCCTGTCCCATAAGACCATCTCCTATGCTGGGTGTCTGACTCAGATGTATTTTATATATGCCTTGGGCAACACTGACAGTTGCCTTCTAGTAGTCATGGCCTTTGACCGCTATGTGGCCATCTGTGATCCCTTCCACTATGTCACCATCATGAGTCACCACCGCTGTGTCCTGATGGTGGCCCTCTCCTGCTCATTGCCTCACCTCCACTCACTGCTACACACACTTCTGCTGAATCAGCTCACCTTCTGTGACTCAAATATCATCCATCACTTTCTCTGTGACCTCAGTCCTCTGATGAAATTGTCATGCTCCTCCACATCTGTCAATGAAACTGTGATGATTATAGAAGGATCTTTTATTTTAGTGACCCCCTTTCTATGCATTGCTTTCTCTTACATACGAATCCTCACTGCAGTTCTCAAAATTCCCTCAGCTGCTGGCAAACGCAAAGCCTTCTCCACTTGTGGTTCTCATGTCACTGTGGTGACACTCTTTTATGGAAGCATCTTCTATGTCTATTTACAGCCTGTGTCCTCCTACACCGTCAGGGACCACATGGCAACAATTGTCTACACAGTTTTAACCTCCACATTAAATCCTTTTATCTATAGCCTGAGAAACAAAGACCTGAAACAGGGCCTGAGGAAGCTGGTGGGCAGGAGCAAATTCCAGGCAGCATCCCCTTGATTAACACACGATGGACGATTCTCTCCTGGAATCTGTTTCCTACTGGTTCTTGGTGAACAATCAAACTCTTGGAGGTTAGCCTCTTTGTCCCATGTGAGACAAGGCTGCCGCGGGCACTTACATCCATGGATGAGGACCCATCATTTTGCTCTGCTTCTGCTTAGATCATGATACACTCCCTCACTATTCCTCCTCTTTCCTAGGAAAAGTCATCACTTTCTCATCTTCCAAACACTGCTTTAAACTAATCTTTTTCCCAAAGATATTTCCTGAACACATTTCTTTCTTTTATGAAGACTAATCCTCCAAAATCTTTTGATTTCTGTATATTACTAAAAATAATTAATGGTGTTTTTTTCCCTTTAGGGTCACACCTAGAGCATATGGAAGTTCCTAGGCTTGGGGTCAAATCGGAGATGCAGGTGCCAGCCTACACTTCAGCCTCAGTAACGTGGGATACAATCAAGCTGCCTCTGTGACCTACACCACAGCTCATGGCAATGTCGGACCCTTAACCCACTGAGTGATCCCAAGGGTCGACACACCCTCTTTTCATAAATACTAGTTGGGGTCATTACCACTGAGTCACAATGGGAACTCCTGAATGTTTAGCTATTGAATGTCTTTGCAAACATCTGAAAGGAGAATGAAAAGAGAGAGGGCAGAGGAGAAGAAGTACATTGTAATGAATTTTCATTTAGAGGATTTTTAAAATTTCTCATCTTTCTCCTTCAAAAAATTTTTCTTACTTAAAAATTATGCTTTCACTTTACTCTTATCTTTCTATTCTTTTTTTATTATATTGCTATAGTGTTATTTTTTCAATTTGTTCATTTTAACCATACAATTAAAAATTGCTAATGGCTACAAAGAACAAGACTCAAGAGTGATAATATAAAATTATCCATTCCGAGTTCGAGGCGCCGCCGCCGCAGCCGCTGGAGCCGAGATGCCTAAAGGAGGGAGAAAGGGAGGCCACAAAGGCCGGGCGAGGCAGTACACGAGCCCCAAGGAGATCGACGCACAGCTCCAGGCTGAAAAGCAGAAGGCCCGGGAAGAACAGGAGCAAGGAGAAGAAGGTGGAGATGGGGCAGGTGACCCCAAAAAGGAGAAGAAATCCTTAGATTCAGATGAGAGTGAGGATGAAGAAGATGATTACCAGCAAAAGCGCAAGGGCATGGAAGGGCTCATCGACATTGAGAACCCCAACCGGGTGGCACAGACAACCAAAAAGGTCACACAGCTGGACCTGGACGGGCCCAAGGAACTTTCCCGGAGAGAAAGAGAAGAAATCGAGAAGCAGAAAGCAAAAGAGCGTTACATGAAAATGCATTTAGCGGGGAAGACAGAGCAAGCCAAGGCCGACCTCGCGCGGCTGGCGATCATCCGGAAACAGCGGGAGGAGGCTGCCAGGAAGAAGGAAGAAGAATGATTGGATTCGGAAGCTGTGGTATATATACACAATGGAATACTACTCAGCCATCAAAAAGAATGACATCATGCCATTTGCAGCAACATGGATGGAGCTAGAGAATCTCATACTGAGTAAAATGAGCCAGAAAGACAAAGACAAATACCATATATCACTCATAACTGGAATCTAATATCCAGCACAAATGAACATCTCCTCAGAAAAGAAAATCTTGGACTTGGAAAAGAGACTTGTGGCTGCCTGATGGGAGGGGGAGGAAGTGGGAGGGATCGGGAGCTTGGGTTTATCAGACACAACTTAGAATAGATTTACAAGGAGATCCTGCTGAATAGCATTGAGAACTTTCTCTAGATACTCATGTTGCAACAGAAGAAAGGCTGGGGGAAAAATGTAATTGTAATGTATACATGTAAGGATAACCTGACCCCCTTGCTGTACAGTGGGAAAAAAAAAAAAAAGAAGGAAGAAGAGAGGGAAGCAAAAAAATGATGCAGGAGTTCCCGTCGTGGTGCAGTGGTTAACGAATCCGACTAGGAACCATGAGGTTGCGGGTTCGGTCCCTGCCCTTGCTCAGTGGGTTAACAATCCGGCGTTGTCGTGAGCTGTGGTGTAGGCTGCAGATGCGGCTCGGATCCCGAGTTGCTGTGGCTCTGGCGTAGGCTGGTGGCTACAGCTCCGATTCAACCCCTAGCCTGGGAACCTCCATATGCCGCGGGAGCGGCCCAAGTAACAGCAACAACAACAACAACAAAAGAAAAAAAAAAAGATGATGCAGCCTTGTCAGGAAAACGAATGCAGTCGCTCTCCCTGCATAAGCAGCCGCCTGTGGGAGGAGATACCAGGGAACCGGGCTGTGCTGCCAGAACCTCTGCCGTGTCTCGCCCACCCTGTGCCCTGGCACCACTGCAGCAGCCCCTCATGGCGAGGAGCCCCCCCACGGCCTGGGACCTCCTCTTCATCTTGGCACAGAAATCGTTTGGGGGGATGGTGGGGGGGGAAGCTGCCATCTTTGAGACAGAAAGATGCAGGACAGCATTTCTTATGTACCCATTCGAATGTTTTGGCTGTTTTTAGATTTCCGAACCCTTGTGGGGGTGGGGGTGCCTGGGTTGTGGGGTAAGAGCTTCCATCTGTCCGGTAGATAGTGAGGCAGGGGCAGTGGGCACAGTCGTTGCTGACAAATGTGCAAGAGCCAGCCCCCTGTCTGTTCCTGGGTGCTGACTCAGAGGGGCTGTAATCTGGGAGCCTGTGCCCCTGGGTCCCCGAGGGTCATGGCTCCTCCCCCACCAGTCCCTTCCGGCTGAGGCCTCCCCCTCTGCCCTTCTCACCCCCTTCCCCCACCATGGCCAGGCCCAGAGACCCCTCTTAACCCTGCCCGCGGATCATTTCAGGAAACCTGTTTACTGTGTAGCACCCAGGCAAAACATGCTCCACAAACCCAACTTGTATATTTGGCAAATTAAACTCAACATTATCGTAAAAAAATAAATAAATAAATAAAAATAAAATGGAGAATATTTTAAGGGACAAAGAAGGTCACTACATAGTGATCAAAGGTTCAATCCAAGAAGAAGATATGACAATTTTAAATATCTACGCACCCAACATATGTTCACCACAATATATAAGGCAACTGTTAACGACCTTAAAAGGACAAATCGACAATAACACAATCATAGATGGGGACTTTAACACCCCACTTAGAGCAGTGGTGAGATCAACCAGGCAGAAAATCAATAAGGAAACACAGGCCCTGAATGAAGCATTAAACCAGATGGACTTAATAGATATTTATAGGACATTCCACCCAAAAGCAACAGAATACATATTCTTCTCAAGTGCACATGGAACATTCTCTAAGATTGATCACATCCTGGGCTACAAATCCAACCTCAGTAACTTTGAGAAAATTGAAATCATATCAAGCATCTTTTCCAACCATAATGCTTTATGACTGGAAATCAACAAGAAAAAAACTGCAAAAAACACAAATATGTGGAGATTCAACAACATGCTACTAAACAACAAATGGATCACTGAAGAAATCAAAGAGGGAGTTAAATAATACCTAGAAGCCAATGACAACAAAGATACAACACTCCAAAATCTATGGGATGCAGCAAAAGCCATTCTAAGAGGAAAGTTTATAGAAATACAAGCCCACCTCAGGAAACAAGAAAAACCTCAAATTAACAACCTAACTTTACATCTAAAGCAGCTCCAGGGAGAAGAACAGGCAAGACTTAAAGGTAGTAGAAGGAAAGAAATCATAAAAACCAGAGCAGAAATCAATGAAGTAGAAACAGAGAAAACCACAGAAAAGATCAATGAAACGAAAAGCTGGTTCTTTGAAAAGATCAACAAAATTTATCAACACTTAGCCAGATGTATCAAGGAAAAAAAAGATAGGACTCAAATCAATAAAATTAGAAATCAAAAAGGAGAAGTCACAATGGACATCACAGAAATACAAAGGATCACGAGAGATTACTATATGCAACTATATGTCAATAAAACAGAAAACCTAGAAGAAATGGACAAATTCTTAGAAAGGTAAAATGTTCCAAGACTAAACCAAGATGAAGTAGAAAAGATGAATGGATCCATCACAAGAACTGAAGTTGAAACGGTGATTAAAAAACGCCCAACAAACAAAACTCCAGGACCAGATGGATTCACAGGCAAATTCTATCAAACATTCAGAGAAGAGCTAACACCTCTCCTTCTGAAACTATTCCCAAAAATGGCAGAGAAAGGAATACTCCTAAACTCATTCTAAGAGGCCACCATCACCCTGAAGCAAAAAACAAAGATTCCACAAAAAAAAAAGAAAACTAAAGGCCAATTTCACTGATGAACATCGATGCAAAAATCCTCAACAAAATACTAGCAAACCACATCCAACAATACATTAAAAAGATTGTACATCATGATCAAGTGGGATTTATCCCAGGGATGCAAGGGTTCTTCAATATCCACACATCCATCAGTGTGATACACCACATTAACAAACTGAAGAATAAAAACCATATGATCCTCTCCATAGATGCAGAAAAAGCCTTTGACAAAATCCAACACCCATTCCTGATAAAAACCCTTCAGAAAGTGCGCATAGCAGGAACCTACCTCAACATGATAAAGGCCACATATGACAAACCCACATCGAACATCATTCTCAATGGTGAAAAGCTGAAAGAATTCCCGCTGAGATCAGGAACAAGACAAGGATGTCCGCTCTCGCCACTACTCTTAAACATACTCTTGGAAGTCCTATCCACACAGCAATCAGAGAAGTAAAAGAGATCAAAGGAATCCAAATTTGAAAGGAAGAAGTAAAACTACATCACACCAGACAGAATGGTCATCATTAATAAATCCACAAACAACAAGTGCTGGAGGGGCTGTGGAGAAAAGGGAACCCTCCTGCACTGTTGCTGGGAATGTAAACTGGTACAGCCACTGTGTAGAACAGTTTGGAGATACCTTAGAAATCTATACATAGAACTTCCAAATGACCCCGCAATCCCACTCTTGGGCATCTATCCGGACAAAACTCTGCTTAAAACAGACACACGCACCCGCGTATTCATTGCAGCACTATTCACAATAGCCAGGACATGGAAACAACCCAAATGTCCATCAACAGAGGATTGGATTCGGAAGATGTGGTGTATATATACACAATGCAATACTACTCAGCCATCAAAAAGAATGACGTAAAGCCACTTGCAGCAACATGGATGGAACTAGAGAATCTCATACTGAGTGAAATGAGCCAGAAAGACAAAGACAAATACCATATGATATCACTTATAACTGGAATCTAATATCCAGCACAAATGAACACCTCCTCAGAAAAGAAAATCATAGACTTGGAGAAAACACTTGTGGCTGCCTGATAGGAGGGGGAGGGAGTGGGAGGGATTGGGAGCTTGGGTTTATCAGACACAACTTAGAATAGATTTACAAGGAGATCCTGATGAGTAGCATTGAGAACTATGTCTAGATACTCATGTTGCAACAGAACAAAGGGTAGGGGAAAAAATGTAATTGTAATGCATACATATAAGGATAACTTGATCCCCTTGCTGTAGAGTGGGAAAATAAAAACAAAATAAAAATAAAAATAAACTTATAAAAACCTGAAAAAAAAGTAAAACTATCACTATTACCAGATGACATGATACTATACCTAAAGAATCCTAAAGACGCTACCAGAAAATTATTAGAGCTCATTCATGAATTTGGCAATGTCACAGGATACAAAAGTAATACACAGAAATTGATGGCATTTCTATACACTAACAATGAAAGATCAGAAAGAGAAATTAGGTAAGCAATCCCATTTACCATCACATCCAAAAGAATAAAACACCAAGGAGTAAACCTACCTAAGGAGACAAAAGACCTGTATTCTGAAAACTACAAGCCACTGATGAAAGAAATCAAAGATGACACAAACAGATGGAAAGACATACCATGCTCATGGATTGGAAGAGTCAATATTATCAAAATGACTATACTACCCAAGGCAATCTACAGATTCAATGCAACCCCTAGCAAATTACAAAAGACATTCTTCACAGAACTCAAACAAAACATTTTAAAGTTTGTTTGGAAGCACAAAAGACCCAGAAGAGCCAAAGACATCCTGAAAAAGAAAAATGGAGCGGGAGGACTCAGGCTCTCAGACTTCAGAATATACTACAAAGCAACAATCATCAAAACCACATGGTACTGGCACAAAGACAGAAATGTAGATCAGTGGAACAGGATAGAAAGCCCAGAATTAAACCCACGCACATACAGCCAACTACTCTATGACAAAGGAGCCAAGACTATACAATGGACAAAAGACAGCTTGTTCAATAAGTGGTGCTGGCAAAACTGGACAGCCACATGGAAAAGAAGGAAATTGGAACACTCCCTAACACCATACACAAAAATAAACTCCAAATGGATGAAAGACCTAGACAGAAGACCAGACACTATCAAACTCTTAGAGGAAAACACAGGCCAAACACTCTCTGACATAAACCACAGAAACCTCTTCTCAGATCCACCTCTTAGAGTAGTGACAATAAAAACAAAAATAAACAAATGGGACTTACTCAAACTGAAAAGCTTCTGCACAGCAAAGGAAACCCTAAACAAAATGAAAAGACAACCCACAGAATGGGAGAAAATCTTTGCAAGTGAATCAGCTGACAAGGCACTGATCTCCAAAATTTATAAACACCTTCTGCAGCTCAAAACCAAAAAAAAACAAATGACCCCATCAAAAAGTGGGCAGAAGATCTAAACAGACAGTTCTCCAAAGAAGACATACAGATGGCCATAAAACACAGGAAAAGATGTTCAACATCACTCATTATTAGAGAAATGCACATCAAAACCACCATGAGGTAGCACCTTACACCAGCCAGAATGGCCATCATCCAAAAGTCTACAAACAAGAAGTGCTGGAGAGGGTGTGGAGAAAAAGGAACCCTAGTACACTGTGGGTGGGATTGTAAGTTGGTGCAACCACTGTGGAAAACAGGATGGAGATTCTTCAGAAAACTAAACATAGAACTACCATTTGATACAGCAATCCCACTTCTGAGCATCTATCCAGAGAAATCCATGACTCGAAAAGACAGGTACTCCAGTGTTCACTGCAGCACTATATACAATATCCAGGACCTGGTAACAACCTAAATGTCCATCGACAGAGGTGTGAATCAAGAAGAACTAGTACATATACACAGTGGAATATTTCTCAGCCATTAAAAGGAATGAAATACCAGAATTTTTAGCAACATGGATGGACCTAGAAATTATCATGCTAAGTGAAGTCAGCCATACAATGAGACACCAACATCTAATGCTTTCACTGACATGTGGAATCTGAAAAAAGGACAGACTGAACTTCTTTGCAGAACAGATGCTGACTCACAGACATTGAAAAACTTATGGTCTCCAGAGGAGACAGTTTGGGGGGTGCGGGGATGTGCTTGGGTCATGGGATAGAAATCCTATAAAATTGGATTATGATGATCATTGTACAACTACAAATGTAATAAATTCAATGAATAATAAAAATAATAAAAAATAAAATTAAAAATAAAATTTTAAAAAGGGTTTAATAGCCAAAATATGTAACGAGGGAGTTTCCTGGTTGAGTAACTGTTTGGGATTCAGCATTGTTACTGCATTGTTCAATCCCTGGCCTGGGAATATTTGCATGCCAAGAGTGTAGCAAAAATATCTATAAATAGCTCATACAACTCAATATCAAAAACAAAACAAACAACCTAATCAAAAATGGGCAGAATCCCAAATGGACATTTTTCCAAAGGAGGCACACAGATGACCAGCTGTCCCATGAAAAGATGTTCAACATTACTGTCATCAGAGAAATAGAAATCAAATTCACGAGTTATCACTTCACACCTGTCAGAATGACTATCATCAAAAAGACCACAAATAACACACTGGTGAGGATGTGGGAAAAAAGGGAACTCCAACGACCTTTGGGTGGGAATGTAAATTGGTGAAGCCAAATGCGCAAAACAGTATGGAGAGTTCTCAGAAGCTAAAAATATAACTACTGTATGACTAAGAAATTTCACTTTTAGGTACATATCAAAAAAATACCCAAAACACTAGTTCAAAAACATAATGCACCTCAATGTTCATAGCAGCATTCTTTACAATTGCCAAAGTATGGAAGCAACCTAAGTGTCCATCAACAGATGAATGGATAAAGATGTGGTATATGTATACAATAGAATACTACTCAGCCATAAAAAGAATGAAATAATTTGCAGCAACATGCACTTGGAGGACATTATGTTAAATGAAGTAAGTCAGACAGAGATAAGCAAATACTGTAGGATATCACTTATATGTGGAATCTAAAAAATACAACAAACTAGTGAAAAAAAAACAAAAAAGAAGCAGATTCACAGATATAGAGAACAAACTAGTGGTTATCAACAGAGAGAGAAAAGGGAAAGGGCAATTTGGGGGAAGGGGATTTTTAAAAGGGTTTTTATGGGATTATATGAAATCATGTATGTGAAATTTTGAAAATGATAAAGCACTATAGAATTTAAAGAATCCTCCACTGAATTAAAGAAAGAAAACCAAATCAAACATTTTTCCCCTTAAAAATGAAATAGAGCTTGCATTGAGTCTGTAGATTGCTTTGGGTAGAATAGCCACTTTTACAATATTAATTTTTCCAGCCCAGAAGCATGGAATATCTTTCCATTTCTTCACATCTGCTTTAATTTCCTTGATTAATGTTTTATAGTTCTTGGAATATAAGTCCTTTACTTCCTTGGTCAGCTGTATTCCCAGGTATTTGATTTTTGGGGGTGCAACTTTAAAAGGTATCATATTTTTGTATTCCTTTTCTAATATTTCATTGTTAGTATACAGAATGTGACTTATTTCTGAATGTTAATCTTATATCCTGCTACTTTGCTGAATGTGTTGATCAGTTCAAGTCATTTTGGGGTTGAGTCCTTGGGGTTTTCTATATATAGTATCATATCTGCATACAGTGACAGTTTTACCTCTTCTCTTCCTATTTGGATGCCTTTTATTTATTTTGTTTGTCTGATTGCTGTGACTAGGACTTCCAGTACTATGTTGAATAATGGTGGTGAGAATGGGCATTCTTGTCTTGTTCCAGAGTTTAGTGGGAAGGCTTTCAGCTTTTCTCCATTGAGTATTATGTTCGCTGTGGGTTTGACACAAATGGCTTTGATTGTGTTAACATATGTTCCCGTTATACACACTTTGGTAAGTGTTTTTATCATAAATGGATTTTGGACTTTGTCAAATGCTTTTTCTGCATCTACTGAGATGATCATGTGGTTTTTGACTTTTCTTTTGTTAATGTGGTGTATGACATTGATTGATTTGTGTATGTTGAACCATCCTTGTGAATCTGGGATGAATCCCACCTGGTTGCGGTGTATGATCTTTTTTATATGTTGTTGGGATCAGATGGCTAAAATTTTGTTGAGAATTTTTGTGTCTCTATTCATCAAAGATATTGGCCTATAGTTTTCTTTTTGGTGGTATCTTTGGTTTTGGAATTAGGGTGATGGTTGTGTCATAGAATGTCTTTGGGAGTGTTCCTTCTTCTTCAAATTTTCGGAAAAGTTTAAGGAGGATGAGTATAATTTCCGTTTGTGTGTTTGGTAGAATTTAACTGTAAAGCCATCTGGTCCTAGACTTATATTTATAGGGACTGTTTCTATGACATACTCAATTTCATTTCTAGTGATCAGTCTGTTCAGTTGGTCTATTTCTTCTTGATTCAGTTTTGGTAGGCTATAAATCTCTAGAAAGTTGTCCATTTCTTTCAGATTGTCAAATTTGTTGGCATATAGTTGTTCATAGTATTCTCTTATGGTTTTGGTATTTCTTGCAGTATCCGTTGTGATTTCTCCTTTTTCATTTCTGATTTTCTTTATTTGGGTTTTTCTCTCCTCTTCTTGGTGAGTCTACCCAGAGGCTTGTCAATTTTGTTTACCTTTTCAAAGAACCAGCTCTTGGTTTGATTGATTTCTTCAATTGTTTTTTTTTTTTTTTTGAATCTCCATTTTATTGATTTCCTCTTTGATATTTATTATTTACTTCCTTCTGCTGACTTTAGGTTTTGATTGTTCATATGTTTCTAATTCATTTAGGTGGTGGGTTAAGTTGTCGATTTGAGATTTTTCTTCTTTTTTGAGGAAGGCCTGTATTCAGTGAAATCCATATCAAATTACCCATGACATTTCTCACAGAACTAGAACAAACAATCCAAAAATTTGCATGGAACCACAAAAGACCCACAATTGACAAAGAAATCCTGAGAAGCAAAACACCAAGCAGGAGGCATAACTCTCCCAGACTTCAAGCAATATTACAAAGCCATAGTCATCAAGACAGTGTGGTGCTGGTACCAAAACAGACAAAGAGACCAATGGAACAGAATAGAGAACCCAGAAATAAACCCAGACACCTATGGTCAATTAATCTTTGACAAAGGAGGCAAGAACATAAAATGGGAAAAAGAAAGTCTTTCAGCAAGAATTGCTGGGAAACCTGGACAGCTGCATGCAAAGAAATAAAACTAGAACACACCCTCACACCATGCACACAAATAAACTCAAAATGGCTGAAAGACTTAAATATACAAGACACCATCACACTCCTAGAAGAGAACATGGGTAGAACATTCTCTGACATCAACTTTACACATGTTTTCACAGGTAAGTCTCCCAAAGCAACAGAAGTAAGAGCAAAAATAAACCCATGGGACCTCATCAAACTGAAAAGCTTTTGCACAGCAAAGGAAAACAAAAACAACACAAAAAGACAACTTACAGAATGGGAGAAAATAGTTTCAAATGATGCAACTGACAAGGGCTTCATCTCTAGAATATACGAGCAACTTATACAACTCAACAGCAAAAAAGCCAACCACCCAATGGAAAAATGGGTAAAAGACCTGAATAGACATTACTCCAAGGAAGATGTGCAGATGGCCAACAAGCACAGGAAACAATTCTCAACATGATTATTAGAGAAATGTGAATCAAAACTACTACGAGGTACCACCCCACACCAGTCAGAATGGCCATCATTAAGTCCACACATAACAAGTGCTGGAGGGAGTGTGGAGAAAAGGGAACCCCCCCGCACTGTTGGTGGGAATGGAAGCTGGTACAACCACTATGGAAAACAGTATGGAGATACCTTAGAAGTCTATACATAGATCTATCATATGACCCAGCAATCCCACTCTTGGGCATATATCCGGACAAAAGTTTCCTTAAAAAAGACACATGCACTCGCATGTTCATTTCAGCTCTATTCACAATAACCAAGACATGGAAACAACCTAAATGTTCATTGACAGGTGATTGGATTAGGAAGATGTGGTGTGTGTATATATATATATATATATATATATATATATATATATACACACACAATGGAATACTATTCAGCCACAAAAGAAGAACACAATAATGTCATTTGCAGCAACATGGAGATTCTCATCCTGAGTGAAGTAAGTCAGAAAGAGAAAGACAAATACCACATTGTATCACTTATATCTGGAATCTAATATAAGGCACAAATGAATCTTTCCACAGAAAAGAAAATCATAGACTTGCAGAATAGACTTGTGGTTTCCCAGGGGGAGGGGGAAGGAGTAGTGTGGTTGGGGAACTTGGGGTTAACAGAAACAAACGATTGCCTTCAGAATGATTAGCAATGAGATCCTGCTGTGTAGCACTGGGAGCTATGTCTAGTCACTTATGATGGAGCATGATAATGTGAGAAAAAAGAATGTATACATGTATGTGTAACTGGGTCACCATTCTGTACAGTTGAAAAAAATGCACTGGGGTAATAACTATTAAAACATGAAATAGAGGAAGACAAATTCTGTACATGTAGGGTATAAAAAATAAATTACTGAAAATAAAGTGAAGTAGACTCACAGATATAAAAAAAGAATATATTAGTAGTGGGGAGAGAAGGAAAAGTAAAGATGGGGTAGAGGATTAAGAAGTACTAACCACTTTGTAGAAAATAAAAAACCTACAGGGATATTTGATTTGATATTGGAATAGACCCAAAATTCTACAATAACTCTTAATGGAGTATAACATTTAAAAATTATGAATCCCACTCTGTTGTATGCCCAAAACTTATGGTATTGTACATCAACCATATATCAATTTAAAAAAAAAATAAAGAAAGGCAGTTGCTAAGATAAGCGATGTAAAAGATCTCACCAGCAATCTGTTTTTGGTGCAGCAGGTTAAGGATCCTGTGTTGTCACTGAGGTGGCATGGATTGCTGCTGTGGCACAGGTTCAGTGTCTGGCCCCAGAACTTCCACCTGCCATGGCAGCAGCAAAAAATTTAAAAAAAAAGTCCTCACCAAAATAACTAAATTGTAAGTATGTGAGGTTATAGATGTGTTGACTAACCTTAATGTGGTAAATCATGCTGCAATAAATATATCTATTAAATCATTGTATTGTACACCTTAATCTTACACAATGTTATATGGCAATCATCTCAATAAAGCTGGAAATTAATAAGTAAATAAATATTTGTTGGGTGAATGAGTAGAAACAGGGGAAAGACAAATATCACATGAAGAGTAAGTACAGGAGGCAGGACTCAAACCCAGGACTTGCAGTCTCTGTACTGCTGACACTTATACACAGATTAAAATGCTTAAATTCCACTCAGCTAAGAAAGAAGACACGGGTGTTTTGTGTGAGACAGTGGTGTATCCTAAAAACATTAGCAGAATGAGATTTATTTCCTATAACATTGTTGTGGATGGTGTTCACCATGACATACGAGAGCCTCTCTATAATATTCACGCTTTCTCTCTGGTTTCAGTGCTCCAAAGTTATTACGTGCATTTTTCAGATGAGGAAACTGAAGCTTTAGAGGCTAACTTGATAAAACAGCTACAAGAAAGCTGGGCAGGCATTCTATTAAAAAGCTCCTTCACTACACACTAAACCTCAAAGACTTCATGGAGCCTAAATTCAGAAAACATACATTATTATTTCCAAAGCCCCTTTCCTAAATATGACAATAACCTTTGCCTGACCCTGTGCTTTAATCATACACAAACTAACATTAACCTAACACCACACAGAAAAAAATCTCGGCCACACACCTCCTTGGACACTGAAAAGCACATACACACCATTCATCTAACACCACTGAATCCACTGAAAACAATAACCTTCCTGTATTGACTTAGGACCTGCCTGGTTCTACAATATACCTCAGTCCACAGCCAAATCTCCTAAAATGAACATATTCACCCACACAAATATTTGTCCACCCTTGATAACCTATAGTCAAGGCAACTGAAGCATGCCTGAGAGATGCTGCCATGGGAATGAGAAGCTCTGAGATTCATCCCATATCTAAACAGGAAGCCTCGGGGATCCACCTGTCCCCTTGGAGTCAGCTGTGCTAACCGTGATTCCCATTCTGCTTTCTCTGCCTGGAGAGATCCCAGGACAAACTCCCCTGAGAGGTCATCACACCACAACACCCTCAGCCTAACAAGTGCCCCAAGAGGCCAGCACAGCAGGCCTTTGACTCCTGGGAAGCTGGTGGGGCTTCCACAACCAGGAGGGCCCTCCCCCCTGAGTCAGGGCATCTCTGCCTTCTGAGATCTGGAGCTGGGAGAAGCAGCAGCCTGCTGGGGACCAGGTGGCAGGAAAGAAATGTGGGGTCTGCGGACAGGGGAGGGATAAGTATTACCCCTTTGGAGGAGGACATCAGCTCCTCCCTCCTTTCCTGCTTCTCTCCTTCCAATCAGCCCAGTATTTCATGGGAGACACAGGAGGAAGCTGAGCTTTGACTGAGAAGCATGAGGTTTTGGCTGAGGGCAGAGGTGGTGCCCATCAGCTTCTGGGGAGGCTGGCGAGGAAAGAAAAGCATCTGGACGTGGAGGTGAGCTTCAGTGAGCAGGTCACCCAGGGGCTACCCCAACCCAGTTCAGAACCTTACTCTTTATTCCTTCATACTTTCAAATATTTTATGGATTGAGAAGTCATAAGGTCCAAGTAAAACTTCCATGTGGCACTTGGTTTTAAGGGCATCCAGTTTAACCTCTAGACCACCTGTACCATGTTTTCATGGAAGCAAAACCCATCAGTAGAAAAGGAAAACTAAGGTATTCCCAGCCTCCTTCCCTGTGCTTTTAGAACTGTTCTTCCAGATTCTCAGCTCCAAAATCTTCCTCCTTTTTGCCCCTTGTCAGCACATTCAACCAGGATCCAATCCCATTAATTCACCAAATCACCACTGAGTTTTGTATTCCACCTTCCCCAGACAGCCCTTTCACAAAATGACTCATCTTTAAATGTTGACCTGTGTGTGATAATCTGCTTTACAGCCATGGTGTCTCCCTTGTTGTTCATAAAACATCAGGAACCAGCTCGGGAGCAGGTGATGGAGGACAAATCCAACCCCTCCTTTTCACCTTCAGTCCAGGGAAGTGTCCACTGCACGACCACAGCTCGGACAACAGACATGCCCCGGTCATGCACCACCAGTTATCTCTGCCTGATTTTGGCCAATTAATCATGGATGTTCAACTTTTCAAATTCCACCATCTCTACAACATAGAAAGATAGGTCACCTCTCTTGCAACTGCAAGGATATATTCTGAACATGGGAGAAGAAAGTTTGTCAGTTAAGGGGGATGGAAGGCTAATTCATGTAGGAAATTATCAAAATGAGGAAAACAGTGCCTTGCCTGATGGTGATAATAAATACACAAAAACCAAGGAGGGGGAGCATAACACTTGAGAGATGAGCTTAGAGTGAGTCTGAAAACAGAGTGGGCTTCAAATCCTGACTGCTATTCACTTTCTTAGTGACCTTAAGCAAACACCTTTACCTCTGTAAAACTAAGTCTCTTGATAACAACACATGCCTCACAATTCCTGTTATGATAGTGAGATGTGTGGCATGCAATAATTTTTTTTTTATTTTCCCACTGTACAGCAAGGGGGTCAGGTTATCCTTACATGTATACATTACAATTACATTTTTCCCCCAGCCTTTCTTCTGTTGCAACATGAGTATCTAGACAAAGGTCTCAATGCTATTCAGCAGGATCTCCTTGTAAATCTATTCTAAGTTGTGTCTGATAAGCCCAAGCTCCCGATCCCTCCCACTCCCTCCCCCTCCCATCAGGCAGCCACAAGTCTCTTCTCCAAGTCCATGATTTTCTTTTAATATCCAGTATTATGATTATCTTTACTGATACATTCAAAGCTCAATGCATCAACAAATATTTCCTCCATAAAGTCTTGTAAAATCCTGAAATTAGCCTAACAATTTGGCAGTGAGGGATGTGATGTTTTATGCCTATGAATTAATTGCTTTGGAGAACATCTAGAAACAGCAGATAAGGGAAGGTGACACAGGGAGTGATAAGGATCAACAGCTCCGGAGTGTTTACAATATGCTTGCGTCTTTTAAATCTTTGCAATGTGTTATCTCGCTAAATCCTCATGAGAATGTAAATATTTGTGTCCAATGTTAAGCATGAAGTAACTGAGGCTTAAAAATGTTTAGTAACTTACAACTAAAATGTAAGCATTTTCTATTCAAGTAATTAATATGTTAATGTATCTATGTACTACACCAGTGTATTTTCAAAAGTATGTGAAAGAGCATGCTGCCTCTAAAGAAATTATTTTAAACACTTTGATAACAGAAGTATGTTCATCATAGAGATTTTTTTTTTCCTTTTTTGGCCATGCCTGCAGCATATGAAATGTCCTGGGCCAGGGATTGAATCAGAGCCTCACCTGGGAACCTATACCACAGCTGCGGCAACGCTGGATCCTTAAGCCACTGCACTGGGCTGGGTATCAAACCAGCACCACCACAGAAACAAAAGGGATCATTAACTAAAGGGATCATTAACTCACTGCACCGCAGGGGGAGCTCTATTATCGAGAGTTTTTTGGAAACCAGAATATATAATTAACCAGTGTCTCAAAAATATTTGAAAATCCCTATTCAAAAGATATGGAGGAATATGGTGACTCTAAAAAAAAAGTTGACTTAAAGCACTTTTTTACAGTGCTTTGCTGATGCAAGATCGCTCATTATAGAGTGTTTTGCAGTAGCAAGAAACAGAGGCTTTTTGGATGTCCATTGCTGGGTAACTGGATATGACTGAAAAAAGCCATGTGTATAAACATGCTTCTCATAAGTATTTTTGGATAAATATGTGAGCGATAACTGTTTTCCATTTTTAAAAAATTGTTTGTAGTATAGTTGATTTACAATGTTGTGTTAATTTCTTCTGTAGAGCAAAGTGATTCAATTATGTACATACACACATATCCACTGAAAGGAATTTTTACAACATGAATAATCAATAGGGGTTGCCCATCATAAACAAAAGGTTCTACTGGGAGTTCCCACCATGGCTCAGCGGAAACCAATCTGACAAGCATCCATGAGGATGCAGGTTTGACCCTTGCCTCACTCAGTGGGTTAAGGATCTGGTCTTGCTGTGGCTGTGGTGTAGGCCAGTAGCTACAGCTCAGATTTGACTGCTAGCCAACCTCCATAAGCCGCAAGTGTGGCCCTAAAAAGACAAAAAAAAAAAGAAGGTCCTACTGTATAGCATAGGGAAGCATATTCAATATTCTGTGAGAAAACATAATAGAAAGGCATAGGAAAAAGAATATGTGTGTGTGTATACATGTGTATATATATACTTTGCTATACAGCAGAAATTAACACAACATTGTAAATCAACTACACTTCAACAATTTTTTTTAATTTTTTAAAATTTTATTGGATGCCTATTATGTACAAGTGTAATTTAGGACAGGCGACTAAAGAAAAGAAAAATAATTTACCAAAGAGGGGAGACATGCACAGACTGAGGATGAGAGCATCGCAAGAGCTAAGGAGGAGGGCCTTCTCATTCTGCCACCAGATGAGGGAGAAAACACTGTTGAATTAATTCAACATTCTTCTTAGATTTCCCCTGTTGGTTATTTCGGCCAAGGCTTATTTCTACCCAAGACAATGCAAAGGTAAACTCCAGTATTCTAACAACTGAATTAGTTTTGATAAGGAGTGAGTATCCTGGGACTTCCCAACCTAAAATCTCCACTGCGCAGTCACCTCCATTCTTATACTGCTTTATTTCGTTAACAAATATACCCCAACCTGATGTTATATTACGTATTTGTTTGCTAATGATCTACCTCCAAAACCACAACATGAACTGCACAAAAGCAAAGATTTATCTGTGCTATGCTATGTTCTCGGCAGGGACCCAGACCTTTTTCAGAATAGGAACTAAAAAAACTTGGATCAGGGATGTCCACTTCTTATGGTTTCTAAAGGAAAACTCTTCTGCTGTCTCTCCAGCTTTCAATATAAGGCCCTCTGACGCCTATGGATTTGGGAAGGAAAGACCACATCAAGCACCAGGAGGCTGACAAGCTTTCCCTGCACAGCTGCTCTTTGTGACTAAATCGAGGAAACAAAGACGTGCTGGGTTCTCATGGTTTGGGGTGTGGAATTGGAGCATGTTTTGTAACAAAACATCTTGGGTATAACTAGACCCATGTCAATGGAAAGAGTCAACCAAACCAGCAGTGTCTCTGAGTTCATCCTCCTGGGACTCTCCTCCCGGCCCGAGGACCAGAAGCCACTCTTTAGCCTCTTCCTCACCATATACCTGGTCACCATCACAGGAAACCTGCTCATCATCCTGGCCATCCGCTCAGATCCCCAGCTCCAGACTCCCATGTATTTCTTCCTGACTTTCCTGTCTTTCACTGACATTTGCTTCACAACAACCATTGTCCCCAGGATGCTGGTGAACTTCCTGTCCCATAAGACCATCTCCTATGCTGGGTGTCTGACTCAGATGTATTTTATATATGCCTTGGGCAACACTGACAGTTTCCTTCTAGCAGTCATGGCCTTTGACCGCTATGTGGCCATCTGTGATCCCTTCCACTATGTCACCATCATGAGTCACCACCGCTGTGTCCTGATGGTGGCCCTCTCCTGCTCATTGCCTCACCTCCACTCACTGCTACACACACTTCTGCTGAATCAGCTCACCTTCTGTGACTCAAATATCATCCATCACTTTCTCTGTGACCTCAGTCCTCTGATGAAATTGTCATGCTCCTCCACATCTGTCAATGAAACTGTGATGATTATAGAAGGATCTTTTATTTTAGTGACCCCCTTTCTATGCATTGCTTTCTCTTACATACGAATCCTCACTGCAGTTCTCAAAATTCCCTCAGCTGCTGGCAAACGCAAAGCCTTCTCCACTTGTGGTTCTCATGTCACTGTGGTGACACTCTTTTATGGAAGCATCTTCTATGTCTATTTACAGCCTGTGTCCTCCTACACCATCAGGGACCACATGGCAACAATTGTCTACACAGTTCTGTCCTCCATGCTCAATCCCTTTATCTATAGCCTGAGAAACAAAGACTTGAAACAGGGCCTGAGGAAGCTGGTGGGCAGCAGGAAACTCCAGGCAGCATCCTCTTGATTGACACACAGGGGAAAGTTCTCCACTGGAAGCTGGTTTCTGATGATTCTTGGTGAAGAATCAAGCTCTTGGAGCTTAGGATTTTTTTGTCTTTTTAGGACCACACCCACTGCACATGGAAGATCCAGGACTAGGGGTCAAATTGGAGCTGCTGCCACTGACCTACACCATAGCCACAGCAACACAGGGTCTGAGCCACATCTGTGACCTACGTCACAGCTCATGGCAATGCTGCATCCCTAACCCACTGTGCAAGGCCAGGGATCAAACCCATATCCTCGTGGATACTAATTGGGTTTGCTACTACAGAGCCATGGTGGGTTTCCAGGATTTTTTATTTTTATTGAAATAAAGTTGATTTACATTGTTGTTTTAGTTTCAATTATACAATAAAGAGATTCAGTTATACATACATATGCATGTATGTGTGTGTATATATATATTCTTTTTTATGTTCTCTTCCATTATACTCAAGATAATGAGTATAGTTCCCTTGCTATACAGTAGGCCCTTGTTGGTTATCTATTTTATCTGTACTAGTATGTGTATTTTAATCCCAACCTCCTAATTTATCCCACTCTTTCCCTTTCTCTTTGTAACTATAATTTTTTTCAATGTCTGTGAGTCCCTTTCTGTCTTATAAATAAGTTCATTCATAGCCTTTTTTGAGATTCCACTTATAAGCAATATCATATGATATTTGCCTTTATCTATCTGGTATACTTCACTTAGTGTAATAGTGTCTAGGTCCATCCATGTTGCTGCAATTGGCATTATTCCATTCTTTTTTAATGACTGAGAAATATTGCATTTTATATATGTGTGTGTGTGTGTATATATATACTGTACACATATGTGTGTGTGTATATATATATATATATATATACTATATATACTACATCTTCTACAAACGTCATACAGCTCAATACCAAAAACCAAGAACCCATCAAAAAATGGGCAGAAGATCTAAAAAGATATCTCTTTCAAGAAGACATACAGCTGAGAGCCCCAGACTCTGCAGGCCTTTTTGGCCCAACACTAGGAGGCAGGCTGCCCACCGTAAAGTCTACAGTCCCCGCAGACAAGGGTTCTGGGAGATTTGGACTGCCTGTTTGAGACCACAAGAATCTGGGATCCTCTGCTGCTGGACATGCCTGATCAGGGGTGTTGAACGTGGCCATGTCAGCAACAGAGAGCAGCTTCAAAGCCTGAGCTGGTGCTTGTTGGCTTTATGTCTACAGTGAACACAGGATTGTTGGGATGCCCAAATCTAAGAATTGGTCTTATAGAGATGGGATTAAGATGACGGAATAGAAGGAATTAAGCTCAACTGTTCTCCTAAAAACAACAGTATTCACAACTAAAGCCTGAGCATTCTTCACCCAAATGGACTGGAAACCTTAAAAAAGATAGCCTACAACAGAAGAAAAAGAAGAGGCCACATCGCAAGGTAGGAGGGGTGATTTCATGATATAAACAACCCCATACCTCCCAGGTGGGAAGCCCCACAGACTGGAAACTAACTGGTTCACAGAGACTCACCTACAGGAGGGAGAGTTCTGAGCCCCACAACAAACTTGCACCTGTGCAGATCTGGCACTGGGGGAAAGAGCCCCTGGAGCATCTGGCATTGAAGGCCAGTGGGGCTTGTGTGCAGGAGATCCACGGGACTGGGGGAAATGGAGACCCCATTCTTCCAAGGCACACACAGACTTTCACGTGCACTGGGTCCCAGGGCAAAGCAAAGTCTCCACAGGAATCTGGGTCAAACCTGACTCCAGTTATTAGAGGACCTCCTGGGAAAACAGGGGTGAATGTGGATTGTTGTGAGGGAATGCACTGGAAGCAAAGCTCTCGGGAATACTCAGCAGCCTGCCCTTCTCTGGAGGTGGCCATTTTGGGAAAATCTGGCCCCACCCATCAGTCAGCACTGAGAAGCCCCAGGGCAAACAACAGTGCAGGTGGGATCACAGCCCCACCCCTCACTAAACAGGCTGCCTAAAGACCCCTCAGGCACACAGCTACCTCTAATCCCATCCAGAGACTAAGCCCTACCCACCAGAGGGATTAGAATCAGCTCCACATACCAGTGGGCAGGCATCAGCCCCTCCCATCAGGAAGCCTACAGCAATCCCCCCCATACCACCTTCAGCCACAAGGGGGTCAGACACCAGAAGTAAGAGAGGCTACAACTCTATTATCTGTAAAAATGTCACCACACCAAAAACCTATACAAATGAAAAGACAGAGAGCTATAACTCAGATGAGGGAGAAAGGAAAACCCCCAGAAAATCAGATAAGTGATCAAGAGATTCTCAGCCTCCAAGAAAAAGACTTTAGACTGTTGATGCTCAAGATGATGCAAGACATTGGAAGTAAACTGGAGGCAAAGATGGATAACTTACAGGAAACACTGACCAAAGAGATACAAGATATAAAACTTAAACAAGAAGAGATGCAAAATACAATAACTGAAATAAAAAATTCACTAGAAGCAGCTAAGAGCAGAATACAGGCGAAAGAACAAATAAGCAAGGTGGAGGACAGATTAGAAGAAATTATAAACGTGGAACAGAAAAGAGAAAAAAGATGGAAAACAAATGAAGAGAGTCTCAGAGAACTCTGGGACAACGTTAAACATACCAACATCTGTATTTTAGGGTGCCAGAAGGAGAAGAGAGAGAAGGGGACAGAAAAAATATTCCAAGAGATAATAGCCAAAAACTTCCCTAACATGGGAAAGGAACCACTTACTCAAATCCAGGAAGCACAACAAGTACCATATAAAATAAACCCAAGTAGGAATACCCCGAGACACATATTAATCAAACTGACCAAAATTAAAGACAAAGACAAAATCTTGAAAGCAGCTAGGGAAAAGAAACAAATAACATACAAGGGAACCCCGATAAGGTTATCGGCAGATTTTTCAGCAGAAACTCTGCAGGCCAGAAGGGAGTGGCATGATATACTTAACATGGTGAAAGAAAAAAACTTCCAACCAAGATTACTCTACCCAGCAAGGCTCTCATTCAGATTTGAAGGAGAAACCAAAAGCTTCACAGATAAGCAAAAGCTGAGAGAGATCAGCAACACTAAACCAGCCTCACAACATATACTAATGGAACTCCTCTAGGCAGAAAAGAAAAGACAGCAACAGGAAACAAAAATTTCGCAAATGACAAGGCTCACCAGTAAAGCTATATATACAGTAAAGATATGAAATCATCCACGCACAATTATACCACCAAAATCAGAAATCATGAGAAGAGGTGGGTGAAAATGCAGGACATTGGAGATGAATTTGCAATTAAGAGAACAACAACTTAAAACAATCTCATAAACATAGAGGCTCATATCAAAACTTCAGAATAACTGCAAACCAAAAAAATACAATTGATACACAAAGAAAAATCAACTCAAATACAACGCTAAAGATAGTCATCAAACCACAAGAGGAGAGAACAAGAGAAGAAGGGAAGAAAAAAGAGCAACCGGAGTTCTCATCATGGCACAATGGTGAACGAATCTGACTAGGAACCATGAGGTTGCGGGTTCAACACCTGGCCTTGCTCAGGGGGTGAAGGATCCGGCGTTGCTGTGAGCTGTGTTGTAGGTTGCAGATGCGGCTCGGATCTGGCATTGCTGTGGCTCTGGCGTAAGCTGGCAGTTACAGCTCTGACTGGACCCCTAGCCTGGGAACCTCCATATGCTGCAGGAGCAGCCCTAGAAATGGCCAAAAGACAAAAAAAGGGAAAAAAAGAAAGAAAAAAGAGAAACAAAAACAAATCCAAAGCAATTAATAAAATGGCAATAAGAACATACATATCAATAATTACCTTAAATGTTAATGGACTAAACGCCCCAACCAAAAGACACAGACTGGATGAATGGATACAAAAACAAGATCCATATATATGCTGGCTTCAAGAGACCCACTTCACTTCTAGGGACACATACAAATTGAAAGTGAGAGGATGGAAGACAATATTTCATGCAAACGGGGATCAAAAGAAAGCTGGAGTAGCAATACTCATGACAGACAAAATAGACTTTAAAATGAAGAATATTGTAAGGGACAAAGAAGGTCACTACATAGTGATCAAAGGTTCAATCCAAGAGGAAGATATGACAATTTTAAATATCTACGCACCCAACATAGGTTCACCACAATATATAAAGCAACTGCTAACGACCTTAAAAGGACAAATCAACAATAACACAATCATAGATGGGGACTTTAACACCCCACTTAGAGCAGTGGTGAGATCAACCAGGCAGAAAATCAATAAGGAAACACAGGCCCTGAATGAAGCATTAAACCAGAGGGACTTAATAGATATTTATAGGACATTCCACCCAAAAGCAACAGAATACACATTCTTCTCAAATGCACATGGAACATTCTCTAAGATTGATCACATCCTGGGCTACAAATCCAACCTCGGTAACTTTAAGAAAATTGGAATCACATCAAGCATCTTTTCCAACCACAATGCTTTATGACTGGAAGTCAACAACAAGAAAAAATGTGCAAAAAACACAAACACGTGGAGATTCAACAACATGCTACTAAACAACCAATGGATCACTGAAGAAATCAGAGGAAATTAAATAATACCTAGAAGAAAATGACAACAAAGATGCGATGCTCCAAAACCTATGGGATGCAGTAAAAGCCATTCTAAGAGGAAAGTTTATAGAAATACAAGCCCACCTCAGGAAACAAGAAAAACCTCAAATTAACAACCTAA
Source organism: Phacochoerus africanus (assembly GCF_016906955.1). NCBI lineage: Eukaryota > Metazoa > Chordata > Mammalia > Artiodactyla > Suidae > Phacochoerus > Phacochoerus africanus. The sequence goes on along the minus strand of NC_062545.1, from coordinate 264,457,007 downwards.
CTTTACATCTAAAGCAGCTCCAGGGAGAAGAACAGGCAAGACTTAAAGGTAGTAGAAGGAAAGAAATCATAAAAATCAGAGCAGAAATCAATGAAATAGAAACAGAGAAAACCACAGAAAAGATCCATGAAACGAAAAGCTGGTTCTTTGAAAAGATCAACAAAATTTATCAACACTTAGCCAGATGTATCAAGGAAAAAAAAGATAGGACTCAAATCAATAAAATTAGAAATGAAAAAGGAGAAGTCACAACAGACATCACAGAAATACAAAGGATCACGAGAGATTACTATTTGCAACTATATGCCAATAAAACAGAAAACCTAGAAGAAATGGACAAATTCTTAGAAAGGTAAAATGTTCCAAGACTAAACCAAGATGAAGTAGAAAAGATGAATGGATCCATCACAAGAACTGAAATTGAAACGGTGATTAAAAAACGCCCAACAAACAAAACTCCAGGACCAGATGGATTCACAGGCAAATTCTATCAAACATTCAGAGAAGAGCTAACACCTCTCCTTCTGAAACTATTCCCAAAAATGGCAGAGAAAGGAATACTCCCAAACTCATTCTAAGAGGCCACCATCACCCTGAAGCAAAAACCAAAGATTCCACCAAAAAAAGAAAACTAAAGGCCAATTTCACTGATGAACATCGATGCAAAAATCCTCAACAAAATACTAGCAAACCACATCCAACAATACATTAAAAAGATTGTACATGATGATCAAGTGGGATTTATCCCAGGGATGCAAGGGTTCTTCAATATCCACACATCCATCAGTGTGATACACCACATTAACAAACTGAAGAATAAAAACCATATGATCTTCTCCATAGATGCAGAAAAAGCCTTTGACAAAATCCAACACCCATTCCTGATAAAAACCCTTCAGAAAGTGCGCATAGCAGGAACCTACCTCAACATGATAAAGGCCACATATGACAAACCCACATCGAACATCATTCTCAATGGTGAAAAGCTGAAAGAATTCCCGCTGAGATCAGGAACAAGACAAGGATGTCCGCTCTCGCCACTACTCTTAAACATACTCTTGGAAGTCCTATCCACACAGCAATCAGAGAAGTAAAAGAGATCAAAGGAATCCAAATTTGAAAGGAAGAAGTAAAACTACATCACACCAGACAGAATGGTCATCATTAATAAATCCACAAACAACAAGTGCTGGAGGGGCTGTGGAGAAAAGGGAACCCTCCTGCACTGTTGCTGGGAATGTAAACTGGTACAGCCACTATGGAGAACAGTTTGGAGATACCTTAGAAATCTATACATAGAACTTCCATATGACCCCGCAATCCCACTCTTGGGCATCTATCCGGGCAAAACTCTGCTTAAAACAGACACATGCACCTCTATGTTCATTGCAGCACTATTCACAATAGCCAGGACATGGAAACAACCCAAATGTCCATCAACAGAGGATTGGATTCAGAAGATGTGGTGTATATATACACAATGGAATACTACTCAGCCATCAAAAAGAATGACGTAAAGCCACTTGCAGCAACATGGATGGAACTAGAGAATCTCATACTGAGTGAAATGAGCCAGAAAGACAAAGACAAATACTATATGATATCACTCATAACTGGAATCTAATATCCAGCACAAATGAACATCTCCTCAGAGAAGAAAATCATAGACTTGGAGAAAACACTTGTGGCTGCCTGATAGGAGGGGGAGGGAGTGGGAGGGATTGGGAGCTTGGGTTTATCAGACACAACTTAGAATAGATTTACAAGGAGATCCTGATGAGTAGCATTGAGAACTATGTCTAGATACTCATGTTGCAACAGAACAAAGGGTAGGGGAAAAAATGTAATTGTAATGCATACATATAAGGATAACTTGATCCCCTTGCTGTAGAGTGGGAAAATAAAAACAAAATAAAAATAAAAATAAACTTATAAAAACCTGAAAAAAAAGTAAAACTATCACTATTACCAGATGACATGATACTATACCTAAAGAATCCTAAAGACGCTACCAGAAAATTATTAGAGCTCATTCATGAATTTGGCAATGTCACAGGATACAAAAGTAATACACAGAAATTGATGGCATTTCTATACACTAACAATGAAAGATCAGAAAGAGAAATTAGGTAAGCAATCCCATTTACCATCACATCCAAAAGAATAAAACACCAAGGAGTAAACCTACCTAAGGAGACAAAAGACCTGTATTCTGAAAACTACAAGCCACTGATGAAAGAAATCAAAGATGACACAAATAGATGGAAAGACATACCATGCTCATGGATTGGAAGAGTTAATATTATCAAAATGACTATACTACCCAAGGCAATCTACAGATTCAATGCAATCCCTAGCAAATTACAAAAGACATTCTTCACAGAACTCAAACAAAACATTTTAAAGTTTGTTCAGAAGCACAAAAGACCCAGAAGAGCCAAAGACATCCTGAAAAAGAAAAATGGAGCGGGAGGACTCAGGCTCTCAGACTTCAGAATATACTACAAAGCAACAATCATCAAAACCACATGGTACTGGCACAAAGACAGAAATGTAGATCAGTGGAACAGGATAGAAAGCCCAGAATTAAACCCACGCACATACAGCCAACTACTCTATGACAAAGGAGCCAAGACTATACAATGGACAAAAGACAGCTTGTTCAGTAAGTGGTGCTGGCAAAACTGGACAGCCACATGGAAAAGAAGGAAATTGGAACACTCCCTAACACCATACACAAAAATAAACTCCAAATGGATGAAAGACCTAGACAGAAGACCAGACACTATCAAACTCTTAGAGGAAAACACAGGCCAAACACTCTCTGACATAAACCACAGCAACCTCTTCTCAGATCCACCTCTTAGAGTAGTGACAATAAAAACAAAAATAAACAAATGGGACCTAATCAAACTGAAAAGCTTCTGCACAGCAAAGGAAACCCTAAACAAAATGAAAAGACAACCCACAGAACGGGAGAAAAATCTTTGCAAGTGAATCAGCTGACAAGGCACTGATCTCCAAAATTTATAAACACCTTCTGCAGCTCAAAACCAAAAAAAAAACAAATGACCCCATCAAAAAGTGGGCAGAAGATCTAAACAGACAGTTCTCCAAAGAAGACATACAGATGGCCAAAAAACACAGGAAAAGATGTTCAACATCACTCATTATTAGAGAAATGCACATCAAAACCACCATGAGGTAGCACCTTACACCAGCCAGAATGGCCATCATCCAAAAGTCTACAAACAAGAAGTGCTGGAGAGGGTGTGGAGAAAAAGGAACCCTAGTACACTGTGGGTGGGATTGTAAGTTGGTGCAACCACTGTGGAAAACAGGATGGAGATTCCTCAGAAAACTAAACATAGAACTACCATTTGATCCAGCAATCCCACTTCTGAGCATCTATCCAGAAAAAAACACAATTTGCAAAGACACGTGTACTCCAATGTTCATTTAGCACTCTTTGCAGTAGCAAGACATGGAAACAACCTAAATGTCCATCGACAGAGGAGTGGATCAAGAAGAAGTGGTACATATACACAATGGAATATTACTCAGCCATTAAAAGGAATGAAATACTGGCATTTTTAGCAACATGGATGGACCTAGAAATTATCATGCTAAGTGAAGTCAGCCATACAATGAGACACCAACATCTAATGCTTTCACTGACATGTGGAATCTGAAAAAAGGACAGACTGAACTTCTTTGCAGAACAGATGCTGACTCACAGACATTGAAAAACTTATGGTCTCCAGAGGAGACAGTTTGGGGGGTGCGGGGATGTGCTTGGGTCATGGGATAGAAATCCTATAAAATTGGATTGTGATGATCATTATACAACTACAGATGTGATAAATTCATTTGAGTAATAAAAAAATAAAAAAGACATATAGCTAGCCAAAATTTACAAGAAAAGATGCTCAACATCACTAATGATTAGAGAAATGCAAGTCAAAACTATAATGAGGTATCACATCGCACCAGTCAGAATGGCCACCATCAAAACATCTACGAATAATAAATGCTGGAAAGAGTGTGGAGAAAAAGGAACCTTCCTATACTGTTGGTGGGAATGTAAATTGGTAGAGTTGCTAGGGAAAACAGTGTGCAAGTTCCTTAAAAAAACTGAAAATAGAGCTGCCATATGATCCCACATTCCCATGCGTGGGCATAATCCAGAGAAAACATAGTTTGAAAAGATCCACGCACCCTACACCACAGCTCACGGCAATGCCGGATTGTTAACCCACTGAGCAAGGGCAGGGACCGAACCCGCAACCTCATGGTTCCTAGTCGGATTCGTTAACCACTGCACCACGGCAGGAACTCCCCAAATACTGCTTTAAACTAATTCTTTCCCCAAAGATATTTCCTGAACAAATTTATTTTATTAACAGAAAATCTTTCACATTTAAGTATATGCTAAAAATAATTACTTTTTATGGCCACACCCACAGCATATGGAAGTTCCCAGGCTAGGGAATCTGAACTTCAGCTATGACCCACAGATTCTTAACCCACAGCAATCAAGCTGCTGCAGCCAGATTCTTAACCTCCTGTGCCAGAGTAGGAACTCTGATAATTACTTAAGTTATAGCTACTGGCTGTCTTTGAAAATGTTTGGAAGAGGAAAGAATAAATGGAGAGAAGAGGAGGAAAATGAGGTGGAATACATTTGAACTAATTTTCTTATTTTGAGGATTTTTATGATTCCTTATTTTTCTCTTTCAAAATTTTTTCCTGCTTAAAAATTATTTTCACTATTACTCTTTTCTTATCTATCTTTCTTTTATTATATTGCTACAGTTTTATTTTTTTTGTCAATTATCCTATTTCATAAGCATACAATTAAAAACCCCTAATGGCCAGAAAAACAAAGTCAAGAGGAATAACATGAAATGATCCATTCCACAGTGGGGATGTTGGAAATTTTCTTCCCTCCATCTATCCCTAAAGCTGTATGGTTAAAACATGTGATTTTGGAGTTCCCATCGTGGCGCAGTGGTTAACGAATCCGACTAGGAACCATGAGGTTGCGGGTTCGGTCCCTGCCCTTGCTCAGTGGGTTAACGATCCGGCATTGCCATGAGCTGTGGTGTAGGTTGCAGACGCGGCTCAGATCCCGCGTTGCTCTGGCTCTAGTGTAGGCCGGAGACTACAGCTCCGATTGGACCCCTAGCCTGGGAACCTCCATATGCCATGGGAGCGGCCCAAGAGATAGCAAAAGGACAAAAAAAAATAAAAAATAAAAAAATTTTTAAAAAAATAAATAAAAAATAAAACATGTGATTTAATACTTAACTCTAGAAATGCCCACACTTAGAAGTCTGACTTGTAAAAATATCACGTGTATTAAGAGTATTGATATATTGTTTCAATGAATCGCAATTTAAGAAATAAAAACTGGCAAAAACCTAAAATCCCATCAATAGGACTAAAGAAATTATGAATAATTAAATAATGATTAAATATGATTGATTACATAGACTGTAATCACAGGCAACAGGCTGAAAGAATAAAATAACAGGATATTACTTCCTCAAAAAGCCATTAAGTAGAAAAATAAAGATATAGAACAAAGTATAAAAGTATTAGTCTTTTTTTATCTATTATTTATACATTTCTTCTACTGTACAGCATGGTGACTCAGTTATGCTTACATGTATACATTCTTTTTTCTCACATTACATGTTCCATCATAAGTGACTAGACATAGTTCCCAGTGCTACACAGCAGGGTCCCATAGTTAATCCATCCCGAATGAAACATCCTGCATCTATTTACCCCAAGCTCCCAGTCCCCATTCCCTCCCCTTCCCCTTTGGCAACCACAAGTCTGTTCTCCAAGTCCATGATTTTCTTGTCTGTGGAAAGGTTCATTTGTGCTGTATATTAGATACCAGATATGAGTGATATCATACCGTATTTGTCTTTCTCTTTCTGACTTACTTCACTCAGGATGAGAGTCTCTAGTTCCACCCATGTTGCTGCAAATAGCATTATGCCGTTCTTTTTTATGGCTGAGTAGTATTCCATTGTGTATACATATCACTTATTCCTAATCCAATCACCTGTCAATGGACATTTGGGTTGTTTCCATGTCCTGGCTATTGTGAATAGTGCTGCAATGAACATAGAGGCGCGTGTGTCTGTTTTAAGCAGAGTTTTGTCCAGATAGATGCCCAAGAGTGAGATTGCTGGGTCATATGGTAGTTCTATGTATAGATTTCTAAGGTATCTCCATACTGTTCTCCATAATGGTTGTACCAGCTTCCATTCCCACCAACAGTGCAGGAGGGTTCCCTTTTCTCCACACCCCTTCCAGCATTTGTTATGTGTGGACTTCTTAATGATGGCCATTCTGACTGGTGTGAGATGGTATCTCATGGTAGTTTTGATTTGCATTTCTCCAATAATCAGGGATGTTGAGCATTGTTTCCTGTGCTTGTTGGCCATCTGTATCTCTTCCTCGGAGAAATGTCTATTCAAGACCTTTGGCCATTTTTCAATTGGGTGGTTGGCTTACTTGCTGTTGAGTTGTTTAAGTCACTTGTATATTCTAGAGATGAAGCCCTTGTCAGTTGCATCATTTGAAACTATTTTCTCCCATTCTATAAATGTCTTTTTGTGTCCTTTTTGGTTTCCTTTGCTGTGCAAAAGCTTGTCAGTTTGATGAGGTCCCATGGGTTTATTTTTGCTTTTGTTTCTGTTGCTTTGGGAGACTGACCTGAGAAAATATTTGTAAGGCCCATATCAGAGAATGTTTTGCCTATGGTCTCTTCCAGGAGTTTGATGGTGTCTTGTCTTATATTTAAGTCTTTAAGCCATTTTGAGTTTATCTTCGTGCATGGTGTGATGGTGTGTTCTAGTTTCATTGATTTGCATATAGCTGTCCAGGTTTCCCAGCAATACTTGCGGAAAAGACTTTTTCCCATTTTATATTCTTGCCTCCTTTGTCAATGATTAATTGACCAAAGGTGTCTGTGTTTATTTCTAGGTTCTATATCCTGTTCCATTGGTCTGCATGTCTGTTTGGGTACCAATACCACATTTTCTTGGTTACTCTGGCTTTGTAATATTGCCTGAAGTCTGGGAGAAAGATGCCTCCTGAATGGTTTTTGTTCTTCAGAATTGCTTTGGCAATTCTGGGTCTTTTGTGGCTCCATATGAATTTTTGGATTATTTGTTCTACTTCTGTGAAAAATGTCATGGGTAATTTGCTAGGGATTGCATGGAATATGTAGATTGCTTTGGGTAGTATGGCCATTTTTACAATATTAATTTTTCCAACCCAGGAGCATGGAATATCTTTCCATTTCTTTACATCTTCTTTAATTTCCTTGATTAATGTTTTATAGTTCTCAGCATATAAGTTTTTCATCTCCTTGGTTAGGTGTATTCCCACGTATTTGATTTTTTGGGGTGCAATTTTAAAAGGTATTGTGTTTTTGTATTCCTTTTCTAATATTTCTTTGTTAGTATACAGAAATGTGACTTATTTCTGAATGTTAATCTTCTATCCTGCTACTTTGCTGAATTTGTTGATCAGTTCAAGTAGTTTTTTGGGTTGAGTCCTTAGGGTTTTCTACGTATATAGTATCATGTCATCTGCATACAGTAACAGTTTTACCTCTTCTTTTCCTATTTGGATGCCTTTTATTTATTTTGTTTGTCTGATTGCTGTGGCTAGGATTTCCAGTACTATGTTTAATAATGGTGGTGAGAATGGGCATCCTTGTCTTGTTCCAGAGTTTAGCGGGAAGGCTTTCAGCTTTTCTCCATTCAGTATTATATTTGCTGTGGCCTTGTTATAAATGGCTACTCAAAACTGTAAAATAACCTGGGAAATTGAATTTTTACAACTATATCCACTATTATCCTGAATTAAATTAGAGTTCTATATAAAGAAAAAAGAGAGAATGGATGTTGTACAGGCACTCAGAGTACAGGCCATGGCTCTTAGCAGAGTATCTGCTTACATAAATCTGTGATAAATGTTAACTATTATATGTTTCTTTTTCAGGTGACAAAATGCTTTGGTCCAGAAAAAGAAAGTATTAGTCTATTATTTGTTTAATTATATGAATATGTATGTGCGTATGTCAGGCAGTGGAGTAAAAAGGAAGTGAGATAGAAAGGGAGAGAATTTCCACTTCTATTTTTTTTTCATCTTTTTGCTATTTTCTTGAGCCACTCCACAGCTTACGGAGGTTCCCAGGCTAGGGGTTGTATCGGAGCTGTTGCTGCCAGCCTACACCAGAGCCATAGCAACTCGGGATCCAAGCCACGTCTTCGACCTACACCACAGCTCACAGCAATGCAGAATCCTTAACCCACTGAGTAAGGCCAGGGATCGAACCTGCAACCTCATGGTACCTAGTCAGATTCGTTAACCATTGAGCCACGATGGGAACTCCAATTTCCACTTCTTTATACATATTTGTAATGTCTAATTTTCTCAAATAAATGGAATTTAAAACTATTAATCAATCAGATGGCCAATGTAATGGTGAAAGACTCTTTGTAAGATACCTGCTGAAGGAAACTTTCTAGGTATTTGCAAATCTGAGAAACATCATTATTTGGTGCTTTCATTTGAATGATAATTTGATAGGATACAGCATTCTAGGTACCAAAGCTTTCAGAACTTTAAGGACATAGCTCACTGTTCTACTGCATCAAGTGTTTTCGATGAGAAACAAGAGGCCGTTCTAACTTGCTGTTTGTGATCTCTTCCCCTCACCACAGTCTACAGAACCCTGCACAAAACGTGGCCACACTGCCTTTGTATAGGCTTTAAGAAGTAAACCCTGATTTCACCCAGCATACTCCAAGCCTGGGCACAGGAGCTTGGTCATTATCCTTGAAATGGACAATCCAATTCTAAAATTTAAATGGAAATGAAAATGACCTTGAAGTGCCCAGAGAGTCTTGAAGAAAATTCACAAAGCCTGAGGATACACAATCAGATTTCAAAACTTACTACAAAGCCAAAGTAATTAATATGTATGACATTTATATAGCAACAGAATAGAAAACCCAAAAATAAATCTTTATTAATATAATCATTTCAATTAGGCAAAGTGCCAGTGCAACTTAAAGGGGAGAGTAGGACCCACTGAATACGTTAAGCTAGAGCAACAGGATATTCATACAGAAAACAATTAAATCTCACCCCTTACTCCCACCTACACAAAAATTAATCCAAAGGGGCTCATCGACCTAAATGTGAGGACTAAAACTATAACATTTCTTTTTTTGAAAAAACAGAAAAAGAATATAGATAAAAATATATAAGAAATATTTAAATTATTTGTGACCTTGATATGTGTGAAGATTTCTTGATCAGTAAACAAAAAGAACCATTAAAAAGTTATTAAATTGGATCCATTAAATCCAAAACTTCTGCTCATCAAAAGACACCTTAAAAAATGAAAATGGAAAAATATTCACAATGCAGGTATCTGACAAAAGACATCTACAGAATATATAAAGTACTCACATAAATCGTAAGCAAAGTCATACAGGTCAGTTTTTTAAGGTGGCCACAAACTTGAACAGATATTTTACAATGAACAGATATTTTATGAAAGAATTTGATGTTCAAATGGCCAATACCATATGTGAAAAGACATGCTGCTACATGCCTGTAGAGGGCAGTATAGCTGAACCAGTGATTCAATCCAAAGAAGCCCAGTCTGGCTTAAGTCTGATAATAATTGGGGAAAGTGGTAGGACTGTGAGTGTTGAAAAGAGATCATTTAATGGGAAATGTGGCAGGAAAGATTGTTTCTTAAGAAACTACCTCAGAGCAAGACAGTAACATTCTGGAGTTTCTGCCGTGGCTCTGTGGTAACAAAGCTGACTAGGATCCTTGAGGACACAGGTTCAATCCCTGGCCTCACTCAGTGGGTTAAGGATCTGGCGTTGCCGTGAGCTGCAGTGTAGGTCGCAAATGTGTCCTTCTGTGGCTGTGGCATAGGCCAGCTGCTGCAGCTCTGATTCAGCACCTAGCCTGGGAAATTCCGTATGCTGCAGGTGCAGCCCTAAAAAAAGACACCCCCCTCCCCAAAAAAATACAGTAATATACTTAGCTGTTTCTCTCATATGCAGTACTGAGCCATGGCCAATACATGATGTTTCACAGGATTCATTCTCTCCTGAGGAGAATTTAATCAAAGCCACACTACAACAATTTCTGAGATCTTATATACACAATTTGGAGAGAGGACAAAATAGTAGATCGGGATATTTTGTTATTATGGTTATCATGCTGAATCTATATCTCTAAGAGGATTCCTGCCATGGAAACTCACTGGACATACAACTACATTATGTGTCTGTAGCCAGGATGACACTCTGATTAAAGCAAGTACCTGACTATGAGGGAAACACATGCTGTCCTCTGCCCTATATGTTGGAATCGAAATTTCCCTTTGAACTACACCAGCTATTAGTTAGAGTAGAGAACTACACTGGCCAGAATTGAAGGAATCACAATGGCATCCAAGAAGGGAGAGTTGGCATGAAAGAGGTGTCATTTATCAAAGACAATTTCACTCTGGAACTTAAAAAGAAATGTTTATGGGAAGGCTTTGGGCTATTTGGACTAAACTGCACCTGCCGAGTGAAGATGCCCACCTGGCCATCTCTTGAGGAACACAACATCATTTTGGTGCACAGAGTACTTGAATACTCATGGCAACAACACTTGGGACCACATAACCTTGGCCCAGAGGACTAAGAGGGACTTAGGAAGTTGGGAACCTGAGTAAGGGTGTTGAGTCAACTAGAAATTACTTTCCTAGAGATTCACCATGATAGTCTAAGTGGTCACTAGAGGGAGTCCTCTCCAGGAAACTGGCTGAACTTGGTATTTGGTCCAGAAATATGAGGAAGCAATATTTGAATAAACTACACATCTGCTAAACTGACTCAGTATCTTGTTTGTCACTAACTGTGGGAAGGAACACCGACCCTCATCCAGAAAAGAACTAGTGCCATGTTGATAGTGAGAGAATCTGATATATTTAAAGAGCGGTGACCAGTTGTGCTACAGGCCTAGGCAAGAGGAGGTTCTTTGTGGAACACTATGAACACCTTAACACTGACAAGATTTTACTGGTAGTGTGTATATTTTAATCCCAATCCCTTAATGTATTCCTCTCTCCCCCTCCCCTTTGTAAACTGTAAGTTTGTTTTCTATGTCTGTGAGTCTAGTTCTGTCTTATGAACACATTCATTTGTATCCTTGTTTTAGATGCCACATGTAAGTGATATCATATGATATTTGTCTGTCTCTGGCTTACTTCACTTAGTGTGAGAATCTCTCAGTCCATCCATGTTGCCGCAAATACCATTATTTCCTTCTTTTTATGGCTGAGTAATATTCTATGTGTACATATACCACATCTTCTACAAACAGCTCATATGGCTCAATATCAAAAACAAATAAATAAACAGCCCCATCAAAAAATGGGCAGAAGAGCTAAAAATACATTTCTCCAAAGAAGACATAGAGCTGGCCAAAGGTACATGAAATGATGCTCAACACTGCCAATTATTAGAGAAAAGCAAATTAAAACTACTAAGAGGTATCTTTTCATTCTGCTCCGAATGGTTATCACCAAAAAGTATACAAATAATAAATGCTGGAGAGGGTGTAGAGAAAAAGGAATATTGCTAAAATGACCATACTACCCAGGGCAATCTACAGATTCAATGAATGCAATCTCTATCAAAATACCAAAGGCATTTTTCACAGAGCTAGAACCAAGGATTTTAAAATTGTATGGAAATGCAAAAGACTCTGAACAGCCAAAGCCATGCTGAAAAAGAAGAACACAGCTGGAGTTGTCACACACTCTGATTTTAAATTATTACTGCCCTGAAACTGTAATCACAACAGTATGGTACGTCACAAGAATTGTTCAGTGGGACAACTGGAAAGCCACGCTTATGCAGGCAATTAATCTATAACGAAGAAAGCCATGGGTAATGGGGGCTTCTGAGGAGTTGGTAGGAGTTCAGCAGTGGTTAAGTGGGTATTTTCATTTTGTGATTACTCAAATCTCTTAGTACCTGCATGGTTTTTCTAGATGTGTATCACAGTTCCATAAAATATTTTAAAATCAATCCATAAAATATTGTTTAAATCAACAACTTATTTGGGAATTATTAAAATGATTTGACCAACTACTAGGCTTCCGGTTTGCAGTGAATTATTTGTTAAGCAATGTATAATATTTGGTAGAGTTCAGCAAACTTTTTCTGTAAAGAGCCAGACAGTAAATGCTTTTGCAGGCCACACTATCTCAGTTATACCTATTCGACTGACCTTTATATTAAAGAGCAGTCATAGGAAATACATGAGCTAATGAGTGTTCTGTGTAAAATAAAACTTTATTTCTTTTTTCCTTTCTTCCTCTTTTTTTTTTTTTTTTTTTTTTTAGGGATGCACCCATGGCATATGGATGTTCCCAGCCTAGGGGTTGAATTGGAGCTACAGCTGCTGGCCTACACCACAGCCACAGCAATGCCAGATCCCTAACCCCCTGGGCAAGGCCAGGGATGGAACCTGCACCCTCTTGGATCCTAGCTGGGTTTGTTACAGCTGAGCTATGACAGGAAGTCCAACTTTATTTATATTTAAATACTAGAAATGTATTATGGGGAGTTCCCATCATGGCTCAGCAGAAACAAATTTGGCTAGTATCCATAAGGATGCAGGTTTGACCCTTGCCTCACTCAGTGGGTTAAGGATCCGTCATTCCTGTGAGCTGTGGTGTAGGTCACAGACATGACTCAGATCCCGAGTTGCTATATCTGTGGCATAGCCTGGCAGCTGGAGCTCCAATTCGACCCTTAGCCTGGGAACTTCCATATGCTACAGGTGCGGCCCTAAAAAAGAAAAAGAAAAAAAAAAGAAATGTATTATAGAACAAAAAAAAAAAAATGGTGGACCTGATTTGGCAAGCAGGCTGTAGTTTACTGACTTTAGTGTTTACAGTTTCGCTGAGGTAGATACTAAGTGGAAATCTATTTTTTTATTTATAAACTCATTTACATTTGCATTCCAGTGTTAAGTATTTCTAATATCAGTGTTGTTTATATGAACTGATGCAATATTCCTATGGGGGAACAAGTTGCAAAACAATACAAGTTGTATGATTTCATTTGTGTTTGTATTAATTTGTGTATAAATGGAAGAGTTCTTTGGAACTGGGAGGAGAGACTTTCCCTTTTACTACCTAACTATCTGATTTGAATATTCTGCAGTGAGCATATACCACTTCTGAAATTTAAACACGGAACTGCAAAAGGAAAGTTCCAGGCTTAAATTATGGTGGTCCTGCTCTTTGGCATAAAAAATTTGTGGCCTTGAGTGTTGTGTTAGAACAGACACCAGATTCCTCTTCTACGGGAAGCTTGGGTTTATGGGGGAGTTTTCCAGGCTTACATCTAAGCAGAAGTGAGTTAACCTCCTAATCAGCCAAGGGTGTCCTGTCCCACTCCACAGGATGGCAATCACATTAACTGGGATGTGCAAAGGCCCCGTCTTCATTAGACTCTTCAACCTCCCCAGCCAGATCTCAGTCCCTGCCTTGCACGACTGACAGTGAAAGCTAATTGCTCTGTCCTTACTAGAAACTCAGAGGAGGTGCCCTCTGGGTACTTGCTAATGCAGAACTCAACACCACTAACACAACTATCAAAACCTAACAGAGGAGTTCCCATTGTGGCTCAGCAGGTCAAGAACCCAACTCGTATCCATAAGGATGTGGGTTCGACACCTGGCCTTGCTCACTGGGTTAAGGATCCAGAGTTGCCATGAGCTGTGGCATAGGCTGCAGATGCACCCCAGATCTGGCGTTGTTGTGGCTGTGGTGTAGGCCAGCAGCTACATTGGACTCCTAGCCTGGGAATATCCATATGCTATAGATGCAGACCTGAAAAAGAAAGGAAAAAAAAACGAATGGAGGGAGTTCCCTGGTAGTCTAACGGTTAAGGATTTGGTGTCACTGCTGTGGTTTGGGTCACTGCTGTGGCTTGGATTTGATACCTGGCCCAGGAACTTGCATATGCTGCAAGTGCAGCCATTTAAAAAAAAAAAAGAAAGATGAATGTTGATGATGCACCTCGTTGCAGCTTTGTTTACAGTAGCCAAGACAAGGGAACAGCCTGAATATCCATTGGATGAAGATGTGATGTGTGTATATGGTGGAATATTGCTTAGTCATAAAAGTGAATGAAATGGTGCCACTTGCAGCAACATGGGTGGACCTAGAGATTATCGTACTGGGTGGGGTAGGTCAGATGAAAAAGACAGGTATCATGTGAGGTCACTAATATGTGAAATCTAATCAAAGGTGGTACAAAAGACTTGTTTACAAAGCAAAAACAGACTCAGAGACTTGGAGACCAGACTTACAGCTACCAAAGGGGAAACACTAGGGGGGAGGGATGGGTTGGGAGGTTGGGATTGCCATATACACACTACTACGTACAAAACTGATCGGTAACAGCGACCTGCTGTGTGGCTCAGAGAAGTCTGTTCAGTACTCTGGGATAGCCTATCTGGGGAAAGAATCTGAAAAAGGATGGATTGAGATGTACGTATATTGCTGTGCATCTGAAGCAAACACAACATTGTAAGTCACCTATGTGCCAAGAAAATTTATTTTTTAATCTTTTTTTATCACATCTGTAGTTGTGTAATGATCATAACAATCTAAAAATAAATTAAAATACTAATGTTAATAAGTCACACCATCAGATCAGAATACCTACAAATACTAGAGGTCCCCTTAGGATCATTACAACTAAATTAGACCTTGGCAGATTGCCCACTGCCCCTACCCCCACCTCCACAAAGGACTTTTAGAATTTGGAAGAAGGTTTCTTCTAAGGACCTTGTTGGAAAGGCTTTGCTTTGCTTTGCATTGCGCGGTAATCCTTTTGTGAAAATGCATGAGAGCTATTTCTCTTAGATCACAGAGCCCAGATTGGTAGTACCTCTCCTAAATAATCAATTTGTCTTGATCTCTTGGATACTGAGGTTCACTTCAATGACCTTCTCACCTTCTTCACTTTGGTGATTAGTGAGCACAGAGTTAAACACGCTTCATGTCCTCTTCCTCCTGGTTTTGTCCCCTCCCCTCACACTCGCCACCATCTTTCGCCTACACTTTATTTATCTTTTTGCTTCTTACCCTCAGTTATTTTTAATTTTGTAACCCTGCTTGTTGTACCTATCTTTCCAAACAACCCCATCCTTTTTAGGAGAAGAAGTGGGAAGAAAAGAGAAGAAAGAGAAAGAAGAGAGGAAGGAAAGGAGAGAACAAGACAAAAAAGAAAGGAGGAGGGGAGGCAGGAAGCCCAGAGAGCCCCACACTTGGCTGGTTCTCTCTTTTGCCTGTGCATCTGGGGTACCCCAAAGTATAACTTAGGAACCCCAAAATATAACTTAGGAACCCCAAAATGTAGATGAAGGGAGAGTCTCGTCTCTCTCCTGAACATGCCCCCAGGCCCCCAGACATGTAGACAAATCCTTGAGGATGTTGCTCAGCATCCAGAGGCCCAGACCTGCATTCTCCTCCTCAGCCAAGAGCCAGAGGGGCTCCCCCAGAGGACAGATAATTCCACAGCTGCCAGGAACCAGAAAGAGCTGCTGGGCCAGGATTGCGGTTGAAACTGGAATGATGAATTCTGAGAACCCTCCCGGTTAATAAGCCATGTTAACACGTTATTCTGACTTCACATTTGAAATCCACACTGACATCATCAACATCCTTTGACCTCCAAGAAGCGGACATTACCCCACGAAGCAAACCCGGGATTCTAACCTACCTTCATCCCTCGTCCCTGGACTAGCATTCACACACACACACACACACACACACGCACACCACTTTTGCATCACCTGAAAACTGTTGTCCCCTACTATGAATCTATCCTATAGCTTAAGAAACAAACAAAATATCTGTTCATTTCTATTGACATCCCTGTCTTCCAAAAGAGCCACAATTCTGCAACAACCCTTAGTCACCTACAAACAGGGAAGCTGAGTCCCACCTCTGAGATGGGACCAGGAATCCTAGGAGGCTCCCGGGCTAGTCTCCCTGCCAAGTAGGAGGCACCCTACATTCTCCATCCCCGGAGACTGTGTTGTGCTGCCTAAACCTGGAGAAGGCACAGAGCAGCATTCCTCGAGGGACCAGAAGGGAGAAACAGGACCCGTTCCCTCAGAGACAAGGGGCACAAAGGAGGCCAGACAAAGGCAGGCTAAGCCCATATTGGCTGGGAGAGGTCCCAGGACACATAACTCTGTCTTCTGAAACCAGGAATCAGGATGGGTCTGGGGAATAGAGTTGCGGAAGGAGAAAGGATTTGAAAGAGTGTCAGGAAACCGTTACTTCCATGGAGCATGTTCTGCGTGGTTTCCCCCAGCCGAGTGCGGGAGGGATGGAGGGAGGCTGGAAGCTCTAGCTGAAGTGTGGATGCAGAATACATTTGCCCACAGGGCATGGAAAAGCCTTCCGCACCTGGAGCGACTGCGGGAGAGAGAAGACATCTGAACACAGCCAGCAGCCGGGACGACACAGTCCGCATGTTCCGTCCACACCGACCGGGTAGGCCTTCCTCCCCGCCCACCTTCTGAGAACAGTGCATTCCAAAGTGGCCGTGAGTCAAACCTTGTCCAAAAATGTTTCAAAAGCTTTGGCAAGACAGCAGTGAAATCAGGAAAAAGGTTATCCGTGTGTTATCGTCAAAATTAACCCAACACGAAAGAGGATTATCTCTGTGTCCAGCAAGGAATGTGGGGTCACTATGACTAAACCTCGGGTTTTGACATGTTTGGTTAACCTAAGTACAGACCAGGCAGACGTCCAACATTTAACCGTGACTGGTCACTTACTTTATCAAAATATTTTTCTCTGCCCCATAGTATAAACAGCTAACTTTGGGGGTGGGGTGCTCACCACCTGCCAGGCATTGTGTCTTTACATTAGGTCTCTGAGTCCTCCCAGCCACTGCCTGAGAAAGGGATCTCTGGGAGTTTGAGCGGTGGCTCAGCGGAAACGAATCTGACTAGGATCCACAAGGATGCGGGTCCCATCCCTGGCCTCACTCAGTGGGTTAAGGATCTGGCATTACCATGAGCTGTGATGTAGGTCACAGATGTGGCTTGGATCCTGAGGTGCTGTGGCTGTGGCATAGGCCAGCAGCTGTAGCTCCAATTGGACCCCTAGGCTGGGAATCTCCATATGTCATGGGTGCAGCCCCAACAAAAGAGAAGGATCCCGTTATCCCCTCTTAGGGGCAGAGAAACTATGTCACTGAGAGGTTAGGTAACTATCCCTGGCCCCCACAGCTGGTGTGACAGGGCTCCATACCTACAAAGTGGGCCAGAGCCCAGGCTCTTAGCCTCCCTGCCTCCATAGCAGGCAAAGCACTTCCTGTCTTCAGGGAGAAGCCAAAATGTCTGGGTTCCAGTCTTGGTTCTTTTTTTATGATTTTTACTTTCTCCATTATAGTTGATTTACAGTGTTCTATCAATTTCTACCATACAGCAAAGTGACCCAGTCATACATATATATACATTCTTTTTCTCACATTATCCTCCATCATGTTCCATCACAGGTGACTAGACATAGTTCCCTGTGCTGTACAGCAGGATCTCATTACTCATCCACTCCCAATGCAATAGTTTGCATCTCCAGTCTTGGTTCTAACAATAAAAATGTCACGATGATGGGAGTTCCCATCATGGTTCAGCTGGCTATGAACCCAACTAGTACCCATGAGGATGCAGGTTCGATCCCTGGCCTCGCTTAGTGGGTTCAGGATCTGGCATTGCTGTGAGTTGTGGCGTAGGTTGCAGACACGGCTCAGATCCCACCTTGCTGTGGCTGTGGTGTAAGCTGGCAGCTGCAACTCTGATTCAACCCCTAGCTGGGGAACTCCATATGCCAAGGGTGCAGCCATAAAAAGAAAAAGAAAAAAGAAAAAAAAGAGAGACATCTTCCAGGAAAGAAGGCTCTTGGACTTCCTGCCTGGACTCTGCCCCACCCACACGCAATGAGATAAATGGAATGCTGCTCTTACAACAGCGATTTAAGGTCCACTGACTTTCTCCGTTACATCTGCTCAAAATCCTAAATGATCATCCAGGCATTCTTTCATTTTGCAAATATTTATCAAGGGACTTTTATGTTCCAGGCGTGGCGCCAGGGCGGGTGATGTAACAAAGACCCAGACACAATCCTCATCCTCTGTGCGCAGCCCAGGCGGGGAAGACAGCCCTGTAAGTACTAAGAGTCCAGTCTGTAAGGTGTGTGCCAGAGGACTGCCTCCTCCAGAACTGGTGGAAGAAGGGCAGGCCGGGCTTCGGAAGGAACGGGGTATCTATTCCTCATGACCACCAATCACCAGCTAACCAGGATGAGCATTTCAAACAGACGGAACAGAAAGTCCCTAGGTAGGAAGAAGCAAGAAATGTTGGCCTGAAAGAGAACAGGGAGGGAGGTGAGGTGAGCTACAGAGCCCAGCAGGAACCACACCACAGGAAGCCCAGTAAGCTGAGGTTGGCAGGCAGCATCTCCAACCTATGTGCTCATAGGTTGGGTGTGGGTAGTAAGAGAAAATGGGAATCAAGGGAAGTGTCTGGTCTGGGCTTGTAACCTTGTGACCAGAGCCCAGCCTAGTCAACCAGCCAGTCAGAAATCACAGACACAAGTTCCACATGGTCAGGTAACTCAGGGATATGTTGCATCATCACCATCTTCATCTTAACACCCAATTCTGACTTTTTTCGCGAGATGTCCCCCAGCCTCAACACTAAGTGTGATTTCATGTCCTCCACAAACATTTCTGGACCACTCACAACGTGCCAGGCACTGACCTAAGCTCTGGGGATAGACTGGTGAGGGAAAGGAAACAGGATTCCTGTGTATTATGTCAAAAAGAAGAAAAACATCAATCACCTAAATAAATGAATAATTACAGACTTAATAAGTGTCATAAAGGAAGAGAAAGGGGTTCCAAGAGAGCATAAAACGGGATGACTTGACCCAGAAAAATACTGGCTGAGCTGATATCCAAGAGACAATAGACAAAGAGGAAAAGCATGCAGGACAAGGACCTTCTCAAGGTTAAGTGTTTTTCCTTAAGATCACGCAGCCCAGATGGGCCAGAGCCAATGTAGAAAGGGCCATGACACGTTTGAGGAACAGGATAAAGCCTCTGGGGAAAGTGGGCATGAGATGAGGCTGGAGCAGAACAGGAACTCAATATATATAAAACGAAAGGGGGCTTTGTGCTGGGTCCCCCACCCAAATTTATACTCACCCAGAACTTGAGAATGTGCCCTTGACAGTGGGATCTTTGTAGATGTAACCAAGTTAAGATGAAGTCACCCTGGACTTCACTGTGGCGGCAGGGCAGAGAAGGGATGGGGTGGGAAGGTGTCAAGCAGGGCCGTGGGAACCAAATACATCATTTAGATGATCCTGCAATCATCTAGGTGGGGAATGATGGCTTTCAACAGAGTGCTGGTGGGGGAGAGGAAAAGAGTTACAAGAGTCAAGAGATATTCGGGAGACAAAACCACAGAGATCTCTGAAGAGACAACGTTCCTGTTGATAGGTGCTAGATACAATGAAAAAAATTGAAAAATCATTGATTCCAGTAACTCGCACCACCACCTGCCATGCTTTTAGCCCTGGTCTCTACTCTCATACCCAAGGTCCTTTCCCTTTTCTGAATTTAGTCCAGCTCTGCCTCTCCTTCCCCTGATGCTAGTTTCTTTACCAAACACTTCCCAGTCATCTCGCTGACAAACATCAGGTCTGTGGTTTACAAACTGATTTCACACACATGTCCCCTCACTTTCCTCTTGAGAGCAAGGTTTTATTTTGTCTTGCATGTGAGGAAAGTGAAACTCAGAGTGGTGAGCATTTTGCCAAGGACATGTTGTGAGTGGAGAGTGGAGTCAAGAGTTGAACCCATATCTTCTGTCTCTGTGTCCTGAATGCCTGAATGTTTCATTCTACTCTGCCAGCTGCCCCCACCACACCCCCCCAACACTGCCCTCCCCCCGCCTGCCACCATCCACACAAGGCTTAAGACAGGGCCTGTCTCTAGCAACTACAGTAGGGGACTACATGTAATATTGATTTTGCAAGCCTGTTAGTCACCAGAATAAAAATGTTAAGGTGGAAAATTCCAGAGTTAAAAACAACGCCCCTGCATGTTTGTTTCTGGCATAAACTTTTGGAGCTTTACAAAAGCGTGAGGACATGCTATTTTGTGTTTAAGAGCATCCTGATCGAGATCCAGGCTCCAGCCCTTCCGGGCTGTGTGATCTTGAGGAAAGCACTTAACATTTTTAACCTCAATTTTCTTATCTGTTAAAAGGGAATGTTGTTGAGAACCAGATAAGAGAGTTGTTTTGAGTAATGTACATGATGTATTTAGCTCACCATCTAATATATGTGTATGGCTTCATATATCATAAGCATAACTAGTATTTGTCATAATTGCATACTCCTTTTCAAATCATACAAAGCACAAATAAACGTCTCCCACAAAGTCTCACAAATTCAAGTGAAGTGTGACCAAATAATGAAAAATATGAAGGCTATGATATTTTGCAAAGAAATACAGAATAATTGTTTTCAAGAACATCCAGGAACACCTGAGACAGCAGAGGATTTAGGCAGGAAGCAAAGGAAGGAGTGAAGTGGATGGTGGGGAAGGAAAAGGGCTGCTGGAGAAGGGAGCTATTTACTATCCCAGATTATAGACAGGGACACCAAGGAGCAAATTAGGTAATCAGCCCAAGTCCACACAGCCAGAAAGTGAAGGAGCTGATTTCAAACTGCAAGCTCTTAGCAAAGACACCACACTATGCTGGTTGCTTTCCAGTGCATCAATCTCTATGACTGCAGTGTTTTATTGCATTCATTTGTTTAGAAGGGTGTCTCTCCCACCAAGCTATAACCACCTTAAGAAGAGGAACTGAGAGGAAGTTCCCAGCGTGGCTCAGTAGAAACAAATCCATGAGGGCGCAAGTTCGATCCCTGGCCTTGCTCAGTGGGTTAAGGATCCAGCATTCCCATGAGCTGTGGTGTAGGCTGCAGAGGCAGCTCGGATCCTGAGTTGCTGTGGCTGTGGTGTAGGGAAGCAGCTGCAGCTCCAATTCAACCCCTAGCCTGGGAACCTCCATATGCCACAAGTGCAGCCCTAAAAAAAACAAAAAAAAAAGAATAGGAACTGAGAATCGCTCATCTTTATAATCTCAGTGTTGGGCTCCTAGAATGGTGTTGAATAATTGTAAGAGTATAAATCCCCAACATCTAAGAATATTTTAAAACTTAGGCTCTTACATAATGTAGCTTTTTGCCAAGTTTGAATGAAAATATTGGCTCTGGAAGGGTGACTATAAACTCTGTATGCCTGTGTCTGCATTTATCTTATTTACCTGACTCACTTAGTTGTTTGGGTATTTGTTTTGTTTTGTTTGTAAGGATAGCAGAGAAATAAGCTTCAACCTGACATACCTAATAAGTATTTGTGGGGACCTAGAGAAATAGTGTTACTCACATCCACCTGGGAGGGCTGTTTTCTAAAAGGAAATCCACTCTCTGATGTCCCTGCATATAATGGTTAAACTTTTTGTTATTCAGCTTATTTTTGTGCACTGTGGAAAGGACCGTTCTATCCTGGACCATTGATAGAAATCCTAAGAGAGAGGAAGAAATTGAAACGTGCTGAATTGAAAAATCTAGGATATTTCTATATTTATTGGCGAATGCAGGACCATGGAGAGAGTCAACCAAACCAGCAGTGTCTCCGAGTTCATCCTCCTGGGACTCTCCTCCCGGCCTGAGGACCAGAAGCCACTCTTTGCCCTGTTCTTCATCATGTACGTGGTCACCTTGGTGGGAAACCTGCTTATCATCCTGGCCATCCACTCTGACACCCAGCTCCAGACACCCATGTATTTTTTCCTTAGCATTTTATCCTTTATTGATGTTTGCTATACAACCACCATCGTCCCCAAGATGCTGGTGAACTTCCTGTCAAAGAAGAAGTCCATTTCCTATGCTGAGTGTATGACCCAGATGTATTTCTTCTTGGCCTTTGCCAACACAGAAAGTTACCTCCTGGCAACCATGGCTATTGACCGCTATGTGGCCATCTGTGACCCTTTCCACTATGTCACTGTCATGAGCCATCGCCGTTGTGTCCTGCTGGTGGCCTTCTCCTGCTCCATCTCTCACCTCCATTCCCTCTTACTGGTTCTCTTGATAAACCGTCTTCTCTTTTGTGACTCCAATGTCATCCAACACTTCCTCTGTGACATCAACCCTCTGCTGAAATTGTCCTGCTCCTCCACTTTTGTCAATGAAATTGTCCTGCTCCTCCACTTTTGTCAATGAAATTGTAATTAACACAGAAGGACTGACAACCTTGGTGACCCCCTTTATATGTGTGATCATCTCTTACCTACGGATTCTTACTGCTGTTCTTAGGATCCCTTCAGCAGCTGGGAAGCATAAAGCTTTCTCTACTTGTGGCTCCCACCTCACCATGGTGACACTCTTTTATGGAAGCATTATTTATGTTTATTTCCGGCCCCTGTCCACCTACACCATCCAGGACCGGGTGGCAACGGTCATCTACACAGTTTTGTCCTCCATGCTAAACCCTTTTATCTACAGCCTGAGAAACAAAGACATGAAGCGGGGCCTGGGAAAGCTGATGAGCAGGAGGGTGTCTTAGGCAGCACCCCTGTGCACAGAGTGAGGCTCAAGAGTGAGTCTTCCTGCAGGCCCCCATTTCTGATGATTCCTGGTGTGTATGTCAAGCTTCTTGGGTTTAGCATACCTAAGGCAAGAGTTCATAAGAAATGGTGTAGGTCCACTGGACAACTAAATGCAACGTGCGACCCTGGACTAGATCCTGGGCCGGGGGAAAAATCTGTAGAAGACATTATTGGATGTTTGATAGAATTTTGAATATGGACTGTAGATTAGATAATAGCATTATGTCCATGTTAAGCTTCCTGATTTTGATCTTTGCGTGCAGTTATATGACAATGGCTTGTTCACAGGAAATACACACTGAAGTATTTAGAAATAAAAATGAATGATGTCTGAAAAAAAAAGAAATGGTGTAAGTGACAAGACTAGAATATGGTACCCAGTCTTATTTATTTACAATATAATTACATAAGTATACAGTAGATATGTATCTTATATATAACCACCAGTCAAAGCCACATTTTTTAGGACCATCTGAGTCTTTGTGTCCATTCCTCATTGCTCCCCCAATTCTCTTTTCTCATTCACTCCTTCCAAGTGCAGCTGAAAACTGGTGTGTTTCATTAATTTCTCTTGACCAAATTTCTCCTTGTTCAATAAGTCTGAGTATCTTTACATATTTTAAGAAACACTGCAATCAGTTATTCACTTTGCAGCAGTTTCCACGTGTCTACAGTTACTTCAATTATTAGCATGTTCTTGTGTGTGCAGGCATGTGTGTGTGTTTGTGTGTACACAGATGCATGCACATGTCATCTCCTCCCTGTAAGATTAGGGCCTCCCCAATAACAGCGACAATTTCTTGCCCACCAGGCAGGGAATCGATCACATCTCCTTTTGCGGATCTCCTCTCTAAGCACAACATCCTGGGTCCTAAACACAGAATGTTATCTGGCATTTTGGCCTTCAGGAGATAGCAACTCAAGTCCAGCACTCCAGGTCTACTTTTGTGTCTCTGCCCTGGCTTCCTCTCCTTTGTACATCTGATTTTTTCTGCCTCCAAGCTGTTGCTTATGCCAAATGTCATGCACCAATGTGATTCCCTGCCGGAGGCCAGCTCCAGTGGCCAGAGAGTGTACACTTTTCCCAAAGGAGAGGGACGCACATAGGCTTTTGCAGCAGAGACAGCCTCTTTGTCCCTTCTTTCAGGGCAGTGGACTGCTCACATTTTATTGGTAACAGTGGTTGATTATATAGACAGTTTCTAACTACAGATTACATCATAGTGTTAAAAGTACATCGGTTAACTTTTACATGGTACGGCAGCTATACATCACATTCTAAGATCTTTATCTTAACTAAATTTAGTGAGTACAATGTAAGGGCAATTAGGTACAATACATCATGTGTGGAGTTCCCGTCGTGGCGCAGTGGTTAACGAATCCGACTAGGAACCATGAGGTTGCGGGTTCAGTCCCTGCCCTTGCTCAGTGGGTTAACGATCCGGCGTTGCCGTGAGCTGTGGTGTAGGTTGCAGACGCAGCTCGGATCCCGCGTTGCTGTGGCTCTGGCGTAGGCCGGTGGCTACAGCTCCGATTCGACCCCTAGCCTGGGAACCTCCATATGCCGAGGGAGGGGCCCAAGAAATAGCAAAAAGACAAAAAAAAATACATCATGTGGAAAGGAGGAGACTCAGTACAAATCATCCCATGGCCAGCAAGTCTCCACAAGTTGAAGAGGTCACAGACACAAGAATTTGGCATTCACAAATCTTGTTTTTAGACTGGTGATTATCTTTAAAGCGTTATACAGGGAGACAGTGTAAGAAAACATAAACCAACTTAACTAGCTATTACTTAAAAGCTTCTATAACTCATAGCTAGGTGTCTTTTGATCAAGAATAATATATGTCTAACTTCTGTGAACCTCATCAAAGTCCTAACTCTAAAGTTAACTCTATAACTAGTTAGTAGCTAAACACTATGTTTTAACTAAGTTGGATTTAAATAGGGGAAAGTCCTTCAGGATGAAATTCTTATTATGTTATTGTTGTAACTTTGTTAAATCACAAATCACCACAGGAAAATAAGAATAATAAGTAAATAATCAGGAAAGGCTGAGGAAAACGGAATAACAAATAAAACAACAGGAAAGACTAAGTCACCCGGGAAACAATCCATGTTCTCCAGCACAAACATGGAAATTGTTTTCCCAGGAAAGCCCCAATTCTTCCCCATCAACATCAAAGTGACAGCTGTGTAACCTGAAGCCTGCCCTCGGCTTGTACTGTACAGACAGGCTTTCATCCTGACCAGAAGCCCACCTTCGGCATGTACCATTCAGGTGAGCTCCCTTCCTTGGTTAGGAACCTGCCTTCAGGTTTTTCTGCCATCAGGCAAGGTCCGTTTTTGAGTCCCTGCATCTTCTCGGCCCCCCGCAATTCCCAGACCCTATATTGAAGCTGATTAAAAGAAAATCCATGCGTTGTGTCTGTTCTTAGACTGTTCCCATTTAAGCAACTGGTTTATTTTTATCTTCAGTCGCTGTGAATTCCATGACTGACCAGAAAGCTTGGAGCCAAATATAATTACCATCTGCATTTTCAGAGTCATTCCTGGCTCAATTTTATGTCCCCACCCTTGTTTATTCCTTCTTTTTCACTTGTCTAACATTATTTTCAGTTTACCCTATCTTCCTTTCTTCCATGCTACCTTCAAATTTTTCAGAACTCTTCAGAAGTAAGAGCTACTATAAATAATATAAATAATTTTTTAAGTCAGAGAAGAAAATCCACCAAAATGGGGAAATAATCGTTACCTCTGGGTAGTAAAGCATAGACTTTTAAAATTTGCTTCTTCATAAAGGGTATCACACTCTCTGACCATCAACATTGTTTCTTTTATAAATATAAAAACATTTTAAAATTTCAGACAAACTGTAAGATTCCATTTAGTTTTCTTTTTTAATTTTGCATATTGGCAAAAGTATGGTGGTCCACTAGCAGAGGTTAAAGGTGAAGCTGGAGACATTTGTGAGGAGAGGGGCTATGACAGTTTAATTTCATGTTTCAAATTGACTGAACTCACAGTATTTGGTCAAACATTGTTCTGGGTGTTTCTGTGAAGGTATTTGGGGAATAAGATCATCATTTAAATCAGTGGACTGAGTAAAGCAGATTATTCTCTGTAATGTGGGTGGGCCTCACCCAATCAGTTAAAGGTCTTAATAACATAAAGACTGACTTCCCCATGGCAAGAAGAAATTCTGTCAGCAGACTGCCTTTGAACTAGAACTACAACTATTCCCTCAGTCTCATGAGTTCCAGTTGTGGCGCAGCAGAAATGAAACTGACTAGTATCCATGAAGATTTGGGTTCAATCCCTGGCCTTGTTCAATGGGTTAAGGATCTGGCATTGCTACAAGCTGTAGTGTAGGTCAAAGACACAGCTTGGAGCCCACATTGCTATGGCTGTGGTATAGGCCAGCAGCTACAGCTCCAATTCGACCCCTAGTCTGGGAACTCCATATGCTGCAGATGCGGCCCCAAAAAGAAAAGAAAGAAAAACTATTCCCTCAGTCTCCAGTCTGCCTGCCTACACTGCAGGTTTTGGACTTACCAAGCCTACACAATGTGAGCCAATTTCTTGAAATAAATAAATCTCTCTTAAGTCTCTGTCTCTCAATAGAGATAGGTGGAGATATATAAATATATTTGTTGGTTTTGTTTCTCTGGAGAACTCTAGCTTATGCAGAGATATATCATGTTCATGGATAAAAAGACTCAATAGTGTTAAGATTTCAACTATCCTCTAGTTATTTTCTATAAAAAGCTATACAGTAAATATATTAGGATTTATAGGTCCTATCGGTTTCTGTTACAGTTACTCAAGTCTGCCATTGTAGCACAAAAGCATCCATAGTCAATACAAAAACCAACGAGCATGACAGTGTCCCAGTAAAATGTTATAGACACTGAAATTTTTTTTTTTTTTTTTTTTAGGGCTGCACCTAAGGCACATGGAAGTTCCCAGGCTAGGGGTCAAATCGGAGCTGTAGCTGCTGGCCTACACCACAGCCACAGCCACAGCAAAGCCATATTGAGCCATGTCTGCAACCCTGTACCATAGCTCACGGCAATGCCAGACTCTTAACCCCCTGAGCAGGGCCAGGGATTGAACCCGCATCCTCATGGATACTAGTCAGGTTCATTAATGCTGAGTCACGATAGGAACTCCCTGAAAATTTAATTTCATATAATTTTCATGTGTTATAAAATATTATTCTCCTTTTGATTTTTTTCAACCTTTTAAAAATGAAAAAACCATTCTTAGCTGGTAGACTTACGAAAATTAAAGTAGGTCAGATTTGGGCCGTGGGTTGTAATTTGCCAACTTCTGATCTGTTGTCTCAATCTCAAAGTTCTGTCATGCGTTACACCTTAAATACATACCATTTTTATTTGTTGAAACTAAATAAGATTAAAAGCCAAAATTATTTATTTATTTATTTAGTCTTTTTAGGGCTGCACCCACAGCATATGGAGGTTCCCAGGCTAGGGGTCTAATCAGAGCTATAGCCACTGACCTATACCAGAGCCACAGCAACACCAGATCCAAGCTGTATCTGCAAACTACACCACAGCTCACGGCAACGCCAGATCCTTAACCCACTGAGTGAGGCCAGGGATTGAACCCGCAACCTCATGGTTCCTAGTCAGATTCGTTAACCACTGAGCCAAGACAGGAACTCCCAAAAATTATTTTAATTTTACCAGTCTTTCTTTGTAGAAATTGAAAAACTTATTCTAAAATTTATATGGAAATGCCAAAGAACCTAAAAGAACAAAAATAGATTTGAGGGAAAAAAGACCGGGGGGGCTCACACTACCTAGCTTCAAGGCTTACTAAGCTACAATAATCAAGACAGTATGCTATGGGTTTATAACTCAGTGAAACAGAAGAGTTCAGAAATAGATTTGTATATATATATGGGTAACTGATTTTTGGCAAAAGTGTCTCAGCAATTCAATAGACAAAGCATAGTTTCTTCAACAATTGGTGCTGGAAAAATTGAATATCCATTTGCTAAAAAAAAAGACTAGATCCTTAACTCACATGATTTACAAAAATTAATTCAGCATGGCTTAAATTTAAAAGCTAAATCTAGAAAACTTCTAGAAGAAAACATAGAGAAGAGCTTTGTAACCTTGCATTAGGCAAAGCTTTTTTCTGTGAGAAACAAAGAGCACAAAATGTAACAGAAAAAAAACTGATAAAATCAGTTTAATTAAAATGTAAAACTTCTGAAGTTCCCTAATGGCTCAGCAGGTTAAGGATCTGGTACTGTCACTCTTGTGGCTCAGGTTGCTACTGTGGCTCAGATTCAGTCTCTGGCCTAGGAACTTCCACATGCCATGAGCATGGCCAAAAAAAATTTTTTTAACTTCTACTATTTGAAAGATGCTCTTTAGAGAAATGAAGGCAGCCACAGACTGGGAGAAAATGTTTGTAAAAACACATATCTGATAAGAACTTATATCCAGAATAAAGAACTCTCAAAATCAAGACAAACAACCTGATTAAAAAATGAGCAAAAAATCTGTACAGTCAACCAAAGAAGACATATGGATGGCAAATAAGCATATGAAAAAATATTCAACATCACTAGTTATTACAGAAAGACAAAATAAAACCACAATGATCACTACATGTCCACTAAAATTTTAAAGACTGACAATACCAAGTCCTATGAATCTGCAAATCTTATTCATTGTAAAATGGAACGGTTGCTTAAAGTGGTTTGAAAGTTTCTAAAAATGTCTAATATATCCCTACCATACAAGCCAGCAATCCCACTCCTAGGTATTTACCCAAAAGAAATGAAAACATGTGCTTATGCAAAGAAATGCATACCAGTGTTTCATAACATCTTTATTACTAGTATCCAAAATTTGGAGACAGTCTAAGAACTGATGACTGGATCAAAAATTATGGTACATCTATACATGGAATATTACTCAGCAGTAAAAAGGAATGAACTATGATACATACAACAACTTGGATGAATCTCAAATGCAGTATGCAAAGTGAAAGAAGCTAAACAAAAGCTGCATACTGTATGATTTATAGGACACTGAAGAGGAAAAAAAAGTATCAGATCAGAGCTTGTCTGAAGCCAGGAGTGGGAGAAGAAAAATGACTGAAAATGGGCAAGAGAGAAATGTCCAGGGGTCTGAAAATATTCTACATCTTAATTGTGATTATTCCATAACAGTATACATTTGTAAAAACTCATTGACAAGATACTTCATGCAGATAAATTTTATCATACATATAATTATGCTTTATGTACAGTAAAACTTCACCTTAAAATACTATAGAAAATCAAAATAGTCATATTTTATATCGTGGGCTTGAGAAATATTTTCTTTTTTATGGTTGATTTACAATGTTCTGTCAATTTCTGCTATACAGCAAAGTAACCCAGTTATACATATTTTTTCTTCCCACATTATCCTCCATCATGTTCCATCACAAGTGATTGGATAGAGTTCCCTGTGCTATCCAGCAGGATCTCATTGCTTATCCACTCCAAATGCAATAGTTTGCATCTACTAACCCCAAACTCCCAGTCCATCCCACCCCCTCCCCCTTGGAAACGACAAGTCTGTTCTCCAAGTCCATGAGTTTGTTTCTTTTCTGTAGATAGGTTAATTTGTGCCATATATTAGATTCCACATATAAGTGATATCATATGGTATTTTCCTTTCTCTTTCTGACTTACTTCACTTAGTATGAGAACCTTTAGTTCCATCTATGTTGCTGCAAATGACATTATTTTGTTCCTTTTTATGGCTGAGTAGTATTCCATTGTGTATATGTACCACATCTTCTTAATCCATTCATCTGTCAATGGAAATTTAGGTCGTTTCCATGTCTTGGCTATTATGAATAGTACTGCAGTGAATAGAGGAGTGCATGTATCTTTTTCAATGAAAATTTCCAGATAGATGCCCAGGAGTGGGATTAATGGGTCACATGATAGTTCTATATTTAGTTTTCTGAGGTACCTCTATACCGTTTTCCATAGTGATTGTAGCAATTTACATTCCCAGAAACAGTTTAGGAAGGTTCCCTTTTCTATACACCCTTTTCAGCATTTGTTATTTGTAGACTTATTAATGATAGCCATTATGACCAATGTGAGATGGTACCTCATTATAGTTTTGATTTGCATTTTTCTAATAATTAGTGATATTGAGCATTTTTTCATGTGCCTAGCAGCCATCTGTATGTCTTCTTTGAAGAAATATCTATTTAGGTCTTCTGTCCGTTTGTCAATTTTTTTTTGCTGTTGAGATATATGAGCTGTTTGTATATTTTGGAGATTAAGCCCTTGTCAGTTGCATCATTTGCAATTATTTTCTCCCATTCTGTAGGTTGTCTTTTTTTTATGGTTTCCTTTGCTGTGCAAAAGCTTATCAGTTTGATGAGGTCCCATTGGTTTAATTTTGTTTTTATTTCTATTGCCTTTGGAGACTAACCAAAGAAAACATTTGCACAGTTGATGTCAGAGAATGCTTTGCCTGTGTTCTCTCTTGAGAGTTTTATGGTGTCTTGTCTTACATTTAAGTCTTTAAGCCATTTTGAGTTTATTTTTGTGCACGGTGTGAGGAAGTGTTCTAGTTTCATTGATTTACATGCAGCTATCCAGTTTTCCCAGCACCACTTTCTAAAGAGACTGTCTTTTCCCATTTTACGTTCTTGCCTCCTTTGTCAAAGATTAATTGACCACAGGTGTCTGGGAGAAATGTTTCCTAAGATCAAAATACACTGACAACCAAACATTGATAAATCTGGCTCAGCATTAAAGCCAAAGCTTTGCAATGGTCTACAAGGTCCTATATGAACTGGCCTGCTGACCACTCCGGTCTCATCTCCTCCATCTTTCTGCTCATTCGGTTTAATCCATTTTCCCTTTTATTAGTCCTCAAATACATTAGGTATATCTCTACCTCAGGGCTTTCACCAATCCCATCTTTTAATTGTACATCTCCTTCTATACAATGGAAATTATGAGGGATGACTATGGCCATGCAAGACCCACTCTCCAATTTGGTGCCTCAATGCCAAGTGTAATTTCAGACCAGACCCAGAGAGGTCCTACTTGTCCTTTTTTTTTTATTTTTTTTTTGTCTTTTGTCTTTTTTGTTGTTGTTGTTGTTGTTGCTATTTCTTGGGCCGCTCCCGCGGCATATGGAGGTTCCCAGGCTAGGGGTCGAATCGGAGCTGTAGCCACCGGCCTACGCCAGAGCCACAGCAACGCGGGATCTGAGCCGCGTCTGCAACCTACACCACAGCTCACGGCAACGCCGGATCGTTAACCCACTGAGCAAGGGCAGGGACCGAACCCGCAACCTCATGGTTCCTAGTGGGATTCGTTAACCACTGCACCACGACAGGAACTCCCTTTTTTTTGTTTGTTTGTTTGTTTGTTTGTTTGTTTGTTTGTTTTGCTACTTGTCCTTTTGAGAAGTAGGGCAGATGAGCCTGAGGAAGTATCTCTGACCCTGCAGTATTTCGAGTCGGTGATGGCCAAAGACTGTGTTTCCACTGGGAGACCATACCTAATTCCTAATCACCACTCACTTAGGAGAAGCCAAACTTTAACTATGATGTCACTTAATTAAGCCACAAAGAACTTCTTTGAGTGGCTAATTAGTATAAAAGCAAAGTAGCTAAAGGATTTTCAAATGGAGTTCCTCTGGGACCTTGTTAACAAGGTCATAGAATAGACCAGGCCCCACAGAGGCAGTTCCAATTGCAATGAAACTTTTCTGATATTTCACATTCAAAGCCTCTGAGCTCCCTCAAGAGGTTATAACCACTGACACCACTATCAAAAGCATCTTTATAGCCTGGGTGCTGCCTAACTCCCCAGGCTCATTACTCTTCATGACTTATCATTCTCTCATTCCCAGAATAACAAAAAGGTATCAGCTCTTATGCCATCACTATTTAATTGAGAGTAGCTGCCTAGAGGGCTAATCTGAAAATGGTTCAAAGTCTCTGCTCAATCCCCAGTGAGGAATAACACTCTAAGACAGATTAGCTATGTCTTCCATGGATATGGAAGGGGGGAGTATGGCAGTATGTGAGCTATGTAGTCATCATCCTTGTCCCATATCAGATCCTGAACCATGCTGCACTCCCCAAACACTTAAACTTTTTCACACCACCATGTTTTCATATGGGATTGTAATATCTTTGCCTCTCTTTCCCACTTAGTTAATGCCTAGTTGCCATCCTTCAAGGTCTGACTTCTCCTCTGTAGTTTTCTCTGAGCATTGTTCCTTATCCTTGGCCCAAATGGAATTAATAACTCTCTCCACTGTGCTTTCAACATTGGATCATCATTACAGGTATTGCACTGATCTGGATAATTGTGGTGCTGTGCAAGATTAAGTTCTAGATAGAAGTTCCTGGATAAGCTGAAAAGACAGGCCACGAAAGAGATGGGTATTGACACTCTGGCGGGAAAAGGGAAACATAACAAGTAGAGATGTTTGTGAGGGGAAATAGGGGACAAAAAATAGAACCTATAAGAATAGCCAAAGCAAAAATTTAAGAGACCCACCCCCTTAAAGATACCCGTAAGAGTTTAGCTGCATAATAGCCCAGAGTATTCAGATCAGAATGAATAATCACTGAAGAGAAAAGCATAATCATATATTGCTAGAAGTCCCACACTAAAAGGTGAAGGAAATGATCCTACAAAATGCAGGAATAAATGAAATGCCATGTAAAGAGCAAAAATATAGGTAAGTTGAAATGAATATTGCCTGTTTAAACCAATTATAAGCATGTCTTATGAAGTGTAAAATAACGTTCAATTAAAATACTTTACAACTACAGCTTAAAAGGCAAGAGGAAAGGAAAGGGTGTTCAAGTATTCCAGGCTTCTTGAATTTACCAGGACATGGAAAGTACATATATATACTCTGTGTGTGTGTGTGTGTGTGTGTGTGTGTGTGTATAGTATTTATGGTAAATATATAGAGAAGTAAAATTGTCACTATGCACAGATGACATGATACTATATATAGAAAACCCTAAGGACTCAATACAAAAACCACTCAAACTGATCAACAAATTTAGCAAAGTAGCAGAATACAAGATTAACAATCAAAAATCAGTCACATTTCTGTATAACAATGAAATATTAAAAAGGAATATAAAAATATAATAGCTTTTAAAATCACACCCAAAAAATTAAATACCTAGGAATAAACCTGGCTAAGGAGGTAAAATACTTATTTGCTGAGAACTATAAAACATTCATCAAGGAAATTAAAGAAGATGTAAAGAAATGGAAAGATATTCCATGCTCCTGGGTCGGAAAAATTAATATCATAAAAATGGCCATACTACACAAAGCAATCTATAGAGTAAAAGAAATCCCTATCAAATTACCCATGACATTTTTCACAAACAGAACAAACAATACAAAAATGTATATGGGACCATAAAAGACACAGAATTGCCAAAGCAATCCTAAGGGACAAAAACCAACAGGAGGCATAACTCTCTCAGACTTCAAGCAACATTACAAAGCCACAGTAATCAAGACAGTGTGGTATTGGTACCAAAACAGACATACAGACCAATGAAACAGAATAGAGAACCCATAAATAAACACAGACACCTATGGTCAATTAATTTTTGACAAAGGAGGCAAGAATATAAAATGGGAAAAAGACAGTCTTTTCAGCAAGAATTCCTGGGAAAACTGGACAGCCACATGTAAATCAATGAAATTGGAACACACCTTCACACCATGCACCAAAATCAACTCAAAATATCTTAAAGACTTAAATATGACAAGACACCATTAAACTCCTAGAAGAGAACATAGCCACAACATCCTCTGACATCAACTGCACAAATGTTTTCTCAGGTCAGTCCCCCAAAGCAACAGAAATAAGAGCAAAAATAAACCAACGGGACCTAATCAAACTGATAAGCTTTTGCACAGCAAAGGAAACCATAAAAAAACAAAAAGACAACTTACAGAATGGGAGAAATTAGTTTCAAATGATGCAACTGGCAAGGGCCTAATCTCTAAAATATACAAGCAACTTATACAACTCAACAGCAAAAAAGACCCAACAGCCCAATTGAAAAATGGACAGAGGAACTGAATATACATTTCTCCAAAGAAGATATACAGATGGCCAACAAGCAAATGAAAAAATGCTCAACATCACTGATTATCAGAGAAATGCAAATCAAAACTACTATGAGATACCACCTCACACCAGTCAGAATGGCCGTCATTAACAAGTCAACAAATAACAAAACCTGGAGAGGGTGTGGAGAAAAGGAAACCCTCCTGCACTGTTGGTGGGAATGTAAATTGGTACAACCACTATGGAAAACGGTATAGAGGCACCTCAGAAAACTAAATATAGAACTACCATATGATCCAGCTATTCCACTCCTGGGGATCTATCTGGACAAAACTTTCATTGAAAATGACACATGCACCCACATGTTCATTGCAGCACTATTCACAATAGCCAAGACATGAAAATAGCCTAAATTTCCACTAATAGATGATTGGATCAGGAAGATGTGGTATATATACACAGTGGAATACTACTTAGCCATAAAAAGAACAAAATAATGCCATTTGCAGCAACATGGATGGAACTAGAGGTTCTCATACCAAGTGAAATAAGTCATAAAGAGAAAGACAAATACCATATATCACTTACGTCTGGAATCTAATATATAGCACAAGTGAACCTTTACACAGAAAATAAAGTCATGGACTTGAAGAACAGATTTGTGGTTGCCAAGCGGGAGAAGGAGGGGGAGGGAGTGGGATGGACTGGGAGTGGGGTTAACAGATATAAACTGTTGCATTTAGAATGAATAAGCAATGAGATCCTGCTGTATAGCATTGGGAACTATATCCAGTCACTTGTGATGGAACATGATAGAGGATAATGTGAGAAAAAGAATATATATATGTGTGTATGACTGGGTCACTTTGCTGGACAGTAGAAATTGACAGAACACTGTAAATCAACTATAATGGAAAAAATTAAAATCATAAAACAAAAAAAAATTTTAAAAAGGGAAATGGAGTTCAAGTATTCCAGGGTTCTTACATTTCCATATATACGGAAGGTACATATGTGTGTGTGTGTGTGTGTAGTATGTGTGTATATGTATAGTATGTATGGTAAGTATATATGCATATATATGCATATGTGCGTATATAAAACAACCAAAGGATGTATATTATAATGTCTAATGTAAGCACTAGGAACATAATTTAAAATCTCTAATAACCTAGTATAAGGGCAAAAAATAAATAAAAATTAATTGAAAAGAAAACGAAGAGAGAGAGAAAAAGGAACAAAGAACAGGCAGGACAAATAGAAAATATATAGCAAGAGAGTAGAATTCTTATTCCAGTAGTGGCAAAGCAGCTTGTCTCAGACTGACCCTCCCATATTAATATACGAAGCAGGATAATGGGAGAAAAAAGAATGTATACATGTATGCATAACTGGGTCACCATGCTGTACAGTATAAAAAAAAATTGTATTGGGGAAATAACAATAAAAAATAAAAAATAAGTTATTATCATTATTATTATACAATTATATATTGTTTTATTAATAATTATAAATTATTCAGAAGGAACTTAGGGAAAAATATCTGTTTGAAGGCTTTGGAATGTAGGCAAAAGCAGATTGACAATGGAGCAAAATTAACCTTACAAGCAAGAACCACACTGGATAAGATTCGTATTTAATTAACTCTTCTCCTAGGAGCATCCTCCAGATTACCTAAGGCAGGGTGACTAAAGCGCTAAGCAAAAAGGCTATAGGTCAGTCTCCAAAATGATAGAGGGGAGCATCACTACATGTCCCACCAACATTAAAAGTATAATAAAGGAATATTATGAACCACTTTATGCTGATGGATTCAAACCAGGGGCAAATCCCTCCAAAAGCACAAATTAAGAAAACAAACTCAAGAAGGAAATGGAAAAATCTAAATAACTCTATGTGTCTTTTAAATACATATTATTTAAAACTGCCCCAAAGTAAAACTTTCAAGCCAAGATGGCTTCACTGATAAATTCTATGAAGCACTTTAAAGAAATAATACCAACTTTACATAAACTTTTTCAGAAAATAGAGATGTGACCACATCCCAATCCATTTTGTGAGACCAGCGTTATTACCCTAATTTTTAAAACCAAAGATATTACAAGAAATCTGCAAACCAATATCTCTTATAGACATAAATGTCCATTTAAAATATTATCAAATGGGGAGTTCCCATCGTGGCTTAGCAGAAACAAATCTGACCAGCATCCATGAAGATGCAGTTTCAATCCCTGGCCTTGCTCAGAGGGTTGGGGATCCAGCATTGCTGTGAGCTGTGCTGTAGGTCAGAGACTCGGCTTGGATCCCAAGTAGATGTGGCTGTGGCGTAAGCCAGTGGCTACAGCTCCAATTGGACCCTGGGAACCTCCATATGACTTGGAGGCAGCCATAAAAAGACAAAAAAAGAAATTATCCACTGGGATCCAACACTACATAGAAAAGTTTATAAGTGTAGTTTATCCCCAGAAATGCATTGATTCAGCATTTAAAAATAAATAAATAAATAGGAATTCCCATTGTGGCTCACTGGGTCAAGAACCTGACACAGTGTCCATGAGGATGCAGTTCAATCCCTGGCCTCTCTCAGTGGGTTAAGGATCCAGCGTTGCTGAAAGCTGCAGCCTAGGTTGCAGATCCACTGTTGATGTGTCTGTGACATAGGCTGGCAGCTGCAGCTCTGATTCAACCCCTAGCTGCAAGGTGTGACCCCCCCCCAAAGAAAAAGTAATTCACCATATCAAAAAAAGGGAAAAAAAGTCACTAAAAATGGTGGAAAAAACATAATCATCTCAATGGTTGCAGAAAAAGTATTTGACAAAAAAAAAAAAATTCTCAGTGATCACAAAATAGAAGGGAACTTCCTCAAACTGATGAAAGTCATTCCAAAAAATACAGCTAACATCACACTTAATGGTGAAAGACCAAATGCTGTCACTCTTTAGATAAGGACAAGAGAAGGATATCATCCTTTGCTGAGTCTATTAAATATTGTACTAGAAGTCCTAGTAATACAACATGGCAAGAAAAAGAAACAAAGGGCAAATATATTGAAAAGAAGTAAAATGTTTTTATTTGAAGGTAACACTATTAGCTACATGAAGAGGCCTAAGGAATCTGCAAAAATATCTCCTAAAACCAATAAGTGAATTTAGCAAGATAACAGGATCCAGAAATCAACTGTCTTTTTATGATACACAGAAAAAAGATCGAGCTGTATCTTTTTATTCTCTTAATGGTGTCATCTGACAGACAGAAATTCTGAATTTTAACACAGTTCAATTCATCAATCTTTGTATTGTGGTTAATGCTTTTGATTTTATATTTAAGATAGTTTTTGTGGAGTTCCCATCATGGCTCAGGGGAAGTGAATCTGACTAGTATCCATGAGGACGTGCGGAGTGGTCAATCCCTGGCCTCACTCAGTGGGTTAAAGATCCGTGTTGCCGTGAGCTGTGATGTAGATCACAGATGCAGCTCAGATCTGGTGTTGCTCTGGTGTAGGCTGGTAGCTGCAGCTCTGATTTGACCCCTAGCCTGGGAACCTCCATAAGCCAGGGATGCGGCCCTAAAAAAAAAAAAAAAAAAGATAGCTTTTTCAAAACTGCATTTTTTATCTTTCCTGCTTAGGTCTACAATCTACCTGGGCTTGTTGTTTATATGTGGTGTAAGGTAGGGGAAAAGTTTCATCTTTACCATATAAATATACAGTTGTATAATTGACCTAGTATCATTTATTAAGAATATTGTCTTAACACAACTCTGTAGTCCCACCTCTGTCATGAATAAAACATATACATAGGAAAAAATTCAAGCCAAATTAAATTTTAAAAACAATTCTATTTACCAGAACATCCAAAAACCTTTAAATACTTCCAGATGAATTTAACAAAATCTTGCAAGACCTGCACACTGAACACTATTTAAAAATGTGATAGAGGAATTCCCATCGTGGCGCAGTGGAAACGAATCCGACTAGGAACCATGAGGCTGCAGGTTCAATCCCTGGCCTCGTTCAGTGGGTTAAGGATCCAGCGTTGCCCTGAGCTGTGGTGTAGGTCACAGACGCAGCTTGGATCCCAAGTTGCTCTGGCTGTGGTGTAGGCCGGTAGCAACAGCTCTGATTGGACCCCTAGTCTGGGAACCTCTATACGCTGCAGGTGCAGGCCTCAAAAGACACAAGACAAAAATAAATAAATAAATGATAGAAATTAAAGAAGATGTAAAGAAATGAAGAGATTATCATGATCCTGAATTGGAAGGCTCAATATTAAGATGTCAGTTCCTCCCAATTTGATCTATAGATGCAACACTTGTCCCTGTCAAAATTCCAGCAGGTATTTTTCTAGAAAGGAATGAGGTGATTATAAGATTTGGGTGGAAACGGAAAGGACCTAGAAAAAGCAAAAATAATCTTAAAAAAGAAAAACAAAGTTGGATAACTTGCACCAAACAATTTCAAGACTTAACTTATTAGGCTACAAACCAGTGTCGTCTTGTCATAAGAATAAATAAATCAGTGAAACAGCAGAATCCAAAAATAGACCAGATCCATGCAGTTGCTTAATTATTTACAAAGGTGCCAGTGCAAATCAAGGGGGAAAGCATAGTTTAATTCAATAAATGCTGCCAGAGCCACCATATGTCGAAAAGCAAAAAATAAACCTTGAACCTCGTGTGACACACAGATATAAAGTTAAAATGGATTTTAGACCAGAATCTATAAAGCTTCTAGAAAAAAAATTGGAGAATATCTTCATGACTTTGTGATAAGAAAAATTTTTAAATTGGAAAAAAAAAGCCAACACTAACCATAAGGGGAAAAAATGGTAAGTTGGATTTTATCCAAATATTTTAAAATACAGGGTTCCTTTGTGGGTCATTGGGTTAAGGATTTAAGTTAGGGTTAAGCAGTTGTCACTGCTGTGGTTCAGGGTGCTGCTGTGATGTGGGTTCAGTCTCTGGCCCAGGGACTTCTACATGCCACAAGTGTGGCCAAAAAGAAAAAAAATTAAATATGTACTTCAAAATTATATTAAAATCACCAAGACAATGGATTAAGTTACTCTTCTCTGGGCCAGAAGTCAGGTTCGGACTTGGGGCAGAATGAAGGAAAAGGTGATGATTAAGATGGCTAAAATGCAAGGGAATGTGATGGAGTTCACCAGCTGCACCCTGTCTGCTACTTAAATGGGAGAGAACTTTGGTTAGAGGGCTTTTTGCTATTTTCAGAAGTTGTCAATCACTATATCTGTGACAAGCGAAGGGTCCCCTTTGTAAGGAAGCAGGTGGGCAGATTTCTTCCACTGGGCAGAGAAGTAAAACTTTGGGATTCTTGGGCCCTGGCTTTTGATTCCTTACCCGTGGGGCAGTTTGCCTGTTCCAGCATCCTCATCAGTGCAGAGCAGAGCAAGGGGAGGGGATAAAACTGAGCTCCAGAGATGGGATTAAGATGGGAATAGAAGGACTGGAGCTCAACTACTCTCCTAAAAACAACAAAATTCACAACAAAAGCCTGAGCATTCTTCACCCAAATGGACCAGAAACATTAAAAAAGTTATCCTACAACAGAAGACAAAGAGGAGGACACATCAAGAGGTAGGAGGGGCGATTTCAAGATATAAACAACCCCATACCTCCCAGGTGGGAAGCCCCACAGACTGGAAACTAACTGGTTCACAGAGACTCACCTACAGGAGGGAGAGTTCTGAGCCCCACATCAAACTCCCACCTGTGCAGATCTGGCACTGGGAGAAAGAGCCCCTGGAGCATCTGGCATTGAAGGCCAGTGGGGCTTGTGTGCAGGAGATCCACGGGACTGGGGGAAATGGAGACCCCATTCTTCCAAGGCAAACACAGACTTTCATGTGCACTGGGTTCCAGGGCAAAGCAAAGTCTCCACAGGAATCTGGGTCAAACCTGACTCCAGTTATTAGAGGACCTCCTGGGAAAACAGGGGTGAATGTGGATTGTTGTGAGGGAATGCACTGGAAGCAAAGCTCTCAGGAATATTCACCAGCCTGCCCTTCTCTGGAGGTGGCCATTTTGGGAAAATCTGGCCCCACCCATCAGTCAGCACTGAGAAGCCCCAGGGCAAACAACAGTGCAGGTGGGATCACAGCCCCAACTCTCAGTAAACAGGCTGCCTAAAGACCCCTCAGTCAACAGCTGCCTCTAATCCCATCCAGAGACTAAGCCCCACCCACCAGAGGGATTAGAATTAGCTCCACCTACCAGTGGACAGGCATCAGCCCCTCCCATCAGGACACCTACAGCAAGCCCCTATACCACCTTCATCCACAAGGGGGGCAGACACCAGAAGTAAGAGAGGCTACAACTCTATTATCTGTAAAAACGTCACCACACCAAAAACCTATCAAAATGAAAAGACAGAGAACTATAATTCAGATTAGGGAGAAAGGAAAGCCCCCAGAAAATCAGATAAGTGATCAGGAGATTCTCAGCCTCCAAGAAAAAGACTTTAGACTGTTGATGCTCAAGATGATGCAAGACATTGGAAATAAACTGGAGGCAAAGATGGATAACTTACAGGAAACACTGACCAAAGAGATACAAGATATAAAACTTAAACAAGAAGAGATGCAAAATACAATAACTGAAATAAAAAACTCACTAGAAGCAGCTACCAGCAGAATACAGGAGGCAGAAGAATGAATAATCGAGGTGGAATACAGATGAGTGGAAATTACGGATGCAGAACAGAAAAGAGAAAAAAGATGGAAAACAAATGAAGAGAGTCTCAGAGAACTCTGGGACAACGTTAAACGCCACCAACATCCATATTACATGGGTGCCAGAAGGAGAAGAGAGAAAGAAGGGGA
This sequence comes from Phacochoerus africanus, assembly GCF_016906955.1. NCBI lineage: Eukaryota > Metazoa > Chordata > Mammalia > Artiodactyla > Suidae > Phacochoerus > Phacochoerus africanus. The sequence goes on along the minus strand of NC_062545.1, from coordinate 264,416,203 downwards.
CAGAAAAAATATTCCAAGAGATAATAGCCAAAAACTTCCCTAACATGGGAAAGGAACCACTCACTCAATTCCAGGAAGCAAAATGAGTACCATATAAAATAAACCCAAGTAGGAACATCACGAAACACATATTAATCAAACACATATTAATCAAACCAAAATTAAAGACAAAGACAAAATCTTGAAAGCAGCTAGGGAAAAGAAACAAATAACATACAAGGGAACCCCGATAAGGTTATTGGCAGATTTTTCAGCAGAAACTCTGTAGGCCAGAAGGGACTGGCATGATATACTTAATGTGATGAAAGGAAAAAACCTCCAACCAAGACTACTTTACCCAGCAAGGCTCTCATTCAGATTTGAAGGAGAAATCAAAACTTTCACAGACAAGCAAAAGCTGAAAGAATTCAGTAACACTAAACCAGCCTTACAACAAATACTAATGGAACTTCTCTAGGCAGAAAAGAAAAGACAGCAACAGGAAGCAAAAATGCCACACATGACAAGGCTCACCAGTAAAGGTACCTATACAGTAAAGATACGAAATCACCCATGCACAATATACCACCAAAATCAGAAATCATGAGAAGAGGTGGGTACAAATGCAGGACACTGGAGATGAACTTGCAATTAAGAGAACAACGACTTAAAACAATCTCATATACACATAGACTCTTATATCAAAACTTCAGAATAACTGCAAACCAAAAATCTACAATTGATACACAAAGAAAAATCAAAATTATATTAAGAAAATGAAAGTACAAAGTACAGATGAAGGGGAAATATTTGCAATACCTAAACTTGTAATAAGCAGACAAACAACCTAATAAAAGGTAAGCAAAAGATCTGAACAAACACAATATAAAAGAAGATATGCAAATAGCCAATGATCCTCAACATCATTAGTCATCAGGAAAAATGAAAATTAAAACTACAGTTTTCATTAATACCTACCAGGAGAATGGCTAAAATTAAGAAGACTTATAATAACCAAGTATTGCCCCAAATGTGTAATCACTAGGGCTTTCATACATTACTGATGGGAATGTCGCATATTACAACCACTTTGGAAAACTATTTAGCTGGTTTCTTGTAACGTTAAATATATACTTACCATATGATTCAGAAATTCTCCTCCAAATATTTATCTAAGAGGAATGAAGCCATATATCCACAAATGACTTGCATCATTAAGTGTTCATGATAGTTGGATTCATAATAGCACAAACTAGAAACAATCTGAAAGTTCATTAACAAATAAAAAGATAAACAAACTGCTGTATATTTACGTAGTGGAACGCTAGCCAGGATTTTAAAAGAACTACTGACAAACACAAGAGCATGGGTAATCTTCTAGGGCATTACACTGAGCAAAGGAAGCAAGAAAGGAAAGAGTACATATAATATGATGCCATTCATAAGTTTGGGAAAATGGGCAGAGCATCTGAATGGGTTATTCTTTTTCCTCTTTTGACCACACTCGTAGCATAGGGAAGTTCCTGGGCCAGGGACTGAATTTGAGCCACAGCTGCAACCTACACTACAGCTGCGGCAATGCCAGATCCTTAACCCAATGTGCCACGGCAGGAACTCTGAATGGATATTTTTTCGAAGAAGGCTTACAGGTGGCCAACAGGTACTTGAAAAGATGCTCAACATCATAGTTATCAGGGAAATGCATATCAAAACCACAGTGAGATATCATCTCACCCCTTTCAGAATGGCTATTATCAAAAAGACAGGAAACAACGGGTCATCAAGGATGTGGAGAAACAGAAACCCTCTGTCTGGCTACAGGATAAGGATGGTTGAATTCAGACCAATAAGAACAACACTACCCAACATAATCATGTAGGATCATCCAGAAAGACCCATGAGCCAGGGTACTCAATAAACCTGTGGGCACAGGGCCTGGTGGTCACTGAACTTTTCCAGGGCTTACGGAATTATGTGAGACTCGGAGGAAATAATATATCCTCCAAAATACTAAAATAAGAGAGTTCCCATTGTGGCTCAGTGGGTTACAAACCCAACTAGTATCCATGAGGATGCAGGTTCAGTCCCTGGCCTCATTCAGTGGGTTAAGGATCTGGCGTTGCAGCAACTTTTGGCGTAGGTCACAGACGAGGCTCGGATCCTGCGTTGCTGTGGCTGTGGTATAGGCCAGCAGCTGCAGCTCTGATATGAATGACCCCTAGCCTGGGAACTTCCGTATGCCTCAGGTGCAGCCCTAAAAAGCAAAACAAAAACAAAGCTAAAATAAGATGCTAAAATTGAAATTGTTAATGTTTGATTAAAAGGTAATATGTTAACTAATCAACTAAAGTCAACTAAAACCCACCTCAACATAGATGTAGACTATACTACAGCTATTTAAGCTACATTGAGCTTAAATTTACATCATGTGTGAGTTAGCTCAAATTTACATAAGTAAACTATGCTAGATGTGCCTTTTAATATGTTTAGTAGGATGTAAGACGAAGCATCCAAAAGGATTTGCCTTAAGAGCAACGGAGGCCAGGAAAATGTTGCCTTGATTACATGTCAATTGTAACTTTTCTGTTAAATCTAATAAAGCTCCCCCCTGCCCATTCTTTTTGTGCACAAGGATTCAATTGCTTCTTTCATTTGTGGACCATAAGGGAAATGAATGTATATGGTCCTGGGAACCAGAAGCTCAATGAAGAGAGATTCCTAAATGACCCACAGACTAGAACTAGGCATCTGGCACTTGTTAGAGCCTTTTCCTTCATGAGACATGCTCCCTCCCCCACGCCTGGAGCACATTTGGAATCACTCTGTTTCTTCTTACTCCGCTGCCTTGCGTTCCATCCCAAGATTTGTGAAGGCGACTGACAGTGTCTTGAGTCGCATTACCTGGGATCTTGCCACCAAGCTACTTCCCTCAAGCCAGCATCCCCGTTCCTGGAAAATTCCTAAAGCAGAAGTCATTTGAACATGTGCTGGCTGCATTTTTGTGACCACTGACCTTCAGAACAGAAAGAATATGAGCTTAGGCGTCACCCAGACGTATGCCACGTTCATCACAGGAGAAGCTACTTAGGTCTTGGTCATCAGTTAGCACAGGTTGGCCACAGCACTTGGCTCTAGGTTCTGGCCCCCGATCTGCTGTTTACAGGCATTATGACCTCATGGAAATCTTTCCTTTCTGAGACTCAGTTATCTTCTCTGGAGAGGCAAGGAAGAACCCCGGTCTCACAGAGCTGCTTTCATGCTAATTAATAAGATATTGTGCATGGACAGGATTAGCACAATGCCAGCCATGGGGGTAGGGAGCTGTAGGGACTGGGGAGTGAGGACCTAATGGGTACGAGGTTTCCTTTTGGAATGATGAAAATGCTCTGGAACTAGATATTGCACAACATTGTGAAAGTACTAAATGCCACTCAATACTACGCTTTCAAATAGTTAAAGTGATCAATTTTACATTACATGTATTTTTCCACAGTTTAAAAAAGACACTGCCAGACTGCCCCCCCGCCCCACTTCTCCACCACAGAGGAGGAGATTGAAACCAAGATCCGTCCTGAATCCCTCCTCTGGAGGCAAGAACTGAGCCCCAAGACCAGGGCTTGAGTATCCCTGTGGTGGGGGGAGGGGGAGCTGGAGCTTCACTGAATGTGGCTAGAAGGGAGGGAGGGCAGGAAGTCAGCAGCAGATGGCAGATAAGTGGGCATAGCTCTTCAGACCTCAGGGAAGAAGTTTTCAGCGAACAGCATCATGGTGTGCAGAGTGCAAGTCATAGATCAGAAAGGAGATAGCAAGCCTGGAAAGAGTGAGTCACGGGGAGAGGAAAGGAACCCCCCTCATCTAAAGAGGAAATGAATGACCAAGAGAAAGCCTGATAGGGTACAGTAGTCTCCAGGCAAGGCTTATTAACAGAATCATCTGGAAGTATATTGGCATCACCAGTGCCCACTATAGCACCCTCCACTCCACCATTGGCACTGTGATTGTGGTTCTGGAGGTCCTGAGCCTTGGAGCACCTGGTAGAAACTGACCACACATTCGAAAGGCATAGCTGCCTCCCACCACCTCGTCATTGTCTGACTCTGGACAAGTAACCTTTTTATACATCTTAAGTTTCCTTTGTTATGAAACAGGGAAACCTACTCATAGGGCTGTTGATAAGAGCTAGTGAAATAGGTAAAGTGTGTGACTCAGAGCCGACTCTTAATAAATATTGATTCCCTTTCCCCTTCTCTCATGGGGCAGGTCACACGTGTGAATCCATTTTCTCTTTCCATCAGGTCACAAGGCAAGAGAAGGAACAGCAGGGGATTTGAATAGAGAACAGGAACAATTTCCCATGATAAATGTATATATCAAAGATGACATTTTAAAGAGAGCCCTTGTGATAAGGGTTAAAAATCTGCCATAGAGGGCCTGGTGGTCTAATGATTAGGATTTGGTGCTTTCACCCCTGCACCCTGGGTTCAGGCCCTAGCCTGGGAATTGAGATCCCACATCAAGTCACTGCACACCCCACAACAAAAACAAAAACAAACAAACAAAAAACCTGCCACAGAGGCAGCTTTACTCACAATAGTGAAAGACATTTTTTTTGCCTTTTTTTTTTTTTTTTTTTTAGGGCTGCACCCAAGGCATATGGAAGTTCCCAGCTTAGGGGTCAAATCAGAGCTGCAGCTGAGGCCTACACCACAGCCACAGCAACACCAGATATGAGCCACATCTGTGACCCGCACCACAGCTCACGGCAATGCCAGATCCTTAACATACTGAGTGAGGCCAGGGATCAAACCTGTGTCCTCATGGATGCTAGTCGGGTTAGTTACCACTGAGCCTGAGCCATGATGAGAACTCCCCACAATAGTGAGAGCAAGCAAGCAAGAAAGAAAAGAGGGAGGGAGGAAGGAAGGAATAAAGAAAGGAAGGAAGGAAGAGAAAGAAAAATAGAGAGAAGGAAATAAGGAAAGAAAGAAAAAGAAACTCAGGAGTTCCCTTGTAGCTCAGTGGGTTAAGGATCAGAGTTGCAGCCCCTATTTTTATAAGAAGAGCGTCATTAAGTGGGAAAATGAATTTGTAGGCATGTCTAACATTGAATACCCTTTTTTTACTCAACTATTATTAGAAGAGTAGATTATGTGTACTCTAAAGCCTTGCATCTCTGTTCTGTACTTCTGTAATTTCACTTAAGTTCTTTGCTTGCAATTATATTGAGCTGCTGCCAGGTCAACAGTGGTGCCACTGTGATGTTCTTTGCAGCATTCTAGGGCTGGGGCCCTCGGGGGCAAAACAAAACTAAAAACTCAGATCCCCCAAAGTGGATTGTCCCCGTTCCTTGGCCCCCGTGAACACTCTTCCTATGTATGGAGAGTTTCCCATGTGATGGGTCCTGCCTCCCCAAGGTGCAAACCAGAAATCTCACTCTCCCACCCTCTCTTGCAGCTGGAGTGCAGGCATGTGAGCTAGGCTCCACCAATCAGATGTGAAATAAAAGTGACTTTAATCCTAAGTAGAGAAAGGGGGGCAAGCAGGCACTCCATAGAATGAATCCATTTCCTGGCAAGGGTGGCTATAGAAGGCAGCCAGCTTCCAGAGGCAGCTTGGGTGGGGTTTTGGCAGCAGAGGTGCAATCTGAGATGCCTGTGCCCAGTGGAAACAGCAAAAGCATTTTCACTGGAGCAGTAGCCACTTGTTCCTGGGCATGAAGCTTCCAAGCCTGATTCTTTGGTCCTGCCTAGGTTTCCGCGAGCTATGCAATGTCCTTTAATAAATTCCTTCCTGCTGAAATGAGATAGATGAACCTAATTGTTCTGTTTCTCTGGAGAACCTTGACTGATACAGTGGGTGAGCCATTTAGCGCTCTTAGCACAATAGGAAATATATATATATATATATATATATGTATGTATGTATGTATGTATGTATGTATGTGGGGAGACAGAAACAGACACAGAGCTAGAGATGACTTTATTTTTAGGTATTGGCTTCCACAATTTTCAGGGTTGGAAAGTCTTAAATCCACGGAGAAGGGAGTTTGATTATGGCTCAGTGGGTTAAGAACCCTGTGAAGACACGGGTTCAATCCCTGGCCTCTCTCAGTGGGTTAAAGATCAGGCGTTGCTGAAAGCTGTGGCATGGGTCTCAGATACGGCTCAGACCCAGTGCTGCTGTGGCTGTGGCGCAAGCCGGCAGCCACAGCTCTGATTTGACCCCTAGCCTGAGAACTTCTGTATGCCCCAGATGCAGTCATGAAAAATAAAATAAAATCCATAGGGCACGCCAGCAGGCTGGAAACTCAGGCAGGTGTTGATACTATAGTCCTGAAGCAAAATTTAGGAGTTTGGGATTAACAGATACACACTACTGCACATAAAGTAGATAAACAACAACAGATATGCCTACTGTATGGCACAGGGAATTATATTCCATATCTTGTAACAGTCTATAATGGAAAAGACTCTGGAAAAATATATATATATGTAACTGAATCGCTTTGCTGTACACTTGAAACTAATACAACATTGTCAATCAACTCTACCTCAATAAAATTTTTTTTTGTCCTTTTAGGGCCACACCCGCGGCATATGGAGGTTCCTAGGCTAAGGGTCAAATCAGAGCTATAGCCGCTGGCCTACGCCATAGCCACAGCAATACCAGATCGGAGCCGTGTCTTTGACCTACACCACAGATCACAGCAATGCTGGGATCAAACCTGCATCCTCATGGATACTAGTCAGATTTGTTTTGCCCTGAGCCACGACGGGAACACCAAAAAAATTTTTTAAGAATTTCTTCTTCCCTCAGAAACCTGTTTTTGTTTTTAAGGCCTTTCAACCATTAGATGAAGCCCTCCCATGTTACCACGGGTTGTCTCCTTTACTTAAGGTCAACACCTGCTGCAATGTTAACTATGTGTGCAAAATACCTTCAGATCCACACCCAGATTAGTGTTTGATTAAATAACTGTAGCCCAGCCAGTCAAGTTGACACATAAAATGAACCATCACACCCATCAGATAGGAATTCCAGGAATGAGCGTTCATATTATGTGCAATAAAATCCTTCACCTGAAGGCCCTTCTTGGCACATGTGGCATCATTTCCACTTGAAAAACTCTCAGACGCACTTGTCCATACAAAACAAAGTCCACCTAATCTAGGCACCAGCATTCATGAGAGGACTATCTCTAAACCAGCTATACTTCAATAAAACTTTTTAAAAAGGAAAAAAAAAAAATAGAAGACTATCTCTAGAATCCACTCCAGCCTCCCACCCCCACAGCCCTCCACCTGGCCCCCGCTGCCACCACTCCCATCTGGACCACATCAAGTTCTTCCTCTTTCCAGTCCTTCTTACTATATTCTGTCACCCTATCTGAGAATACTCTTTCTAAATCACTAGACATATTGTGTCTCTGCTGATTAAAATACCTACCAGAGCCATCCTACTGCAGCTGTCATCTCAAGTCAGCTGTTTTTAATGTTCGGTTGCAAGCAACAGACCCCAAACTCTGACCGATTTAAGTGACAGAGGAATTCATGGAGCAGCCCCCAGGATGGAAGAAGTTAGTGTTAAGAAGGATGAGAGGGAGTCCCCCTGGTGGTCCAGCAGGCTAAGGATCCAGCATTGTCACCGCTGTGGCACAAGTTCACCCGTGGCTAGGGACCTTCCACATGGCCCGGGTGTGGCCAAAAAAAAGAAAAAACAAGAAGGGGTAGGGGTGGGGAAAACGGGGGGAGGAGAAAAAGAACAAGAACAAAAACAAGGAGGTTGGGAATCCAGGTTTCCCCGGATTTTGGAACCAGGAACTAATGGGCAATGTTGTCAGAGACCAGCTGTGAGGACTAATCAGTCATCTCAGCGGCCAATTTATAAGGCGAGGATGTTTAACTGACCAGGATTGATTCACAAGCCCGCTCCTCGGCCAGGAGAGAGCCCCTGAGGGAACCACCAAGACTGAAATTAACGAGAGAGGGAAAGATTCTTAGGCGAAGTCAGAGTCTCAGGCAGAAGAGAGTAAATAGATATCGGGTCCGCAAGGACAAGACACAGCCACGCCACACGCACTTCCAGCCACGCCACACACACTTCCAGCCACGCCACTCGCACTTCCAGCCACGCCACTCGCACTTCCAGCCACGCCACTCGCACTTCCAGCCCCCAGAGGATCCTTCCGCGTCAGAGCAGCTGGGGGAGCAGGAAAGGCCTGCATTCTCAGCATTCAGCAGGGCCAGGATTGCATGATGGAAGTAATCCCCACCCAGCTAAGAAGAAACCAGGGTTTTCTGGGCCCTGAGACAGTAGACACACACAGGGACGCTCAGTCTGAACACCAATTCCCCCCACTGTTTCTGGGCCATCATTCTTCGCAAGAAACTCTCAGCCCCAAGTGGGAGCAGGAAGGACTTTGCCCAGTCTCTTACCTTACACCTCTGACCTCTCCTCTCTCTTCGCGGGCAGTGGGGGTCTGTGTGGCTGGGCACAGGGCCTCAGGGCTCCGAAAGCAAGCACAAGAGGGCAAAGCAGCGTGAGTTAGAAGGGAGATCACACTCGCCTGGGGTTCTGCCTTCCTTTGTTTTCTTTATTGTCTGCTCCACCCCCACTGGAATGCGAGCTTCTTATGGGCAGAGGCCCATCTGTCTTTTAAGAGTTTGAGCTTTCTTTCTTTCTTTTTTTTTTTTTAGGGTCACACCTGTGGCATATGGAGGTTCCCAGGCTAGCCACAGCTGCAAGCCTACACCACAGCCACAGCAACGCAGGATCCGAGCCGCATCTGTGTCCTATACCACAGCTCACGCCAACGCCAGATCCTTAGCCCACTGAGGGAGGCCAGGGATCGAACCCACAACTTCATGGTTCCTACTCGGATTCATTTCCGCTGCACCACAACGGGGAACTCCAGGAGTTTGAACTTTCTTGATTGAGGACACTTTTTATTGAAGTATGGTTGATTTACAACTGTAAATCAATTACAGTTAGTTTCATGTGTACAACAGAGTGATTCAATACTTTTACCCCATTCAAAGTTATCATAAAATGTTGGCTATATTCCCTGTGCTCTACCCTGTATAAAATAAGCTACTAGGATATGCTGCATAGTCTTATCTGTCTTGATCACTCACTGCTGTAGCCCCAAACCAGTGACTGTAGGCCATTAGGAATATAAATATTTGTGACTGAACAGATAGTATGCTGGTAAGGTGGAGGCTACACCCCAACTCTGCCTTTGACCCTGAGCCAGACAGGCAAGATCAGACCTGGAAGTGAATCAAATTGGGAAGAAAAAGGAAGCCAGACAGGGAAAAGAGCCTGCTCTAGACTCAATCAGAGTGCCAGGCATCTGTAGTGACTCAACCACCCTGAGTCTGGGTTTCTTTGGTTTTGAAACGGGGACGATCCCACCCACTGCACACGGAAAAGAAATGAGAATTAAATGTGTAGGATGGGCACACAGTCAATGCTCTCCTCCCCAAATGCCCTTCATCTCTGGCATACTTAGTAAGGGAGGAACTTGTTTTAATCAGATGGAGGGAACTGAATGCTACATTTCCCAGAGCTAAGGAAGCTGTGTATTTTAGGAGAGCAGCCTGGAAAAGGCAATGCCTAATGCCACAGGGGTGGGGCGGGATGGAAACATCAGGGGTGAAAGACCTAGATGATGACAGGCTCCAGCAATCCCAGTGGAAAGTCTCAGGCTGCAAACCTCTGGCGCATCCAGCCTGTGGCTAGGAGAAAGGTCACTTCCGCATTACCTCCACTTCTGGGGATGGGATCAAAAGAGATACATTGCAGGCAATTTGGAAAAAGAATTTTATTAGCTTCATGAATAACAGCTGCCATGAATTGAGCCCTGGATGGGGACAGAGCTCTGGTGGCTTCCAACCAATGGCCCGGAAAAAGCCACCTGTTCCCTCCATATCCTCAGACCAGGGTCTTGGTTGGGGTTCCAAAAGAATACTGCTCCCTTGCCGCCTCCATGCAGGCACAGATTCAGGCAATGCATTCTCATTAGACATCAGATTCTCCTGCTCTGCGGATGTCCCACTGAACAGGAAAATGGATCAACACTCCAGACATTCGGATCAGGACCAATCCAGTACACCAGCCACTGTTCTGGATCAGCAACCAGGAACACAACATTCTGAATTGCCAATCAGAAAGTCAGTGCTCTGGAAGGCCACCCAGAAATTCTAGAATGCAAGCTACGAGCCCCCAAACATTCTAGATCATTTCATCAGGAGTCCCATATTTTAGAATGCCTGTGTTCCAGATCAGTCTACAACCTGACACTCTAGGTGGTCAACCAGGAGCCCAGTGTTCATTCTGGATGGCTAACCAAGAATTCAGCATTTCTTGAACACCAAGCAAGACCACCATGTTCCAGATCACGGATAAGAGACCCAGAGTTCTAAGTGTCCACTCTGACGCTCTCGATGCCAAACCGGAAACCCAGTTAAGACTATCGACCCCGGCCTCAGCATTCTGGAAAGACGATCATGGAGTCCTCCTATCCAGAATGCTGTTGCCATACCCCCTCAGAGCTCTGTGGACGGCCGCTCCACACCAGGCCCATCCTCCTGGCGCGGGTCCGGCACTCGGAAGGCAACATAGGGACAAGTCTTGGTGTTGAGGCAAACCAGCTTCCTCAGTGTGGCCGTCTTGACAAGATTGAAGCCCATCTCGCCGCCAAACGTGCTCGCCTTCCAGTACTGAGGGGAACAGATGGGATTCCCTAAGAGGCCCTTAAGGGAAAAGGGGGCCCCAATTTCTATCATACTCTCCCCAAAGATGGAGTTTGGGAGGCACTTCTCGAGAAGCAGCCCTGGGTAGAACTCCAAGGCATCGATGTCTCCATATAGCTCCTCCAACTCAGCCGCCATCTCCTTCTCTCCTACAAGGGGAAGAAGGCAGAGTCACAATCGTGATGCCACCCACCAAGTTAATCTCAGGAGGAACATTCTATGCTGTGCAGAAACTTTGAAGTTTGAGTAGGTCCCAATTGTTTATTTTTCCAGGAGGAACATACTAGAACCACCTTTTTCTAGAGAGGCTAAAGGACTTCAGAGGAGCGACTGGAGCAAATAAGCACATGCCCTAAAATCTGGCTCTGCTCCAGGGCTGCATCTAGGGAAGGAACTCAAACTGCAGACGGAGTTGAGGGCCTGGATCTGCCACCAAACAGCTTATGACCTTGAGCAACTCGCTCCACTTCCCTGTGCCCTAATTACCTGATTGTTACAACAAGGAGATGCTACCCATCTTGGGTCCTTCCCAGGCAGGTTTCAAGGCCTTATCCTAGTCTAAGACCCTGCATTCTGCTGGAGCTCAGAGATGGCATGGCCCTGGTCCAAGTTCGCACAGATATTTAAGGACAGGGTTCTTTCTGTCCCTCTGGACTGTTGTGGGAGACACATCAAGCTTCCCCATTTCTTCAAATCCACCCTCCCTAGGACACTAGTACACAGACAGGGTCATGTCACAGCCTGGTCGGAATCTTTCAGGGGCTCCCTCTTGTCTGTAACAAAGGTTCCCAAAGTTGGCTGCCCAACAACTGGGGATCCTGAACTACAACAAATATATATCTATATATACATAAATATACATTTGTTATATATATACATACATGTTCATATACATGCATATACATATATATGCACACACATATACATACACATAGAGAGTTTTGGGTATCACTTGACCTACTGAATCAGAATCTCGGAGAGACATCTAGGATTTGGTGTTTTTGTTTTTGTTTTTGCCATGGCATGCAAGGGCTTGATGTGGGATCTCAGCTCCCAGATCAAGGACTGAACCTGGGTTGAAGTAGTGAAAGTACTAAAACCTAACCACTAGACTACCAGGAAACTCTCCAGGATTTGATATTTTTAATTAGTTTCCTAGGTGATTCTTAGGTAGCTGGTCTATAAATGGGATTTAGGAACCACTAGTCAGGATAAAACCCCAAATCACAGCATGGAACCCAAGACTCCACACAATGTGAGCCAGCCTCCTCTCACTAGCCTCCACCTTCTTCCTGCACAGAAGCCTCTTGCTCCAGCCACACTGATGGCTGTTCCCCTGTATAGGCTCATTCTTTTTGACTCCTGTGCCTTTGTACTTTCTATTCCTCCACCTAGAAGGTTCTTCCCTCTATTCTTCACCTGGAAAATCTCTCTTTATCCTTCCAACCCAGCTGAGAAGTCACCCCTCTCTCTCCAAGGGGAGGGCTTTGCCATCCCTCACCACCCCTGGCACCATGCTCCCTCACTCCTCATGCGCCAGCCACCGGCTTGCCATGTTCTGTTTCCTCGATGTCTCTTTCACTTTCGCACAAAGTCCCTTGAGGGCAGGAACTGAGGCCAGGAAACAGCTGCTCACCTGTGAGCTCCTGGAAGGAAGTGTAGGGCTTCAGGCCAAACCGCTTGCGGTACTCATTGAAGGGCTGTAGGCGCAGCTCTCGCGAGTCCTTGATGAGCCCCACGGCCACATGCAAGACGTGGTGGTCCATGTTCCTACCCCCACCGATCTGCCAAGAGAGAAACACCACTGTGGTCTGAGAACCAGGCCACATCGTCCTGAAGAAGAACTTCAGGTCAGGAGTCTTTCCTGAGCAGAAAGTATGGCTCAGCCTAGCAGCCAACACACTAAGAACCTGGCCCCAGTTTTGCAGTGCCAGGCTTTCTCAGACACCACCTCCCCTGAGTCTCAGCCTCCTCATCATTAGAGTGTGGAGTGAGCCAGGAGGACTTCTCCCATGACTCACCAGACACACGGTTCCCCAGCCCTTTGAATTAGGGGAGAACTCCACCCCCTGGCCCCACCAACATCCTGTCGAGGAAGACTCTGGAACTATTAGGTTCGGCAACTAGGTCTCTACAAAAGAGATGGCCAATATGGCCACAGTCAAGAGCTCAAGCAGAGGGCTGGCATTTCAGATCCAGAAATAAAAGGCAGAAAGGTTTCTGAGCTTTCAAGTGCTGGAAACGGATGTACGAATATTAGCTCGAGGGATCCAAATGTGATGGCTTTCCTGAGATGTTTTTTAAATTATACCTGGCAGAACTGACATGTTTCAGTCACCCTCCAAATCAGTTCTTATCATAGAACAAAGATGTTTCATCCCTTAAAGGATCCTGCTAAGGAACCTATTTCTGTTGCTTTCCATTCTCTGTACTGAGATTACACATAACTTTCTGAGCATGTAGTTCAGTTAAAAATGGAACCCCTGGTAAAGGGCCAACACTAGGAAAGAGAAACAGAGTATCAAGTCAAAGCAGATAAAGCCACCTTTGCAGGGGACTACATCTGTTTCTCCTTCCCTCTTCCCAGCTTCCTGGGAGAGGAACTATCATATACTAGCAGGGATGGAGTTAAAATCTTGCCAGGAAAACTATAATATATAAATAAATTTAGTTTAACTCAACTTGGAGTTTTACTCCAAGACCAAAGGGTGGTAAAATATATCCCATAAAGGGGGTGAAATGGGGTTCAAAGTGCAGGTAAGCTGGTGAGATGAAGCCTCCAGAAGAAAAAAATCTGATTCATAACCATTATGGAGCACTTGTCTAAAAGAAAGCTCTATTGCCTAAGGTGAATTGATAATGCTAAAGAAAGAGTTCTGATGGCCAAAAAATACATGAAAAGATGTTCAACATCACTCATTATTAGAAAAATACAAATCAAAACCGCTATGAGGTACCACCTCACACCAGCCAGAATGGCCATCATCAAAAAGTCTACAAACAATAAATGCTGGAGAGGGTGTGGAGAAAAGGGAACCCCATTACACTGTTGGTAGGAATGTAAATCAGTGCAACCACTGTGGAAAACAGTATGGAGACTCCTCAAAAAAATAAAAATAGAATTATCATTTGATCCAGCAATCCCACTCCTGGGCATCTATCCAGAGAAAACCATGACTCGAAAAGACACATGTACTCCAATGTTCATTGCAGCACTATAGACAATAGTCAAGACATGGAAACAACCTATATATCCACTGACATAGGAGTGAATAGAGAAGATGTGGTACATATACACAATGGAATATTACTCAGACATTAAAAGGAAAGAAATAACAGCATTTGCAGCAACATGGATAGACCTAGAAATTATCATGCTAAGTGAAGTTAGCCAGACAGTGAGACACCAACATCATATGCTCTCACTTACATGCGGAATCTAAAAAACGGCCATAATGAACTTCTTTGCAGAGCAGATAGTGACTCACAGACTTTGAAAAACTAATGGTTTCCAAATGAGACATGTTGGGGACTGGAGGGATGTGCCTGGGGTTTGGGATAGAAATGCTATAAAACTGGGTTGTGAAGACTGTTGTACAACTATAAATATAATAACATTCATTGAGTAATTTAAAAAAGTAAAAATAAAAAGCATTTATAAAGCCAAAAAAAAAAAAAAGAGTTCTCTTTGGGTAAAACAAGGACAATTGAGTGAAAAAGAGGAAAAGTATAGTTGGGTGAAATCATACATCTTGGGGCAAAGCCTGCAAAGGCTGGTGCCAATCTCCGCGGAACCATTTACAAGCTGTGGGGCTGTTGTGGGTTGACTTGCATGTGTCAAGATAAGTTGAAGACCTAAACCCCCGCACCTGTGAACAGGACCTTATTTGGAAATGGATGTAATTAAGATCATACTCCATTAGGGTGTGCCCAAATTCAATGACTGGTGTCCTAATAAAAAAGAGGAAACACAGGAGTTCCCATTGTGGCTCAGGGGGTTACAAACTCAACTAGTATCCATGAGGATTCGGGTTCAATCCCTGGCCTCCCTCAGTGGGTTATGGATCTGGTGTTGCCATGAGCTGTGGTGTAGATCCCAGATATGGCTCAGATCCTACATTCCTGTGGCTGTGGCATAGGCTGGCAGCTGTAGCTCCAATTTGACCCCTAGCCTGGAAATTTCCATATGCCACAGGTGCAGCTCCTATAAAGCAAAAAAAAAAAAATAGAGGAAACACATAGGGTGAACACCATGTGCAAGTGATGCTTCTACAAGCCAAGTAGCCCCAAAGATTGTCAACCACCAGAAGCTGAGGGAAAGGCAGTGACAGACCCTCCCCTGGAGGCTTAGCAAGAACATGGCCTATTGACAATTTCATTATGGACTTCTAGTCTCCACAGCTGTGAAAGAATGAATTTCTACTGCTTAAAGCCCGCTACTTTGTGGTCCTTCTGCAGCCCTAGAAAACAAATATAGTGACCATAGGCAAATCAACTGAAGCTAAGTGTCTGTTTCATCATATGCAAAAATGAGGAAGGCAGAAGCAGACAGCTGATATGGCTGTGGTGAAATGATCACGATAAAGAATGCAAAGCAGTTGGCACAGTGCTGGTCATGTGGTGACCCCCAGATGTGACCTCTCGAGGTGATAATCAGGGGAAGCCCTGTTTTACCACTTCTCACACTCATGGGTATCCTGAGCATCAAACTCGCTCCTTCCACCCACTACCAGAAAACACCAGGGTTTTTCCCACATGTCACCATGGCCATCACCTGAAAATTCTTTGGAGGGAGTTCCTATCGTGGCTGAGTGGAAACAAATCCGACTAGTATCCATGAGGATTCAGGTTCCATCCCTGGCCTCACTGAGTAGGTTAAGGATCCAGTGTTGCCATGAGCTCTGTGTAGGTCACAGGCACGGCTCAGATCTGATGTTGCTATGGCTGTGGCGTAGGCCAGCAGCTGCAGCTTCAGTTTCCTAGCCTGGGAACTTCCATATGCGGCAGGAACGGCCCTAAAAAGACAAAAGGAAGAAGAAGAAAAAAGAAAGGAAGAAAGGAAGAAAGGAAGGAAGGAAGGAAGAAAGAAAGGAAGAAAGAAAGAAAGAAAGAAAGAAAGAAAGAAAGAAAGAAAGAAAGAAAGAAAAGAAAGAAAGGAAGGAAGGAAGGAAGGAAGGAAGGAAGGAAGGACGGAAGGAAGGAAGACGAAAGAAAGAAAGAAAGAAAAGAAAGAAAGAAAGAAAAGAAAGAAGAAAGAAGAGAAAAAAGAAAGAAATCCCTAAAGAAGAAAGAAAGAAAGAGGAGTTCCCGTCGTGGTGCAGTGGTTAACGAATCTGACTAGGAACCATGAGGTTGTGGGTTCAGTCCCTGCGCTTGCTCAGTGGGTTAAACGATCTGGCGTTGCCGTGAGCTGTGGTATAGGTTGCAGACGTGGCTCGTATCCAGCGTTGCTGTGGCTCTGGCATAGGCCAGTGGCTACAGCTCCGATTCGACCCCTAGCCTGGGAACCTCCATATGCCGTGGGAGTGGCCCAAAGAAATAGCAAAAAAAAAAAAAAAAGACCAAAAAAATAAATAAATAAATAAATAAATAAAAAGAAAGAAAGAAAGAAGAAAGAAAAGAAAAAAAATTCTCTGGAAACCATACAGCCCCATACAAAGGCTAGTGTCTCTGTTCATGTGTTGTGTCACCACACAGAATGGAGGCCATGAACCAGACAGCAGCTCCGCATTTGTGGGAGCATATGCTAACTGCAGTCAAATGACCAGGAGGAAACCTAAATTCATGTGGTGCCACAACTTCCCCACAGGGCTTACGGAGGAGGATTAGAGAGAGGCAGGGGATGAGGGGAGCTGGGATGAAGGAGATGGAAGCTTCCAAACATGAGGAAGGGCATATTTAGGAGGGAGTTAAGTCAGAAATCCCAAGGGAAAAGGACATATGATGCTGGGTGCCTTAAACGATAGAAATACATTGCCTCACAGATCTGGGGGCCTGAAGTCCAAGACCAAGGTGTCAGCAGTGAGGGGTTCCTTCGTAGGCCTCTCTCCCTGGCTTGTGGACAGGCTGCCTTCTCCCTATGTCTTCCCCTCTGCACGTCCATAACCTCATCTCCTCTTCTTATAAGGACACCTGTCACAGTAGGGCCCACCCAATGACCCCATCAACCTTAATTAACTGTAAATACCCCTGTCTCCAAATACAGTCACACGCTGAGGATCTGGAGGATAGGACTTTTGACATGGGAACTTGCGTCAGGGGGCGATTCAGCCCATAAGAGAGCCTTATAACTTAATAAAGACCTACTATGTGCAGGTGCTTTCACATAGATGGCCACACCCCAAATGTCTTCCTGGTCCTCAAACTGCCTGCCCTCTGGCCCCTGGGCCCTTGCCATGGTGTCCCCTCCACCTGGAACACTACTGTCCCTTGCCATGAACACCACCACTCGCCCTGGGAGAGCCCTGTCCAGCCTTCGGCTCCCAGATTCAACATCATTTCCTCATCCACAGGCCTCAGCTCTCCACCAGAAGCCCCTCTCTGGCTCCCCAGAGCACTGTGGGCTCTCTGTATTGTGGTTCTGGACCTGCTCTTACAAATCTAATAACATCAGAAAAGCCCCAGCACAGAGCCTCACGCATAGTAAGTGCCCAAATAACGTGAGCTGTCACATGACCACTGTTCCTTTCTACAGTGAACAGTCAAAAATACAAGGACCCAAAGACCATGTGACCATGTCCTCCACTACACGCCCGGCACCTGCCGTAACACCTGCTACTGCTGAATGAACGGAAGAACAAGAGACGCAAGGAAGGAAGGATCACCACCACCCTGGAGGGGTGACCCTCTCCCCCTTTCACAGAAACTGGGATTCGGATCCCAGAGCCCAGCTGCCCTCCCCACGCTCCTCTGAGACTCACCCGGCCCGCGATCTGGCGCGAGAAGGCGTCCACCAGGGCCTCGACCCCATAGTCCACCAGCATGGAGGTGTTGAAGAGGAACTGCTCATAGCTGTAGTCCTGGGGGCCCACCCTGAAGGAGTTGGGCATGAGCGGGTGCCAGTGGTACAGCTGGTTGAACTCCACGGCGATGCGGTTGCGGTACTGGAACTGGGCGCCGAACAGCAGCTCCGGGTCAAACTTGAGCTGCAGGAAGTAGCCGCTCAGCTGCTGCACGTACTCCTCAATCACGATCTTGATGGTCTCCCCTGGGACAGAGGATGGGGAAGCAGTCAGCAGAGCGCGGTGATTCAGCCACTGGGTTCGGGGAGGGAGCCCATTTGTGGAAAGGGCTGGCTTTGGCTTCTTTATGGTTGTAATGGTTATTTCACTGTATTTGGCCACTTTCATTTTATCACAGGAACTGAGACTGGAACTTTCTGTCTCAGGCTGCATGGATGTCCAAGACAAGAGTCTCCTGCTGCCCTGCATTCCATGCAGAAGTCGCAGGCCCAGCTGAGCAGGATATGCAAAGGAAGGATCCGAAGATGGGTTTGGTGACCCCTGGGTGACCCCCTTCCCACAAGCCATTAAGAGAGGCTGCAGAGGCCACAAAAGATGGGCAGACAGAGGAGTTCCTGCTGTGACTCAATAGGATAGGTGATGTCTCTGCAGCACTAGAACACAGATTCCATGCCCAGACCAGCACAGTGGGTTAAAGAGTCCAGCATAAGCCACAACTGCAGCTCAGATCTGATCCCTGGCCCAGGAACTTCATATGCCACAGAGCAGCCAAAAAATTTTTTAAAATAATAATAATAAGATAAGGAGTTCCCGTCATGGCTCAATGGTTAATGAATCCAACTAGGAACGATGAAGTTGCAGGTTCGATCCCTGGCCTCGCTCAGTGGGTTAAGGATCTGGCATTGTCATGAGCTGTGGTGTAAGCCGAAGATGCGGTTCGGATCCTGAGTTGCTGTAGCTGTGGCGTAGGCCAGTGGCTATAGCTCTGATTACACCCCTAGCCTGGGAACCTAGAAAAGACAACAAAAAAGACACACAAAAAAGTTAAGATAAAAGACAAATACCACATGATATCAGTTATATCTGGAATCTAATCTATGGCACAAATGAACCCATCTACAGAAAAGATATAAACTCATGGACATGGAGGACAGACTTGTGGTCGCCAGGGGGGAGGGGGAGGGAGAGGGATGGATGGGGAGTCTGGGGTTAGTAGATGCAAACTATTGCATTGAGTGGATAAGCAGTGAGATCCTGCTGTATAGCACAGGGAACTATATCTAGTCACTCATGATGGAGCATGATGGAGGATAACATGAGAAAAAGAATGTGTAAATATGTATAACTAGGTCACTTTGCTGTACAGCAGAAATTGACAGAATACTGTAAATCAACCATAACAAATACAATTTTTGAAAGATAAAAAAATAAATAAATAAAAATAAAAAATAAAAACTGCAGCAGCAAACGAGGGACACTGAAGACAAAAGTGAATCCAGTCCCAAATATAATCCTCATATCTTCCTATGTATCAAATTCTTAGAAATAGATTTTTTTTCCTCTGCCCCCTCGGGCAGCTACAAAGCAAAAAGCCAGGGAAGAAATAAACTGAACATTCCAAGATAAAATGAAAATCGGTCAACTGGGTATCAGAAGAAACCGATACTTTGGCCAGTGAGCCACTAGACAAGTTGGTGTTTAGCACACTGACCTGGAGCCACTGGAACTGCAATCAGCAGACCTGGGTCTAACTCCTGGCTTCAGCATTTCTCATTTTTTTGATGGCCACACCCACAGTATATGGAAGTTCCTGGAGCCAGGTATTGAATCATCTGAGTTGCAGCTTCAGCATCGCCGGATCCTTTAACCCACTGCACCCGGCCGGGGATGGAACCCGCGGCTCCATAGCAACCCAAGCGACTATCGTCAGATTCTTAACCCACAGCACCATGGCGGCAACTGCATGGCTTCACCATTTCTAGCCACCTGAGCTTGGGCTGTGTTACTATTTCTGTACCTCATGCCACTTGTCTATAAAATGTGTATGATACTAACATTGGTATAGGAGTTCCTGTCATGGCTCAGCAGCAATGTGGCTGTGGTGTAGGCCAGCGGCTATAGCTGCGATTCCACCCCTCGCTTGGGAACCTCCATATGCCGCAGGTGTGGCCCTAAAAAGGCTAAAAATAAAGTAAGATATATTAAGGTCAGTATAACAATAGTCACAGGGTCGTTGGGAGGCATGGACAATGCATCTGAACTCTTGGCATGGAGCCTGGCATAAGAGAGAAGGTCAGCATGTGTAGAAGTGGGAACACTATGTGTAGTTGTGAGAGGAGAATCCCACCCCCCCTTCGCCTACTCGAACGTCACAGAGGATTAGACTACGCCTTGCAGCCCCTGCCCACTCAGGAAGGCACTCCCCTCATGACGCGGTGGACACAACGTCAACTTTAGTGGCAGTCAGACCTGCTCCAAATCTCCCTCCACTGAACGGCCTTGGAGAATTCCTCTCTGCATCCTAATTTCCACAGCAAGGATAACCAGATGTGGGTCATAAGGCTCTCGTGGGGGGTTAAGTGAAGCACTAGAGGTGCAGGGTCCTAAGAGTCCTGCCTTTGGTCACAGCTTCATTACTAGTCAGCATGCTGGGCAGCCTGCAGACACAGACTTGCCCTCTCTGATCAAATTCTCTGCCATACTGGGACTTCAGAACCAGCCCCTTCTCATCCCTTAGGATGTTCCTATCTCTGCCGCATGGCTCTTCTAGGCTCCAGGGAATGGGGCACTATAATTGGGAACAGCCATGCCCAGGGATGCCCAGAGGCGGGGGCAGGGGGGCTCACTGGTGATTCAGAGTGAGTACCGTCTGGACAGGCTGTCAGGGGCCAAGCTCCCAGGCAGGAAACCATCTGACATTTTAAGCTGCAGATCGCCCCCGTAGGGGACACAAAAATATCTTGTCCCTGAGTCACCCAGAAGCTACCAACCTTCAGGAAGGCAGATGCATGCAGGGTGAGAAATATAAGGATTCCTGAAGGCTGGGCAAGCTGGGGTTTGACCTGTACTTGCTGAGGATGTCACTGAGCGCTCCTGGGTGTGATACAATGGGGAAACTGAGATTCGGGGTGGCTAATCAGATTTGCTGCCAGTCACCCAGCGAATAATCAACTATCACAGCTCTCCACTTTCTGAAGGCCTATATGTGCTCAGCACTTTCCCATCCATCATCTCGACAAATCCTTACAACCATCATTATTCCCAACGTATAGATCTGAAAAGCGAGGCTCACATAGGGGAAGGCTCTGCTCTCTCTCTCTCTCTCTCTCTCTCTCTTTTTTTTTTTTTTTTTGGTCTTTTTGAGGGCCGCACCTGCAGCATATGGAGGTTCCCAGGTTAGGGGTTTAATCGGAGCTGTAGCTGCCAGCCTACGCCAGAGCCACAGCAATGCCAGATCCGAGCCACATCTGTGACCTACACCACAGTAGGTCACGGGCAACGCAGAATCCTTAACCCACGGAGCGAGCCCAAGGATTGAACCCACAACCTCATGGTTCCTAGTCGGATTTGTTTCCGCTGTGCCACGATGGGAACTCCTTTTTTTCATGTAACTTAATTTTTTTTTTTTTTTTTTTGGTCTTCTGCTCTCATTCTTAAAGCTGGGAAGCAGAAGAGCCAGGATCCTACTCTCTCTCCTCACACCCTCCCCCCACCACAACTCCCCTACCCAATCCCCCACCCTAGGAGGACACCCCGTGTGGCCTCCTAGGATGTGGCCGGTTCATAGTCCTCACCGATGAGGATGAGGCGGGCGGTCTGGAAGAGCTGCTCGTCGCCCCAGGTGGGGTGCTCAGCCTTCAGCAGGTCACACACACGGTTGTGCTCGCGCAGCCAGAGGGTGGCATAGAGCATGAGCCCAGGAAGCAGCCCAAACACCTCCTGGCCCATGGCCATCTGGCTCCGAGGTGGGACGCCCCGGGGATAGTGCATCAGCACTGGTGCCTCTTCCACCGACGGCGGATACATCTCTCCATTCAGCACCTGTGGGATGGGGCCATCTAGGAACCTGGGAGGGGGCAGGGCGCCTGCACCTGCACAACTGACACCCTCCCACTTGTCCTTCCAGCTGCCCTGACTCCCTAACCATGTCCCAAAGCTTCCTTAAAGTGAGGCCCTTTCTCTCTCCCCACTGCCACCACCCTCTTCCAAGCCACCTTCATCTTCCATCCTGACTCCCCTAGTAAGCAGCTCCTTAACCCAGACAGTCTATTCTCAGCTCTTCGGCCAGAGCAACCCTTTAAAATACCCCAATCCAGGAGTTTCCATCATGGCGCAGTGGTTAACGAATCCGACTAGGAACCATGAGGTTGTGGATTCCATCCCTGGCCTCGCTCAGTGGGTTAAGGATCTGGCGTTGCCGTGAGCTGCAGTGTGGGTTGCAAAGGCGGCTCGGATCCCGCTTTGCTGTGGCTCTTGCCTAGACCAGCAGCTACAGCTCCGATTCGACCCCTAGCCTGGGAACATCCATATGCTGAGGGAGCCTAGAAATGGCAAAAAGACAAAAAAAAAAAAAAAAACACCGCAATCCAGCATCCCACCCCAGCTTAAAACCCTTCCAAGTCTTCTCTCTGCTCCTGGCAGAAATCAGAGGTCCTGGAGCTCCTGACGTGGCTCAGTGGTTAACGAACCCGGCTAGTATCCATGAGGACATGTGTTCGATCCCTGGCCTTGATCACTGGGTTAAGGATCTGGCATTGTCATGAACTGTGGTGTAGGTCACAGACACGGCTCTGATCCTGCATTGCTGTGGCTGTGGTGTAGGCCAGTGGGCCACAGCTCTGATTTGACCACTAGCCTGGAACCTCCACATGCCACGGGTGTGGTCCTAAAATGACAAAAGAGAAAAAAAGGGAAAAAAAAAATCAGAGGATCAGAGGTCCTTAACACGATCCATACGCATCAGGAATCACTCGGGTGTCCAGCAACGCTCTCCTCATTTCACTCCTTCAAAATCACCCAAGCAGCTTCCCCTCTCCCCTGTTCTGCCAAGCTGGACAGCCCTGTCCCCTTCTTGGCCTCCTGAACTCTTTCTCATCCTTCACGCAACTCAGTTTATTCATGCTTCCTAAAGAAGCCTTCCTTCCCCATCCTCTGAACACTCTCATGGTTTCTCCCTGGTGGCAGCTGTTGCAAGTATAATTAATCATATGGCAGTTTCTTCATTCAGTCTATAAATATACATGAGGACCTATCATAGGCCAAATACTATTCTTAGCCCAAAAAATTCAGCAGTAAACTTCTTCTTCTTTTTTTTAGGGCCACACCTGTGACATATGGAAGTTCCCAGGCTAGAGGTCAAATTGGAACTGCAGCTGCTAGCCACTCCCAAAGCCACAGCAACACCAGATCCGAGCTACATCTGCAACCTACACCACAGTTCATGGCTGCAACCTACACTGCAGCTCATGGCCACACTGGATCCTTAACCCACTGAGCAGAGCCAGGGATTGAACCTGGGTCCTCCTGGATACTAGTTGGGTTTGTTACCACTGAACCACCACAGGAACTCCAGCAGTGAACTTCTTATCTTGGTTTTTGTCTGTTGAGATTGCTTGGTCCAATATGACAGCCACTAGCCACAAGCAGCTACGGAACACTACAAATATGAATGAAGAACTGGATTTTTAATTTTATTTCCTTTAGATTTAATTTTTAAAACAGATCCCTCAGCTATTGGAAAGTCTTTAAGCTTAGAACATCTTGGGCAGGTGGATCTACTTTTCAACTGTAAATTTTATGAATTCTAAATACAGATCAGGCATCTCCACTGAAAGTTGGGCACCCAAATTGAGATGTGCTGTAAGTGTGATGAGTTACAGATCAGATTTTGAAGAGTTAGCACAAAAACAGATAGTTTATTAATAATTTTTGTGTGGACTACATGGTAAAATAATATTCTGGATCTACTGGGTTAAATAAAAAACGTTAAAATTAATTTTATCTTTTTTAAGGTGGCCACAGAAAAATTTTAATTACCTCCATGGCTCATATCTATAAAATAGGGCAAATGATACCTATTTTATGGAGTGGATTTGAGGGCATAGAATAATTTTCTCTATGGCTCTAGCACTACTGGACAGTGCAAGTTCACACAAAAAGTCCTCATGGAACTAGCATCCTAGTGTTTACATCCGTGGTCCCTGGGTAGCTGGAGGGCAGGGCCCATAACAATCATGGCCACTGCTCACCTGTGCTGGGCACATGGTAGTGGAATCATTAAATGAATAACTGCAGGCTGGAAATGTCCATCTATTGAGCCCGAAATCCTCTTCCCAGGAGAACATGACTCTGCTCCTCGTCTGCTTCTCTTGCCTGATACCTTCTCACAGGGTTTATGGTCCCTCCTCTTCCCACAGTCCTCCAGCTCCTGCGGCTGGCCATCTCAGGACACCACCGAGGCCCCCCACCAACAGCCTCTGCCAAGAGAAGACCATGGAAGGCCCTTCCCAACACCCAATCCCCAGGCCTGGTGCTACCTGGTACTTGAGTTTCCCATCCTTAAAGAGCCGCAGGTGATACTGACGTTCCAGATTGTCTCCATAAATGTGGCCGAGGTCTACCTGAAGACAGAGAGAGGGTCTGCTCAGATCCCCAGGTCCTGCCCCACTGGCCACAACCCTCATGGGCCAAGTGCAACCCAGAGAAGTCTTGAGCCCCTGCTAGGTACTCACCCCGTGGCCCAACGCCTTGGTGAAGCCAGGACCCATCTTGCCAGAAGTCTTGAAGAACTGGTGGGTGAAGTGTTGGGCAAAGAAGGCAAACATGAGGTTGGCGCCCTGGGGGTCAGGTATGAACGTCCTCCGGAGTAGGAAGCGACGGCTCAGGAGTTCAGCATCTGGCAACTGCTTCTTCCCTGGTGGGGGAGGTGAGAAAGAGCAGCAGCTATCTCCTGTCTGGGTCTTCCTGCCCCAGGGCCTTCTGGGCTGCCAGACCAAACTGGTCCATGCAGGAAGTCCAAGGTGGCCTCTTTGGGACCACCTCCCTTCCTCCAGATGGCCCCTGGCACCTTCTCTACTGAAAGGCCTTGGAAGTATGAATGGCTGACATGGCATGATATTCAGAATTTGCTTTCAAAATTCCATGGAAAATAAGGTGAGAGGGGATAGATGAAATAACACTGGAAAGTTTTGGACAAATCTTGAACCAGAGATGAATACACAGGGGTTCATTACACTTTCCTCTCATGTATGTTTCCTCTCATGCTCCTTTCACTTATGTCCGCTACTTTGTACAAGTTAACGGAAAGAGAAAGAAAGAGAGAAAGAGAGAAGGAAAGAAGGAAAGAAGGAAGGAAGGAAAGAAAGAAAGGAAGAAAGGAAGGAAGGAAGGAAGGAGGAAGGAAGGGAGGGAGGGAGGGAGGAAGGAAGGAAGGAAGGAAGGAAGAAAAGGAAAGAAAAGAACCAACAAATAACAGAACTCCCTGACCCTGGAGCAAGGTAGCCTGTGTTTGAAATGGGTTGTCATCTCCTAATTGTATGAACATGACCTTTCCTGCTACAGGAAACCAGCCCGCCATTTTCAATCCAAAGAGTTAGTCTATTGGGTATCATGTCATGTGACATTGAGCTAATGAAGGAAGGCCTCTCAAGTGCTTATTTTCATAATGACAGACACTTGCTTCAAGATGACTTGTCTTTGGAGTTCCCATCGTGGGATAGTGGAAACAAATCCAACTAGACACCATGGGGCTGAGGGTTCAAGCCCTGGCCTCGCTCAGTGGGTTAAGGATCCAGCGTTGCTTCGAACTGTGGTGCAGGTCACAGATGCAGCTCAGATCCTGCATTGCTGTGGCTGTGGTGTAGGCCGGCAGTTACAGCTCTGATTAGACCTCTAGCCTAAGAATCTCCATATGCTGCAGGTTTGGCCCTAAAAAGACAAAAGACAAAAAATAAATAAATAAAATAACTTGTCTTTACCCCAGGCATAGAAAAAAGGCATCATTTAAAATAGGTTGGCAAGGGTGCGCAGAAACAAATCCTACTAGCATCCACAAGAATGTGAGTTCAATCCCTGGCCTTGTTCAGTGGGGGATCTGGTGTTGCTGTGAGCTGAGGTGTAGGTATCTCTCTGAGCCTTAATTTCTTTATCTATAAAGCAGGGCAAGTGGTACCTATTTTATGCAATGGATTTGGGAGTGCGTGAGATTATGTAAGCATGACAGAGAATTGGTGAGTTGGAATCTTTTAAACCAAAGGTCAGTGAACTTTTTCTGTAAAAGTCCAGATAGTCAATATTTAGACATTGCCAACATAGGATCTCTGTCACAGCTACTCAGCTTTGCTGATGCAGCAGGAAAGCAGCCACGGGTGATACTTAATGAATGTGACTGTGTTCCAGTGAAGCTTTATATGCAAAACAGGGGGTGGGCTGGATTGACCTGTGGGCTGGAGTTTGCCAACCTATTTTTTTTATTTAATTTTATTAGAGTATAGTTGACTTACAGTGTTGCTTTGTTCAGGTGTACAGTAAAGTGAATCAGTCATACATATACATATATCCATTCTTTCTTCCCATATAGGCTATTACAAACTATTAAGTAGATTTTCCTGTGTTATACAGTAGGTTCTTGTTAATCATCTGTTTTATACAGTAGTGTGTTTATGTTATTTCCACCCTCCGAATTTTCCCTCCCCCACGATGGTTTCACCTATGGTAACCCTAAAATCTGTGCGTTTGTTTCTGTTTTATAAATAAGTTCTTTTGTATCATTTGTATTAGATTCCACATTTAAGTGATAGCATATGATATCTGTCTTTCTCTGTCTAACTTTGCCAACCTACTTTTTTTTCTTTTTAGGGCTGCACCCACAGCATATGGAAGTTCCCAGGCTAGGGGTTGAATCAGAGCTACAGCTTCCAGCCTACACCACAGCCACAGCAATGCCAGATCCCCGACCCACTGAGCGAGGCCAGAGATTGAACTCACGTCCTTGTGAATACTAGTTGGATTCGTTTCTGTAGCGCCACAACAGGAACTCCCTCGCCAACCTATTTTAAATGATGCCTTTTTTTCTATGCGTGGGGTAAAAACAAGTCATCTTGAAGCAAGTGTCTGTCCTTATGAAAATAAGCACTGAGAGGCCTTCCTTCATTAACTCAATGTCAGATGACTTGATCCAATGAGGCTCAGTGTCAATAGCTAGCTCTTCGGATTGAAACGGCTGACTGGTTTCCTGTAGCAGAAAAGGTCATCAAACACCCCAATAGGAACTTACCAAAAGGGGAGTTGGCAGGAGTGGTCTGCACCCCATAACTTGGATCGTCACTCAGATTGAGACGGAGCGAGGACTCCTTCCAACAAAGTGTTGGCCGAGTCCAGAGCCTCTGTGAGACCCAGCTATCCTGGCAGAATGGTCATGCTTTAGGAATGGTAGCTACATGTGTGAGTCATCAAACATGCAAGCCATCAAAGTAGTGCCCTTGCAGCCCATCTAAGGACACTGTTGCGCTTGTAAGGTTCTGAACCTGCAAAAGCACACAGCCACTAGGTTGCACAGGACCCGTGCTCAATAGCGCCACCATGTGGTGGGAACTGAAGTGACAGCAGTGGTGGACCAATACTGCTTTTGTACCCCAGGGTACTTGAAGCTGAAGTGATGTATCTACATTGAGTAAACCACCAGTTTTGGGGACAATCAACAGTGTATTGGGAAGAAAGCCTTGGGAGGAAGACCCCTGCCAACGAAACCAAGAGGGGTCTTGGGAAACTAAAGAAAAAATCTGCCTGTATGTAAACTGCGCTGATGAAGCACATAAGACTGTTTACATCAGTAAAGAACCAAATACAGGAGTTCCCATTGTGGTGCAGCAGAAACGATTCTGACTAGTATCCATGAGGATGCAAGTTCAATCCCTGGCCTCATTCAGTCGGTCGGGGATCCGGTGTTGCTGTGAGCTGTGGTGTAGGTTTCAGATACGGCTCAGATCCCACATTGCTGTGGCTATGGCGTAGGCCAACAGCTGTAGCTCTGATTTGACACCTAGCCTTGGAACTTCCATTTGCCTCTGGTGTGGCCCTAAAAGGCACACACACACAAAAAGAACCAAACTCAGAGTTTGCACCCAATAAATAGCACACTATTACTTCCTTCCTCCACTTCAAGTCACCCCCATGCCAGCAGGATTCCAGCCATTCAGTAGACAAGCTTCAGGCAAAGAAGCACCTTGGAAATGTGGAAGCACTAGTCTGACGCTGTCACTGACCCCAGGCGAGACCGTCCACAACCTCTTTCTATCCTCATCCCTGGTTCTGGATATGCATACATCTTGCCTTGGTCTACCCATCTGTGAGATGGGTCAGTAATAGCTCTTCTGCCTGCATTTTCGCAAAGAACCAAGCATTTCCTGTGATCCCTGGGCCCAACCCCCTCATTCCATCACCATTACCTTTGGTCCCCATGGGCGTGGGGCAGTCTTGGGGCACAGAGGGCAGAATTCGCGTGTAGTAGCTCACATTGGAGAAGGACTCCCAGCTGATGTAGTCGTGTGCCGTGTTGTAGGTGGGGGGGCTGGGGATAAGGTTGGAACGCACTGCACAGGAGAAAATAATTGTGACCAGGGGGTTCTTGCCCCCAGTTACACCCCCTTCCCCACCTCTTCTTGGGTTGAACTTTTTATCTTTTCATTTTTTATGGCCGCACCCACAGTGTATGGAAATTCCCAGGGCCGGGGGTGGAATCCGAGCCACAGCAGCAATGTATGCATAGCTGCCAGATCCTTAACCCACAGGGCCGGGGAGCGAACCTGTTGAGTTGAGTTATTTATTTATGCTTTTTTTTTTTTTTTAGGGCCACACCCAAGGTATATGGAGGTTCCCAGGCTAGGGGTCAAATCAGAGCTACAGCTTCTAGCCTACGCCCCAGCAATGCAGGATCCAAGCCACATCTGCAACCTACACCACAGCTCACAGCAATGCCGGATCTTTAACCCTCTGAGCAAGGCCAGGGATCGAACCAGCAACCTCATGGTTACTAGTCGGATTTGTTTCTGCTTCGCCACAATGGGAACTCCGAGTTGAGCTTTCTAAATCTGGCATCCTAGAGTCCACCCACCACCACCTCTGCCCTTATCAGATGCCAAGGATTCCCAGAACTGGCAGGATTTCTTGCTCCCCTGGATTAGGGGGTCCTGCCCACCACCCACCTGTGAGTACCAGGCGCATGAGCATGTCGCGGATGAAGGTGGCATTGACAAACTCCCAGAACCAGCGCCCATGTGTCAGCAGGAAGTGGAAGAAAGAGGGGCTGGGCCGCAAAGAAGTCCGGAGCCAGGTCCACAGCTCAGCTGCGGGGGCAGTGGGAGCCGCTCAGTTGGGCCCCCTTGGCAGGACCAAGGAACAGCCAGGGTGGAAGATGGGGACTGGGACAGGTCAGGACAGAACCTTGGGAGTGATGACACATGACAGAGCCAGAACCAGACGTGAGGACAGGGGCCAGGACCAGAGAACGAGGTCCCTGAGGTCAGGCCTGGGTGGTGAAGACTCACCACAGAGCCCAGAGGCACATGGACTGAGCTGGCCAGGAGTGACGGCTTGTGCTGAAGCCAGGTCAGGGGTCATGTCAGAGGTCAAAGGCAGGCAAAGAAAGGGAGCAGGGGTCCCAGCCAGAGAGAAGGGTAGGAAGTAGGTGTCTTGGGGGATGAGCCCAGGGGAGAAGGAGTGGGGACTGGAGGCCCAGCTCACGGATGGTGCAGTTGGGGCCGGAGTAGCCCGTGCGGGTGCAGTCACACTGGTAGCGGTCAAGGCCAAAGCGGACACAGATACCCTGGTGCTGGCATGGATAGTAACAACAGGGGTTCACTGTAGGAGAGAAACAGAGAGATCAGAGACCACTCCAGGGTGAGCTCTTGTTGGGGCCCCGGGCAGGGACTCCAGTCACAACTCTGTGCTAACTTACTGCACTTCCGTGCAGCCCCTAGGGGTCCGCTCTGTCCCCCACAGCTATAACCAGAAGGTCCCTGGCCCTTCTGTTTCCAGTCTCGCCCACATCAGGCCACCAGGGGAAGTCCCCCCTCCCTCCCTGCTGCCACTGAAGTGGGACAAGAGAAGAGGCCCCAGGCTGTGACATCAAAGGCTAGGAGAAAGCTGATAAGACACTGCAGCCACAGGCTTCTAGAGCATCCACTTTCTGCGAAGTCAGAGCCCAAGCCAGCACCAAGGGCAGGGTTTGTAGTGTTCAGAAAAGGGACAAGGATAAGGGTTCTCGGACAAATCCCTAGCCTCTGGGCACCTAGACACTAGGAAGCTAAAGTTGCCCACCATCCTCTATTTTTGCAGAAGGGAAGGAAGAACAGGTATCACAACGCCCACTTATAGGCAGATGGGGAAACTGAGACCAGGCGAGGGGAAACCCAGATGCGTCACCCAGACCAATGGCTTGTCCCTTCTTTTCTACCCCTCAGCAGTGAAGGCCAAGGGCAGAGGTTTCCCAGAACCCTTGGACAAAGCATGGGTTTGAGGGGCGTCCGAGGTCTTGTTGCTGATAGACCCACCCATGGTCCCCATCAGAGCAGAGTCAGCTTTTGGATCATGAGGGAGGTCAGGGACCATGGAAACAGGAGAGATGTGGCCAGAAAACTCTCCTGAGAGGCTGAGTGGAGCTCTGGCACCAACCCTGCCTCCGTCTGGAGAAACCCCCACCAGGAAGTCCCTCCTGGTGTCTAACCCAGATCTCCCCACCACAGATCCCATGCTCGAATCTGCCCTGATTCAGTGATTCTCCACCAGCAAGGTCAGAGACTCCCTGGAGCTCGTTCACTCAGAGCTCATTTGAGTCTCAGGGAGGGGTGGCAACTTGGCCAAGATAATGGAACAGAGTCAGGCCTGCTGCAGACCCCGGACGCCTGGCTTCTGGCAGCTGCTCCTTCCCCAGCCTTGCAAAGGAAATACCAGATCCCTTCTGCAAACACACTTCCTTATCTGGGCTCAGAGCCAACGTTACTCTGATTCTTTGCAACTGATTATAGGGATTCAAGAGGGCAGCAAAGGGTGCTAGGAGCCCAGGAAGTCACCCCAGGATGCCATGATCAGAGGACACCCCCCTGTGGGTGTAGGTCTCCTCACTTCGCAGCATGGGGCCTGGACAGCAGGGTCCTCCTGGCCCCCACCTCAAAGAGGGCTCCCAGTACCACCAATACACATACATGTGCGCCTGAGTCAACTTGAAGAAGATTATAAGAATCACGCAAATAATTTTGGGTTGTTTTTTTGTTGTTGTTGTTGTTTTTTATCTTTTTGTCCTTTTAGGGCCACACCATTGGGAATATGGAGGTTCCCAGGCTAGGGGTCAAATCGGAGCTACAGCTGCCAGCCTGTGCCACAGCCACAGCAACTCCGGAGCCATGTCTGTGACCTACACCACAGCTCACAGCAATGCCAGATCTGTAACCCACTGAGCAAGGCCAGGGATCGAACCCGCAACCTCATGGTTCCTAGTTGGATTCATTTCCACTGTGCCACAAGGGGAACTCCACATGCAAATAGTTTTGCTTAAGCCCTGGCAACTCCCCAGGGCCTCACAATAGCATCTCTGTGGCCCCTAAAGGGTGTAAAAGGGAGGAACCAGCCGGAAGAAGTCTGGACAAAAAGGCCTTATCAGACCAACACAGGCAGACCAGGGCAGGGGCCTGGCAGGACCCGCCTCCCCCTCTCACAGCCACAGGCCCAGAAACTCGGAGGACCAGCCCTGGGGGCTGGGTCAGGGGTCTGGAATTCTCCTCAGTGATCCCTCCTGAGCGGGCACTGCAGTTTTCTGCCCAGGAGCTCCTGCGGTCCCACACTGCCCTGTTCCCCACCCTGGCACATTAGGTCCCTGGTCATCGACAGATCAGTCCCACTACTCGGTGGGCACAGGGGCTGAGGCCCAGCGCTTTCCTGGGCTGTTTCTCCATCCCTCCCACAGCAGGGATCCCGAAAGAAATGCAAGAGCTCCTTACAGCTTGTTCTGTGGCAGCCCATCCCAGAGCCCCAAAGCCCAAAGCTCGGCTCCTTCCTTTCCCCAGGCTGCGGCTCCTCCCTGGACAATGCCCTCCAAGTCCACCTGACCCTCCACCTCCACCTGAAAACTTCCCCTAACGGTCCACACTCCTCTGCTCTCTGTAGCCCCGGCCACACCTTCGCCTCCACCCCAAGCCTCCAAGAGAAAGGGCTTTTTCCCTGACTGTCTCCTCCTTCATGGCAGCCTTGCACACAGCTGGGGCTCAACCCAGGGCCTGGTTCTAGCCGCCCAGGGGATCCAGATGTGGTGGCCAGAGCTGAACAAATGTTTGTGGGATGTACAATGAATCGAGGAGACCGGCCACCCCAACCTTGGCCAAGGAGACTCTCATCTCCAGCCCTCAGCTGCTGGCTCTGAAGTCTGGCCTGAGGGCTTCCTGTCGTGCGCAGCAGGCAGCACAGCCTCCCGCCCCAGATGCCAGTCTGGGCGCTTGGGCGTGGGGGGGTTCCCTCCCTCCCAGACTCCTCCTCCCCCATGATCTTTGCATAAACACCAGCTGTCCAGGGCAAGAAAAGTTCACCCCAGCAAGGACCTCAGCTGCTGCTGGCAGCCCCAGCGTGTCAGGGTAGTCGAGAGGAGACTGGGTGCTGCTCCCCAACCCATGCCCACCCCCACCAGCTGAGCCCGACCACCGCTGGACTGTCACAATCAGGGCGCTCGCTGACCGCTCCAACCTTGGGTATCCACCTCACCTTTATATACTCAGTATCCCGAGGGAGTGGGTGAGCCTCCCCCCCCAGCCCCACCCCCTACAGGGGAACTCACCCAAGCCCCCCCAACCGCTTCAAAGTTGCCGAACTCAGACTTGAACTCCCTTCTCTTCCCCTCCCTTCCTCCTCCTGGAGGCACCTGGATCTGGGGAAAGGATGACAAGGGAGAGTCACTCTGCTCCCTAGGCTGGGGAGGACCCCAGGTGAGGGAGGCTTGTCACCCTTCCTTCAAGGCAGACCTGAAAATCCTGACTGAATGAAGCCAGGACCCCAGAGGGAGCATCACGCCCTGCCACAACCAGAGCTCTGCGAATTATTCACAAAGGAAGACCTTCCTTCAGTCTAACTTAAATTCTGCATGCTTTCCTGTCCCCATAAACCATTAGGAAAGACAACTGGGGAGGTGCAGGCACAGAGTCTGACAAGCCTTGAGCTCCCACACCAAGCACAGGGCCAGGCATCAAGCAGGTGCTGGGTATGGATGTATCAGAACACCTGCTCTCTATTGGCTGTGTGTCCTTGGGCAAGTACCTTTCTCCCTCTGAGCCTTACTTTGCAGTGGTTTCCAGGAAAGGGATGGAGTGGACAGGCTCTAAGGAAACCTTGCTCTCTGCCTCCCCTTCTTCTCGACTCTGGGGAGAGCCGGTCCATTTCCAACTATCTCCATTATTCACATCAATACGATCCCCCTGCCCCATCAGCAGAGAACCTAGCGGCTTGTTCTCACTGAGTCTTCAAGCTACCCTAGAGGTGGCTTGATCAGCATGCCCACTCTGCACACATTCCCACAGACGAGGACTGTCCAGGACTGCCTGGCTCCAGAACTTTCTGAGGACCTGGCAAGGAAATGTCCCCCCGCCCAGGAGTCAGGGCTCCAGGCACAGTGAGGGAAAACCAAGTCCTCTGAGAGACAGAGCCAACAGGCATCAAGAGGGCCCATTAAAGAGGCTGGACTGAAACTCCCTAAGAATAATATTTAGAGAAGCTTCAGGGGTTTGGCAGCCAAAGAGAGAAAAAAAGGGCCCTGGCCAGCCAGACCCAGGCCCCAGCCCCTACACCCAGCTAGGGCAGCAGCCATTGGCCAGGCCCCACTGCACCAAACCCAACAGCTAGAACAGCCCAGCTGGAGAGGAAGCCCCCTCCCAGCCCGCAGACCCAGCTGGTGCTGCAGATAGGAGACCTTGGCATAGGCTGGCCTCCTGCCCCACCTGCCTTGGTTAGCTGGCCTCAGGCCCTCCACCTGGCATGAAGCTCTGGCTGCTAGGTCATGCCCCATCCTAGCCAAGGAGAGAGCACAAAGCCAACTTCAGGAGCTGGAAGGGATGAACTTGAGCATTAGAGATCCCCTGACACAGCTTTATCCTCTAAGCCAGACTCCATCACAGACTCCGCCATCACAGGAAAAGCGGAAGCAATCTGCCCCCAGGTGAGTCTGCAGCCCAAATCTAATGCGGGCTTGGCCTCTACTGCAGCCCTGGGAACAAAACACAGGCTTAGGCGTCCCAGGGCTGATGCCTCCCCTAGCTGTCCAGGCATCTGGGACCTCAGTTCACCCATAGACTTGGAAATGGAAAGGCGGCCCAAACTTTCTGCTCCCACACCCAGCTTGTCCTCTGGTCTTTCCTTGACCCTTGCAACAGCTTCAATGGTCTCCCTGTCTCCAGTCTCACCTCCAAGTCATCCACCCCATCTCACTCCTCTGCTCCCAATTATACTCCAAGTCCCAGGCTCAAGTCCCTCTCCTCACTCTGCATCCAAAGGCCCTACCGACCAGCACCTGCCTCTTGTCCCACTGCTCCCTGGGCTCCTGTCTGCTTCCACAGCTCAGAATCTTAGGCTTTAGCTAGTGCCCTTGCTTCTGCCTAAAAGATCCTTTACAGAGTTTCAAGGTAAAACCTCACAGTATCCCCCCCACACTCACCACCTCCTTCAGGGGCCAGGTCAAATGTCACCACCTCCAAGAAGCCCCCCTCAATTCCTCACACTTGAGAGGTAACTGTCCCCTGAGCCCCGCACTCCCCATCCCCACCCCTGTGCTTCCCTCAGTTATGGGCTTGACCCCCTTGGATGACAACATGTTGGCATTTCTATCTTCTCTATCAGACTGCGAGATCCTTCCAACTCTGTGTCTCCAGGCTCCAGTCAAAGACTAACAATCCCCAGGGATTGTTTGTGGAGTTTAAAATATATATATATATATATATACTTTTTAAACACAATATAAAGATAAGGAAAAGCTAAAGGCAAAATGGCAGAGACCATAGCTCTCCAGGCACTGGTGAGCTCTGAGGTACCCTGGGGGCCTGGATGGAACTGAGTAGAGCATGGGAGGAAGTGCCGGGCTGACCCAGGGGCTAACAAAAGGGGTCCCTGGGGCAGCCCGCTCAGCCCTGGCTCTCCTACCAGGGTCTCAGATAAATGGGCTCACCCGTCTGGGCCTCAGCGTTCCCATCTGTAGAATGGGACTAACATCTCCCTAGGAGGACTCTTATGAGCACCAACAACATAGATGCTCACAGCCGGGTTTTGTTAACTATAAACTGCTGGCCATATAAGACTTCCTCCTCTTCTTCCCACAAACCAGATCTTTGTTCATACTCAAACTCTTGCCTAGAGCACCCTCCCTCTGCCCCTTGGCTTCCCCAAATGCCAGCTTCTCGAACCCCCTCCTCCAGCAAACCTGGTCCCCTTCCCAGTGCATGTAGATAACGCTCCCTCTCTCCTCTGAGCATTGCAAGCAAAAGCTCAGCTCCCCACCCCCTCCTACTGTCTCTTGTCCCCATTTTGCAGACAGGAAACGGAGACCCGGAGAGGGATGGCTCACACAGCTAGTGGTGAAGGAAGCTCTGTCCAGACCTAGTACACACACACACACACACAAGCAATAACCTGGGGGAAGGGGGTGGTCGAGGGAGGAGCTGCATTCCTTCACCTGGAACCTGGTACATGTGTGGTAGGGGGCAGGGGTGGTGGAATTTTACACGATCTGACTTTCCCCATCATTTCTGGGGTGATGCAACCAGGGTCCATTGGTTGAGGGAGAAGAGGGCACGGAGCACCCTCTGTGGGAAAGACCCTGCAAAGTGCCTAGAATCAGACAGAGCCAAGCGCAACCCTGAGCCCACCACGTTCTGTGCAAGCTTGAGAGGGTACAGCTCTTAGGTGAGCCTCAGTTAACACATCTGGCCAGTGGGGACCTCACAGGTGAGGACTTAAACCTCAGGGGAAGCAAACCATCCCTCTTCATGGAATGATGGGTGTACCCAGGGTCCTCACCATGGGAGAGCCTGGGAATTTGGAAGGGTCCCAGAAGGTTAGAGGCTGGACAAAGAGACCTCGCCAGCCGCCTTCCCCTGGGCGCCTGCTGGTTCCTCCACAAGGGGCCGGAAGGGGGAAACAGCGAGACTGTTGGGGCCAGAGTCGGCTTGGACGCTGGGGGCCCAGAACAGTGAGGCGGCTGGAGAGGGGCTGTCCCTTTTCCCAAAGCCAGCAAAAAATCCCAGTCTGCCCTCCCCCCCCCCAAAAAAAAGAAGCCTGCGGCGTCCTGGACAAGGACACACACACACACACACACACACACACACACACACGCACCAAGGGTCTGCGGAGAGCCCGGGTCTCACCTACACACTCAGCCCTCTCCCCGCTCCCAGACACCGCGAACAGAAAGGGGAAGCTGGGCCCGCCGGAGGGAGAGGGGACCCTGGGTGAGGGGCCAGGCAAGGGACGCAGGACTCAGGGCTCCTCCGGGGTAGGAAAGGGCTGCCTACCCGGTGCAGGCGCCCGGGGGTCCTCGGGCAGGGCCGGGGGTGGCGGCAGCAGCAGCAGAAGCAGCGGGAACCACAGCGAGAGACTCCGCACTGTAGAGGGAGAGAAATGAAGGGCTGAGCCTGGCATTCAAGGCTCCACCGGGAGGCAAAGGGGATTCTGGGGGCACCCGGGCCAGACTTACGGCTCATGGTGCAGGGCGGCTGATGGGTGCGGGATACAGACTGCCAGCTCCCTGGGTGAGTTTCTAACTCTGCCCCGGAGCTCTGGCCCGCCTGGCCCGCCCCCTCCCCACCCATTCCCTGGCTCCACCTCTCCAGCCAGCTGTCACCTCGGCCGCCGCCCACTTACTTCCTCTGCTCCCGCTCTGGCCAAGACATTTTATTAATTATTTTATGATTGCAGCTAAGGTGGTTTTTCACCCGAGATCCTTGAGACGCTTGAGCTTTTAAAACCCAGTAGTACCAGAATTGTGCCCATTAGGAAGATAGGAAACTGAGGCCCAGAGATGATGTGCAATGCTCAAGTCACCCAGGGCTTCAGGGCAGAACTGAGGGTATCTTGGGCTAGAAGCCGCTGCTCCCAACCACACACCCTGCCCCCCCAGAGCAGAAAGAGGCTGGAAAAGGAGCAGTCCAGGCTGGCCTGAATGTAGATTCCTGGATGGGAAACCCACTACCCTCAGATCCAACTAGGAGGACTGGCTCCCCTTCCGCCCCCCCGCCCCCCGCCCCCCACCAGGGGCTGGGCTCTGCCCTCTAAGGCTACAGTGTCTCTGCCTGAGCCTGTGCTGCCAGAGGGAAGAGCACAGGCTCCAAGTCCAGGGGACCTGATCTAAATCCAGACTCTACAGCTTACTAGCTGTGTCACCTTGGACCTGGTACTTACCCTCTCTGGTCCTCAGTATTCTCATCTATAAAATAGGGATGCTAGGGAGTTCCTGACATTGTGCAACAGGTTAAGGATCCAGCGTAGTTTCTGCAGCAGTGCGGGTTTGATCCCTGCCCTGCACAGGGGATTAAGGATCCAATGTTGCTGCAGCTGTGGCATAGTTCACAGCTGCAGCTCAGATTTGATCCCTGACCTGGGAACTTCCATATGCTGAGGGTGTGGGAAAATACATAAATAAATAGGGATGCTAATAAGATCCATCCCAGAGGACTGTTGTAAGATTCATGAGTTAATGCACACAAAATTCTTGATGCGGTGCCTAGCACATAGTAGGTGATCCATTATCAGGAGGCAGTATTTTCAAAGATCTCCTGACTCAAATTCCAGGGTGGCCTAGGAGTCACACCAAGCTGCCTACTTTGCAGAATTCCAGCATCCAGCTTCTCTTTTCTGTAGCTGGGGAAATAGATCTCA
Source organism: Phacochoerus africanus (assembly GCF_016906955.1). NCBI lineage: Eukaryota > Metazoa > Chordata > Mammalia > Artiodactyla > Suidae > Phacochoerus > Phacochoerus africanus. The sequence continues at coordinate 264,378,612 of NC_062545.1, read as the reverse complement.
GAAGCGGGCTGAGCCCAAGGTCACCCAGTGTCTCCTGGGGCCCCACACCCACAGATTTTCTCCCTCAGCCTCTCTACCACACCCAGCCAGTCTATGGGCCCCAGAGCCAGGGAAGTCCAGGTGAGAGGGCTCAGCGGTCCTTATGCAGGTCCCAGGCCTCCTGGGGTGCAGGGCGGGAACCATGAGAGGTGGGAGAGGTGAGGCCTGCTGGGGTGCCCCTCCTGCATCTCCACCCGAGCTGTTCCCATGCTGCCCTGGGACAAAAGCCAGCTGCCCCAGGGAGACAGAGCAAGCCAGGGCAGATGTGGGGAGGGAGTGGAGGGCTTGGGGTGCTGGGACAGCCTGACTGGATCCAGAGCTCCCTGGTGACTACCCAGACAGGGTGAGGAGACAATGGCATGGATTATCAACCAGAGGGCTGAGCTCAGGGTGGAGATTTGGGGTTCCAGTGATCCAAAGAAAAAAGGGATTTCTGATGATGAATAAAGGAGAGAAGAGCTTGGATGAGGCCCCATCTTCACTCCCAGGCCCTCCCTCCCTTCAGGCCCTGGGCCCAGCCAGTTACCAGGCCTGTACCTCCTGCTGACTCCTTGCTCCCAAGCCACCCTCCCAAAGTCAAAGGAACAAGCACCTGTGTGCCCTTAGCAGTGGGAGAAAGAGCCTTAGGCTGGAAGTCGGTAGAACCAAGTTCATGTCTCAGCTCTCCCATGACTGGATCTCAGACAAGTGTCTGCATCTCTCCAAGCTTCTGGCTCCCCATCTGAACAGCACAAAGGTGAAATCAGATGGCTTCTGAGAACAGGTGTGGCATGAAGGGATCGAGCCCTCACCAGGGCCAGGCTTTGGGGCCGGCACTGGAGATCTTGAGGTGGACACAATGAAGGAAAGGCTGGAGGCAGGATGAGTGACAGGGTCCCTGTGCAGCCCCCCCAGGGCTAGGACCAAGAGGGCCAATGGGGAGAGGAAGATAAGAGAAATGGTGGCAAGAGCTGGGCACTGGAGCTTTAGGGAAAGAGAGGAGGAGGACACCTAGGTTCCTGGCTTGATGCTGGCACTAATTTCCAAGGAGAGAACCAGGGAGGGGAAGCAGGCTGGGGTAGGTGGCATCAAATTTGGACTCACTCTGCTTGGTCCATTTCGGTGTCAGGTCTGCCTGCAGCTAGATACACAAGGGGGAGGTCCGAGCTAGCCCCACACCAGCCCTGGGAAAGGCCATAGAACAGGGTCACTTTCCCTGTCCCTCTTCTCCAAAGCCTGTAGCCTCAACACCTGTGGGGGTTTCCTAATCCTCAGGATGGTCAAAGACTATTCATTGGGCAAAGCCCAGCTCTACGTCCTCCTTTGACACACCTCCTCCCCCTCCTCTGTCCCCGGGTCACAGCAGGCAGCACGCTGGGTTGTGTGGTCCCGCTCTTTCCTTTGTCAGGCTGCAAGCATCGTGGTCACTCTTGTGTTCCCAGGCCAAGCGCAAGATCTGGTGTACAGAAGGCCCACAGCAAATAATGGTTCACTGAATAAAGAAATGAATGAGTGTGTGCATGAGTGGTTGAATTCATGAAAAAATATAGACCTTCCGTGAGAGAGTGAAGGTCCAGGGCCAGCCTCATCAAGGTGACTGCCACCCATCCATCTGCTGTGACAACTCCCAGAAGTGTCGGTACTCTGCCTCAGTTTCCTGACTTTCCCAGCTGGGGCCATGGCCAGCCACCCCCAGTTCCCCAGGCCCTGAGCCCCTCGCAGCTAAGATGGCAAGGATACCCTTCCCTGTCTCCCCCTCCCTGTCTCCCCCTCCCCCACTCCGGCGACCTGGAGCGGGGTTTCCCCCTTCATACCCCCGCCCCAGGCTCCACCAGTCACATGCTCTCCTGGCAACCCCACTGGAAGCCTTGGCGAGGATCTGGATGTTAAAGCTCCTGGAGAGGTCTCGGCCCTGCTGGGCTCACCCACTATTTGGAAATCCGGAGCTGACTCTTACCTGAATCACTCAGGGACCCAGCCCCACCCAGCCCCACCTCGGGAGGCAACTTCACAGCCAGGCAGGAAAGCTCTGGAATCAACCCAACATCCCTATAACGCCCCCACCCCCATTCCCAATCAGCTCTCAGTGTGACCGTAGGCAGCCAACTGCCCTTCTTGGGGCTCAGTTTCTCCATCTGTAAAATGGAGTTCATAATTCCATTCCTGTAAGAGTTACAGTGAGGATGAAATATGATCACGTGCATCATTTTGAGCAAGATTATAGGCATGACCGGCCTCCAGTAGGGACTCCAGGGGTTTTGTTGTTGTTGTTTTCTTTTTCTTTTTTGGCCACCCTGCAGCATATGGAGTGTCCAGGCCAGAGATCAGATCCGAGCCATGGTTGCGACCTAAGCCACAGCTGTGGCAACGTCAGATCCTTAACACACTGCCCTGGGCCGGGGATCGAACCTGTGTCCCAAGATGCCACCGATCCCCTTGCGCCACAGCAGGAATTCCAGGAACTCCATGTTAATTCTTTCCCTGGTCTCCTTTCTGTTCTCTACCTGAGCAGGAGGGTTTCATGCAAAGTTCTGTTCCTCCTCCTCTTCACCTACTCAGTACCAGACTGAGGTTGGGCATTGGTGGTAACAATAACAATTGTTAATATTTGGAGTATCTACTATGTGCCAGGTAAAATGCTACGTATTTCACACGCGCCATCCCACGCAATCTTCTCAACAGCCCCACAGAGTATCATCACCTCCACTTTACAAAAAAAGAGACCAAGGCCCAGAGACCTGGCTTACCCAAGGGTGCACAGCCAATAAGGGCTGGGTTTTTGCTCGATCTCTTTGCTCTGGAGCACCAGGGACCACAACCCGAAGCCCAAGCAGCGCCAGCCAGTTTGGAAACAGTTAAGAGGAAACATAAATGCCCTGTTGTGGGGGAGGGGGTTGGATGGAGCAGGGGAGGGCAGTTGGGGGTCCAGTTTAAGCAGCATAGTTCAGCTGAGGAAGCTCAGAAACTGAGGCTCACAGAAGAAGTGTTTTGACATCCCTCTCACAACAGCTCCAGGAGGTAAATAGTGTTAACCCCACTATGCAAAAGAAGAAACTGAGATTCCCCTAGATCACGTGGTGAGAACACACGCTAAGGGGTTTGGGTGCATCGTCTCCTTTATAACTTATAACAGCTCCCGAAGATAAACTTTCTCTTCTTGGCACCGTTTTCGTAAAGAGGAAAACTAACCGCCAGAGGCCACAAGCAAGTAGGTGGCAGGGCTGGCATCGGAGCTCTGATCTGTTTGATGTCATGTCGACAGTTAATTCCCTGAGGCTCTCCATCCCTGGTTCTCTTGGATCCCAAGCCCTGAATCTTTAAAACAAATACCCAAAGGCTGTCAGAGGCGGGCCAAGAAGGCAGATAAACAAGCAGGAGGCTGGTGAGCAGAGTCCCAGGCTCATCTGGGGAGTTTCCACTGCAAAGTCCTCTGTCCTGCAGACCTCGCTATCTGGCAGCTGGCGCCATCTGATCAGTGCACGATGGCGAGCGGTCACGCCACTGGCATCCTCCCCAGCCCGCCCCCACCATCTGAGTAATCTTTGAGGATCAGACATCAGCTCCTGGGATCTGGGGGCCCTTCTGCCTGTGTCCTAAGAATTGGAGGAGATGGGATAGAGCCATTGTCTTGCTAAGGGACAATAAATGGTATGGAGGTTGCTGGGGCTGTAAAATGTCATCACGGTTGAAGGAAGAGCGCTGTCTCCATGGTCCTCCTTTGCTGATGAAAACTCTCCTAACTTTGAGAACCTTCAATAACTCTGGCTGCCCCAGACCTTAGCCTGGCCTTCAAGTCCCGTCTTTCTCGGAGCAGCGGGATGATAGAGAAGCCTTGGAATGGAGACCCAGAAGATCTGGTTTCCAGTGACACAACCCCCTGAACTTATTGTGTGACCCTGGGCAAGTCACTCTCTCTCCTGGACCTCAGTTTTCCTACTGATTAAATAAGTCCGAATTGCGTTGGATGGGCCAAAGGTGGGGAGCAGGGGTCTCAGAGTCAGACGGCCCTGAATTTGGAGCTCAGCTTCCACATTCAGTATTGCAGCCAGCCATAGTCATCTCAGAGCCTCAGTTTCCTCATCTGGAAATAAGGGCCATAGTCATATGGATTTCCTGGGCCCACTGTGAGGTTAAGGCCACTCAGCTCAATCCCTGGCATCAGAAGACACTTGGTAAATGATTGTAACTGGCAGAATTATTGTAATTAATAATTATATAATTAATCCGATTCTGTCATTGTGGTCTAAGATGTTCTGGACACCAAAAAGAATCTGAGAATGGTTGCAGACGAGTGCTAGCCTATTTGTACTATAGGAATGCATTTGGCTACGTATAGCACAGCCCCAAACTTGGAAGCTTAAACCAAAAAAAAAAGGAGACTTCTTCCCAAGTGACAGGTCCAGAGGTAAGCCACCCAGGCCTCTTGGCTGCTCAGTAATGCCATCAGGAGGCCAGACTCTTTCCATCTTTCCACCCCATCACTCTCAGAATGTGTTGTACCCTCCAGCCTATGTTCCAGGCAGGAAAGGAGAGAAAGGGAGGAGGCCAACCCCGGCTGAGTCCCACCAATGCCTCTATCATCCAGAACTGAGTCACGTGACCTGAACTGCCCACTGAGGAGATTGGGAAATTGAGCTGGGGGTGGTGGGTGGATTAGGCAGAGAGGGGCAGGGAGATGGAAATGGAGATGGAGCCAGCTGTGTCTGCCAGACTCAGAAGAGTCTTTTTCTCAGACTCACAGACAAAGAGAACAGACCTGTGGTTGCCAAGGGGAGGGGGGGAGGGGGAGGGATTAGGAGTTTGAGGTTAGCAGATGCAAACTAGTATTCGTGGAACCGATAAACAACAAAGTCCTACTGTACAGCACAGGGAACTATATTCCACATCCTGTAATAAACCATAATGGAAAAGAATATGAAAGTGAATATATAGGAGTTGCCATAATGGAGCATCGGAAACGAATCCAACCAGGAACCACGAGGTTGCAGGTTCGATCCCTGGCCTTGCTCAGTGGGTTAAGGATCTGGCATTGCTGTGAGCTGTGGTGTAGGTCGCAGACACAGTTCAGATCCTGCATTGCTGTGGCTGTGGTGTAGGCCAGCAGCTGTAGCTCCGATCCAAGCCCTAGCCTTGGAACCTCCATATGCCACAGATGCAGCTCTAAAAAGAAAAAAAATAAAATGAATATATAGAGAATTTCCATTGTGGCTCAGTGGAAATGGACCTGATGAGTATTCATGAGGATGCAGATTCAATCCCTGGCCTCACTCAGTGGGTTAAGGATCCTCACTCATGTGACCTGTGGTGTAGGTCACAGATGTGGCTCAGATCCCATACTGCTGCTGTGGCTGTGGGGCAGGCCAATGGCTACAGCTCCAATTTGACCCCTAGCCCGGGAACCTCCATATGCCACAGGTGTGGCCCTAAAAAGACAAATAAAAAAGAAAGAAAGAAAATGAATATATGCATATATATAACTGAATTACTTTGCTGTACACCAAACACTAAGACAACATGGTAAATCAACTACATTTCAATAAAAAAAAAATTTAAAAGAAGAGTCTCTTTCTGATGTGGGCTGTGGTTTCTGATGGGTGGCTTCTCCAGAGAATCCAGGAACAGGTATAGACTTCAGACTGCCCTTCTTTGTCCGAGAATTATAGAACTATGGCAGGTCAGAGCCAGGAGCTCCCTGAGAGAGGGTCCAACCCAGCCCCCTGCACCCCCGTCAGTGAAAGATTCAGAGGCTCCGAGAAGGCAGAGGTTTGCCCAAACAGGCCAGGAATCTTCCCTCTGTGTCCTACGGCTTCTCATAAAATGACCAACCATGGAACAAGTCACCTCTGAAACAGTGGCGCCCCTATGCAAAGACATCCCGTCCTCTGAAGATCTTCAGCCAGTGAATTGAAAAGGTGGGGGCAAGCATTTACGCTTCCCAAAAGCACTTCAGGTCTCAGGCCAAGAGCCTTACAAGTCCGTTTTCTGGAGCCTTTCAGACAGAACTTCACTGACTCATCACGCACATGGAATGTGTGTTCCTGCTTTAGCGCCTCCTTAATAACTTACGGTCATCATTCAGCCATATTCAGTTGAGAAAAACATTTCCACTTACGTCATCTTCTTTTTGGATCCATACAGAAATCTTCTGACATAGGTGTTTTAGCCCCAGACTAAATCAGCATTACTTCCATGATGAGTGACAGACTCAATTCCTACAGATTTTGGCAAAAGAAGGGGAAGTGTTGGCTCCCAAGCTGAAAATCTGAGGACAGGTGTGGCTGCATCCAGGTGCTGGGTTTCCCCCTCTCTCTTTCCTTCCCTCTCTGTATCTTTTTTTCCTTCTCCTTGGCTTCACTCTCAGGCAGGTGCTCCCCAAGCCATCGGGCAGCTCCAGGCTTACACAGTCCCAGTATCCAATCCCACATAAAGAGAATCTCTTTCTTGGACATTTCTTATTGTTCTGGTTTAGCTCGTGTGTCCATTCCTGAGCCAAATGCTGTGAGCAGGAAGAGGATGCGATGTCCTGATTCTAACTGGCTAGTCCTAGACCATGTGTCCATGCAAACTGAGAACAAGAGAGGGGTGTTCCCCAAAAGGAAATGGGGTACAAAAGAAGAGGGAGGAGTTCCTGTTGTGGCGCAGCAGAAATGAATCGGACTAGGAACCATGAGATTGCGGGTTCAATCCCTGGCCTCGCTCAGTGGATTAAGGATCCCCCGTTGCCATGAGCTGTGGTGTAGGTCGAAGACACGGCTCAAATCCCACGTTGTTGTGGCTGTGATGTAGGCTGACAGCTGCAGATCTGATTGGACCCCTAGCCTGGGAATCTCCATATGCTGTGGAAGCGGCCCTAAAAAGACAAAAAATAAAAATAAAAATATAAAAAAAAACAAGAGGGAAGGGACACAAGGCAGGCAGAGACAACTGCCACCCTCCAGCATTCCGTGCCAGCATGTGACCAACAAGTAAGCCAAGCTCAGAGAGGTCAGTGGCTTTTGCCTGAAGCCATGGGGCTGGGAGGAAAGGAGGTGCTCTTGCCTTTGGCTGTGAGCCTGGATGGAGAGAAGAGGGAAGGGGTATGTGGGTGAGAGGTCCCCTGCCTCTCTGGAGTCTGGCAGGCTTCAGGGCCTCCCCGAGAATAAGGGGACGCTGGAATCCAAAGCTGCCTCTCCTCTGTACTTCCCGATGTCTGCTGGAGCAGGAAAGATATGCTGTTTGCTGAACAACCGAGGCATGCCAATACTACCGGGCACTTCAAAGACCATGTTTTGCAGAGTTGAGACTCACGGGGGTGAAGCGACTTGTCCAAGCCACATCGTCTTGGAATGGCAAGGCTAGGACTCAGCCCAAGTCTGGAAGACTCCACAGCCAGTGCTGTTTTCTTGAGTGGTTTCTCAGTGCGGCGCAAGTGACATTTTGGGTAGGTTTTTTCCCACACAGGAAGTGTAACTGGCTAGTAGTAAGTGCTGTCACAACAACAACCAAAAAATGCTCCATGCGTTTTCAACCCTTCCCCCACCATCGCCCCTCCAAGAGGCTACCTCTGCCTCTGGGTGAGAACCCTAATCCCACGCTGACCAAGCCTGGTTCCTTTCTGTGGACAAGGGGCCTGACACAGAGAAAACACTTTAAAAATGTTTGATGAATGAATGAACGAAACATTCTGGCGTCAAACAGGACTAGGTGCAAATCCCAGCTCCACCGCTTATTAGCTATACGGTGTTCAGCAAGTTACTTAACCCTTCTGTGCCTCGATGTTCTCATCTGTAAGACGGGGAGAACACCGGTACCATGCTCATAGGGTTATTAGGAGGATTTCATGAGTTAATTCTTATAAAATGCTTAGAACATTGCTTGATGCTTAATAAGCTTGGTATCAATGTTTCTTTTTTCTTTCTTTTTTCTTTTTCTTTTTTTTTTTTTCCGTCTTTTTAGGGCCGCAGCAGCGGCATATGGAAGTTCCCTGGCTAGGGGTCCAATCAGAGCTACAGCTGCCAGCCTACACCACAGCCATATCAATGCAGGATCCGAGCCACGTCTGTGACTTATACCACAGCTCATGGAAACACCGGATCCTTAGATCCGGTAAGCGAGGCCAGTGAGCAAGGCCAGGAATCGAACCCGAATCCTCAAGGATACTAGTTGGGTTTGTTAACCACTGAGCCACAAAGAGAACTCCCTCAATGTTTCTTAAATAAGTGAGCCGATAAATGAACAAATGAATGACTTATAGCTTACACACACACCACACCCACACGCACATAATCAGGAGTATACAATTTACAAATACTTTCATATTTGTTACCTCGTTTGATTATCTCCCTTACCCTATGAGGAGATGTTATACACATTTTATAGATGAGGAAACTCAGAGAAGTGAAGCCACTTGGCTTGGGTCTTCTGGTTGGTCAACTGCATTTCAAACTCTGGATTTTCTGCATTTTCCATCCTCTGCAAACTTTTTTTTTTTTTTGCTTTTTAGGCCCACACCCACAGCATATCAAGGTTCCCCTGCTAGGGGTCCAATTGGAGCTATAGCTGCCAGCCTATGCCACAGCCACAGCAACATCAGATCTGAGACTTGTCTGCAAGCTACACCACAGGTCACAGCAACGGCAGATCCTTGACCACTGAGGGAGACCAAGGATCAGATCCGCAACCTCGTGGTTCCTAGTCGGATTCGTTTTTGCTCCACCACGATGGGAACTCCCAAACACGCATTTTTTTAAGCTACAAATAAATGAATGAGGGCTCTCAGAGATCCTAGACAGGGAGGGGGCGTCTTGACCCCACAGCCATGAACCAGTCTCTCCTCCATCCAACCTGGGGCTCTCTGCTGGGGCTGCCCAGTGCTCTATAGGGTGTGTGTGTGTGTGTGTGTGTGTGTGTGTGTGTGTGTGTGTGACCACGGAGTTGGGGAAGGAGGAGGTCCAGCCATGCGGCCAGGACCACAGGACCACAAGAAAGAACTGGTTAGTGGGTTAGGACTGGTCAGCTGCCTGCCCACAGCCTCCCACTGTCTGAGGAGAAGAGCACTGGTTCTGCAGACACCTCAGAGCCCTCAAACCTAAACCCTCAGGACGGGAACTGGGTGTCCCCTCGGGGCCCAAGCACCCAGCACACAGGAGTGACCCTACTGCTCTGTGATTCCTTTCAAATCCACGCCATCCATCCTGCAAATGCTCATGGGCTGGTGTCCTGGTCAACCTCCAGACAGGCTGCTGGAGACTTCTCTCAAGGAGAAGCCAGGAGTTGAATCGCAGCCATAATGGTCTGCCATACCCAGGGACATGTCGAGGGGTAGAAAGATGGAGAAACACTGAGCGAGTCCACACCTCTGACACCCCCCTCACCAGGTCTCTCCTTGTTGGTATTCCACTCCGCCTACCTTCTCTGGCAGCATAAGTTGGCTTAGGCTGGATCTGGACTCCCCCTTACTCCTGCCTACTTGGAATTTTTACCTGTCTTCTCCAGACCAACCCAACCTAATTCATCTCAATCCCCCTCAATCCTCCTAAGTTCAACTCAGGTCAACCCAGCTCAACTTATCCCCCCCCCACCCCTCAACCCACCCAGATCCAACCTAACCCAATTTAACCAAATTCCCTCCACTCCACTCAGCCCAACCCAGCCCATCTCAACACAACCCAACTCGGCTTAACTCTATTAGACTCAATTCAGGGCAAATCAGCTCAACTCAGCTCCACTCAACCAAACCCAAATCCAACTCCATTCAATCCAACCAGACTAAATTGTATTCAGCCCAACCCATCCCAACACCACATAATACAACTTCGCCCAAACCAAACTGACTACACTCAACCCAACTCAACACAATTCAATTTAACCTCTTCCCACCCGACTCAGTTCTCCTTTTGCATTTCTCCTTTGGTGGGACACCAAATACCTGCTTCCCAACACTCCCTCATTAGCAGATTTCCTATCCTTCCCTAAATAGACACGGAGGCACAGAGTTAACACCGGATCTAAAAGAAGATGGAAAAGTTTCCTTTGGGTTTCCTGCCTCCTTGCCTTTCTCCCAACCCTACCCACATCCCCCTACAGATAATAACCTTCATCTGTCTCACCATTTACCCCCTCCTTTGATGAAACCCTGAGGCCATGAAGCCTCAGAGACCTCAGGCCTGTGGGCTTTCACATCCGTACCCACCATCCTCAGGCGGGTGAGGCCTGGAGGACATGTGGATTGAGAGACCAGAGGCGGTCCCAGCTCCAGAGGAAATTTGCTGGGCAGAAGAGGGACCACCAGACCCGGGCGCCTTGTGAGCAAAAAGTGGGCTCTGGCATGATGCCCACGGAGCAGAACGTGCTGGCTTTTATGCCCCTCCACCTGGCTCTCCCCACCCCTTTACAGCCCTATCTTTCCGCCTAGCGCCCTGTCTTTGTCTGCCTATCTCTGTCTGTGGGTGCTTATCCCTGTCTCCCCTTCTCATGTCTGCTCTGGATGCGCTCTTCCTCTTTTACTGTCTCTGTGTTGCTCTCTCCCTCTTGCTGGCTCTCCTCTCCGCCTCGGTCTGTATTTGGCACACACTCCGCTTCATGTTCTAAACGCTGGCTGCGGAGTGACTGCTCTTGGACAGAGAAGCCTCTGTCTCTCCAGCCCTTTCACCTCTCCCCACCGAGGGAACAAGAGTCACCCAGGGAACCTGGCTGCCTGGGGACCACGGTGTGGCTGCCTGGGGCCTCCTGAGCACAAGCTGCCTGGCCCCATTGGGAAAGCAGACCCATGTGTCCTGGAGCCGGAAGAGAATTTAGGCCAATCTTCTCATTTTTATGGATGGGGAAACTGGGCCCCAGAGGCTGCAGGGGGCTGGCCCAAGATCATTCCGAGCTAGCGGGGTGAGAAAGAGGCCCTCCTGCGCTGGAGAACCCAGACTCTGAACCCGGAGGAGGAAGCGGGGGTGGGGTGGGGGGGCCAGACTGGCCAGAAGGTGGGTGGGAGAGCAGCAGCGCCCACCCTGAAGCCACCTCCATCACCAAGAGAATGATGGGCCTTCCCACAGCACCTCAGAGCGGGGCTTCCGTCTGTCTGTCCGTCTGTCTGTCTGTCTGTCTCTGGGTGAGGGGTAGGGAAGAAAGGAGACCCTCTGGTGAGGGTCATTCACCACTGAGCCCCACCTTTCCCATCTCTTGAGGTCGGGACCCAACATGGCATCAAAGCACAATTCTGAGAGCCCAAGAGGAAGGGGAGGATGTCAGGCTCAGCCTCCTGCAACAGAGCACAGCCTGTGAGGGTCAGAGCTGGGGTTTTAGCCAGACCCAACCAGAATCCACTGAGCCCTTGGCTGCAGGCTCCCCGCCCAGTCAACCACAGCCCCCCAAGCCCATCCTGGTCTTGGTCAGGGTGAGCCTGCAGGCTGAGGGCCTGGCTGCATTCCTCCCTGGCCCTACCCACCACCTGCCTCCTGGTCAGCCCAGGCTCCGGTCAGTCCAGGCTCCTGCAGGACCAGAGCCAGGACAAGCCAGGGGAAGGGCCTGCTCCAGCCCAGAAGGGAAGCCCAACTCCCTCCTCCTGAGCCTTGACTCGCTGTACCTCTAACTGCTCCAACCTGCTCCCTCAGCAGCTCAGGGTTCCTGGGAAGGCCCTCCTCAGAATTCTAGGATGTCTAAAAATAGAAAGGAGAACAGAAGATTGTGGCCTGTGCGGTGGGCAGAGAAGCTGGGAAGGGGAGGAGTGGGGGAGGGAAGAGGCTCTTGGCACAGGACCTGACCTCCAGTACCCTCCACCCCCCTCTTCTGAGCCCCTGCTTCCTGCCTCTCTGCCAAAGTGTCACTGGGCCCAACCCTCCACTGAACAGATCAGTAGACTGCGGCCCAGAGGGGGAAGCAGTTTGCTTAATGACACATGGCAGACAGGCAGCTGAAATCTGGGGCTCCCAGCCCTGAGACATGGGTCCTTCCCCAGCAGAAGCTGGTCTGGGGCTCCCAGCTCCCCCATCTGCACAAGAGACCAAATTCAGGCAGGTCACTCCCCGCATGAATTGCCCCAAGCCCAGGAGTGCCCTGGTCCTCAGAGCCCACAGCTCAGCCTGGTCTCAGCTCTCTCCCTCCCAGAGGCCTTGGGAGGGCCGGGCCCTTCTTCTCTTCTCCTGCCACTCCTCCTCCTCTGCTGACCTCTGCCTGGCTGGCTCTTCCTTCCCCTTTCCCCAGCACCCCTCTCCCCACACCGCCCTCGGCCCAGCAGAGACAGGGTTTGAACCCTTGCTTGCCACCCCTTCCACCCCTGCTGGATCTCAAGGTAAGCCATGCCCCCAGCTCAGGGGTAGGACTGCAGGTCTGAAGCTCATTCACGCCCAACCACCAGGCTGTTGTCATCCTGGAAGGTTCTTGAAGCTCATTCACTCCCAACCATGAGGCTGTCGTCATCCTGGAAGGTCCTTGGGCGTGTGAAACTGAAATCTGCTTCCCTACTAGAAACCTCTGGGCTTCCCCTGCTGCAGCCTCTGGGGAAACAGGGGCCCTCGGAAGTGGGCCAGCTGCCATCACCTTTCCTGGCAGCAAAATTGTTTCAAGAGGCTGTGAGTCCAGTTCCTCCACAAGGCATGAGCCCCGCCTCAGCCCTTACTGGGTAGCTGCCTGGTGTATCTCTTCCTTTGGCTGAACTTCATCTGTATCCTTTTCCTGGAATAAACTATAACCATGAGCATAAGAGCTTTTGGTGGGTCGAATGAGTCTTTCTAATGAATTACCAAATCTTAGGGCCCCTCCTGAACTTGCCATTGGTGTCAGAAGTGCAGGCAGCCTCCTGCGCCCTCTGATCTGGTAGTTGGTCCCAACCTGCTGCAGCTTCATTCACTGAATCCTCACGAGAACACTCTAAAGAGGTACCACCACCATCAATACTGCCTTACACATTGGGAGGCTGAGTTAAGTCACCTGGTCGAGGCTGCACGTTTGGCAAATGAAAGGCAGGTGAGATGTGGGGGTGGGCAGCCAGGCACTAGATTCTATGTCCATAACCGCTGTGCCATACAGCCCAACTGGGGGGCCTGGAGGGATTTGAGGGCTTACAGGGGACAGTTCCCTGAAGGAGTTCCCCAGTAAAGAGGCTGAGATTTGTCCTGGGATCAGTGGGGAGACTTTGATGGTTTTAAGCAGGGAGTAACATGCATAGCTGTGGGTTTTAGCAGGGTCCCCCTGGATGCAGCATGGAGAGTGGACTGCAGACAAGTCTGAGTGGGAAGAAGGCCCAATGTGAGGCCACCACAGCAGACCAGGTGAGGACAATGGACAACAGACCACCTGAGCCATGGTCCAGGGGATGGAGAGCAATGGACATGATCCAGGTGCACCTAAAAGGTATATTTGACGGGACTTTTGGGATGGATTGAATTTAGGGCATGAGACAGTGAGAGGAGCCTAAGGTAACTCTCAGGCTTCTGGATTAGACAATTAGGGTGCTAAGTCCTTAATGTAGGGGACGACAGAGGAAGAACAGTTTGGGGGTGGGCTATACCACCACTAATGGTCCTAGAATCCCAAGGGGTCAATGCCTGGGGCCAATGTCTGGGGCCAGGACTGCTGCTGCTAGCTCCAGGGCTGAGGTGGCACACTCCCCTACCTAGGAGTTGCCACCAGGTGGCAGCAGAGGCCACCTTTTCCCAGGGAGGAGGTCTAGCTGTGGGAGAAGGAAACCTCTCTGCTGGGAACACACTTACTGGGGAGACCTGGGGAAGTGGGCCAGGAGCCTCATCCAGGGCGTGTGAATTCTAATTCTCACGGGTACAGTGTCAAAAGAACCCTGATCCAGGAGGCAGGAATCCCGGGTTCTAGATACTGCCTGTGACCCACACCTGCCCCTCTCTGAGGCTCAGGTTTCTGCCTATAAAGAGTGCAAGCCCTTCAAAGGAGCCATAGGCTGGCAGGAGCACTTTTAAGCCCTTCCCTGACTTTCTACCCCTAAATAGCTGTGGCGTCCAAACATATTTGCAGAGGCAACATCTTTTTTCACAAACAAAATCCTACGTGCTCCTCACCCACTCCATGTATAAACCAGAGAACAGGTTTATCACTGATCTGCTCTAGTCGGAGTGGAGGTTGGCGACCCTCCCAGGCCACACAGAGGCTAGTCCAGCCCCTCACCCTGGTATCGGAGGCTCTTCACTCCCTCACTCTCCAGCACCTTCTCTCACTACTCCCTACCCCTACTCTATGTGACCCTACTGTGTGGAGGATCGGGACTGGCTACGCACTTTGCAGGGCCCAGTGCAGAATGAAACAGTGGGCCTCTCATTCAAAAATTTTTTTTTAATTTTCTGACAGTGACAGTAGAGCATTAAACCAAGCACAAGTCACACATCCGTGGAGCCACCCATGAAGTTCTACACAATGCAGGGTGTCTGAAATCCAGCCAGAAGTGCCCAAATGTGGGGCTTTGTCTGCCAAGAAGACAGTCACCTTTTTCTTCCCTCAAGGCACTTTCTGCTGCCAAGCTGCGGTCCGGCAAGACTACACCCACTCAGAAGGGATGGTACCCTTTCCTAAGTCACACAAAGGTACCATATTGGCCAGCAGCCACCCTGCCCAATCCTCTGAGATTTCCTGGCCCTGGAACATGAAATGTGCTCCCAGGCTGCTTGCTGAATGAGGGAAGCAGACCAGACATTGTAAAGCAGAATGAGCATAAAGCCTGGCACACAACTGTGTGGCCCACTGATGTTTGACAAATGACGAAATGAATGACTAAGTGAACGCTGACGACCAGACAGACAGACATCTAAGTAATGGCACTGTGGCGTTACGGAGCTAAAAGAGGCTGGGGTTTTCAAACTCTAGAGTTCTTCAAAGCTGAAAGGAACTGCAAAGCTGTGCTGGGGACAACACAAGGCCATATGGCAAAAGCCAGGCACTCAGGGATCAGCCGTTTCCTGCCTTTCATCCTTTTGTGTCTCACATTCTGAACTCTTATGCAAAGTTTTGTTTGAGGAAGAAATCTGCTGGCTCAGGAAGGGCAAGAGATTTGCCCAATGTCACACAGCAGAGGCTGGGAAGAGGAGGGCAAAGAAGAGGGGTCAGAGATGTGAGGTCAGAAATCTGTGGGGACCTCCCAGATGAGAGGCTGAGGCCACAGGCAGGAGAGTGAGCATCAGAAACCAGAGGTTTGTACCAGAGAAGTGAGACCAGGGCAGAAGAGCCCAGGCAAGCCAGCTCAGAGCACAGATTCAAGGTCAAGTTCCAAACTCAGAGGCCAAAGGCAGGGGTGCAATTCACTGCTTTTATTTACTGAGCAACTACTATGTCCCAGGCAGAGTTCCAGCCCTGGGATGCAGCCGTGGACCAGACGAGGTCCCTGCCCTCGCACAGCTCACATTCCGGAGGGAGAGGAGGGGCAGGAAATAAACATTATTTTAAGAAAACCTATGAACCAACCAGCCAGAGCTAATAGGAAGAAAATGAAACAAGGACAAGGAGAGACTGGCGGTAGGTGGGCTAGTTCATACAGGGTGGTCAGGGAGGGCCTCCCTGAGGAGGTGACATTTGAGCTAAGCTCTGAATGAGATGGGGTCTGCCTGTGCCCCAGCTGGGGGTGAGGGGGTGGAGTTGCCGAGTTGCTGGCCTGGAGAGCCTGCAGATCCACTCTCCGAAGTTGGGCCGGCTGGGCAGGAAGTCGGGCCCCCTGTAACCGTATCCCCAGGAAGGAGGAAGCCAGGAAGGCGCTTTCAGCAGTCGTATTCATCAAGGCAGCCTGCACTAAGCCCCAGGCAGCACCAGAGGCTCCTCAAGGCCCCTATCCACCTTCAGCTGCCTGGGGAGGAGACAGCAAGGGAGGGAGGGAGGGAGAGAGGGCAGCCTAGAGTGGGCCCTGGATTCTCTTCCAGACAGTAAATGCTTCCAGGTTCCTGGGGAGCATTCCGTGGGTCACAGCCGCATCTGATCTCAATTACCCCTGGTGTAGGGTTCCCGGGCAGGGCGGGGGCAGAGGTGGAGAGAAGGCCGTTTCTCCATAATCAGAAGCTCCTGGCCCAGAGAGTAAAGGCACCCCAGGACAGGCTCCCCAAATTTCAGGACTCAGGGAGAGGGTTCTCCCTAGAAGGAAAGGTCTGGCTGTAGGTGGAAGGCTTCTGTGTCATAACCATTTTGCTGTGTGGCCTGGTGCAAGTCCCTTAACCTCTCTGGGCCCCTGTTGGAAATGGTGAAGATTGCACTTTTCCTTTCAAGAGGCAAGAGTACAGTCCAGGCCTGGAGGGTAGAACTTAGTGCTGTGGACTGGGTGGGCTTGGCTGGAATGCGGTGGAGTGGCTAATCTTTTACTTTTTCCTGCCTTGATTAGATCTTAACCCTCCCGCAAAAACCTTCCCACCCAAAATTATGGTGCCAGAGTTGTAGGAATTAACATCTCCTAAAACAGACCAGGGACAAGCCCCTCTCCCCCTTCCCTAACCTGCTGGGGGAGACATTTCACCTCTCAGTTTACTCCTCCCACTTCCAGAGGAGATGAGAAGATCAAGAGTGTAACAAGCTGTAAAGCGCTTTGAAAGGATACACATCAGTAACCGTGTTCATTGGATCAATTTTACAAACAACATAAGTTGGCTGAACAAAAATGCCATAAAAATGGCCGAACTTGTAAGCACGGGGGAAGAGAGCCTTTACTTGTAAAAAGGCTGCTGGATACCCTGTGATTGAAGAGAGAAATCCCGAGCAAGCCTTTCTCCCCACCCCCCGGGGGCCTCAGTTTCCCCATCCGTAGCAGAGCCTGCAGCCCAAGTTCCAGCCTGAAGAGGGCCCTTTCGGGCCTTGGCCTGGGCTGCGCTTTTTGCACAAAGGGGCAACACCTGTGGGTGTTCTTTAGTAGGTAAAACATTCCCTTGCAGCCCGGATTTCACTTTGGCAACAGGGGTAGTAGTTTTTAGTGGGACAAGCAAACTGGAGGCGGGAGAGGGCGGGATTCAGGGAGCGCCCGGGGTGTTTGCGGAGGTGAGCTTCCAGACGCTAATTTTCATTTACGCGGGAGGAAACGCAGGCTCGGGAGGCGGCGAGCCAGAATTCGAACCCGGGGCTGGCGGGCCACATGGGCGGGGCGCGTTCCTCCTTCCCCGGCCTCCGGCCCGGAGCGGATGCCAGGTCAGCTGAGCGCGGGGCCCGCCGGCCAGCCGCTCGGCGGGCGCTGCTTTCTCCTTTCATGTCCGTGCGGGGCCGGGAACTCCCTGCCCGGGGCCGTGGCCCGCGAACAATGCGCCGCTTCCTGCCGCCCGGCCCGCTGCGGCCCCGCGGCCGCTCCCCGCCCTGCGGCCGCCGGGAAATGGGTCGGAGCCCGGTTGGCCGCGCCGGGACAGCGAGTCACGCCCCGAGGCACGGCGGGGGCCGGGAGGGACTTTGGGACCGAGGGGCGGCGGGCAGGGATGGAGGCGACGTGACGGCCCGACGGGCGCCCATCATTTAGGCGCGCACAGAGCAAGCGGCTCAGGTGGGTCGCGCGCCCCTGAGGGGTCTCCGCTTCATCCTGCGCTGGCCCGCATGGAGCTGCGCCTCGCGTCTCCAGCCCGCCTGGCTCTCTGCTAGGCACCGCCGGCATTGAGCAGAGAGCAAAACCGAGAGAAGCCCTCGGACTCCGGAAATTACGTTGCAGCGAGGGAGAAGGCAACGAACATCACATAGTACTGACTTAAATTGTGTTTTGTTTTGTTTTTTTTTTTGAGAAAATAAAAAGGGGACTGGCATGGGACATTGGGTCTATTTTAAACAGGGTGGTTACAGGTAATTTTTTTTTTTAACTGAGAAGGTGTCATTTGATCAAAGATGCAGAGAACATGAATCACAAATACATACATCTCAGAAGGATATGCTGTATAGCCTAAGTCTATGCCTTAGACACACACATGCACATTTACATCGTGGAGCCTATATAAGCACTTCCCTTGTGTGGGCATATGAACCACATACAATGCATTGTATCTGTACAGTATGCATATCCACTACATGCATATCTGTATCCATACACATCACCTCTACGCACACACAAATGTGCCCTGCAGTGTGCACACGTGCGCATTTATCGCCATGCCTGGACTCAGATCATTACCCATTGACATACATTCTTCAACCCCGAGGGCAGAGCCCCATGTACAAGTACAGGCTCATATACATCACACGCCTCAAGGAATGTGATTTCCCTGATTTCATATGCCACTTGTTAATGTCATAATACATCAGAACACATTTATTTACACGTCGTGTTCATTATGTAAAATGTATCACATACGCATATATCCAAGTTCATGTATGGTACACTTTACATAAATGGATGCCTCTTATACCCTCCCACAAACACACCTACCAGTCTCTCTCCCACGCAAATATACTACACACACATTGCCCACATACTGCCTTGTACCTGTTTTATACATCCTAGACACATCCATCATATGCAAATAACAGTGATAATAGTCACAGAATACTTACTATGTGCCAGATACAGTGCTAGGTACTTAACTCGGATTATCTTAGGACAACCTTATGAAATAGGTACTATCTGTTTAAACTGGCTGTTAAAAGCTCACACTGCAGGCAGATTGCCTAGGTCTAAATCCTGGCTTCACCATGCTCTAACCTCAGAGAGCTTCAGTTTCCCCATCTATTAAATGGGGAGGGGGGCACAAGAAGTACTTGCTTTTAGGGTTATTATGAAAAGTCAGTAAGATAATAATGCATGAAAATAATAGTACCAGACAAAATAAAAGTTTGCTGGGTTTGTTTAATTTCTAGTATCCATTTTACAGATGAGAAAAGTCAGGCTCAGAGAGGTTAAATGCATTGCCTGAGATCAGACAATCTTTAAGTGGAGGAGGCAGGTCTAGAGCACAGGTCTGGGTGGCCATACAGTTCAAGTTCAGGACCTCAAAGCATTCCACCACTCCTGCCCCCATATCACACTACGGGGACAAGTGACACACACGGCAGGCACACACACCATTGCAGACTCCATCTGCTCCCACTTTTAATATATGCATCACACAGCTCCCGTGGACCTATGACACAGATGTGAAGTCATTCAACATTTATGTAATCAACACCTAACCACCCAGCCAGGCACCCAGCTTAGGTGCTGGGGGTCCAGCAGTCAGCAAGGAGAATTTCACCCCTGCTCTCACGGCACTTATGGACCAGCGGACACAGCTGTGAACACACACCACACATAACCTGTGTACCCACAGCCCTGCTGTGTGCACACGCCCATCCCAGTATCCTGCGCACACAGCCCACGTGCAAGAGTCGCTCGCACACCTCAGCGCTGGATCATCTGCATGTAATCCACAGACATTTACATAGACCCAGGACCAAGTCCACCTCCTATTCACCTCCTGTGAATGTGCCTTTCACACGTGGCCAGTGTACACACCCTCCTTAACCCTATATGACACATCCCCAGCATGTACCTGTTCCTCTTTCTGCCCCCAACGGGCAGCTTGGGAGGCCCAGGTTAGCCCCTCTAAGTGGGTCCGGAGGAGTGGAGGTCAGAGATGCAGGGCCTGGGTCCCCATCACAGAGGAGGCAAGGTGGCCCCTGGCTTCACGGCTGGCGGCCAGGAAATTATAGTCGACACCAAACCAAAGCGGCCCCTTCTCGGGCCAGGTAATCAGGCCTTTCCCGGATTCGGGCTGACAGCTTAAATGTTCTAATTCCGCTGCCAGGGGCCCAGCTCCCCACTCCGGCCGAGGCTCAGGCCTGGTCCCTCCACCGTAATTGGACCCATGTTTTCATTACCCTGAGATTAGACAGGTCCCCTCCGGGGCCGGGGGGGGGGGAACGCCTGCAGCTGCACGGCACCATCCCCCACACAAACGCATTTACCTGATTATGGAGTTTATTTTATAGCAATTGTCCAGAGTGCTGGAGGCCCCCTTCACCCCGCCTCCTGCTCTCTGGGCTCCAGAGGCCTCTACCAACCCTGGGCAGGGGGTTTCTGCCTAATGTACTAAAGCCGCCTCCCCCAGGCCCTTCAATCCTGGAGGCCCTACTGGCCCCCTGCATGGACTGGGTCCCTTTTTAGAAAAATCATTTAAGGAATTTGAAGGGCGAGGGAGAGGGTAGAACATTCCAAGAATCTTCTTTTGGGGTGCATATGGGGGTGGGATCTTTTTCCAGAGAAGTGTTTCATTTATTCATTCAACAAACACACATTCAGCCCCCGAGTTAGTGGTAAAGCCATTGACTGGTGAGGAGGTTCATTTAGTCAACACCAACTGGATGTCAGAGGAGTGTGCACATGGCCACTGCTTTCCCAGAGATCACGGCCTAGCGGAGGGGACCAGCAATTCTCCTAGCATGTGATTCATGCTTAGGTGAGGCTGGGAGACCTATAGGACGAAATCGTTAAGAAAGGTTTGCAGGGGATGTGTTTCAGGCAGAACACACAGCAAGTGCAACCACCTACAGAGAGAGAGGGCCTGGTGGTCTGAGGAACGGGAAAAAGATGATGAAACTGAAGTTCAAGGTATGCAGGGCAGGGGTCAGCTCTGAGGCTGGAGTTAGGGCTCTAGTCACAAAGGGCCTCCCTCAAAATTGTTTGCACTTTACCCTGAGGACGTGGGAGCCATGGGAGCGTTTCAAGCTGGGGAGGGGCACGTACAGCATGTGTGAGGGCTCACCCTGTGCAAGGCGTGGTTCTGAACGCCTTGTGAGTAGTAACTCGTCTGATCCACATGTCAGCCCCATGAGACAAACACACCAGGCCCACAACCCCCTCTCCACAGCATTATCATCCTACAAGCTTCAGCAACCAAAAGCTTTCACACAGGTTGGGCGACCAGAACTGAGCAGATGCTATTTTTGGTCTTTATTTCACTACCCGGTATGAATACTCACATGTTTTGTTGAAAAAAATATTGAGTAAATTTGATTGTAAGAAATGCCCTGGGAGTTCCCGTTGTGACTCAGTGGGTTAAAAACCCGACTAGTATCCATGAGGGTGCAGCTTTGATCCCTGGCATTGCTCAGTGGGTTAAGGATCTGGCATTGCCACAAGCTGCAGTGTAGGTTGCCGATGCAGCTCAGATCTGGTGTTGCTGTGGCTGTGGTGTAGGCTGGCAGCCGCAGCTCCAATTCGACCCCTAGCCCAGGAACTACTACATGCCGTAGGTGCAGCCCTAAAAGAAACAAACAGACAAACAAAAAGAAATGCCTCACATCGCACTAGAAGGTTATACAATTTTACAGATGAGGAAACTGTATAGAAGTTGGTTAAGTATTCAAGATCACCCAGCAAGAAAGAGGCAGGCCGTCTGGCTTCAGAGTCTGACCACTGCAGCACACCGCCCATCTTTTTTGGCTTCTGATGCTTTGAATAGGGGGTCTGGGCCCACTCCAGTGGTTGGGGGCCCTGGGGATAAGAGCAGGAGCCTACCTTGCTCAGCACTTGCTCTGACCTGCAGCTGCACCCGGCTTGTGGGCAGGGTTAGTCCCATTACACAGGTGGATAAAGTAAGGATCAGAAAGAGGAGTCAGCTTGGCCAAGGCCCTGCAATGAGAGGGTAGCAGAGCTGGCGGGCTTAGGTCTGGAGTAGTCAGAAACCTGCCCTCCCCACTCTCCAGGGACTGGCAAGAAGGAGGCACAGGCTGGGCCAGGTGGGGCCAAGGGCATGGACCCAAGTGAAAACATCTAAGTCAAGAGCTCTAGTGTCACCCCAGGTGACAACCCCCACCTCCACCTCCACCCACTCCGGGCTACCTCAGCCTCACCTCTGGGCCATGCCTCTGTCTCCATGCTCAGCTCCCTCCAGAAAGCCTTTCCTGATTTAGGACCCAAGCTTCTATCTTCTGGATACTTGGGCCCTCCGATTATGCCTTCTTTACTCTTCTTCACTAATCAAAGTTTTGATTATTTATACGTCTATTTATCTATCTTTTTAGGGCCACACCCACTGCATATGGAGGTTCCCAGACTAGAGGTCCAATCGGAGCTGCAGCTGCTGGCCTAAGCCGCAGCCACAGCCACACAGGATCTGAGCCGTTTCTGCAACCTACACCACAGCTCAGGGCAACACAGGATCCCTGACTGAGTGGGGTCAGGGATCGAAGCTGAGTCTTCGTGGATATTAGTCAGGTTCAATACTGCTATGCCACAAAGGGAACTCCAACCAAAGGTGTTTTTAAGCCCCTTTATTCACATGGCCTTGCCAGGTGAGAGATTGTTGGGGGGCAGTGGGGGCCTCCCTTTGGAAGAGGTCTAGGACCAGCTTTAGAGCCAGACTAGACCATAGTTCAAATGCTGGAGGGGACAATTTTTTGCTGTGAGACCCAGGAAAGGCACTCTACTTCTCCAGGTCTCAATTTCCTCATCTGTAAAATGGGAATAATAATAGCATCTCCCTCACACAGGTGTTGTGAAGATTAAATGAGATACTGCTGGCAAATGCTCCAGCATGGAGCCTCTATCCTGGGCAGCTCCTGCTACAGGTACTCTTAGCTGCCCGGTGCATCACTGACTCTCAGCAAGGCCCTCATCCTCCAACCATTCCTGTCCCTGCTACTTGAGACCTCCCTCTGAGATTCCAGACTTTGCATATGGCCCCCTGGTCCCTCTCCGAGACCTCCTACATTCACGCCCTTGGCTGTGCCACTCCTGGCACCTGGGATTCCTTCCCCATGCCCCACTTACGAGGGTCCTAATTCTACTATTCACTTGTTATTTACACATGTGTTTATCCAAAACGAAAGCTCTGTCACATGTCTACTTTGTGTCCAGCTCTGGATCAGGTACTTTCTCATAAGTTATCAATCCTCATGCCAGCCTTGCAAGGGAGGGGGTGTTATCTGCATTTTATGGAGGAAGAAACTGGGCCCAGAGAGGTTAAGTCACTTGCCTGAGACAACCCAGCCAGCAGGTGGCAGAGGTGGGATTCGGCACCAAGCCCCCGGCCTCCGGCCTCCGGAGCCCAGCTTTTTCCTCTACCCTGCGTGTACCAAGGCACCGAGTCAGAAAGCAGGACCATCTGAGGAAGGCAGGCCTCTGTGCCTGGGTGACAGAGAGGTCAGTAGGGAAAGGAGAGGAGGTGGTAAGGTGGATGCAGAACAGATTTCCATGGGGTTGGGGGGCCAGGGTCATTCTGCCAGGAGGACCCAGAGGGAGGATGGGCAGGAGCCGAGCTTTCACGGGGGAAGCCCACCACAGACAGAAACCCCGGGGCCTGGATGGGATGACCCGCCTGCCTGAGGAGCCAGTGGGAGGCCCCTTCAACCCTGCCACCCCTGCCTCGCAGCCCCCTCTCCTGTAGCTCTATGATGAAAAAGAGACGGCAGCTTTCCTGCCATCCTTGCCTGCAAGGGAAAAATGGATGGCCCAGTGCTGGCCACTGCAGGGAAGCTCCGGAGAGTTCAGAAACCAGCCCCCACCTCAACCTCTTCCTTTCAAGGGCCACAGTTCTAAGAGGAACAGCCCGAGGATGGGGATCTGGGATCTACCAACCACAGACAGAGGTCAGCTCTGGTAACACAGCAGCTGAGAGCAAAGAGCAGATGTGGCCAGGCAAAGGGATCAGACAGTCAGGAGCAGAGAGATGGCAGTCGATAGAGGAAGGAGGGACACAGAGACAGGGACAGAATCAAGGATGAAGATGGGGTGGGGAGGGGGGATGCACACAGAGATGCAAGCGGAAAAGGAGCAGCCTGGGGAGGCTGGGAAGCTGCAGAAGGCAAATGCAGGCAGTGAGGGGTGGATCCATTCGGTGGGGAAGAAGGGACCTTGGTCACTCTGCACAGAAGGACAGAATGTCTAGGGAGTGGTCCTCAGGGGCAGCCAGCAGAGCAGGGAAGCAGCCCCAGACTGTCAGGAGGCTCTAGCTTCATGCTGGGGGGATCTTTGCTCAATCTTCCCCTCTCTGGACCTCAGGAGTCCCACCCACCAGCAGCATGAAAGCAGCATGGGGTCGCCTGCTTCCGTTCAGATTCCTGGATCTCTCTAACCCCAATCCACAGAGCTGAGGGCAGTGATAGGCAGGGGCCAGACACAGAGATGTCCCATCCACGCCTGGCTGGGCTCTGATTCCATCCACTACAGGGTTCCATCATGTCCACGCTGAGGACTAAAGCATGAGTCACATCCCTGATGGAATGGGACCTGAGCGCTTGTATATCCACTTGCCCTTCTCTGGGTCCTGGATCCTACCCAGGATCATGTCTGTGTATATGGGGAGCTTTTAAAAAGAACTTGCCTGAAGGAAGTAAGGTTTGAGACAGACCCTGTTCCATTCCCTGTGCCTTTCCTGGTTCTTCCCCCCCCGCCCCCCCCGCACGGCTCCCCATGGGAGGCACAGACTCCCCTGACAGCTTACTCCCCACCCCCAGCCTCATGCCTTGGGTTGGGTCCAGGACTGGACTACCAACCAGGACAGCCACTGGGGCATCTGGAGGACAGTCCAGGTGGGAGGCTGGAGGCCAGCTCCTGGGAAGAGATGCTGCAGCAGCCCATCCTAGAAAAGGTGACCCAGCTGCAGACCTCAGGGGTGTCACGGGGCGAGGGAGCAGAAGTAGGGTGTGGGCCTAGAATTCAGGATCAAGAGCACCCCTTCAGCAAGGAACTGAGTATGCCCAGTGGCAGGCAGGGAGCTCCTGAGCCCCAGGGGAGAACAAGCACCGGCTGTCAGGAGTGCGTTGGAGAGGATATGGTCACCAGCTAAAGGAAGCACTGGGACCCTTTGAGGCCCAGTTATGAGACTACCCTGCCCTTCCATCCAAGAGAGAAGGAGAGAAATCAAGAAAGTGATGCAAGAGCAACAGGCAGGCCCCCAACCTTCCTGCCTGCCTTCTTTTGACTTCTGTCTGCATGGCCATAGCTCAAGCCTCCAGGAGAAGTGATGGCCATGACCATGATAACTATACTACGACTAATAACAACACTGGTCACAGCTGTCGTCGTCGTTGTCGGGTGAGAGCTAACCTTCAGCGGGAATGCACTGTTTCCATCCTGCCAGGCATACATAAAAAATACCGAACGACGTCCATACCCGTTGTTATGCAGCCAGTGCCCCAAGAGTCCTGGGCGCACTCCTCCCAGCTCAGCAGCGGGGGCTGAAACTCCACCTTCCGTTCTCTGCCCATCTCTGAGCAGCCCCGTGCCTCAGTTTACCTGCGGGAACGTCATCCGAAGGGGCTGTCCCACCCAGACAGCAGCGGCGCCCCCTCCCCACAGCCCCCCCTCCCGAACCTGAGCCTCCCGGCTCACTCCCTCCCGGGCAGGGCTGGGGCGAGCGCCGCCTCCTCCCGGCCCTACTTGCGGCTGCAAACCCAGCTCATTTGCATGTGGATCGTGCCTGCCACCATGGGTGCTGGGGTCAATTGAAACTCAAGAAAAGAGAAGAAATTTATGCAAAACTGTTGATTGCATTTGTATGTAATGAAATCATCCAATATTCATCTGACTATAGAATCTAATCTGAGAAGAGAACTGAAGGACATGAGTGTCACTGCAAAACCGTAATGAGCCACTGTAGTGATTAAAAAAGCTCTTGAGCCTTCTGAAAATCCAGGCAGAAATAGCGTCTAATCAACTCTGAATATAGGAGGCGAGATTGGGCTGGCGCGTTGCGCACGGCCCGCCGCGGGGCTGGGGGTGCGCGGTAAACCCTGGCGGCCGTGGTCTGTGGGTGCCAATCGCCCGGCCACAATCAGCCGAGTCCTCGGTGCACAAAGTAATCGCCGCCTCTCGCCACGCAGAAAGAGCCCAATCACGGCTGTTGTGGAGAGCCGCTCCGGGCTTCCGCACCCGCCTCAAAACCTTGGACGAAGGCCTCTTCTGGATCGCTTTTGCTTTCGCCCTGGAAGGCAGGGAGGGTTGGGGATTCTGGGACTGTCATCCCTGGACACACCTAGGGCCCAGCCAGCCCAAGGGAGGCAGCAGCTCTGTTTCTCAGGAGCCCCAGCTTAGCACTGAAATGTCACCTCCTCCATGCAGCATTCCCTGACTGCCCTGTTGAAATTGGTGACTGCCCATCAAACTCAGTGCTCTTCGCTGACCCCTGCTTTGCTTTCCATCATAACACTAGGTCTGGCATTGTGCTATTTCTCCGCCTAATGCCTGCCTCTTCCAGGCAGACTGTGAGCTCCATGAGGGCAGTACTGTGCAGTGGGGTGTTCGCGCCGCCGTGGGGTATGGAGAACCATGCTCGACCCATAGTGAGCGCTCAATAGATATTTGTTGAATGAATGAATCGATTTCAATGAGAAGCCAAATCTTTTTACTCCATCATTCAGCAAATGCTTATTGAGGGTGTGTGCCAGGCTTCATGCTAGCACGAAGCCTGTGCTGGTGAGTAAGACAGTCTCTACCCGCTTGGAGCCCAGAGTATGGGCAGAATACAGGCACTGAAGATGTTATGTATAATCAAATAGGATGGAGCAATGCTGGGGGCAGACAGACTCACGGGCTTCGGGAAGTCCATCTGGGGAGGTCAGGGGAGGCTGCCTGGAAGTGGTGACATTGGGGTGAGATCTAAAGGATGTATAGGAGTTAGCCAGGCAGGGAAGGGTCTGGGGGAATGGCAGGCAGGGGGAATGGCAAGTTCTGTCCCTGAAGTGAAAGGCACGTGTGGGCACCTGAGAGAAGTCACAGTCAGAGCTGGCTGGGGCCACAAAGGGAGTCTACAGTGAGATGGGGTTGGAAAGATGGTGCAAGTCAAACCTTGCAGCTAAGAGCTGGGGGTAAGAATCTGAGGCTTTTTCCTGGGGGTGATGGGGAGCTGTGAAGGGGAGCAGCCTGATTTGAGTTTTGAAGAGTTCACTGCCTGGGCAGCGGGTCAAAGGGGCCCCCCCACCGGGGACAGAAGGAGGCTATGCAGTTAGCCAGGCCGTGGGGAGCGACTGGGCTCTTGAGCAGGGCCATGGTCTGGCAAAGCCCGGCTTAAAAATGATTAATCTGACTGAGGAGGGGAAACCAGGTAGGAGGCAGTAATCAGCCTGGCAGCGATTCACTGATTCATTCATTCATTCATGTATTCAGCATCAACAGACATGTCTGTGCAGCTGCTCTTCTTGGCACTCTATGGTTTCCAATCAGCTCTGAGTTGGGCTACCAAGTTACCGTTATTAAAATGGGTTCTAAAGTGGGGGTCAATGAGTTCTGAGAACCCCAGGGACTCTGGATCACGAGGCCGTTTTTGTTTTTGTTTTTGTTTTTTTGGTCTGGACTTCCTGATATCAAAGAGGCCCTGTGAGTCACTCGCCTTCTTCAGGCCTTAAACTCCTTATCGCTACAGAGAGGGAACCAAACAAGATGATCTCTAAGGTCCCTCCCTGCTCCCCAACCCTGCAGCTTTATGTCCCATGAAGGCATAATGACACACCAAGTCCAGTAGATTAAAAATCCTATGTGGGAGTTCTTATCGTGGCTCAGCGGAAAGGAATCTGATTGGTATCCATGAGGATGTGGGTTCGATCCCTGGCTTTGCTTAGTGGGTCGGGTATCCAGCATTGCCATGGGCTGTGGTGTAGGTCGCAGAGGAGGCTCAGATCCCGCATTGCTATGGCTGTGGCTGTGGCTGTAGCCCAGCAGCTGTAGCTCTGATTCTACTCTTGCCCTGAGAACTTCCATATGCCCTGGGGTGCATCCCTAAAAAGAAAAAAAAAAAAATCCTCCTATATGGTAGAGCCCCCTGGGTAGCCTGGGGGACCAGAAGCAGTTAGGAAATCTGGGATCAAGCCCCAGGTCTGCCAGTCACTTGTTTGGCTCTTAACAGGTGAGTTCTTCCCTCTTTGGCGCTCTGCATCCTCTTTTGTACAAGGGGGAGCTGCCTAGAAGTAGGGAGAGCTCTGCAGCCCCCAGTTCAGACGCAAGACTGGAGCCCCAGTTCCAATCCTTACTCTCATCCTGTGACCCTGAACATCAGGCTTTCTGAGGCCTCACCTGTAATGCAGCGGGTATTGTGAGAATTAGATTAGATGATGTAGCTCAGGGGCAGAGCATGGAGGAAGCACTCAGTCAATGGCACTGCTGTGATGGATGAGCCAATGTCTGCCTGGGTGGGTGGGCCAGAACTGGTGGCCTTCCTTCCACCTTCACAAGGGCTCTATTTTACCAGTAACTGGAATTCACTGGGGGCCGGTGGAATTCAGGGGTTCTTTCAGTGGGTAGATTTGGGTAGAAAGAGTCAAAGGTCTCTCTGCCCCACTGGGGGTGCAGGGGGAACTCTGCTGGGACTCTAGCTTGAGGCTTTGTTAGCAGGGGTGCCACGAACAACAGGCTGACCAGGATGGGGAGATGTCCTGGTCACAGCAAACAAGACCTCCTCCTTCCTCCCTGAACATTTTTGAGTGGCAGCTACTCCCCTCCCTAGACCCCCACTCCGGAAGCCATGCTTTGAATTTTAGGACCCATCCTCCACTCCTCAACACTGACTGTATGTTGGATCTAATATAGGAGCTTGACTGCCTCCTGCAATGTCTGGGAGGAGAGCAAGGCTGTCTCACAAATGCCCTTGGGCTCTACCTCTGTGCCGGCTCCTGTCCCATGTGGAAGACAGTCACGGAAAACCCAGTTACAAAGGTAAACACCAGAGGGAAAGTACTCAGAGCCCTGGGAGTCTGGTACCCGGAAAAAGGGAGATCACATTAGGAGTTCCTATTGCAGCTCAGTGGTAACAAACCCAGCTAGTATCCCTGAGGATGCAGGTTCGACCCCTGGCCTCCTGGAGGCCCTCCTTTTCGACCCCCTAGAAAAGGCAAAAAGACACACACACACACACACACACACACACACACACAAACACACACACGCAAAAAAAAAAAAGGGCCCCCAAACATAAAAAACAAATGGAGTCATCCAGTGGGTTGGGGATCCGGAGTTGCCATGAGCTGTGGTGTAGGTCACAGATAAGGCTCAGATCCTGCATTGTTGTGTTTGTGGTGTAGGTTGGCAGCTACAGCTCCAGTGTGACCCCTAGCCTGGGAACTTCAATATGCCACAAGTGCAGCCCTAAAAAGCATTAAAAAAATAAAATAAAAGGAGATGGGAGACCACATTTGATTGGGGATGGATTCTTGGAAGGCTTCCTGCATTGAGCTGGGTCTGGAGGATGGCTAGGATGTCTCTGTCTCTCTCACATTTAAGTACATGAAAAAAGAAAAGAAAAGAAGGTAACAACCAACTTGCATTTTCACAACCCCAGGTTACCATTTTGTCACATCTTTAGCCATATTTCTACATGTGAGATGATGTTTGGTACCTTTTAAGTCGTGCCCCTGCTTTTCAGCAACAATTACCATTATGAATTTGAGCAGTACCCCTTCACAACCCTCCCTTTAGAAAAAGACTTCATAATGCAAAGTAAGGTCAGGCATAATTTTTTTTTTTTTTTGTCTTTTTAGAGCTGCACCTGAGGCACATGGAAGTTCCCAGACTAAGGGTCGAATCAGAGCTGCAGCTGCTAGCTTATGCCACAGGTCACAGCAACACAGGATCCTTAACCCACCAAATGTGGCCAGGGATCAAACCCGAATCCTCATGGATACTAGTTGGGTTGGTTAGCGCGGAGCCACGAGAATTACAGATTGGTGTAATTTTAAAAAGGATTGCTTTACATTGGTGTCATTCTAATTCACACAAGTGGTGTCACACTGGATGACTCCATTTGTTTTTTATGTTTGGGGGCCCTATTTGTGTGTGTGTGTGTGTCTTTTTGCCTTTCCTAGGGCCGCTTCCACAGTGTATGGAGGTTCCCAGGTTAGAGGTCAAATCGGAGCTCTAGCTGCCAGACTACACCAGAGCCACAGCAACTCGGGATCCGAGCCACGTCTGCAACCTACACCACAGGTCACAGCAACGCCGGATCGTTAACCCACTGAGCAAGGCCAGGGACCGAACCCGCAACCTCATGGTTCCTAGTCGGATTCATTAACCACTGGGCCATGCCACGATGGGGACTCCTTGGGGGCCCTATTTTTATTGAATCATAGGGCCCTGACCCATCATGGCATTGGATGGATGTACCACATTCATCGACCGCGGGAATGGGTAGGATTTCCATGGATGCAGATCATCAAGGACTAATATCCAAGGAAGAGGGAGTGAGAGCAGCAAAAGTAGGGGGATAGGGAGGCTGGGGACGCATCTGGGAGCTCACCAGGGTCCAGGGTGGGGGAGCCAGGGCATGTGAGGGGGATTTGGGGGAGGCCCCATGCCCCAGGCTAGGACTCTGCAATTGGCTGCTGGACATCTGGGATTGTGGGGACAGCCCCCCCTCTTAGAGCCACCCGCACGGCCTCCACAATAATTCCACTTGCCCACTCTCCAAGTTCTCCCCAGGGAGGCCTCTGTTACACTTTCCATTAATTGTCTCATTAATGACCCACTGAAGTCAAGTACCCATTGTTCTCCGGGGCCTGGGGGCAGCCTCCCTGGCTTTCTCCCCCGGGGGGTTTGTAAACGTCTTTCCTTCCCCTGCTTTCCTTATCTGGTCCCTGCAGCCCTGGCCCCGGCTGGTGCTGCTGCTGCCTCTTCCTCCACCCACCCCCTGTGCTGCAAAGCTGGGCCCCCGCAAAGCCAACGCCTCTTCGCGCCCTCTTCCGCCCTGTCTCTGCCTCCCTCAGTGTCTGTCGAGGTGTGCCTGGCTCTTTCCATTTTCCTCTTCTATCCTTTTTAAAAAAAAAAAAAAAAAAAATCTCTCTGTGTTTCTCTCCCTGGATTTCTGTCACTTTCTTTGTGTGTACTTCTCTTATGTCTCTTGGTGAATACCTGTTAAATGTCTGTCACCATCTGTTGCTCTCTTGCTGTGACTGTCTCTACCTGCTGGTCCCTGTCTTTGTACACCGCGTGCACGTGCGTGTCTTTGTCTCTGATTCTGCCTCTCCCTCCCTCCAGCCCTGCGTGGCATCTCTGTCTCTCGGTCTCGTCTCCCTCTCTCCTCTCTCTGACTTCCCTCTCCCTGCCCGCCCTCCTCCCTTGAGGAATTCTGAACCCTGCTGATTGACTATTGTCCTGTTCCAACCTCTGCCTCTCTGCTGGCGCTGGCTCACCCACGAGGTCCCTGACACCCACACAGGTCAAACTGCCTCCCTCTGGGCGCTTCTCTCCCTGGTTACAGCCTCCCTGGATGACAGCCTCAGGGACGTCAGCTCTTGGAGTAGGTGGGAGGTGCAGTAGCTCCCAGACTTATGGATTCATGCATCGGTAGTTAAACAAAAAAAAGGGGGAACCAACTTTTAATTTTTCTAAATGAAGTTTTTGATTTTTAGAATCAACAACTTCTTATCACTCCGTTAAAGAATATTTTAACACGAAA
Source organism: Phacochoerus africanus (assembly GCF_016906955.1). Lineage (NCBI taxonomy): Eukaryota > Metazoa > Chordata > Mammalia > Artiodactyla > Suidae > Phacochoerus > Phacochoerus africanus. The sequence goes on along the minus strand of NC_062545.1, from coordinate 264,347,365 downwards.
AACAAAAGTAGGATGAGCAAGATGTGAGAATACAGAAGAGTTAAGTTAAATAAATTTAATTTTATGAAAACATTTGCTACATTGTCTTTATTTTACTTATTTTGCCCCAAGTGGGTGAAAATGTCAGAGAGTAGCAGGGGTTCTGTGGCTGAAATAGAAACCACTGGTCTTGTCCTAGCCCCTCTCTGGTACCCAGAGGGACATGGAGGGATCTTTTGAAGGTGGAAAGGACAACACTGCAACAGGACCCTCGAGCTCTCACTGGCTACTTTGGTATCTCACAAGGCCCTTTCCACCTATTGAGGTGGTCTGGCTGTGGATCAGCGACCAGACTCCCTGTGTCCTAAGTCTTCCTCTGGTCTGTGTGTCTTTGAACATGTAATTTAGCCTCTCTGTGCTTCAGTTTCCTCATTCCTAAAACGAGCAAAATAATAGTTTCCAGAGCTTCCTAATACACAGCAAAAGCCCAGGATTTGTTACTATCAGCAAAAGGGTGATTTTAGCTGAGGCTGGAGCCTGGAAGGGAGTAAGCACGTGGGCTTCGCTCCAAGGAGCTTGCTGGGGGCCCCCCCATCAGCTGCAGCAGTTGCCTGTGGAGGAGCCACTGTGCTGGTGAACTTAGGGGCTTGGACCCCAGGAAGATCACTTTGGAGCTCAGGGGGCCAAGGGCCGCCTGGGATTAGGGGGAAAATCTCCTATCTCTTCAGAGACCCCACTCAACACACTCAGGCATCCCCAGGCCAGGAGCCAACACTCCTGTCACTAAAGCTGACATTCTCATTAAGAGTCCAGGTGAACCGTCTCAAGGGGTATTTGTGGTCCGAGGTGCCAGCGAAGGAAGTCTTGGGGGGCAGTGTATGGTGGTTGCTTGTGACTGCAGACACCTGGGGAGGAAGCCTAAGGAGATGCCCAGAAACTCGTGACCCGGCAGATGAGGTTGGAGGTCTGAGAGGAAGGTGAGGGTAAGGAGAGAAACTCTGGGTTATTGATGTAAACTGACTTCACTTGTACTCAAGGCTGGCAGGCCCTTTACAACTGGACAAACATTTCCTTAACATCCACTCTGCGCCGAGCACTGCGGTAGTTAGGGGATGCAGGGGGCTTCCTTTAACCTGGCGCCGGAGACCCCATCGAGGCCAGCCTGGGACACGGGCCACTCAAGGGTACACCCAGGAAGGAAAGCAGAGCACTTGGCAGCCAGAACTGACAGCACTTAGTGACTTCCTGGATGAGGGAGGGGGTGCACGTGTGGCTCCCAATGTCCCGGCTTGGCACCTCAGTAGAAAGGAAATGCAGCAGGGGAAGCAGGTCTGGGGGGCACACGCAATTCAGGCGGGGCCGGTGGAATTTGGGTGAGTGAGGCACATCCAACTGGAGAGGCTCAATAAGCATATGCAGGTCTAGGGATGAGAAGAAACCTTTAGACAAAATGATGGATGGGGTACCAAGAAGGCCTTTGAAGGTGAGATAGAAATTGTGCCTGTTTGGGCGTGGGGTTAAGGAAGCATACAACAGGCAAAGAAAATAGCCTAAGACCAGACATGGAGGTAGAAGAAAGCAACACAAAATTTCAGAAAAGCTGATAATCCCAGTCATCTTAAGCACTGGTTGCATTAGTAGTAGTTGTAAAACATGCATCACAGCTAAAGAGAGAGAGAGACTGCAGAGGTTACTGAATGTCAGGGAGAAGAGTCTGGACATAACTCAGCAGGCAATGGGGAGCCGCCGAAGGTCTGGGGCAGAAGAATGACACGACAAAGGCTACGTTTTAGGTTGATCTAACCTAACAGCACAGGATGATCCAACAGGCACCAGAAGAGAGGAACATGAGACAAGGATCACCACTCATTTGCTCACCTCTGCAAAAACAACCATTCTCAAGCTAATCTCTGGTCCCTATTCTGCTAAGGATTTAGACACCAAAACACCTAGAGTTGGTATCACAGAGAGAGAGAGTAAATGGGTTCTACTAAACATCAGTTTGTTTGTTTGTTTGTTTTTTGTCTTTTTTAGGGCTGCACCCTTGGCATATGGCAGTTCCCAGGCTAGGGGATGAATCGGAGATGCAGCTGCTGGCCCACACCACAACCACAGCAACACCAGATCCGAACCCCATCTGTGACCTACACCACAGCTCACAGCAACGCCAGATCCTTAACCCACTGACCAAGGCCAGGGACTGAATCCACATCCTAATGGATACTAGTCCAATTCATTACTGCTGAGCCACAACAGGAACTCCAATATCAGTATTATCAGTAAGTATCAATGAGTTTAAGTCACCTATTAAAAGGAGTCTCATATATACAGACAATAGGGCATTATTCAGCATTAAGAGGGAAGGAAATTCTGACACAGCTACAACATCATGCTAAGTGAAATCAGCCAATCACAACAAGACAAATATTGTGATTCCACTTATGTGAGGTACTTAGAGCAACTAAATTCACAGAGAAAGAAAGCAGAATGGTGGTTGCCAGGGTCTGGGGGATGGAGGAACGGGGAGTTGTTTAATGGGTGGGGAGGAATGGGGAGTTGTTTAATGGGTCCGGAGGAATGGGGAATTGTTTAAAGAGTCCAGAGTTTTAGTTCTACAAGGTGAAAAGAGTTCTAAGATTGGCTGCACAACAAAGTGAATGCACTTAATGCTCCTAACTGCATACTTTAAAATGGTTAAGGCGGTAAATTTTATGGGACGTGTAGTTTACCACAATTAAAAATAAAGATAAGGAGTTCCCTTCGTGGCGCAGTGGTTAACGAATCCGACTAGGAACCATGAGGTTTCGGGTTCGGTCCCTGCCCTTGCTCAGTGGGTTAACGATCCGGCGTTGCCGTGAGCTGTGGTGTAGTTGCAGACGCGGCTCGGATCCCGCGTTGCTGTGGCTCTGGCGTAGGCCGGTGGCTACAGCTCCGATTCAACCCCTAGCCTGGGAACCTCCATATGCCGCGGGAGCGGCCCAAGAAATAGCAACAACAACAACAAAAGACAAAAAAAAAATAGTTCACAGGACAAAACCAACCACTACAAGAAGAAACACACCTAAGATTGTGATCTGAAAGGCTAAGAATAAAGGAATGGGAAGGATACACCAAGCAAATGTAAACAAAAAGAAAGCAAGAGCTGTGACTGTGATATATGAAGTTAGGATTCAGACTCCAGGCAGTGAATGAGACGAAGAGGGTATGAGTCAGGCTACCTCTGCAGCAAACAACACACCAGCACTTTCACAGAGCAGAAATTACAGGAAATACAAGAAGAAATACAAAAGCTAGCAACAGGAGACTAAAAGACACTAGCAGTCCAAGTCTCATCCAAGAGTCAAAAAAAAAAGGTAAAAATATGGAAAACCTAAACAACGTAATCTATAAAATACCTCTGTCCGTAGCAAATCTTGTACCCCACCCAAAACAGAAAATATAACCTTTTTATTCATATCATGGAAACTAACCGTTATTACGGCAAAAGACATTGCAAACCTTCACCCAATGGTTTCAAGGGGCTAAAGGATGTAGAATTTTGAAAACTAAAAAGCACCAAGTCAAAATTAGTTACTGATGCTGCCGATACTATTACTGTTCTTGTTATTGTTACTGTAATTGTTATTGCTATTATCCACTGCTGGGTGGTCTTTCTATTTGCTCCCCAGTTCTCTGAAATGATCTAGAGGAGTCTACCAAACAGGTGAGGTATAAATACATAATCTTTCTTGTCTCCCCAAGAGCTACCATTTCTTCAGTATTTACTCTAGGCCAGCTACTGTACTGTTTTACATGAAGTTCTTTACTAGAAAGAGCTTTCTAACCGTTTTATGAAAGTGGGCTTTCTGTGTTTTTTATCTCACCTTTCAGGGCCCAGAACAATGTAAGTACTCAATGAAGACTTAGGAACTGAAGTACACTGATCAAGGACCCACTAAATGCCATTTGCAGCAACATGGATGAAACTAGAGACTCTCATACTGAGTGAAGTAAGTCAGAAAAAGAAAGACAAATACCACATGATATCACTTATATCTGGAATCTAATATATGGCACAAATGAATCTTTCCACAGAAAAGAAAATCATGGACTTGGAAAACAGACTTGAGGTTGCCAAGAGGGAGGGGGAGGGAGTGGGATGGACTGGGAACTTGGGGTTAATAGATGCAGACTATTGCCTTTGGAATGGATAAGCAATGAGATCCTGCTATGTGGCACTGGGAACTATGTCTAGGCACTTATGACGGAGCATGATAATGTGAGAAAAAAGAATGTATACTTGTATGTGTAACTGCGTCACCATGCTGTACAGTAGAAAACTGACAGAACACTGTAAACCAGCTATAATGAAAAAAATTTTTAATTAAAAAAATTTTTTAAAAATTTCACTCCCCAGCTCTTACTAGCTGTGTTATGTTAGGCAAGCGAAATACCCTTTCTGAACCTCACTTTTCCAATATGTAAACACAAATAGGAGTTAATACCTACAGCAACTAGGAATGTCTGGCAGTTTAAATATAACACACATAGTGTTCACCATGGTACTTGGTCCACAGTAGGCATTCAATAAATATTCATCTGAGGCTGACTAGAACCTACCAAAGAGTAGAACTTACCAAAGAGATAAACCAGGGGTTCTTTTTTCTAAAAAACAAACAAACAAACATATAAAAAAAAATTTTTTTTTGTCTTTTTAGGGCCGCACCAACAGCATGTGGAGGTTCCCAGGCTAGGGGCTGAATCAGAGCTGTAGCTGCTGGCCTACACCACAGCCACAGCAACGCGGGATCCAAGCCGCATCTGCGACCTACACCACAGCTCATGCCAATGCCGGATCCTTAACCCACTGAGCAAGAACAGGGATCCAACCTGCGTCCTCATGGATACTAGTCAGATTCATTTCCACTGAGCCATGACGGGAACTCCCACACAAAAATTTTAAACAGAAATTTACTCCAATGCATTTGAAATGATTTTTTAAAATATTAAATGAATGACAGTGAAATAAGTTACGGTACATCCTTATTATGGAATATGGTAGGAATACTGTATTGCAATGAAAAAGGATGAATTTTATCTGCATGTTTACACATGGCTAGATGGCCGTGATATTCATTGCATTAAAAAAAAAAAAAAAGCGAGCTTCAGAACAGTTCCCATCCCTGTTTTTATTTTAATTAATTAATTAATTTTTTATCATTTTGCTTTTAGGGCCCCATCTGCAACATATGGAGGTTCCCAGGCTAAGGGTCAACTTGGAGCCACAGCTGCCAGCCTACAACACAGCCACAGCAATGCCAGACCTAAGCTGCATCTGTAACCTACCCCAGAGCTCATGGCAACACCAGATGCTTAACCCACTGAGTGAGGCCAGGGATGGAACCCACATCTTCATGGATACTAGTTAGGTTTGTTATCACTGAGCCATGACAGGGACTCCCTCTGTTTTTAAAAAATTATAAATGGGAGTTCCCACTGTGGCTCAGTGGTTGGAGAACCCAACTAGTAACCATGAGGTTGCAGGTTCGATCCCTGGCCTTGCTCATTGGGTTAAGGATCGGACATTGCTATGAGCTGTGGTATAGGTGGAAGACACAGCCCGGATCTGGCATTGCTGTGGCTGTGGTGTAGATTGGCAGCTCCGATTAGACCCCTAGCCTGGGAACCTCCATATGCCGCAAGTTCAGTCCTCAAAAGAAAAAAAAAAATTATAAATGCATCAAGAAATTTCTGGAAGTATATACATCTAATTGTTAAAGAAGAGTAAGATTCAGGATTTGTAAGAAGTGCTCTTTTTACATTCCCATTTCTTTTGTAATTTCCAACACACACAAAAGAAGAAAATGCACACACAAAAGAAGAAAAAAAAATAAACAGGAAAAAAGTTCTCAAATTTTCTTTGGCTTGTATTTTTCATGGGACTTTGAAAGCTGTTGAACTGAATAGAGGAGGTGGTTAATTCTTCTGGCAAGGATGAGAATTTCCATACCCAGCATTTCTTTCTGAAAGAGAGAGAGACTGAGGAGGGAGAAAGAATTGCTGCAGCATTAGTCATTACTCAGCACATCCAAACAGGTAGTCTAACTCTCGTTCCTGCCACCACTGTAGGCCTGACACACAGAGAAACTCTTTGATAAATGTCAACTGAAATAGAGCAATCAGCTGAAAGCCATTTGCCGAGCTGTCTGCCTGCCCTGGGCTTGAGGCTTTCCTTTATTCATTTATCATGATATACGGCTTTGGCCAACATACACACAGGAGAGAAATTGTTGACATGTGGAACCCAAGTACAGAAAATCTTTCATTTTCCCCCCCGTCTGTTCACCAAATAAGTTTTTGTTTATTTAAAGACTACAGAGGATTTGGCTGTTAAGAACCAAATGCCTTTGGAGTGGAGTTTCAACATAATTTATCATTTCCTCTGTTTATTAAAAAATCCTGCATCTTTGAAAAGCACATTTGCAGTGAGTGGGGGATTTCGGCCACTCACGAAAGACTGTTGCAAAGCCCCTGCCATGTGGCTTACCCCAAAAAAGGCTCCTTGATTGCTATTTCTATCCATGTTCTTCCCCAGCTGACTTCCGATAGTGTGATGGCCACCAGGGCTGGTGATCGGGGTTGGACAGAGGACAGGTAAGCAGAGCAAGAGGCTGTGTTGGCTTCTTTCATCTTTGACCTAATTCTGACCTTGAATCCCACCGGGTTTTGGGCAGCGTGCTCCACTAGTGCAAGCAGGGGGAGAAGTGCAACCCTTAATATCTCCAGCATGGGACAGGATCTGAGAGGAGTCAAGGAGCAAAGAGAAGCTGGCTGCAATTCCGAAGGAAAGCGGCCAGGCCCTGCTGCTGCCAGAGTGGGTTCCATTCTCAAGGCAGACATCTGGCAGAACTGGAATAAACTTCCTACCTTCCACCCAAGACATCACAGACAGCAACAGTCCAGGGCACATGCACGTCTCAGAGATGGGTCATGTCTCGCCCATCTTCACATTCCCAGCACAGAGCACAGTACCTGACACAAAGTGGGTGCCCGCCATCTGTGGAGACAGCAGGATGCAGCAGGCAGTGCACATGAGCGAGATCAGGCCTCCACGTGACTCCCAGGTCTGCCAGTTACTAGCTGTGGAACCCCGGGCAAGAAACTGAACCTCTCTGAGCTCTTCCCCTCTGTAACATGAGACTGACATCGAATAATGGAACCCTCTAACACTTTAGGCTAGTTGTCTAACACTGCCACGTCTCAGTTTTCCTATTTGCTAAATGGAGATAATATACATCTTGTGAGTTTGCCGTGAAGATTAAAAATATTACCTAGAACTGTATCTAGCTCATGATGGCTATATTATGAGTGAAGGAATGAATGAAAGAATGAATGTAGGGAAAAAAAAACTTACTGGGGGAAGAAACCTATCCTAGTACCCAAAGCTGAGCTATAACAAACCGCTCATCCATCAACAACAGGCAGGCCCTGGGGACAGGGATCTCACTGTCAAGTAAATGGTGAGGACAAAGGTAAGAAAAGAAAGGAAAAGAAGCCAGCATTTGTTGAGAAGCTACTATGTGCAATTCATTCACAATGCATTCGCAGGCCTATTGTGTTCCAGGCATTATGCCATATTCTAAGGATACTAAAAATATACAGACTCTATCCAACAGAACAATTAAAGTTCAGATAAAAGCAGTAGACAGTGCTAGGAGAGTTAATAACAGGGGTCTTAGGTTGGGGGGAAAAGGAAGACTTCCCCGAGGAAGCGCTACCCAAGCTGAGACCCAAGGATGAACAGCCACGGCCAGGTGAGGAGTGGAAGAATGGTCCAGGCAGAGAAATGAACATGTGTGATGACTCAGAGACAAAAGGACTGTTCTGGATGCTTTAACACAGGGCCTTAGAGATCATTAATCCAGACCAACACCATCCTTTCCTTTGTGGTTGTTATTCTTTCCAATTTATTTAGATTTTATTGTTTGGTAAAAATGGGCCTCTAGCAAAGGTATCCAGGCACAGGTAGGGTCCATGTTGGCCCAATCAGAATTCAAAGATAGGGACAGGGCCTGACTAATTGTTTGAAAGGAGGCTCTCATGATGAGAAGCAAGCAGTGTAAGCCTGCCAATGGTCCTGATAGCTTGGTGACATCACAGTCAGACAGATGGGTCAAGTAAAGGCCCTCTGTCAGCAACAGACATTCTCCAAGGGCCACCCATGCCAGAAGGCCCAGAGCAGATGAGGACTGGAGGAAGAGAATGAACAATGTCCCACTGGAAGGCTGGGCCTCATGCAGACTGAGAGCTACAGGGTGACAGCCTTTGTGTGGATAGGGTAGAGAGAGGCCAATCTGCCACCCATGGGATCCACTAGGAACTGGGCTCTGGAGCAATGCTGGCCCCTGGTGGATTTTCAGCCAAGGAGTTCTTTGGTTTTCACTGCCAGATGCCTCTCCAGCTCTGCAACTGTGTCGTCGGCCATTTGGCTGATCTGCAGAAACACAAAATGAGACAACCTGATAACTGGAGCTGGGAAGATGAAGAGGAGGAGGAGAAATAATTCAGAACTATGAAAGGTTATCTGGGAAATACTAATAATAATTATGGTGACAAAAGCTCACATGAATTGTGTTCCAGCCAGGCACTGTACTAAGATGTTACATACACACTCTTATTGATTCCTAACAGCAAGAGGGGACACCATGAGATACGTTATTATCCCGTTTCACAGAGGAGGAAACTGAGGCAGTTAAAATCACTTGTTCAGGACGCACAGCTAGAAAGCAGAAATGACTAAATTTAATCTTGGGTAGTTTGCACAGACAAAAATTCTTAACTACTATTACAGGGGACAGAGAAGCCAGCTTTATCTGTCCCTGAGGAGCCTCTGGAATTCCTACACCTCAGACACTCTGCTATACCAAGCTCTTGTATCAACTGATAAGGAGAATATTAAGATCCCAATGATTAAGCAGGAAAAAAAAAAGGGGGCTTGAAAAAAGATGAAGTACATCTGGTTAACAAACATGGAAAATTCAACAGACACTGAAGAAATGCAAATTAAAACAAGATATAATTTAGTTATCATAGTTAACAAAGTTTGATGTTGTGGTTTTTAATTACAATATTCAATGCCAGAGCTATGGTGAAGTGGATATATCACATATCACCAATAGGAATTCAAATTGATGCAAATGTTCTTACTATTTTTTAACCCCCAACTTCTCAACTGAGAAATTACCACATGAATGGAATCTGAAAAAAAAAAATGTTCTTAAATTCTAAACGCAAAGATATTTACTGAAACTTTATTTTTAATAATTACAAGTCAGAAAATTTTAAATGATAGCATATGTAACTGAATACATATAGCCATTAAAAGGGCTAAGACTGTCTATTTCTCATGGAGAGGGTATAAATATAAATAACATTCCAGTATATATTTCTGAAATGTCTGTTTTATAACAAGCATGGATTGCTCTTGTAATCAGAGAAAAAGAAATGTTTCAAGATATTATTTATAATATCATGGAAATATGCTCATGTTACCCTTGAATTAAAGAAAAAGCAGGAAATAAAAGTGTGTATATATACAGCAGAAACGATCTCAAATATGTTCAAAATACTCATATTTTTAAAACTGGAAGAAAATGTGTCAAAATATTAATAGTGATTATCTTTCAGGGATGGAAAGATGGGAAATGTATTATTCATGCTGGTGTCTGTCACATTCATCATAAAACTCAGCACATAGCAAGTGCTCAGGAAATATTTGTGAAAGGTATTATTAGTTTTCTGTGTTTTTCTGTATTCCCCATATTTTCTGCAATAAAATATACTCCCTCTAAGAAGAAAAACAAAACACAATTTAGTAAGCATTGCAGCCTCCGTCCTACGTCTAGGAGGGACCTAAGGCAGGAAGCCTTAGGCAGGAAGCTTGGAAGAGGCAGAATGGTGCCCAGGATCTGTGCGCTCAGCAGCACAGCAGCTGTCCAACATCTTTATTTGCAGACCACAGGCCTTGGCCAGGAACTGGGCAATAAATGCACTGGCAAGGGTAGAAACTAAAAAAGGATTTGGAGCAATTGGTCCCAGGCAAGGAGACAGCCAGACTCTCGCCATAGCAACAGCTGCTCATTTTGTAGTTGGGCACGCCGGAACAGGACCGGCTCAGGCCTGCTGCTCAGGCTCTCACTTGGCTGGCACAAACCCTGAGAGGCTTCTTTTGCCCTCACCCCCCAGCAGCTGGACCGCATGGGGTGTGCAGGGTGCCCAGCAGCACTGCAGCACCTGCAGGCTGGCAGCCTGGGACAGCCAGGAACCAGGGCTACAAGCCTCCTCTGGAAAAATGGCATCTGGGGAACACAGACTAGGACTGGGGAGAGGAAAAGGACTTAGAGGAACAGTTTGATAACGTGGGTTATGGGTTAAAGTCTCACTGGGGAAACAATGTGCAAGTCATTTCCCCACTTTGAGTCTCGGTTTCCTTAACTATCAAATGGGGATGATAGTCCCTTCCTCAGAGTTAAGTGTGAGGGCTAAACAAAATCATGAATGTGCAAGTATGTTTAAACTGGGTAATTGCTACATGCAAATACTGCTTGTGTTACTCTGATTTTTACCCACTTCCTGACTTCTTTTCAATTAATCGATTAGTGAAAATATTTACTTTCTTGGAGTTCCCGTCGTGGCTCAGCAGTTAACAAACCCGACTAGCATGCATGAGGATGCAGGTTTGATCCCTGGCCTTGCTCAGTGGGTTAAGGATCCAGCGTTGCTGTGAGCTGTGGTGAAGGTCACAGATGAGGCTCGGATGCCGTGTGCCCATGGCTCTGGTGTAGACCAGTGGCTACAGCTCCGATTGGACCCTTAGCCTGGGAACCTCCACATGCTGTGGGCACGGCCCAAAAAGACGAAAGAAAGAAAAGAAAGGAAGGAAGGAAGGGAGAAAATACTTACTTTCTGCCCTATTACAGGCATAAAACGTCCTTGGGGATAGTCTGCCTGTAAGTGCATCTTTTCCTTCTTAAAATAATGATGATTAAGAACAACCAGAATACTAACAACGGCTTCTATTTACTACATGTCAAACACTGGGCTGAAAACTTTACATGCATTATTTCACACAATCCTCAAAACATACAAATTACTATTATCCTCCTTTACTACAATGTGAATATTAATTTTTTCACCTGACAGTTGCACAACAGCTCACACAATGCAGAAGTGTTTTGTCCTCTGTCACTTCATTCAAATCCAACAACCTCACATATCTATACTATAAGGCAGGTAGAACAGGTATTACCCTCATTTTATTTATTTATTGTCTTTTTAGGGCTGCACCTGTGGCACATGGAGGTTCCCAGGCTAGGGGTCCGATCGGAACTACACCACAGCCACCGCAATGCGGGATCCAAGCCAAGTCTGCAACCCACACCACAGCTCATGGCAAAGCCGGATCCTTAACCCACCGAGCAAGGCCAGGGATTGAACCTGCATCCTTATGGATGCTAGTCAGATTCTTTTCTGCTGAGCCATGGTGAGAGCTCCTAGCCTCATTTCACAGAGGAGTAAACCAAAGCCTAAAATGTTACCTAACCTGCCCAGGATCACATAAAAGGTCAGTGTGTGACCGAGCAGAGAACTCACCCACGCTGGTTCCCTTGATTGTCAGTTTGGTGCTGCTACTTCCTCTGGGGAGCCCACAGAACCTGGCCTGTCCTCCCTCATCAAGGGGGGGCTGTGTTAGACTCATTAAGTCAATTCCGTCTCATATTCACAAAACTGTGAGTAAGGAGTAGGACCAACAAATAGTGCAAACCATTACTAAAGACCAGCAACCATACTAGCTACTTTTAACTATGCTGTGCTGTTTGGTCCTCTCACCAATCTTGTGAAATAGGCATTAATACTCCCACTTTAGAGATGAGGAAACAAAGCCTCAGGAAGGTAAAGCCATTTGCTGACCTTAACAACTGAGAAGTAAAACAGCCAGGATTTGATTTGTTGCTGCTGTTGTTGTTTGACTACACCCGAGACATGCAGAAATTCCCAGGCCAGGGATGAAACTCACACCACAGCAGCAACCTGAGTCACAGCAGTGACAATATCGGATCCTTAACCAGCTGAGCCATGAGGGAACTCTGAAAGAGCCCGGATTTGAATCCAGGCCAGTCTGACTCCACAGCAGGAGCCCTTTCCATGACAACATGTGCCTCACACAGATCATAACATCATCATCACTGTTGTCCTCACAATCAATATCATCACACGGGTTCCTGACATGTTCCAGAAAAGAAAAGGCAGAGACAGAAAAGCACAGAGCCTACCCCCGGGGCAAGCCTAGCTAGCAAAGCTCAGAGCACCCACAGTGTCACCGGCTGCTGCTTCCACCCACCAACTCACTCTCTCCAGCGTGCCTGCCTGTGGTCCACTAGGAGCCCTTCCCTCCTTCGGCTCCACTAGTACCAGCTTCACTTTGGAGCCGCTCTGTTTCTCAGAAAAAGGAGGCAGTGAAAGGATCTTGGCCGGATTTACTGGTGGTTTCTGCCAAGTGCTTTCATGTTCCACAGACCCATTTATAGCAAACTAAAGCAAAGGTGAAACAGCAGGCTGGCAGATGTCAGAGTCCCAAGCGGAAAGACCCCAGTCCTTCTTCAGCAGAGCTGGCCTGGGCTGGGAGTTGGGAAGGTTGCGGGGAAGAGGTGGGGGTCAGATGTGACGGCAGGGGCACCGCCAAAACTGAATCCTTTTATTCTTACATACCAAAGATGAAACACTTCTGTAATACAGGTTTTGGAAAAAAACTTTTAAAAGGAAAGCTCCACAAAGAATACAATTATAATTGTTCATAATCCAAATGACTATCATGAACATTTTGAAGTAAATAAGCTGCCAAGCTTTTCACATGCATGAAACTTTTTCATTATAAAAATGGAGTATTATGACACTATTGTGTAGCCTACCTTAAAAAAGTGTCTGTATTTTTATAACTGTCTATATTTAGAGATTCTAGTGAATGGATGTAAAACAAGCTATTGTCCTACTATCAGAAATTTAGACAGTTTCCAATTTTCTAGTATTATACATAATACATCAATGGACACCTCTGTAGATAAAAGATTCTTGATAACTTATTTTGGATAAATCCCGAAGTCAGAGAATCAGTAATGTATGGGTTTTGGTATATACTACCATATTATCCTCTAGAAGGGTATGGATTTATACAAAGAATATCTTAATCTTTTCTGTGGAGTGTAGAACTGAAAGCAATACTTCTAAGATAAGCAACATTTTAAATTCACATTACAAATTCTATGTTTGAGGAGTTCCCTAGTGGCCTATTGGTTAAGGATCTGGTGTTGTCACTGCTGTGGCACACATTCCATCCCTGGCCTGGGAGCTTCCACATGCCACAGATGTGGGGGAAAAAAACTAATTCTAGGTTAAAATGTTTGGGATTAGAAAAGGCAAAAATTCTTTTTAAATACACATATTCTAAACACCCTGCAAGTGATTTAGACAGTACATACCGAAAATCTTAAAAATATTCAATTCCTTCATGCCATAGTTCCACACATGAGACTCTATCCTAGGGAAGTCATCTCAACAAAGATTTATGTATAAAAATATTCACTGCAACCTTATTTATAATAACAAAAAAGTTTAAACAAACTAAATGTCCAACAAGAAGGCTTATGAAACTGAATTATGGTATAACCACAAGACGGACTATTTTGCAATCATTAGAATGTGGTTGTTTACGAAGCGTTTTTTAAGACACAGGAAAATGGTAATAGCTTTAATGCTAAACAGAAAATAAAAAGCTGGATTCAAAACTGTATGTAAACTACAAGCTTTCAATCATGTTAAAAACTGCGTAGTTTAAAAAGGGGGAGGGGGTGGAATATCCCAAATTATAAATGTAATAAAATTCATTGAGTAATAAAACAAAATTAAAAAAAGAAAGAAAATAATAATAATCAACGGTAATAAACACTGAAGAAAAAAAACTAATCTGAAGAGGAAGGTGAAAAGGTGGATGCTAATGAGTGAAGGCCTCTGGCAAGGTCTTTGTCAAGCAGATTTTTTTTTTTAGGGCCAACAAGTGGAAGTTCCAGGCTAGGGGTAGAAATGGAGCTGCAGCCACCAGCCTACCCACAGCCATAGCAACGTGGGATTCGAGCTGTGTCTGTGACCCACACCACAGGTCATGGCAACACTGGATCCTTAACCCACTGGGCGAGGCCAGGGATCAAACCTGCGTCCTCATGGATACTAGTTGCGTTGGTAACCTGCTGAGCTGCACCAGGAACTCCTGTTAAGCAGGTTTTACCAAGAGTGTTGGTATAGGAGTTTCCTTGTGGTGCAGTGTGTTAAAGACCTGGCATTGTCACTGCAGCAGCTTGGGTAGCTGCTGTAGTGTGGGTTCAATCCCTGACCAGGGAACTTCCACTTGCCACAGGTGCAGCTAAAAAAAAGAGTGCTAAAATGAAAAATCCAAAAAAAAAAAAAAGAACAAATCACACAAAACAAAAACCAGTACAAAAAGAGAAAGGATCAGCAATTACCAAAGGGAAGAGGGTGGAAGGAGGGTGAAATGGGTAAAGGGGGTCAACTGTAGGGTGATGGGGGGGAACTAAACTTTGGATGGTGAGCACACTGTGGTGCATGCAGAAGTCAAAATACAATGTATACATGACACATACAGTGTTACCAATCAATGCTAAATACATATTTTTTTTTAAACACAGGAAGACAGATTTAAAAAAAGAAGAAGAGTACTGGCTATCTGATCATTCTTCTTTTTTCAAGGAGCATGGGCTCTGATCCCTGAGGCAGATGCCAGATCTGCTGAGTGAGGAGGGCCTGACAGGCCCCCAAGGTCCACAGGAAGCAACAAAAAGCCAAGTGTCAATGGCAGAGATGGAATCCCCTGGGAGAGAGACAAGGAGCTGGCCCAGCTGGACTCTTACGAGGTCTGTTCAGTGCTCAGAAAAGGCCTGGCTGGTATACAAATCCCTCTTAGCTGACTCGGGGCAAGAGGAGGGCATGAAGAGGGCAAGCAACCCTTAAGGCAGGAATTGTACATCGCTTTTACAGAAGAAACAGTCTCCAAGGAGTCAAGTAACTTCCCCCAGGTCATAGGACATGAAGTGCAGAACAACCTCTTTCCAACCCTAGCACCATCACAGCAGCACACTGTAATGCTCCCAGGTCACTTCCTTTCCTGTCTGCTTCTGCACATCTGGGAAGCTTTTATTTTTTATTATTTTTGTCTTTTTAGGGCCACACTCCCGCATATGGAAGTTTCCAGGCTAGGGGTCGAATTGGAGCTGTAGCTGCCAGCCTACACCACAGCCACAGCAACACCAGATGATCCGAGCCAAGTCTGAGATCTACACTACAGCTCACAGCAATGCTGGATCCTTAACCCCCTGAGTGAGGCCAGGGATCGATCCCACATCCTCACGGATACTAGCTGGGTTTGTTAATGCTGCACCACCACAGGAACTCCTGGGGAGCTTTGTAAAAACACACTCCCACGAAGACCTACTGAATCAGAAAATGCAGGAGTAGGGCCAGCCAGCCATCTAAAACTCTCCCCCCGGAGTGACTGTGGTCTACTTTTTTTTTTTTTTCCCAAAGTCTTTCTTAAAGAAAAGCAAATAGTTCCCAGGGCTGCTGGGAGGTGGGGAGAAGAGCCCCCAACTAGCATTCTAACTGTGAATCTAACTGCGGGTCTAAGAGCAGAGAGAGTTAGTCCATTTATGGCCTTCTTGCCTCTCGCATCCTCCCTCTTTACTCCCCATCCTGTCCACACTCCTGTTTAATCTTCCTAAGATAATGCTTTTATTATAGACAAGGAGGCTTCAGGCAAATCCTTTATAAAAGGTTTGAACCCTTTATAATATATTATGCTAAACATTAAAAATTCTATCTCCTGAATTCTGGTAAACTCATCTTCCTGTCTTAATTCCACCAGTTCAAGCCATGTCATTTCCTGGTTGGATGTCTACAACAGCCTCCCTGCTTCCAGTAGTGCCCCTATACAATCTATTTTCCACCCAGCCACCACTGTCATCTTTTCAACACAAGTGTGACGCCCCCACTGTCCTAAAAAATAACTGTTCAAAGGAGTTAGTTCAAGTATCAGAATCACCTGGGGAGCGTTTTAAAATGCATTATTCTTGAGTCCCACCCTGACTCATTGACTTAATCTCTGAGAGCGAGGGGTGGGGGCATGTACCTGTATTTTTATTAGCTCCTCAAGTGATTGTAATACTATGAAAGATTATTGTTCGACAAACATTCACGGCCTCCCCCGGGCTTCCATGAACCCATATATTTCCTTGCCCCAGTGACTTGGACCATGTGATTTGTGGGGCCAGTGGGATATGACAAGAGCAGGTGCCTAATCTCTGAAGGCAAGTACACCAAGCCCAGCCTAGAACAGCTATATCTCACCTGACCCACAGAAACAAGAATAAGAACTCATGCTGGACATAGCAGTCACTGAGTTTTGAGGTAAGTTGCTATCCAGCATTTATATTGCGACCACAGACAACTGAAAAAGATGCAGGGCCAATGTGGGAACCTCTGAACATGTTCAAGTTCCAACTCCTCAACTTGGTATACAAGACCCACCAGGAACTGGCCACTCTGTCTTCTCTGACCACTTCCTAGTCTCACCCCAGTCCAAGCCCAGCGACCTGACAGAATGTGCTCGGTCCCATCACCATACCTTTGCCCATGCTGTTTCACTCTTGTCTCTCACTATTTCTCTCCAGTAGCTCCTAAGACTTGTTCAAGGGCCACAACTCAGTACACTAAGAACAGTGCTAAGTCCTCACTTCTCGGCACCCAGACAACCAAGCACAGACAGGAGAGCATCAGCACACGGGCTCTGAGGGCAGCCTGCCTGGGTATGGATCCCACTGCTACCATTTACCAGCGGTGTGACCTTGGGCAAGTTATGTACCTTCTGTGAACCCCAGTTTCCTCACCGCCTACCTCACAGCTTTGCAGTGACGAGGATAAGAGAGTGCAGTAAAGCGTTCGGCACAGAGCCTGGAACACAGTCAAGGGGCAACAGCTTCCTCTCCCTCCATATTCCCAGGGTCCAGCGCAGGGCTAGGCCCAGGACACTCAGCCAGTGTTGATCATGGCAGTGAAAGAGCTGGGGGTAGTCTCTTAACTGTCCTCACTTCAGACATGAACCAGTGATTTTCTGGGTCAGAATCCTAAATACTACATCGCTGGCAACAGTACCTGCTTCTCTATGAGCCTGAGGGTGTCCTCCGAGGCCTTGTCCTTTGACTTCTTCAGCTTGTTCATTGCGTTGGTCCGCACCTTCCGTAAAGACTCTTTGGCCTTGTTGGTGTTCTGTTTAGCCAGTTTCACCAGCATTTCCCTGTGCTCCCTCGTCACTCTGATAAAAGACAAAAGACCGTTCAAGAGCACCATCCCACACATTAACAGCCAGCCAAGAATTTAATGTCGCTTTGTTCAATAGCTCAGCAGTTCGTAACTTTAGTCGTTTTTGGTGGAGGATCTTTACATTTCTGACACCCTCCCGGGGATGCTCAGGGTCAAAGAACGTCCCTGGTGAGTTGGCTGAGGACGGCCAGTTAGAGCACTGCTTAAAAGCATGAGCAGGGAGTCCCGGCAGACCTGATGCCAAATCCTGGCCATGTCCCTTACCAGATGCATAACGGACTTCCTCATTATAGAGAGTTCCCATCTGTAAAACGGGGACTGTCAACACCTATTTTAAAGGGGTGGTGTCAAGGTTATGGCATGATGTGTGTGGGTTAAGGATCCGGCATTGCTGTGAGCTGTGGTGTAGCCTGGCGGCTACAGCTCCTATTAGACCTCTAGCCTGGGAACTTCCATATGCCGTGAGAGCGGCCCTAGAAAAGGCAAAAAGACAAAAAAAAAAAAAAAGAGAGACGAAATACATTTCTGCTGTTTTCACCATGGAGATGTGGGGGTTGCTTGTTGCTACAGCATTGTGCATCCTATCCTAATACACCACAAGGATCTGAAGAATGAGTGCAAGTCACCAGTACCGGCAGGGATTTCCTGGATGAAGAAGGAGCATGTGCACAGGCTTTAAGCTGCAAGGAGATCACATTCATGTGAGGAACTGACTGGAGCACAGAAAACAAAGAAAGGAGTAACAAGAGGCTGGAGAGCCTTGTCATAGAGGGTCTTGGAAGATCATGAACTCCCATTTTATGAAGAAAATAAGGTCCAAAGTAATTTGGTATCTTACACAAAGTCAAACTGAGAATGGCCTGTCTCAAAAGCTCAAGGTCTTAGTATGACAAAATTTATCTGCCTCCCGTCCTGAAATTAACATCCCTGGCATACGGTGCCTGACCCTCAAATCAATGTGATCCTGGGGATAGTCCCAAGTTCCGGGGTATATGTTCCATGTGAAACAGTGACAAGCAGGTCTTAAAAACTTAGTGGCATCTACCTGGTACTTTTTCCCTGAGAGGATGAGGGAATAATTAAAGAATTTTGAGAAAGGATAAGCTCTGAGGACAAAGTGAATGGCTGTGTGATAAATAAATCCTTCTGGACCCAGCTATTTGAAAGTATGTGCAAAATAAAAATAATCCTGGTTCCTACCGTTATTAAGCCCCTCAATACCAGGTAAGTACTGTAAGTCTATTACGTCACTGAACCTCACAACAACTCATCAAACTAGATCTGAAAACCCCCATTTTCCAGTGAGGAAACTGAGGCACACAGATGTCAAGCAACTTGCCCATGGGTCTGAGCGACAGAACTGGGATCCAAATCCAGATCTTCTGGCCTGTGTTCTTTCCACTTCTCCATGCTGCCTACCCCTTGCAATCTATTTCAAATAAACTATGCGCTGCTGCCATTACTTCTGCTTCCAGGCAGAAAGCTTTTTTCAAAGTCAGTAATATGAATCTTGGGACTGAAAAGGACAAAACCACCATGTCAGGAGTTTAGGGATTTGGATCAGATCTTGTTACTTTTACGGTTTTTAATTCATTGAACAAAAATCATGCTGACATGTTTAGGTCTCTTTTTTGTTCTGCCAAAGCATATGTCAGTATAAGGAAGGAACAGGAAAATTAAAACTTGATCCACTGATTCAAAAAACCTAATCCTGCTGAAATACTAGGAGGGGCAGAAAATAAATGATTCTAAGTCTGAAAGAAACCTCTTAAAATTCTCTACCGAGAAGTATTTCAATCTCTAGGTAGCCTGCTTTTTAGACAAAATTTAATAAAATAAAAAATTTATCTAACCCACTTCTTTTTCACTGAACTATTATATTTATATTTTACATTGAGGGGAAAAAAATCACACATTTAAAAATATATAAATTGGGGAGTTCCCGTCGTGGCTCAGCGGTTAGTGAACTCGACTAGTATCCATTAGGATGCGGGTTCAATCCCTGGCCTCATTCAGTAGGTTAAGGATCTGGTGTTGCCGTGAGCTATGGTGTAGGTTGCAGACACAGCTCAGATCCTGCATTGCTGTGGCTGTGGCATAGGCCGGGGGTGCAGCTCCAATTCGATCCCTAGCCTGGGAACTTCCATATGCCCTGGGTGAGGCACGACATTTGGGACTCAAAAAATCTTAAGAGTAAATGGCTGTATAAAGAAAATAAAACCATAATATATGTAATTTGGCCTAATAAAGTATATTTTTATATTTATTCATGTAAATGTGATCTCAGTACACTACTAACACCAGTTTCCATACATGGTAATATTCAATTATTGACACTGACAAAAATATTCCAGTTTCAGGATGCAAATACAAGGCAATAATCTAGGAGAGGGGAGGGCAGTGAGGAGGAGGGAAGACGGGGGGACAGGCACAGGAAGGGCTGAGAGGAAGAGAGGCATCAGTGTGCTGGTTCTGGGGGTTGAGCTACAAGTCATCCACAATACAAGATCAGAAGCAGTCAGGGCAATGGAAAGGACTGGTTCTGAGGTCAAGACAGAACTGTTTCCCATCCAGGTACTAACCAAGCCTGACCCTGCTTAGCTTCTGAGATCAGATGAGATGGGGCGCGTTCAGGGTGGTACGGCCGTAGACAAGACTGCCCTGTTTGATTCTGGTATCTATCACTCAGAGGCTGACTATCCTTGGGCAAGCTACTTAATCTTTCTCAGTTTCTTCGTCTTTCGAATGAAGATAATAAAAACACCTTACGGGGTGATTGGGAGAAAGAGACACAACATATATATAAGTACCAATTCAGATAGCAGCATATAGTAGCCTTGGATAAATGATAGCGTTTATGAATGTTTTAATCAAACACACTTAATTACTTCCTCATGAAACAACGAGGGCACATCTGTTTTAGAAAAGAAACATACTATATTATGGAAATATTTTAATTCCCTTCCAAACCAGTGATTAATACATCTGATCATCTCCATCTCGCATTCACAGGGTTCTGAGAGTATACGCTAGTTGCAGCCCAGGCTCTGGCCCCAGCCAGTTGGTTCTGAGCACCCGCGCTGCACTTGGCGAGCATTCCCTCATCAAGCACTGGCTGGGGCCTCTGTGTTCCCTGCCAGGTCCTGGGCCAGGCTGGGGAGTACCAGAGAGGAGGCAGGCCTGATCCAACTTCTCTAGAGGCTCGGCCCAGCAGTGTAGACAGACTTGTCAACCACTACTTAGGAAGAGCATGACTGCTGCCAGGACAGAGGGATGGGCCTTCTTCGGGGGGCGGGGGGGGGGTGGGTGGAGCGTGCCCAGAGTAGAGCTCATTCTGCCCTGCGATCTGGAAAATGCCCTGTAGATGCAGAGGAACTCATCAACTGCAGAAGAAAGGAAAGGGCACTTTAAGCAGAAGCACAGTGGGAGACACAATGGCAGGAAGGTGGGAGGCTGAAAAAGGTGCACCAGGGTCAAGTTTGTTCTGTAAGCCTAGGGTTTTCAAGTTCTTCTTTACCATGAAAGCATGCCTTCAAATAAAACCAAGGCAGAGGGCCCATTTATGAAACAGATAAAAAGAGAGCTATTTCAGGTAATGAGGGGAAGGGCACGGAGGGGAGGGGGTGGTCCCCATCACAGGCCTGTGAAACTGAACGCCACCCCGACTGCCCCCTGCTCTGGGTCTGCCCTTACTGACTCACTGACATTAGGCAAGGAATTTAAAAATCTCCGAGCCTGGCTCATCTCACCTGGAAAAAGGAACCGAAGATCAACTAACAAAATCCCCAGCATCGACCTTTCAGAGTTCTCATGAGGATTAGATGAGATAATATATGGAAAGCATACAGTGCAAATCCTGGTAGAATATAAACAATCAGAAAATGTATGCTGATTTTGTTGCTATCATTGTTTATGTTTTGGCAACTATGGGGGCATCTTCGAATAATGATGAGCTTATTCATGGAAGTTTCTACCAACAGGGAAATGACAGGGCAAACAATCCAAGCTCCAGCAAGATGACTTCTGGAGATTTGACTTGTGAGTTAACATCTCATGTACACTGCAAAATACAAATGTTCACAGCATGTAGCCATGAAATTTTCTTTCTGATATGAATTCACTCATTCAGTTTATAGTTTTATTCAGCAGCTATTTACTGTATATTTATTGTGTTCCAGCCACTATGTCACATACAAAGAATTTGGTATTATACACACATGAGTTTACAGTCTCAAGGAAGGTAGTCATTAAATAAATACAATTAATCATAAGTTACACCCAACAAAGACATACAGAGCTCTCTGAAAATAATAAGCAGGGGAAAGGAGTCTGACCAAGCTGTCCTTGTGGGACTCTAGGAAGAAAACGTGAAGATATTTAAGTTAAGGGATATTTAAGTCAGGATGAGTAAGAGTGGAGAAGCTGGGGGAAGATCCTTCCTAATGGGGGAAGAGCCCAGGGTAAACAAAGGCCTTTGTCCAGGGAAGGAGGGTACTGCTCTTGGGGAACTGAAGAACGGCAGTGTGGCTGCAGTACAGAAAGCAGGGCCGAAAGACTGTTTCCAGTGGGGAGGCTGGGGGGGGCTGGTAAGGGCGAGACTAGCACGCAGGCACTTCAGTGCCATTGTCAGGCTCATTAGATGCACAGATGGTTGAACACACACACACAAATGTGGGAGATACACACAGGGGAACAGGATTCAGCCTGAAAAGGAAGGACATTCTGCTACATGCTACAACATGGATAAACTTTGAAAAGGTTATGCTAAGTGAAATAAGCCAGACCGAAAAGGACAAATATATGATCCCACAAATAGAGGTACCTGACATAGTTAAATTCATAGACACAAAGTAAAATCGCAATTACCAGGGAACTGAGGATGAGGGAACGGGGAGCTGTTGTTTAATGGGTATAGGGTTTCAGTTTCGCAAGATGAAAAGAGTTCTGGTGACTGGCTGCACAACAATGTGAATGTTCTTAATACCATTGAACTGTACATTTAAAAGTACTGAAAAGGTAAATCTTTAATGTGTATCTTGCCACAATAGGAAAAAAAAAAAAAACAGTCTCAGTAGACTGTTTCTAAGAACAAGATGGAATATCACAGACGTCTGAGGCAAAGGAAATGTGGTCAGCTTTGTATTTTGTGCAGACAGCAATGTGCAAACCAGATCTGAGCACATGACAAGTCCACCCGGGAGCCTCTGGGCAGGCAGACGGGGAGCTCAGGCCCTAGCCCATAGAAGCTTCGTGGCCGGGTGATGAAGACAGCAGCCATTTCCGCTGGGGTCAGAGAGCCTCCCAGCATAAGGCAGGGGTTCTGACTGAGCTGGCAGGGTCACACTTTGTTTGTACAAACTCCTCCAGCAGGTCTTCCAGTAACATCCTGGATGGGGGCCTTCCTGTAAAATTCCTTGAGTGTGTCCCATGAACAATAAGCAGAGGGGCCTGCCCCGCCAGTAACTCACATGGCAGAGAATCCCCCTGACAGAAAGGATACTTCCTATTGTTTCAAGGAGAACGGGACATGTGCAAAACCACTCACCAGGTGTACAGCAGAGGAAGCTACGGTCAGCACGGCAACTACAGAGAAAACCAGTTATAATGTCAGACTTCCAAAGGATCTTTGGTCACTCAGAACTTAAAAAGGTAGAAAGACATGCTTTAAAGGCAAGAAGACCTAAGCTGGAATCCCAGCTCTGCCACTCATTAGCTTCAGAACTGTGAGCATGTTATTCAACTTCTCCAGACTAGTCTCGTGTAAATGAGAATAAAGACTAAGAAGGCGGAAGCACAGGATTACATGAAATGATGGTGGCAGCTCCGTGCAGGGCGGCCACTTTCTTACTCTTACCACAGAATTGCAAGGCTGGGCAACAGAGGACGTGAGCAGTGGGGGAGAACGCAGTCAAAAGGATTTAGTCACTAGGAGCTTAGGCTACTATGTGGCTGGTGAGCAGCCAGGGGCAGAACCAGGAGAGAGGAGAGCAGGGAATAGGGGCCGTGGGAGGCGTGAGCTCGGCTCCAGCAGCCGTGCTGCACGAGACAGGCTGAGGGAGAAGGGAGCCGTGCTTCCACAGAACAAACGGCCCAGGGAAACACGTCTCTGACGGCTCGAAGGAGAGCAAGCTTGCCCCCTCCTCCCTGGGCCACTGAGGCTCCCCCCCCCCCGCCCCCCGCCCCCTACAGCAGCAGGGTGTGCAATCAGCGGCAGACACATGCCCTGCTTTATTGTTTGCTGGTGGGCGCTGCCTAATGCCTCGGGGCCACTGGCCCTGAAGGAAATATTTTTGTTTGTGTAGCCCAGCCAGACTTCCTATGCTCCCAGGTCCACAATTCTCCCTCCCCTCTTTCCTCATCGGCCCCCCTGAGCCGCCCCCCCCCCCTCAGCTCCCCAGCCCATCTTACACACGCTACTATCTCATCCAGACAGGAGGTGTCCTTCTAGCCCAAAGGAAATCGTGCACACCCTTTGGAAGGATCTCTACCATCACAATACCTTTAGTTCTCATCTGCTTTCAAAGGCCTATCCTGTGACTGAGGCCAGCTAAACCAGACAGGCCATCCTGAAATATAGCCCAGCATGATGGAAAGACAGAGGAGGTTGAGGTCAGGGGTCACAGCTCCATATTCCCAGCTGAGTGACCTTGATTAAGTCCCCGGTTTTCTCCTTCCCTATCATCCTAGAAGCTGGAAACCCAAGTCCAGGGATAAGTGGAGGTAGCTCTCATGTACAGGACAAAGGGCTCAGGTTTGGGTGATCAAGTCAGACTTGATTTCCGCTTCCAGCTATGTCACTTACAGGTGGGATAACGGCAGACAATTGGTTTTTCCTCCCGAGATCACAAAGCATGTCGCGTGATGTGTTTAAGAGAACAGCCTCTGCAGCCAGACTGCCAGTGTTTGAGGCTCAGATCTATCACTGCTTAGCCGGATGACCCTGGGCAAGGATTTTACCTCTTTGCCTTAGTGTTCCCATCTGTCGAATGTGTATAACACCACTAAGTTAATGAGACTGCAGCACAGGATGAAAAGAATTACTCAGTGCGCTGGTTCATGGAGATGTGCTCAGTAACACTATCTGTTACTGTTTCCTCAACTGTAAAGGGGAGGAAGGTAATAAAAATGCTCTCTTTCTTCTTCCACAGTTGGTGTCAGGAGCGAATGAGAGATGATGGTTAAAGAATTCTGCATATGTAGGTACTGAGTATTTTAAAAGCTGTCAATCACATGGAGAACAGACTTGTGGTTGCCAAGGGGGAGCGGAGAGGGAGTGGGGTGGATTGGGAATTTGGGGTTAATAGATGCAAACTATTGCCTTTGAAATGGATAAGCAATGAGTATCCTGCTGTATAACACTGGGAATTGTATCTAGTCACTTATGATGGAGCATGATAATGTGAGAAAAAAGAATGTATACATGTATGTGTAACTGGGTCACCTTGCTGTACAGTAGAAAACTGACAGAACACTGTAAACCATCTATAATGGAAAAAAATAAAAATCATTCTAAAATTTTTTAAAAAGCTGTCAACCAGATTAATAATAAAAATAACAGTGATGTCTCCTAGAGAGAGAGCAGAGGACAATGGCTACAAGCTCAGGCTGAGAAAGACATCTGTTCTTCCCATTATTAACCTGTGACACCAGGCACAAAGAACTCCCTCCCCCTGTGACTCAGTCTCTTCATCTGTAAATAGGGGTATAATAACATATGTCCCTCTAAGACTGTTACAAATACCTTAGTTAATATACAAACAGCACCCGGGACAGCAGTGGACACGGGACACACTCACATTCACTCGTCCCATAAACACCAACTGCATTCTTGTACTTACTACCTGCTAGGTCCTGTTTCAGGGGCTGGGGAATATAGCAGCAAACAAAACTTCACATTCTAGTGAAGGAGAGAGTAAACATAAGTCTACGAAATGCCACTTAAGTGCTATGAAGAAAATAAAGCAAGACAGGGAGATAAGGAGGGACCTTATTACGATCACAGTAAGCGCCCGCTGACAACTGCCCGGACTTCCGGCCCCAATGCCATCTGCTCCCCTTCAATAACAACAACACTAACATTTGCAGAGCTCTTCCCACGTGCCAGGCTCTGAGATGACTATTAGCTTAGTGAACCTTCACATCACTCCTATGACCTAAGTGGTCTTATTACCTGGTTTTTACAGGTCAGAAAAGGGAGGCTCAGACAGATCAAGTAACATGCCCAAGGCCACTCAACAAGTTCCTGGTAGACCTGGGATCAGAGCCCAGGGCAGCCTGATTCGTGAATTCCAGACCTCCCTTACTGGTGCTAGACAAACCCAAGCAGCTCTTCCTACCAGCTGCAGGGATGAGGGGAGCACCGCTCTAACTGAGGCCCGCGTAGGTACACAGCTCCAGGCCACCCCTCCAGCTCCACTGCGTAAGGGCAGTGGGTAGAAAGGAGAAAGGGAGTCTCTAGAAGTCGGCAATGGGGCAGTGACCTGACCTCCAACGGCCAAGTGCCAGGTTCTGAAAGCAGGTACAGGACGGGGTGGGGGGGCAGGGGAAGGAGGCGCCACTTCTGCATTGGAGTTGCCGCAGCTTTCTCCTCAGCCCATGCTCCACACTTGGTTCCTGACCGCTCTTTCTGGTGTGTTTCAAACCGAACATTCGTGCAGGGAGGGAACCCCATTCCAAGCACTTGGGACCTGAAATAGTAGGAAGTGCTCCTAAAAAGCCACAGGCGGGCTGAGGAGAAAGCAGGCCTCCTCATACTGCACGGAGGCTCGCCTGGCCTGGACAGTTGAGAGACCACATACAGAAGTCCTCCAGCAGAATGAATGAATGAGTGAATGAATGGTCCTGGAAAGCAGGTAGGCAGTGGGCATGATAGGGCTGGAATAGCAGCTGTAGTTGCTCCAAAGTAGTTGGTGGCTGCCTCAGCACAGATGAGGTCACTAGGTGTCCTCCTCTGACTTTTTTTCTTTCAAGACCACTAACAGTCTGTAGGTGTGACGGTTGTGTAAAAAAAGGGTATTACCAATATTTCCTAGAATGTGCACGTTATACACACGATCTTTGTACAAGATCCACAAAGCCATACAGCAGCTAGACAGAGGCCACAGAGCTAGGAGGAAGGAGGTTCCAGGTCGGCAGCCTGAAGAGCAACATGACAGTGTGGCAAGAAAATGGGCCGTCAAAACAGATTCTATATGAACGATGACTCCTCTGCTTACAAATCTGTGACCTTGAGCAAATCACTTAAACTTTCTGACTCCAAGTTTCCTCATCTGAATTATACCTATCTCAAAAGGGTATTTCTCTGTAGGCACAAAAACAATGAGATCATCATGAAAAAATGTACAGATGATTTTGCTAAGCCAAAAAAAGCAAGTTTTGGCACTGTAGGTACTTAATCCCATTATGTAAATTAAATATGTGTGTGTGTTGTGTGTGTGTTTGTGTGTGTGTATGCGCATGCATCATTTAAAATCTGGAAGAATACATGTTAATCTTACCAACAGTTACTTCTAAGAAGACTACTTGGGGAACTACAAAAGAACATTTTATTTTTCTGTAGGATTTGAATTTTGGCAATAAATGTATATTATTTTTATAATTAAAAAAATGAAAATCATATATCTGTTAAGAGTCTCATATCCAGAACATAACAAGGATCTCCGACAACTCAACAACAAAAGTACAAAAAATCTAATTTTTAAAATGGGTGAAGGACCTGAATAGACATTTTTCTAAAGATGTATAGATGGCAAACACGCACATGAAAAGACACTCAACGTCATAAACATTAGGGAAATGCAAGTCAAAACTATCATGAGGAGCCACATCATACACTAGATGATAATAATAACAACAACAAGTGTTAGAAAGGAGACGCAGAAATCAGAACCCTTAAACATTACTTGCAGGTATGTAAAATGTACAGTCCCTGTGAAAAAGTTTGGTAGATCCTCAAAAAGTTAGAGTAATCATGTGACCCTGCAATTCCACTCATGTGTGTGTATATATATATAGGTATATATCTATATATAGATATATATCCAAGAGAACGGAAAACATGTTTATACAAAAGCTTGTGCAAATATGTTCAAAGCAGCATTATTCATAATAGCTAAAAGTGGAAACAACCCAAAAATTCATCAGCTTATCAATAGATAAATAAAATGTGGCACATCCACACAATAGAATGTTATTCAGCAATGAAAAAGAAAGTATTGATACATGCTATAACATGGATGAACCTTGGAAATATTTAATGCTAAGTGAAAGAAGCCAGACACAAAAGACCACATACAATGTGATTCCAGTCATACGAAATGTTCAGAATAGGAAAATCTAGAGACAGAAAGCAGAATGGTAGTGTCTACAGCAATCCTGGGGCCGGGGGTGACCTGGGGGTGAAGTGGGGAGTGACTGCCAGTGGGTTCAGGGTTTCTTTGTGGGGTGATGAAAGACATCCTAAAACTGAGTGTGGTGATAGTTTCACAACTCTCTGAATATACTAAAAACCACTGTAGTATACACTTTTTTCCTGTTTGTTTGTAGTATACACTTTAAATGGGTGAATTACATCTCAGTAAAGCTGTTAAAAATGCCATATGCCTAGCTGGTTCTCGTCATGGAACAGTACTTGCCTACAGGTGGAAAGCTTGGTGGCCGGCAGCGTGACTCGGTCTCCTCACCCAGGGACTGGCAGGAACTGCTCCCTCAAATGGTTAACAGTGACCACACAGAAAAGGTCACAGGAATGCTCAGTAACAACAGTTACCTTGATGATGATGATTTTTAAAATAACATTCTTTTTCATTTCATTTGTCAATTGCTTTCTTCACTGCCGTCAGACCTGCCTCAAGGTCTAAAGACAGAGCCCCCTCTACTCCTGCTCTCTTCTTACAGAAGCTCCTCCCAGTAACTCTTCAGAAAAGTAAATAATGCTATTATTCCATTTTACAGATGAAGAAACTGAGACTCAGAGAGTTGAAATAACTAGGCTCAGGTCACATAACTCATTTCACTGATTCTCTTCTTCGAGTTGTTCTGATAACCTTGGCTCCTCCGGGTGTCAATTCCCATGCTCCCTGGCTGCACAGGAGCTACCCCTCCCTGTTTAACTGGGCCTGGGGACCTGCTACCCTGCCTTACCAGCTTGCTCTCCCTAGAAAAACCAGGTCGTCATCCAAGAGAAACTGTCCTTCAGCATATGCTCAGAACAAACACTTGAGAAAAAAAATTCAGACTAGGAAAACCACAACCCAGGGCTTTTTACTGTTACCTGGTGAAATGGCCTGGTCCAACCCCAGAGAGAATTCTCCTCCATGCTGTCCCTGGAGACAAGGTCTGAGGGCAGGAGCCTGATCTAGGTATAAGGTCTATCATCACTGACAAGGCCCAGAGGAAAAGTGGGAGTCAATGACGGCAATTACCCAACTACTGGGAAGCCTTGGGGAGCAGTTCGGTGGGCTGAGGGTGTCGACAAGAACCAAGGCTTTTCCAGAAACACTAAGCAGATCTCATACCACAGGCAGGACTAGTCATGGAATTTTCAACTTTGGGATATACCTTCCAAGAGGGCTTGTTCACCATAATTCATATTCAAAGAACAAACCAAGTGCTCATTAACAATCAAACTGCAGTGTTCCTGAGCAACTTAAATTTCAAGATAATTACAACGTAATGACTCCACTCCTCCCACCCCTAAAAATGGAGGAAAAGATAGGAAAAAAAATGAATATGAAGCTACGGGAGGGGATTAGTGAGGGAAGAGAGAAAAGAGGGTGTTAAGGACTAAAAGCGCAATCAGCAAAAAGAAAGAAAATATCATTGGTTTTACTCCCAAATAACCAGAAAAGAATGTTTCCAAGAACTCTTTAACCTGGTGAATCAAACAACTACTACAAGATGGACAAGGAGTTCCTGCTGTGGCTCAGCGGTAATGAACCTGACTAGTATCCATGAGGATGCAGGTTCGATTCTTGGCCTTGCTCAGTGGATTAAGGATCCAGCATTGGCGTGAGGTGCGGCAGTATAGGTTGCAGGCATCCTGGATCCTGCATTGCTGTGGCTGTGGTATAGGCTGGCAGCTGCAGCTCCAATTTGACCCCTAGCCTGGGAACTTGAAAAAGAAAAAGAAGAAGAAGGATGCCTCACAATAGGAGCATCACATATACTATTCCATTACTCTTCAAAAAAATCATAGAAATTATGCCCATTTTATAGATAAGGAAGCTGAAGCTTCCAAAAAGTAAGTGACTTTTCCAAGGTCACTGCAGTGGGCATGTTCCCTGGGCTGCAGTGGCAGAGGGACCCTTTAAGGGGCAATCTTTGCTCGGAAACATCCATCAGCCTGGCTGACATTCTCAGAAATGCACTGCAGTGTGAGTTGTCTTCTACCCACTCCTGGCCGTTTCCCTTCTTCACCAGCGACAGACCTGCACCATCTCTTTCACAGGCCTCCCCTCCAATGAATCTCTTGCACACCTAATTCTGTCTTGGTAGCTGCTTTTCAGAGGAACCAAGTTGATATATCCAGAGAAGGATAAACAGGGATGTGAATCCAGGTCTGTCTGTCCTTCGTACCCAGAGATGAACTGATAAATAAATTCTGTTGCTAAATCCAATGACCAACTCTCACATCCCTTCTTCCTTGACCCATGAGCACCGTCCAGTGTCGCTGATGAGTCTCTCATCTTTACAACACAACCCCCCACATTCTCCTGGGTCTCTGGCCAACTATTCTCAGTCTCTCTTGCTGGTTCCTCCTCATCACCGTGACCCATAAATCTGGATGTGAAGCATCCGGGGCTCAGTTCCCAAACCCTTCTCTTCATTACCTATATTTACCCTTATCTAATTTCATGGCTTCTCCTACATATTTATGCCTCCCAGAGTTCTCTCTCTAGCCCACAACTGTCCTCTGAACTCTAAATTGACCTATCTAACAGCCTACTTGACCTCTCCACGTGGATGTCTGGTAGCATCTCAAAATAAATATGGACAAAGCCTGCTCCTCCTGAACAGGAGTGCCCAGCCTGGCAGCCCATAGTCTGGCCTATCTCAGTAAATGGCAACTCCAGCCTTCCAGTTGCGCAGGCCAAAAACCTCAGTCTTCTTTGGGTCCTTTCTTTCTAAATTCACAACTTATCTGTCAGAAAATCCTGGCAGCTTTTCCTTTAAAATGTATCCAGAATCTGACCACTTTTAACCAACCACACTAGTCCAGGCCACCATCATACCCGGATTCCAACAATAGCTCCTAACCGATCCCCGCTTTCAGCCTTGCCTTCCTACAGTATAATTCTCAAAATAGTGGCTAGAATGATCCTTTCAAAACCTAATCAGATCCTGTCACTCCCTACCTCATCAACCTCCAATGACTTGCCATTTCACTCATCCTAGAAACCAAGATTCTTTTAAGGGTGTGTAAGGACTATAATGGTTTATTTTATGTGACACACGACTACCCAGATATTTGGTCAAGCATTACTCTGGGTGGTTCTGTGAGGGTGTTTTTGGATGAGGTGAACATTTAAATCAACAGGCTGAGCAAAGGAGGCTGCCCTCCCTAATGTGGGTGGGCCTCGCTCAATCCGTTGAAGATCTGCATAAAACAGAAATGACTGGGAATTCCCCAGGATAAGAGCAGAATCCTTCTGATTGCCTTCAAGCTGGGAGAATGGCTTTTTCCTGCCTTGACTCAAACTGAAACATCAGTACTTCCTGGGTCTCGAGCCTCCTGGCTTTTAGACTGAACAACTCCATCAGCTCTCCTGGCTCTCCAGTTTGTCAACTGCAGATCCTGGGACTTCTCAGCCTCCATAATCACATGAGCCAACTCCTTATAATAAAGTTATACACACACACACACACACACACATATATCCATATGTGTGTCTGTGTGTATATATGGATACATATATATTCTGTTGGTTCTGTTTCTAGGGAGAACCCTGACTAATAAAAGACCTTATACGATATTGGCCTCCCCATTTCACTCAGACCTCATCTCCTATTTCTCTCCCCTCCCTTATTCTGCGACAGCCACACACACACTCTTACTATACCCCGAACACCCCAAGTGGACTCCCACCTCAGGGCTTCTGCACTTGCTGCTTCCTCTGCCCTCGTGATGAATACAAGTACAGTTTGCTCTCTCACAACCTCAGTTCTCTGTTCAATTATCACCTTTTCCCTGAAGCCTTCAGTGAACACATTACTTAAAATTGTACCAGCCCACTACCCCAGCTATGACATCCTTTATTTCTTTCCACTGCCTTATTTTTCTCCACAGGAAGAAAAATATGGCCATCTGACACACTGTATGTCCATTTCCCCAGCAGAAGTTCCACAAAAGCAGAGGCTTGGTCTGGCTTGTTCACTGCTATATCTTCCATGTCTAGAACTACGCCTAATATATAGTAGGCGCTCAATAAATATCTGCTGAATAAGTGTATGAATATCCTAAAAGTTTCACATTTCAGCATAAAAATTTCATATTCTCATAAAAGCTATTAAGTCACTTGCGGCCAGAAAAGGCTAGGGACTGACTTGCAAAGGGGCACAGGGAACTTTCGGGATGACTGAATTGGTCTGTATCTTGACTGAGGTGGGGATTACAGGGACACATATATTTGTCAAAATTCATCATCATGTACACTTGAAATGGGTTCATTTTTTGTATGTAAGATACACCTCAATTAAGTTGACTAAAAACCAAAACCAAATATCTTATATTCCAGACCACCTCTTACACCAAAAAGTGGCACACAAATTTATTTTCAGATTATGCACCCTGATCTGAGCTTTGGCAATTATGCTCCACATGGTTTGGGTTGGTACATAAATAAATTTTAAAATACCAACTGCTGTCCCTTTTACAAAAAGAAAACGTGCTCTCAGAAGTCCACAGACATAAGAATAGACTTTGAAGTCAAGCAGACCCATATTGAAACCCTGCACAACTCGACCTTTAGTAGCTAAATGAACTTGAGTAAATTATTTAACCTCTCTTCGACTTACTTACTTGTATAAAAAATAGGAAATAACAGAATGACTTAAATAATACAGGGTAAGGCCCAGAATATACTATGTACTCAGTAAACAATCACTTTGCCTGACATTATTGTTGCCATGCAGTGAGCCAGGAGAGCTGTTCAAACATCAATGGGGTTTCTTAAGAGAGTGATGTCAAGTTTGGGTCTGAGGACCACCGGAGGGATTGCTCAGGTGTGCTGCAAATGGTTACCTGGCCCTGAAACGTCCACGTCTCTAAGAAGCTCAGCAGTATGCAGTACATGGATGCAAACAAGCCTGAGACAATTACGGGGCAAAGGCTACACCAAGGCCCCCACATTCCATTCATTTAGTCC
This sequence comes from Phacochoerus africanus, assembly GCF_016906955.1. Lineage (NCBI taxonomy): Eukaryota > Metazoa > Chordata > Mammalia > Artiodactyla > Suidae > Phacochoerus > Phacochoerus africanus. The sequence continues at coordinate 264,314,600 of NC_062545.1, read as the reverse complement.
CCAATTACAGTCCCCCCTCTACCACTTTCCACTTCCAGCAGAAGAACAGGAAGCAAAGCCTTAGGAGACCATTACAACCCTCTTGGTAAAAAAGAAAAATTTTAAACAACCAAGATACTCAACAACTGGAAACTATTTAATGTTATACATAACATGCAAACACCATGCTTCCCTTAAAAAGAAGAAGGAGGAAACTCTCATCAGAGAGCAATGACACACACTGAAAAAAAAAAAAAAAAGAGAGAGAGAGAAGAGTACGTATAACATAATCCTGTATCATTATAAGAAAAAGGGAGATATAGACATGTGTCTCAAGTTGCATAGAAAAATCTAGAAAATCAAGGTGCTAGAAGTGGTGCCCAATGGAGGAAAGGATAGAGGTATTTTAATTTTTTCTTTAATCCTACTTAAAACCAATACAGATACTGATGAAAAATAATGAAAGAGGAGGACAATCCAGAAAGGATGCATTCTCGCTGGGGAACAAGTCTATTTTAGGCACTTTTGTTTCTTTGGTGAATTTATGATTCCTTACAGGTTGTTTTTTTTGTTTTTGTTTTTGTTTTTTGCTTTTTAGGGCCACACACACGGCAGACTGAAGTTCCCAGACTGGGGGTCGAATCAGAGCCACAGCTGCTGCCACAGCAACAAGGGCAGCTCACAGCCACAGCTCACAGCACCACCGGATCCTTAACCCACTGAGCGAGGCCAGGGATCGAACCTGCAACCTCATGGATACTAGTCAGGTATGTTACCCCTGAGCCACAACAGAAACTCCCCCTTACCAGTTTATTTAAAGCCAGACAGGAACACAGTGCTCTCAAACCAAAGAAGCCTCACTCTACTCTGTGGTTTTCTCACTGATATTTGGTAAAACAGTAAGTAAAGGAGTATTGGTTTGTTTGGGGGCAGGAATCTAACCTGATCAAAATAAACTGCTCAAAACTCTTCAGGGTTCCTGATGAAGTAGTGAAGGGCTGATATATCAGAGAAAGCTGCTATCAGGAGACAAGAAGAGGGGATAAGGCAGTAAAAAAGACCTGCGTTCTGTCCTGCTTCTGCCCCTCGGTAGCCCCAGAGCAGCAGGCCCCAGCTCCTAGGAGCTGGAGGTCACTCATCAGGCAAGTGGACAGAGAACAGTCTCCTGACCTCAGAGTGGAGCTGGGAGAATTCAAGGAGAAACCCTCAAGTGTTCAGCCCAGCACCTGCAGTGCAGGGGTTAATAAATAGGACTCAGAACCTGACTACATAAATAGGAAAGAAAAACAGAAGAAACTATTTCGGCGAATCTTAATTAACAGGAATGTATAAAGGCTCCATCTAGTTAACTGACTTCTCTAAAGGAAAGCACACCGGCCAAGAAGAAAACAAAAGCTGCACATATTGTCAATGGGGATGAATGTAACCCAGAGCCTGTGAGGTCCAAGGCATTTTACCAAGGACGGCCAGGAGAAAAACCTGCACAGGGGCACACACACAGCTGGACTGGAAGAGGCTATGAAAAGGCTTGGTGATAAGAGCCACCCAGGCTCCAAGTCTGACCTGTTACTGCTTTGGGATTTATCTTCCGATTACTTCCCAAAAGGATCAGAGGCAGATTACGGTAAGAGTCACGTACTCAGTAGACTCATTTAAATAAGAATATAAGAATCAGAGGAGCATAATGAGGGTGAGGTACCAGCTGAGATCTGCTGCAACTGAAAATAAAACTTAGCTCTGGGCATCCAGAGCAAAGGCAAAAAAAAAGCAGACTTGTAGATTATTATCGGGCAGAGGAAGAAGCACAATCAACAGGAAAGGTAAATTTTTATAGAACTAAATTTGAAATTTTACCATCAGAAACTGATCCTTGGAATCTATGCTTCTGATGCCCTCCCACCTCCCAAACGCCTAACATAAGCTTTTCTGTGTTACTCTCCTCCCCACAGCTTTGCCAATTACCAGCTGCGTGACCTGAGCTAAGGCCTCACCTCTTGGAATTTTGATTTTCTCATCCCTGAAAGGAAGTGAGGTGCCTACTCATTTAAGGGAAGGAATGAAGGAACACATGCTAGCATTAACTGGGTGCTTGCAAAACATCGAAAGCTTTGTGTACGTTATCTCACCGAAATCCCCGATAACTCTCTAAGGCAAGTCCTATGAATATTTTTCAGAGGTAGAGACAGTTGCCGTTGTCACACAGCTAAAAAGTACAAGAGTCAGAACTCACTTTCACGCTTCTGTGATACCAAGGCACAAATTTAACCATTAAAGCGTTAAACTTTTCTACTTTTCCTGCACGTGTCAAGTGCCTAACTACTCCTGGCACATAGTGGATACTCAACGTATTAGTCCTCTTCCTCGCTCTTTCCTTTCCTCCTGATGTAAAATTACGTACACAGGGAAAATTTTAGGTCTGCTGAAATAATATAGCTCCTTTCCTCTAGATCTTAATCTATTTCCTAACCCCACCAAATCTCCACCTATCACGTATTCATTCATCTTACAAATAAGGAACCTGAGGCAGCATGCTCTAGGGTGATACACCCAGAGTCATACTGAAGTCACTGCCAAAGCCAAATAAAACCAAACCCTGGTCCTCTTTACATCTAAATCAAGCTTTATCCTCTCACAAGACACGGCCTCCATAATAAAGAACAGATCATTCATTTTTTATCTGGAAAAATACCAAACGTATAATTCAGTAAGGGGTCTCATGACCTTCCCACCTTGTCAAAGGGAAGAAAGTATATAAAAAATGAGGTTTGCGGGAGCAGACGGATTTGGTCCGTCAACTTTCTCTTGGATTACACCCATTAAGCAACATACAATAATGCAAAATGCAAAATACAATGTAACAGATCCCCATGTCTTTGGAAATTCAAGTTAAACTCACTGATCTTTCAAACTTACACACAATGCATAAGGGCAATCGTTAACTCGTGTGGGGCTGCAGCGGTGCACATATATCAACAAGCTCTTTGAAGGAAAAATATGATCCACGACTGGGCCACTCTAAGAAGAATCCAAGCCAGCAACGAGCATTTAAATCCACAGCGCCACGGCATTTCAGAGCTCCAGAAGGGAGCTGGCAGATCGGTGAGAACAAGCCCTTCATCCTGTGTAGCAGGAAACCGAGGCTCAGGGGTTAAGTGGCTTTTCCAAGATTTCACAGACAGAAGAGCAAGAACTAGAAAATAAAGCTGCTGACAACTATTCATCCCTTCATCCCACTTGCAAGCCTTGCTTCTGCTCTCCATGAGTACACACAGCACTTTCCAGAATTACTCATCTACCCCCAGAGTGCAGGAGAAGGAGCCTGGACTCAGCTAACAGAAAAACTCAGGATTTGCATCCTGACGGCTACTAACTGGCCATGTGATCCTGAGCAAATCCCTGAATTTCTCTGAATTTCTATTTTCTCATCTACAAACTGTGGATAAGAGTAAATTCCACAAGCTGCAGGTAATATACACTAGGGCTCAGGATGGCCTTGATTTCCACAAGGCAAACCCCACGTCCATTCATCCCTAGCACCCAGCACAGAGGCTGGCAAATAACACAGTTGTAGAAAATCTGCTAAGTCAATGAACTAATCAAGCAAACAGGTACTGGACTTGAACCAAATCTGTTTGCTTCTTAAACCCTGGGTTACACTGCTCCCCAATTCACATGCTTTCATGGCAGAGTGTCCATTTTGATTTACAGAGTACCAAGTACACAGTGGGTAAGCTGGCCATTTTCTGGCCATGAGGAGGGAAGAAAGTTCAGCAGGAAAGTTCCTGGACTCTCAGTGTTGGTATTAATTCTTGCTAACAGCATGTGTGCATCACGAAGCCTTAGAATCATCTAAACCTGGGTTTAGGCCTCAGCATCAGCTCTGTGACCTCAGAGATATGACTGTACCTCTCTGAGCCTATATTTCCACACCTGGAAAAAAATCCACTCTACAAAGACTGTGGCACAGAATTCCTATATGTAAAGGAATACAAGATGGTTGTGGCACAGAATGACTCAGAGGTGTCACCCTCCATTCCCCTTCTTATTTGGAAGCTTCATTCATTCATTTCACTTAGGTCTACAGTATGACTCCTTCCTGAACCTTCCTATCCACAAAACCCCTGACTCTCTCCATCCCCTTAGCCTGCTTATTTTCCTTCACAGTCCTTATCACCACCTGACATCACATTATGTATTTATTTTTCTGCTTACTGTGTCTGCTTGACTATAAAGTAAGCCCCAGGAGGATGGGGATTTCTTGAATATTTGTTCCATTTGCTGATTCATCTCAACAGCTAGGACAGTGCCTGCCATGTAGCCAGTGCTTAATAAACATCTGTTGAATGACTGAACGAATGAATTCAACACTTATTTGGGACTTGCTATCTGTGAGGCAGCGTGTAGGAATAGGGGTTTAAAAATAACTAAGAGGGAGCTCCCATTGTGGCTCAGTGGAAATGAATCTGACCAGTATCCATGAGGATATGGGTTCCATCCCGGGCCTCACTCAGTGGGTTAAGTATCCAGTGCTGCCATGAGCTACGGTATAGGTCAAAGATGTGGCTCTGATTCAATCCCTAGCCTGGGAATTTCCACATGCTGCATCTATAACCCTAAAATGCAAAATAAATAAATAAATAAGTAAGAAATGAGAGTACAGAAGGAGAAGCTAATTCTGCCTGCTACGGAGTCTGAGAAGGTTTCTATCCCACCTGGACTACTGCAGTGGCCTCTCCACTATTCTCCCTGAGCCTACCGGCCCCCTTCATTCCAATGCTAATCAGCAGCCAGGGAGACCCCCAAAAAGTCAGCATGAGATCAGATCACTCCTCGGCTTAAGTGTCTCCAATGGCTTCCTGTACAAAGAGAGTACAGCCCGCACCCCTCCCCTCAGCCTGTCATGCCTGAAGCACGAACCCTTCTCTCACCAATCCAACCCTTGCCTGCCACTCTTTCCCTCCCTCACTGGCTTTGGGACACAATGGCTTTCTCTTCCTCCAACATGCCAAGGCCTTGTCATTTCTTTTTTTTTAATTAAAAAAAAAAAAACCATACATATTATGCATTTAAAACTCTAAGTTCCATATATTTATACAATTAACAATATTCTGTTCTTATGCTTAAAATTCTTCGACAAGCGAGGACAATTGTGAAAATGACTCTTGAAGGAACCCAGTTAGAGATGCCAAGTGTCGAAGTCTTTTCTGACTCAGGGCGTTCGGGCCATCTGTGCACTCTGCCTGGAAAGCTCTTCCCCTAGGCCGGCTCTTCCTCATCATTCAAGTGACCTCCTTCAAGGATCCTCCCCAGCTAAAGTTGTGCCTGCCACCATACCCTCATCAAGTCACTAATGGATCACACTGCCTTTTCTCTCCTCATAGCATTTCATTATCTGGAGTGACTTTCTCTATTTAATGTGTCCTATCTTTCCAACCGCATTATAAAATACATGAGGACGAGAACTTTGTCAGATTTGCTGCTGCATCGGAATCAGAAAGTGGACCTCAAAAGATGCTGGAGCCTGCCAAGACGGGAGGTACATACAGGTAGAGTATGCTATCAGCCCAATGGTATCTGGAGTGTTGGTTTCCTTCCAAAGATAACAGCTCCACTGCATCAAAATAGGTGAACGTCAGCCAAACTTACTTGGGAATGGGTACCCGAATTAGCGTCCCTTCCACGTCTGGGTTCAGATTCATTCCACTTTCTCTTATAGCCTTGATAGCTGCAGCTGTACACTGAAAACCAGATCAAAAGGTAAACAGAATTAGTAAATAATTATTACCAGATGCAAGCCCTCTGTCGATAACTGGGAACCCATCTTGGCAGAACATGGAAACATTTAGTTCTGTTACCAGTAAGATCAGGAAGTTACATTGGTGTAGAGTGCTTTGATCAAGCTGAATAGCAAACTATGTCCACTCCTGGTACCAGTGTACTGCGGGAGGAAAAAAAGCAAAGAGAAGGAAAAAATAAAAAGAAAACAGCACTGCTTCTTTGAAAAGATTTCAATGGTTTGAGGCAACACAGATCAAAAACCACAATAAATCCTCAAGGGAGGGGGGCTGGTCTGTGCAAGGATTGGTGTAAAGACAGCTGAAAGATTTTATACATTAAAAATTCCAGTTGACATTTTACACTCAAAATATACCAGTGCCGATTTGGAATGAGTAAATAAATTTAACTCATTCGCATCTAGGCTCACACCAACCTCACTCATGTTTTGGCATGAGCCATGAATCTCTGCTCATGTGTGTGCCAAGAAAGGAAGTGTGGCATTCTAGTTAAAAGCATGGTTTTGGAGCCAGGAAGACCACAGTTCCAACCCCAGCTCTGCTAATCATGCGACCCCGGGCAACAAGCTTGACCTCTCCAAGCCTCCATGCTGTAATCTAAGACCCCACGGTACCACACCTCAGAGAGGATTCAATGAGGTAACATGAGCCATGCATCTTGCTCGGTGCCCATAACACCCAGGTGAGGGATGCTACTATATAAATTTATTCAATAAAGATAAGAATGCACAAAATCCCCAAATAAGGCTGAGCTGATGTCATCACTTAGCTGATGCGCCCGCTGCTATCCTGCCATCCTCCAGGGTCTTCTCTGATCCAGCCTTGCTTTCTAAGGTGCTAGGTGGCACACTGATGCACTGATTTCCCAAAGTCCCTCAGCGCACCTCAAGCAACATTATAACCACACCTGGCCTGTGTTCCTAAAGCACAAAAGACAGCAGCGTGGGACAGAGAGAATTTCACGGGCACGCCAATGTAGAATTCATGAAAACAAGGCCCCTGACACTTTCAAACAAATTTTAGGTTTGGTCAGAGCCAATCCGCATCACTTGGATTCACAGGGCCAATTCCCAGCCTTGAGTTTCTCCCTAGACTTTTTGGTTTAAATAAATGGGGTTTGTTGCACACCTATTTTACTTTTCCAGGTTTTGTTCTGTTTTTTAAGGGACTGCCTAAAAAACTCATCTGTTTCATTTTAAAATGACCTCAATCTTACAAGGACGTGAGGTATTATCGTAAAGTTGTAAAGACAAGCCAGCATTCCATGGGCTGGTGAATCATTCCGTCAGGAGGCTGTACTCAAAACCTAACAGTGAGGCCGCTTAAAACTGTAAATTCTTAAAATGCACCTCTGACCACAGACTCCTGGAGCTGGACAGGATCTCAGACATAACAAGGTACCGTCCCTTCCTGACATGTCAGGGAGCTGCTGGTAAAAGTCACATCCCTACACACCAAAACAGTCCCTGGGAGCCAAGAGCAATGACTGAGGACCTCGCCAGTGTGCTTCCAGTTACTGTCAGGGTTAAGAGGAGATTCTTAGCAACTCAACTCTTCATCCAATGGTGGTTACTTTGTCTCTCTTTTCTTCCTGATCCCCTAGCTCAATGTATTCAGTAATTGTGGCACAGGGAATTAGTTGTTTTTTGGTCTTTTGGGTTTTTTTTTTTAGGGCTGCACCTGTGGCACATGGAGGTTCCCCGGCTAGGGGTCGAATCGGAGCTGCAGCTGCCAGCCTACACCACAGCCACAGCAATGCCCGATCCAAGCTGAGTCTGCAACCTATACCACAGCTCATGGCAACAATGGATCCTTAACCCACTGAGCGAGGCCAGGGATCTAACCTGAGTGCTCATGGATTTTAGTCAGATTTGTTTCCACTAAGCCATGACGCATACTCCAAGGAATCTGATTTTCTTGTTGATAGCCAAAAAGAACTTGGAAATAGGTCTGGTATATAAAGGGTACGGCCCAAGTAAATAAAGCAGCTGAGTAATGAGATGAGATTTTCGTCTGCAGGAGAACTGCCATCTTCCTTAATAAAATGAAACAGGGATTTCTGAAGTTAATAACACAGGGAGAATCACCACTTTGAAGGAATGGCCTGATTTCAAGTCTCCCCATCTTCCTCTTTAGAAGCTTCTCACTGAATGACTGATAACTCAGCTGTAACCTCCTCCTCCCGCCCCTGCAACCTACCTCCTTTTTCACCGGCTGGCTCAAGTGCTGCCACATGACTGGTTCCCGGGTAGGCACGGGAGAATCCACTGCTGCTTCCAAGCTGGGCGGGAACTATACCTCAATATTTACATCTTCCCAGCCCAAGGCTCAGTGCCAAGTACAGGGTAAGTGCTCAGTAAAAGCTTGTTGAATAGGTATATTAATGCACTGGCTCAGATCTGTTAGAAAAATGCATCTCCTAACTTTCACTTCATGTTTATAACCCACCCCCTGCCAAAACCTTATTTTATACTATTTTATACTTGTTCTGTGCCCTTTCAAATGCAGAAAAAATGATTCGAGAGGTTTTATTTGCCAAGAAACCTACTAAAGGAGGTAGTTCATCTAAACTATTCTAAACATGTGTATTTTACTTCGATATGGAAGGACACAGAAACTCGGGGAATTATAGTCATTTTCCCAACATGATTTCTGAACTACTCATAGTTCAGACAAAAAAGCAAATATTACTATTGTATTTCCATCTCCAAGCCTTTACCCCTCACTGAAAGGGATGCCCACCGCACTTCAGGGCAAGCAGGCTGCTCTCCAACGGCCAAACTGGCCCACTAGGCATGGCTGCCTGGCATGATGTGTCCAGAAAGATTACAGACCCCATCTGGGGTCAGATTGGAAAGAGTGCTGTGATCAATTAGCAATGTCTGCATGACTATTCTTAAACTAATAAATCTAACTCATCTGCATCTACTCTCACACTTGAGTGCACGTCTTAAGCTATGGACAAAAGATGGTGACACTTTTGTTAGGTGAATAAGTCCTTGACAATATGGGTTCAAGTCAACAGCTGACTTACAGGGACTTAAAAAAATCTGTGGAATTAATGAATGGATGGTAAAAGGAGCACAGGCTTTAGTATCAAACAGACCCCTGCTCAAAGCTTGGCTCTGCCATGACAGTGTGAACCCACAAAAGAAATTCTACTTCTCTGAGCCTCGGTTTCCTCATCTATAAAAAGGAATAAATACTGTCTAATGTTAGACAGTATTTGTGTTGATTGCATGAAACACAACACGGGAAAGTAGTGCCTGGCAACAGCGTAGATGCTAATACGCATTTGCTCTCTTCCTTCCACAAGAGCAATAATGAAGCCTGCAGGATTTGTTTTTTTCATTTGCCTTGTTCAAATCATGCTGTGGTTTTTTACTTCTTTCTTTTCTTTCCCATCATTAACTCTAGCTGCAGGCAAGTTTATGGAAGGCAGCAACTGTGTGTACCATTTATCAAGCAGGACACAAGCTAAACAAATGAAATGCAGTGTTCTGTCCTCGATGCATTTGAAAAGATTACGCATGTAAATCTGCATTGTGTCTCCACCGCATGACACAGAAATGCTCAGGTTTGAAAAGCAAGCCAACCGCATGTGAAACAGAAAGGAATTATATAAACACAGGGAGGATTAGCTCAGCATTTTGAAGCTATAAACCTGCGGACTCCGTGGACAGCTTCTAAACTGGAGGAAGGAAATGTTTAGTTAGAGCTATTTGTTTAATATATACACCAGATGAGATAAAGGAATTCAAAAGACAATGTAACTCATACTTCCTCACTCTGTCCTTGTAAAGAACCTCTCTACTGAGAGGACTATAGATGCTTTTTTTTTTTTTAACTCATAGAATTTCAACTTGGAGAAACAGCCATGATGCTTTGCTTGAAAAATGAAGATATACTCCAACTTCCTAAGAAAAAATTAAGCTATTAATACCTCCTCCTGCCTCATAAGATGCTCTGGTGGCCAATCAGGTGCTTCTTCTGTGCATGCCATTTGCTATTTAATAACAGAAGTGGCTGGCTCTGAAAAGCAATCTGCCTGATGAGGTCTTCAAGCTGTGTAATTAGGAGGCTATTCCCTAAATTGGCCAGCAGTGCCTATGGGATTAGATGAACAAGGCAGAGAGGCCACAGTGGTTCAGAGGGGGCCAGAAAGGGAAAGAGTTAACAGTTCCCTTTCCATTCACTTCTCTGCTCCTCAGTAACACCAGGAATGAGAGCCTCTCTTCCATCAACCTCATGACAAGTATTCATCCACGTGAGGAAATTTTACTGAGTGCAGCCACGTGCCAGGCACTGTGGTAGGCGCTGGACAAAATGAGCAAGTTAGATATGATTCCTACATTCCAAGCTTACAATCTAGTGGAAGTGAGATGGAAAATTAAGATATAAATACATGCTATTGATAATGATGAGTATGATGAAGAAAAAGAATTGCACTGTATAAAAGCAGGCAATGTGGAGGAATCATTGAGATTGGGAAGCTTAGGGAAGTCTTCCCTAAGAAAAGAGTATGTTGGAGTTCCCGTCGTGGCGCAGTGGTTAACGAATCCGACTAGGAACCATTAGGTTGTGGGTTCAGTCCCTCCCCTTGCTCAGTGGGTTAACGATCCGGCGTTGCCGTGAGCTGTGGTGTAGGTTGCAGACGCGGCTCGGATCCTGCATTGCTGTGGCTCTGGCGTAGGCTGGTGGCTACAGCTCCAATTGGACCGCTAGCCTGGGAACCTCCATATGCCGCGGGAGCAGCCCAAGAAATAGCAAAAAGACCAAAAAAAAAAAAAAGAAAAGAGTATGTAAGCTGTGATCCAAAATATGAGTAGCAATTAACCAGACAAGAGTATTCCAAGCAAAGGGAACAGCCTATGCAAAGTCCCTGAGGATGCAAAGGGTCTAAGGAACCAAAAGGCTGGTGTGGCTACGGCAGCATGCAAAGGTAACAGTAGCACAAGACTAGAGAGTTTGCAGAGACAGACAGGGGCCATTTCATCCAAAGCCTTCTAGGCCACAGTCACCTTTTCCTTTTTGTTTTTTTCCCCCTTAGGGCTGCACCTATGGAGGTTCCCAGGCTAGGAGTCGAATCAAAGCTACAGCTACCAGCCTATGCCACAGCTACAGCAACGCCAGATCCTTAACATACTGAGTGAGGCCAGGGATCGAACCCGCATTCTCGTGGATACTAGTTAGGTTCATTAACCACTGAGCCATGAAAAGAACTCCACAGTCACTCTTTTCTTAAAGATTATTTGAAGCCACTGATAAACTCAGTGCCTGGGAACGACATAATCTAATAGACTTGTTGTTTGTTTGTTTGTTTTGCTGCACCTGCAGCATGTGCAATTCCCAGGTTGGGGATCAAACGCGCACCACAGCAGTGACCTGAGCTACTGCAATGAAAATGCCAGATCCTTAACCCACTGTACCAAAAGGGAACTCCTCTAACAAATATTTTTAAAAGTTTGCTCTAGCTGCAGTACGGAGAATAGAACAGGGAGGTAGTGAGTAAGAGCCCCTCTACACCCCCTAGAAAAGTGCACATCAGCTGCAAGAGCCCTCTGATTTCGAACAGTTCGTTCATAGCCAGGGCTTTCTCTTACTTGTACCTCTAACCCGGTTTGTCAAATCCAGCAGGTTCCACTTTGGTCCATGTCTTTTGGCTAGAAGTACTGAAACAGACCCCTGGAATAGGAGGGGCTTCAGATTCCTTCACCGCATAGTAATAGATGAGGAAATGGAGGCCTAGAGAGTGATGCAACCTCCCAAGGCCAAACAGCCAGAGGGATGGGACCAGGTTACAGGTCCTCAAGGATTCCCAATCCAGGTCAATTTCTACTGGACCAATAAGGAAAAGCCCATTTATCTTCCTCAACTAGACTTAAAATCAGAGCCTCAAGGTTGCAATGACCTAATGCAACCCATCTTCCAGCCTTGGAATCACTGTGCTCTGTGCAATATTCTGCAATGATCAGTCCAGTTTGAAAGGAATATGAATTCCTGGAGGGTCTGCTCCAAACACTAATGCAGAAGTCACAAACTGGTGGCCCACTAACGTGTTTTGTCACAGTCTTAAAAAAAAAGGGAGGAGGGTGGAATTAGTTATCAACATTTAACAAAGATCTTATATAAAAATTTGGGTTGCTGGCTTCTTCTATAAATAAAAATTGTAATATCTGATTACCAGGCCTACATTTCTGCCTGGGAAGGATCAGCAAAAGCTGGGTAGAGGCTGCTCCCTGCAGACAGGGCACAGGCTCTACAGTTTCCCAAAGCCCCCCTGTGATGGCCAAGTGCCAATCACCACACTGTCACTATTGTTTCTCTTAGATGGGGCCTATGTCAATATTCAAATTACTTGCCTGGCCTCTATAGTGTCTGAGTTCAGCAAAGGAATTCAGAAACACCAAAAGAGCTTTTCCATACTTTTAAATCACCTTTTTTAGGCCTTCTCTCTTATTTCATCCCAAAGTAGAGAGAATACTTCCTCCTGGCTTGACCCAGCCTCCTCCATTCCAAAAGAGAGCATGGAGGGGGACCTTACCTCTGGGAAGCTGGCCATATTCACCAAAATCAGCTGTGGTGACTTCATGGAGATCTGGCCAATCTGGTTTAAAGCAAGCTTCCCATCAGCAGTTACCACAGTGATCTGATCAAGGGATCCTAGGGGGAAAAAAAAAAAAAAAAAATTACAGGGTCTTAGAATTTAGGACTTTAGTAGCCCCACATCTAAGTCTCTATCAATTCAGATTCTACTAATATTGAGGGATCCCTTATCAATGTGGCAAAACGGTTCAAGGGGCTTTCATAGGAGCAGCAATGTCTGGTGATGCAAAGAGCTCGAAATGTCACCAAAAACTAGGTTGGAATTCCTTACCAGCAACCAGGCTTGCCAGGGTCCTGGTGTGCCTGACCCTGAGTATTTTCCTGCAGCACAGAACTTTAAAGCTGAAATTGGAAAGAGGTGGTCGCCCCTCCAGCAATTTTGCCATTTACTAAGCAGGAAACTTCAGCTAAGTCAGTTATCTTCTGTATATTTTGGATTCCGACTCAATTAAAAAATAACTACCTTACAGGATTCAACTGAGGATTATAACTAAATATAAACAAGTATACAACAGTATACCAAAATATAAACATTAAAAAAAGTAAATCTTTTTTTTTTTTGTCTTTTTGCTATTTCTTGGGCCGCTCCCGTGGCATATGGAGGTTCCCAGGCTAGGGGTCGAATCGGAGCTGTAGCCACCGGCCTACGCCAGAGCCACAGCAACACAGGATCTGAGCCACGTCTGCAACCTATACCACAGGTCACGGCAATGCCGGATTGTTAACCCACTGAGCAAGGAGAGGGACCAAATCTGCAACCTCATGGTTCCTAGTCGGATTCGTTAACCACTGCGCCACGACGGGAACTCCAAAAAGGTAAATCTTTTTAGCCCTTTTAGTTCTCACAACTAGTCTGTAAGACTGTATCCCTGTCTCCACTTTACACAAGAGACAGACCTGGGGAGGCAGAGTGGACCAACACCACAGAGCTGACAAAAGAGCAACGCCAAGCTCCAACTCAGGAGTGCTTAATTCCAATCCTAATCAAGGCTCTTTCCTATCGGATTTTGGCTGTGCATCCGAATCCCCAGAGAGTTTTTAATTTAGAATTCTGGGCCCCACCCCCGAAGATTCTGCTTCTGTCTGGGCTTGAGAGCCTGTGATTTGGAAACAGCTTGTAATTTTTTAAAAATTTCACCACATGATTCTGACTTGCAGAACTGCTCCCTTATACCACTTTGATTTGGGGGGTTTTGTTTTGTTTTTCTTTTCTTTTTAGGGCTACACCTGTGGCATATGGAAGTTCCCATGCTAGGAGTCAAATCAGAGCTGTAGCTGGCGGCCTTCTCCACAGCAACGGCAATGCCATATCGGTGCCACATCTTCACCTACATCGCAGCTTGCAGCAACACCAGATCCTTAACCCAGCAAGCAAGGTCGGGGATTCGAACCCGCATCCTCACGGATACTAGTCGGGTTCCTAACCCACTGAACCACACAGGGAACTCCTATATCACCTTGATTTTGGCAGATTTCCTTTAGGAAAAACAACAACATCAACAAAAAAAGCACCACTTCACTGTTATCTTGGATCTGGTCTTCATCCATATCTGAGTTCTGGAAAACCCTGAGGCAAAATTTTATTGTGAAGAAGGCAAGCATAAAGTTACAGATAGAAAAGGGGCGTTATTTAAACACCCTGATTTCCTATGCAAATGAGCATGAGAGGAAAGCCTTATCATTCACAGTAAGAACCACTCACAAACGGCTTATTCAAGACACAAAGAATAAGGAGGGGGGAGTCTTTTAAACAAATTGGGACTTGTCCCAGCAAATTGTTGTTAGAATAATGCAGTACCGTACTATGGCCCAAAGATCTGATCTGAAACGCAGTACTCAATTCAATTCAATGCCACCACAAGGCAGAAGGCTGCTGACACCACTGGCTTCAATCTGGAAAAGCCCGTGATTCTGAAGACCCATGACCTGGCTCAAATACCAACCCTGCCACTTCCTGACTATGTGACCCTGGGAAAGTCCCTTCAACTTTTGGGGCATCTGTGTCCTGATTTCTAAATGGGGCATTAAAAATCATACTTACCTCACAGGGTTGTTATGAGGACTGAATGAAAGAATTTATGCAAAGCACCTATAACTGTGTCCTGGCATATGCAAGTGCCCAATAACTGCTAACTATTATTGTTACTTCTCAATGTTCCTCTATATTTTAACCAAACTAACCTATTTTCAATTTCTCTATTATAGCCTGTTCTCTCTCGTCTTAGCGTATATTCTTCCTTTTAATGAGAATGTCCTTTTCTGGTCAGATAACGCCTGCTCACTCTTTAACACTCAGCTATGATTGCATCTAATCTCAGAAATCCTGTCTGACATCCTAGGCTGGATTACAACCCCTTTATGAGCTCCCAAGGATCCCATGCACACTTCTACGATAACGACCAATATTTACTGAACACTTTCCATGGCAAGACCTGGTGCTAATTGCTTTCTATAATTTATTTGCTTCCATTATCACGACAGCCCTATGAGACAGTTCCAACATTTTACAAATGTGGAAACTAAGGCAGAGAGAATAACTTGTCCAAGGTCGCAAGAGCTCTTAATAATGGAGCCTGAATTCAAACTGAGGTCTGATCAACTCCAAAGCCCCGCTTTTCACCATTCTGCTTTGCCACATGATTTCATACATGTTGGTTACTTGTCTATCCTTCGACACTAGGATCTAGGGTCTTGGCACAATGTCTTTTTCTCTACAGGGGACAATGTCTTTTTTCTCTACAGCACCTCTTAACCAGCACAGAATAAGTGCTCAATAATGCTTGGATGAATAAAGGAATATTATGTATGGATGGATGAATGAATGAGAGAGGATAAGAATGAACAAATAAATCTGTATTTTAGTCATCTAGTAAAAGCAATCAACTTTCTTGGAGACAGAAATTGCTGGTAGATGATGTAGGTGTAAGAAGAAAAGTTCCTGCTGGTTCAGATAGGAATAAAAAATGATATCGAAGAATCTGGCAAAAAAAAAAAAAAAAAGACTGGCTAAGTTAAGCCTGTTTCATCCAGTCTCTTCATGGCCCCAAGCTCTACACAGAACATTGCACAAACATAACCCTAAAGAGAAAGAAGCAAAGAGGAAATACCAATGGGAGGCCTTTTGAAAATGGATCTTAATTCAGTCTTCCTGATTTGCCATAAGATCCTTTGCCACGAAGTTGCAACATGGGCTTTTCAGTATGCGATTGTGGTGGTTCCCAGTCCCTAAATCCATATCGACATAATGCATCAAATCCTTTTCCCTCAATCTGTCCCCAGCGAGAATCTCCCTCAGCCTCATTCCTGCCCCTCATTTTCACAGAGGTTAACATTTAACAAATTACACTCCCAGCCTCTTTCCAGGCCCATCATCTTTTTTAAGTTCAACAAGAGTGGAGCTTGCTGGCTAATTTTAAGTATCACATTTCTCCCTGAGCTCCTCTCAAACTGCTCTCTGGTTTCGGCTGCAGAATGTTAACAGGCCAGAAAGCACAGGGGAGACAAAGCACTTTATCAGCTTCATACCTAAAATAATAAGCAAGTTTAAAATAAACAGTTGGGAGAGATTGAATGGCACGCTCTACTGTCAGCAAAGGCAGAAATGCCCCAGTCCAGGGTTGACAAATGACGGAATGGTCTTCTGGTTTCACACTGGATCTCGTTTCTGAACTCTCTGTGTTTCTGCTGGTGTTTATAAATGGAGCTGTATATTTTTCACTTGGTTTTCCTAAGAACAAGTTCATGAAATATTTTCTGGTTCCCTCATGAACTAGCCCAACCAAGATGAGAGTGGGAGCAGCCTGCGCTCCCACAGATACTTTCAGAGAGGGTCCTGGGCTTGACTCTAGGATGATGACAATTTCCAAAAGGCCAATTTAACTGCAATTGGATTTTTCCTGCCTGCCTGCACCATTAGCTGACAATTCACTTCTTCCATCACATCTGCAAACGGTTCTCCTAGACAGTTCTGACATTTCCCACTTAGAAAAGCCACTTTCAGGAAGTTATTAACCCAAACGGAATCTTCCTGGTCAAACTCAAGAGTACAGAAATGCAGCCAGTCGATTCCCAGTAAGAGATGAGAACGGCCAAATAGGACAAATTGGGAAAATCAGACCAAAGATGTCAGTTACTGTGAGACTAAATACCTAGAAGTGCTTAGAGTACAGTAATAACAAAACTCCCATTCTGGGGGGAGTACAATTCCATGGAAGCAAAGACCATGCCTATTTTTGTTTATTGTGTACCAACGCAATGCCTTAGTTCATAGCAGACAAATCTTTGCTAAATGGATAAAAGTGTTAATTATATGCTGGGCAGTGCTAGAACCATGACACTATCTCATTTATTTTCATACCCATCCCAAAGCTATGAGGTAGGAATTAGATAAGAAAATTGAAGACCACGGAGTTCCCGTTGTGGCTCAGTGGAAACAAATCCAACTAGTATCCATGAGGATATGAGTTCAATCCGTGGCCTCGCTCCGAGGGGCAGGGATCTGGCATTGCCATGAGCTGTGGTGTAGGTCACAGAGGTGGCTCGGATCTGGCGTTGCTGTGGTGGTGGTGCAGGCTGGCAGCCATAGCTCTGATTTGACTCCTAGCCTGGGAACATCCATAGGCCACAGGTGCAGCCCTAAAAAGCAAAAACAAACAAAAAAAGCAAGCTGAAGAACAGAGAAGTAAAGTAACTGCTTGTGGTCACCAATTAATAAGTGACAAAGCTGGGACTAAAACCCAGCTCTGCCAAAGCAATGCTCTTTCCACTACACTCCTCTCCAAACACATGTTCATCACTAACCTGGTGAGGTCCTTATATTGACAGTCTTATTGAAGTTATCCTTGAGTGCTTCTATCACAGACTTCATCTCTTCATCCACTTCTTCCAAGCTGATTATATCCTCAACCAAGGCAGTGTTAAGATTCATTCTGGTTTGGGACTGTCCTTTCCCTTTGGCTAGAAAGTGAACATTCAATGAATTAAAAAATAGCAGCATAAAACAGACAATAAACAATAAGCTAAGAAGTGCCACCTACCATGTACAGGGGAAAATGCCAAGTGCTAGAAAATGCAGAACATTGTCGCTGCCCTAAAAAAAGAGTTTACATTTACTGTCAACCTGGTACTCAGCATCATGCAAAACACTTTCTCAGATATAAGTGAAGGCACAGGTTTTTTAAATTTTTTTTATTTTTAATTTTAGGGCCATAGCTGCAGCATATGGAAGTTCCTGGGCTAGGGGTCAAATGGGAGTTTCACTTGCTGGCCTACACCATGGCAACATGGGATCTGAGCCACACCTGCAGCAATGGCAAATCCTTAACCCACTGAACAAGGCCAGGGATCGAACCCGCATCCTCATGGATACTAGTTGGGTTCTTAATCTGTTGAACTTCAAAGGGAACTCCAAGGCATGGGTTTTATAATGAGACAATGCAGGTGAAAATACAGGCTATAATGCACACTACCTTTAAGAACTGAAGAGATTACTCTTCTTTTCTGGTATCAGGTTCTTTTCCTATAAAACAGGAATAATAATAATACCTACACTTCCATGTTGCTACAAGGATACAAATTATGTAATTCAAATACCTAAAAGGGCACTATCCACACAGCAAACACTCCACAAGTGAAAGAATTCCTTATTTTTCAGAAAAATAAACAGAAGAGAAAGGTAAAATGACTTGCCTAATGTCATAAAGTCATGAAGTAGTAAAGCCAAGGTATGGTCCCAGATCTGCTCTGCTTGTTTGTTTGTTTGTTTTTTTAGGGGTGCACCTGCAACATATGGAAGTTCCCAGGCTAGGGGTTGAGAAGTTCCCAGAAGCTGCCAGCCTACACCACAGCTCATGGCGACGCGAGATCCTTTAATCTAAGGATCTAAACTAAGTAAGGCCAGGGATCGAAGCCTGGATGCTCATGGATACTAGCTGGATTCTTAACCCACTGAGCCACTATGGGAACTCCCAAATCTGTCTAATTTTAAACCCATGAACTTCCTTTCTTTCTTTTCTTTTGTCTTTTTAGGGCTGAGCTCGAGGCATATGAAGGCTCCTAGGCCAGGCATCAAATGAGAAATGTGGCTGCCGGCCTACACCACAGCCACAGCAATGCCGATCCTTAACCCATGGAGCAAGGCCAGGGATCGAACCCATATCCTCATGGATACTAATCGAGTTCATTAACCGCTGAGCCACAGTTGGAACTCCTTAAACCCATGAACTTTCCATTAGACTGTCTCCATAAAATGTAATTAGAGAGACAGAATATATATCAATTCACTTAAAAGTGAATATTAAGACAAGGATATGCAAATTATCTGATAGCTTATACAAACTAAAAAGGAATAACAATGGTTTAGCAACATTTAGTTTAAATACCACACGTGATAGTGCCAGGGGCTTATATTTTAGAAAATCAACAATATTGGGAACTGAATAAAATCATTTTATGTCTAAACCATCATAGTGATTTCTCATCTACAGCTATAATGTGTACATGCATAGGTTACTCCCATGAGTAATATAAAAAAATATTCTTGCATTTCTTTACTAAGGATGTGGGAAGGAGAAAAAGAATAAAAATCTTTAAATAACATTATCCTACATTTACTTATTTATTAAATATGCAACAAACATTTACTGAGATCATTCACAACAAATTTTACTCATCATCTACAGTGAGCTAGCTCCTGTTCTATTTGTATATCATATTATAAACTGCAATGTTATTTCAAGTACATTCTTCTATTAGATATTGAAAGCAGCTCTCTGAGGTAGGAAGAACAGACATTATTAATGCCCGCATTGTACAGATGATATACCTGAGGCAAAAGGCATTTAAAAGTTTTTCCCAGCAGTTCCCATCGGGGTGCAGTGTGTTAAGAATCCAATTGGAACAACTTGGGTCGCTGCAGAGGTACGGGTTCCATCCCAGGCCTTTAACATTGGGTTACAGGTCTGGTGGTGCCACGGCTGTGGCATAGGTTGCAGCTGTGGCTCAGATTCAACCCTGGCCCTGGACCTTCCATATGCTACGGGTATAGCCATAAAACTTAAAAAAAAAAAAAAGGGTTTTGCCCAAAGTAACCAACCAGTAAGCAGCATGTATTTCCTTAAGTCACCATCTTGCTTGAAACCTCACTGCTCTTCAATTAGCACACTAATGGCTTAGAATTTTCAGAACTGATGAAAGATATGAATCTTCAGATGTGAGTTCCTGTCGTGGCTCAGTAGTTAACGAACCTAACTAGTATTCATGAGGACTTGGGTTCGATCCCTGGCCTCCCTTAGTGGGTTAAGGATCCAGCATTGCCGTGAGCTGTGGTATAGGTCACAGACTCAGCTGGGATCTGGCTACAGCTCCGACTCAACCCCTATCCTGGGAACCTCTGTATACCTCGGCTACGGCCCTAATAAAAAGACAAAAGACACACACACAAAAAATATGAGTTCCAAACAGGATAATAAAAGTACCTAGACTTCTTGTGAATGCAGAACACCAAGGACAAAGACATGGTGAAAACAGCCAAAAAGAACAGACAGATTATCCACAAAGGGTCAAAATGTAGAATAACAGCAACAACAGAATATAGAAACAATGGAAATAATACCTTCAACTTTAGTTTTAAACAAAGTATGCACGTTAAAAAAGTTAACACAACTCCATCAATATTAGAATGGATAAATGTTATTTACAAATGAAATAGACAACCATGAGAAATAAAGACCTACAAAGCAAAGAATTTAAATGAATCTCACAAATATAACTAAGCAAAGAAGCTAGACATTAAAAATCCAGACTATACAGTGCCAAATCAAGATATAAGAACATACACTAAACAGTATAACTAAACTATGTTATTAGACGTTAGAATAACAGTTACTAGCAAGGGGAAGAAGATGGTTAAATTACTAGAAGGAAGCCTAAGGGGACTTATGATGTACTGGGAATGTTCTAGATTTTTATCTGGCTGCTGAATACATTTCAATTTGTGAAAATTATCAAGCTGTTTTCCTATGACAGCTGCACTTTTCTATGGGTGCTTTTTTATTTTTATTTAAAAATAAAGAAATTAAAGGTAATTACCAAAGCGATAAGAAATAGAATATATACCTTCCAAATCAGCAGAGATTTAAAATAAGAGGAATAAAAAACTTGATTAGTCCAATAGAAAGGAGAGAAGAAACAAAGAGAATCTTAAAGTACAAAGTAACAGATATACAAATAACAAACAGAACAAAAGGACCAGTTAAAAGTTAGAAATTCTCGGAGTTCCCGTCGTGGCTCAGTGGTTAACGAATCCAGCTAGGAACCATGAGGTTGCGGGGTTTGATCCCTGGCCTTGCTCAGTGGGTCAAGGATCCAGCATTGCCGTGAGCTGTGGTGTAGGTCGCAGATGTGGCTTGGATCCCAAGTTGCAGTGGCTGTGGCGTAAGTCAGCGGCTACAGCTCCAATTAGACCCCTAGCCTGGGAACTTCCATACAGCGCATGTGCAGCCCTAGAAAAGACAAAACAAAAAAACAAAAAAAACCCCCAAAAGTTAGGGAGTTCCCGTCGTGGCACAGTGGTTAATGAATCCGACTAGGAACAATGAGGTTGCGGGTTTGATCCCTGGCCTTGCTTAATGGGTTAAGGATCCAGCGTTGCCGTGAACTGCGGTGTAGGTTGCAGACACGGCTCAGATCTCAGATCTGGTGTTGCTATGGCTCTGGTATAGGCCGGTGGCTACAGCTCCAATTCTACGCCTAGCCTGGGAACCTCCATATCCAGTGGGAGCAGCCCTAGAAAAAGCAAAAAGACAAAAAAAAGTTAGAAATTCTCAGTATGAATTTTTAATCTAGCCATATGCCATATATAAAAGAGGTTTTACAAAAACAAAAGATCACAGAAAATTTAATATATAGGAACAGAGAAAATTATAACCCTGGCAAATATTAACCAAAAGGAGGCTAGTATAGCTATTGTAATATAAGACAAAATGTATTTTACAACAAAATGCATTATTAGAAATAACAAGGACCACTTACTTCATAATGGTAACAGAAACAATTCACCAGAAATTTGTAACAATTCTGAGCATAAATATTCTCAATAACATAGCCTCAGAGTTGAAAGAAAACTAATGAATCCACAATCATACTAGATTTTAATTATACTTTTCCTGACAACTGACAAACTGAGCAAATTTTTAAAAATAAATGGAAAATGTGATCAACACAATTAGTCTACTTGACTTAATGGTTACATATAGACCACGCACCCAACAATAACAGAATTCACATTTTTCTCAAGCACACTTGGACATTTAAACAAAATGATCATGTTCTATCCCACAAAACAAATCCCAAAAAGTATCAAAAATCAATACCATACAGACCACATTCTCTGAACACAGTAGGTTTAAGCTAACTCTCTTTTTTTTTCTCTTGAAGAAAAAAAAAAATTGGGGGTCACACTCACAGTATTCCAAAGGTCAGGGCCAGGGATTAAACCCACGCTGAAGCAGTGACAATGCCAGATTCTTAAACCACTGAGCCACCAGGGAACTCCTGGTTGAAAATTTTTAAACACTACAAAGCTACTCATGGACTAGGGAAAAACAAAAAATGGAAATATTATAAAAGGCAATAATAAGGAGTTCCTGTTGTGGCACAGTGGAAGTGAACTCAACTAGTATCCATGAGGATGCAGGTTCAATCCCTGGCCTCGCTCAGTGGGTCAAGGATCCAGCGTGGCTGTGGTTGTGGTGTAAGCAGGCAGCTGTAGCTCCAATTTGACCTCTAGCCTGGGAACTTCCATATGCCTTGGATATGGCCCTAAAAAGCAATTTTAAAAAAAGACAATAATAAAAATACTATATATATCAAAAACTTGTAAGAAACACACAAAGTCATATAAAGTTGAAATTTATTGACTTAAATGCTTAAAAGAACAAAAGTCAAAATTAACTGTCCAGTTCAAAGGACAGAAAAAGAACAAGGAAACAGGAGAAAGCTAACAGTATAGAACAATGGTCAGTAAAATTTTAAAAAGAGAGATAAAATTAAAAACTTTTTTTAAAGGTTTATAAAATTGACAAACTTATGTCAAGAACCACTGATAAAAAAGAAAAGTAGACACAAATAATAAGAAAGAAAAAGGGAACACAGTTATCAAAACAATAGAGATTTTTAATAATCTTAAGAGACTATTACAACTTTATGCCAAGAACTTTGAAAACTTAGAAATTATGTGTCCTACAAACACATAATTTATTAAAACTAACTCAAGAAAAAAGAGAAAATCTAAATAGCCTCGTAATCATTAAAGAAATGGAATCTGGCGTTCGGTGGCCTAGTGGGCTAAGGATCTGACATAGTCACTGCTGTGGCTCAGGTTCAATCCCTGACCCAGGAACTTGGCCAAAAATTAAATAAATAATAAAAGACTATCCAATACACCTGTGGTTTGACTTTGTTATTAAAAAAAAAAAGAAAGAAAATAAAAGAAATGGAGCTCCCGTCATGGCTCAGTGGTTAACGAATCCAACTAGGAACCATGAGGTTGCAGGTTCAATCCCTGGCCTTGCTCAGTGGATTAAGGATCCAGCACTGCCATGAGCTGTGGTGTAGGTTGCAGACACTGCTCGGATCTGGTGTTACTGTGGCTGCGGTGTAGGCCGGTGGCTATAGCTCCAATTAGACCCCTAGCCTGGGAACCTCCCAATGCTGAGGATGCGGCCCTAGAAAAAGACAAAAAAAAAAAAAAGAAAGAAATGGAATCTATTGTTTAAATTCTACACACGCACATGCACATGCGCACACACAATACCAGGTCCAGATGATTTTTACAGGTAAGTTCTACCCATCAGGGAAGAAATTGATAATACTGACTCATTAAGAGAGACAGAACTCCTCAACTTACATTACGAGACTATGTACATGGTCTTAATACCAAAACCAGACAAGATCATACTAGAAATTCATACCCATCAGTATCAGAAAGTTACATTAAGACTAATGTCACATTTAAATATAGACTCAAAAATGTTAAATTAATATTAGCAAACCAAATCTATCAATGTACACACAGATTATTAAGCTATATATATATAGATTACATATCAAGAAGTAGGGCTTATACCAAGAATGCAAAAGTGGTTTAACATCAGAAAAAGTTACTGAGGAGTTCCCGTTGTCGTTCAGCAAAAACGAATCTGACTAGCATCCATGAGGACATAGGTTAGATCCCTGGCCTTGCTCACTGGGTTAAGGATCCAGCATTGCAGTGAGCTGTGGTGTAGGTGGCAGATGCAGCTCAGATCTGATATTGCTGTGGCTGTAGCATAGGCCAGCAGCTGCAATTCCTATTTGACCCCTAGCCTGGGAACCTAATATGCCATGGGTGTGGCCCTAAAAAAAAAAAAAAAGAAGAAAGAAAAAAGGAAAAGCTATTGGTGTTGAGTTAATAAGAGATTAAAAGATTCTAAAAAATAATCATCTCAAAAAATGCAGTAAGAGCATTGATAAAAATTTAATACCCATCCAAAACAAAACCTCCTAGCAAAACAAGGATAACAGATATTTGCTTAAAAGAGAAACTAATAAAAAATAAAGCAAACATAATTCTTGATGTTAACACATAAGAGGTGTTCGCTATAAAATCAGGAATAAAATAAGGATGCCTACTATCAATAACAGAATTTATTCAAATTATATTGGAATTCCTAGATAACACAGAAGAAAAGAAGGAAGTAAGGAAAGAAGGAAAAAAGGAAGGAAGGGAGGAAGGGAAAAAAAGAGAAGAAATAAAAGTATATGGGTTGGAAAGGGGAAAACAAAGCTATCATTATATGTAGGTATTTTAATTATCTATCTAGAAAATCCAAAAGAATATATAAACAACAGATCTAATAAAAGAGTTCAGCAAGGTTGCAAGATACAAGATCAATGTATAATAATCAAAAGTATTCCTATTTACCTGAAACCAAACATTATGATTACTTTTGAAAAAGATGTAGGAATTCCCACTGTGGCACAATGAGATCAACAGTGTTTGCACAGTGGCAGAGACACAGGATTGATCCTCAGCCTGGTGCACTGGATTAAGGATCTGATGTTGTCAGAGCTGTGGCGTGCTTGCAACTCTGGCTGGGATTCAAACCCTGCCCTGGGAACTCCATATGTCATGGGGCAGTTAATAAGTACATAAACAATTAAAAATATAAACTTAAAACAATAAATCTTCTCTAAAATAATAAAATAAAATAAAATATACTTAAGAGCTTAAGGTAGGGAAATTTTTCTTAAATAGGAAAAAAACACCTAGTCATGAAAGAAAGAGATTGATAAATTGGACTACATTAAAATTAAATTAAAAACTTCTGTTCATCAAAAAACATCATGAGGAGTTCCCGTCGTGGCTCAGTGGTTAATGAATCTGACTAGGAACCATGAGGTTGAGGGTTCGATCCCTGGCCTTGCTCAGTGGGTTAAGGATCTGGCGTTGCCGTGAGCTATGGCGTAGGTCAAAGACACGGCTTGGATCCCAAGTTGCTGTGGCTCTGGTATAGGCCAGCGGCTATAGCGCCGATTCGACCCCTAGCCTGGGAATCTCCATTTGCTGTGGGTGCAGCCCTAGAAAAAGACAAAAAAAAAAACAAAACAAAAACACCATGAAAAGAATGAAAAGGCAATTATTATTAGCAATACATATATATGACAGAGTATGTCCTTAGAATATATTAAAACCGTTACAAATCAATTTTTAAATGGGCAAAGGACTGGAAAGAAGGTATCCAAATAGCCACTAAAGAAATGAAAAGGTGCTCACCATCATTATTCGTCAAGGAAATACAAATTAAAACCACAATGAGATATAACTACACACTCATCAGAATGGCTAGAATTTGGGGGGGGGGTCTTTTTAGGGCCTCACCCCCAGCATATGGAAGTTCCCAGGCTAGGGGTCAAATTGAAGCTACAGCTGCCAGCTCGATGCACATCTGCGACCTACACAACAGCTCAGGGCAATGCCAGATCCTCAATCCACTGAGAGAGGCCAGGGATTGAACCCACGTCTTCATGGATACTACTAGTTGGGTTAGTTACTGCTGAGCCATTGAAGGGAATTCCAGAATGGCTAGGATTTAAAAGGCTGACCATACCAAGTGTTCACAAGTATGTGGAGAAATAGAAAGCTCTAACACTTTGAGGGGGAGTGTAACCTGGCGTGGCTATCTTGGAGAAGAGTATGTACTAAAACTGAATACGTGTAAACCGAAGGCTCAACAACCCCTCCTCTTGGTACACCCAACATGATGGCATACATATGGCACCAAAACGCAGGTACAACATTCCATATTTTAGCTCAAAACTGGAAGCAACTCAAATATCCATTAACGATACAGAGCACACATAAATTGTGGTTTACACATTCACTGGAATGTGATAAAAATGCACCAATAACTACTACAGGCAACAACATGTGGAAATCTCACATACGGATTGTCATCAAAAGAAGCCAGGTATAAAAGAATCCACACTGAGTTCAAAAAAGGCAAAATGGGAGTTCCCGTCGTGGCTCAGTGGTTAATGAATCCGACTAGGAACCATGAGGATGCAGGTTCGATCCCTGGCCTTGCTCAGTGGGTTAAGGATCTGTTGTTGCCATGAGTGGTGGCATAGGTTGCAGATGTGGCTCGGATCCCACATTGCTATGGCTGTGGTGTAGGCCTGCAGCTACAGCTCCGATTCAACCCCTAGCCTGGGAACCTCCTTATGCTACAGGTGCGGCCCTTAAAAAAGAAAAAAGAAGTAAAATTCCCTACCTCATATCACATTCAGAAACAAATTCCATATGGACCATACGGATTAAAAACCCAAATATGGGGATTTCCCATCGTGGCTCAGCAGCTAACGAACCCAACTAGGATTCATGAGGATTTGGGTTCAATCCCTGGCCTCGCTCAGTAGGTTAAGGATCCGGCATTGCTGTAAGCTGTGGTGTAGGTCACATGAGATGTGGTTCATATCCCCTGTTGCTATGGCTGTGGCGCAGGCCAGCAGCTGTAGCTCTGATTCAATCCCTAGCCTGGGAACTTCCATACGCTGCAGGTGCGGCCCTAAAAACCAAAAAAAAAAATTTTTTAATTAAAAAAAATAAAAACCCAAATATGAAAATTAAAAACCTTTATTTATTTATGTATTTTTTTGGTCTTTTTTGCCATTTCTTGGGCTGCTCCCATGGCATATGGAGGTTCCCAGGCTAGGGGTCTAATCAGAGCTGTAGCCGCCAGCCTACACCACAGCCACAGCAACGCAGGATCCGAGCCTCATCTGCAACCTACACCATGGCTCACGGCAACACTGGATCCTTAACCCACTGAGCAAGGCCAGGGATCGAACCCTCAACCTCATGGTTCCTAGTCGGATTCGTTAACCGCTGAGCCACGACGGGAACTCCAAAAAAAAAACCTTTAAAATATTTAGAAGAAAATACAGAATAGCTTTGTGACTTTCAGGTAGGTAAGGATTCATTATAAGACATAAAAAGCACAAGTGATAAAGCATAACAGCAAAAATGAAAAATATATATGACATTATAATTTATGTTCAATGAAAGACATCATAAAGTGAAAACACAAAGTAGAAACTCGTAATGCATACAGTCAACAAAGAATTGGCATTGCTAGTACAGAAAGAATACAATAAATCTAAAGGAAAAGGTCAAACAATCCAACTTTTCAAAGAGGCAATAAAAGAAGATAAAAAACGAATAGCCAATTAAATATGAAAAGATGCTTTTACAAGTTGTAGCTGATGACTAGTACACTGGAGGACCACAGTGCTGAGGGCATCAGGAGCCTCAAATTCAAGTTCTGCCACTAACTCAAGATGCTCATTGGGCAAACATCTGACGTAGGTACCTCAATTTTCTCACTTGCAAATTGGTGAGATCTGTGCTTCAGTAGGTAATGAGAAGAATTTCTTCACAGGATAATTATAATTTCCTCAATGGATAATTACAAGAATCAAATTAAATTATTAAATGACATGGGTTTTTAAATATATATGAGGCAACATACAGATCAAAAGTCATTACTATATCAAGCTATTCTACATGGAAGGGATAAATGAGAAGGTCCTGTTGTACAGCACAGAGAACTATACTCAATGTCCTATGATAAAGCACATGGAAAAGAATTTTTAAAAAAGAATGTATATGTATATACACACAAATATATGTACAACTGAATTACTTTGCTATACAGCAGAAATTAACACAACATTGTAAATCAACTATACTTCAATAAAAATATAAAATAAAAGAGGAGTTTCCAGTTGGCTCAGTGGGTTAAGGATCTGGCTAAGGATTCCTGACTAAGGAACCTCTACGTGCCACAGGTGTGGCAAAAAAAAAATTTAAAAAACAAAAAAATTAAATAAAAGCTTAAAAAAAATAAAACATTGAAAAAATTTACTACTATTATCACTATTAACTGACTATAAATCTTCTATCCATTAGGGAGTTCCCGTCACGGCGCAGTGGTTAACGAATCCGACTAGGAACCATGAGGTTGCAGGTTTGATCCCTGCCCTTGCTCAGTGGGTTAAGGATTGCCGTTGCTGTGGCTCTGGCGTAGGCCAGCGGCTACAGCTCCGATTAGACCCCTAGCCTGGGAACCTCCATATACTGCGAGAACAGCCCTAGAAAAGGCAAAAAGACCAAAAAAAAAAAAAAATCTTCTATGCATTAATGCTCTTTCAGCAACCTGTTAATTTTCCTATTAACAGAAAAGGAAAATGTCTGTATGAAACTATAAAAGAAAAGCAGTAGGAGAGTTTCCTCTGTGGTGCAGTGGGTTAAAAATCCAACTGCAGTGGCTCAGGTGGCTGCAGAGGTGCAGGTTTGATCCCCAGCCTGGCACAGTGGATTAAAGGATCCAGCATTGCCGCAGCTGCGGCATAGTTCACAGCTGAGGCTCAAATTCAATCCATGTGCCATGGGAGCAGCCATGAAAAAAAAAAGGAGTTCCTGATGCCATGCAGTAGAAACGAATCTGACTAGTATCCATGAGGCATAGGTTCGATCCCTGGCCTTGCTCAGTGGTTTAAGGATCTTGCATTGCCATGAGCTATGGTATAGGTCACAGACACGGCTCTGATCCCAATCCTACAATTAATTAATTAATGAGTGCTATGCTACATATGTCAATGGTAAAATAATGGTGTGCACAGAGCATGTAACAAGGGAGCTGACCCAGTCTAAGAGGTCAAGGAAGGCTTCCCTGAGGAAGTGACATTTAAGCTGAGACCTGAGGTATATCAAAGTCTCATTCTTGGATGACACAAGCCATTAAGATCATCCATCTAAATCCACAGCTCTAATACCTCCTCACCCAACGACCTTCTGGTTTTAATTTTACTTCCAATAAGGAGAAAACAGGCTGAGCCCTGCCACAAGTTTTCTGGTTTGCTTGGCCCTTACACCCCTAATTCTAAATCTAAAAGAAAGTAGGCACTTTCTGAGCCATCAGATAGCACAGCAACAAGAAAACAGACCCTGAGTTCCAATATCATCTCTGTCACTGTGACCTTTTAAGCTAATCAGCTGAACCACCTGAGACACCATTTCCTCATGTGGCAAGGGGAGAAATTCAGAACATCTCTGACATCTGAGATGGTAATTCAATGATAATTCAATGGCTGAATATAAGACAGGAGTGAAGTGGTCAGGTCCCTACCTTTGGCTTTCTTGGTAGCAAAATGGCAGACCGGTACAGCTGGATAGGCCATGTATTGTCCATGGTTATTTCGGCTTCCACTCACTGTCTTCAGTGTAACTTCTGAAACAGGTCTGGTCAAGGCTGCAAGGGAGTTGCAAAAGGCAGGGTGGACCAAGCGGAAGCACCTTAAACCCAAGGCCATGACTGAAGACAATCCTTGTGAACATCCACTAAAAAAAAAAAAAAGGCAAAAAAGAGATCTAAGTAAAACAGACTCTATTACAACTTCAGAAAATAATTTGTCCAGTCAACAAGCAAAACCTTTCAACAGAGCCTATCAGCCTATCAATCAGTTCGGTGCTATGTGCCAGGTAACTGAAATACACGACCTCGAACCCTCCTCCCAACAGATGTACAAGGAAATACATTTTACAGAACAAAGAAAGTGAGGCTCACAAAGATTTAAGTAACTTGCTCACAGTCTGTAGGACTCCAAATCGTCATGCTTTCTACTACGGAAAATGCCTCTCGGTACACAGGGAACAGAGTTAAGTAAATTTGCAACAGCCTAATCCTTAACGATGGAAATTAAACCCTAATATGAGAAAAGGCACAAAATGTTGATAAAGTTATACCATAAAGAAGAAGGGCAGAGCACTGGAAGAGGACTTTAAATAAAATCATTTCAACAGGCATAAAATGACTGGAAAATTCACACGGCAGCATTTAATTAAAATTTTCTTTGGTTCCTTATGCACTGATTACCAATTAGAGTGCACTTTAATGTGAGTCTGAAGCATGGCTGAGGTTTGAGGTCTTCCATGCAATAGAACTAAAGCCCTGGAAAATGCCACCCTCCTCCGTGTTAACACAAGTTACATATTATACTTCTGGGGTCTTTGACCATGGAAAGATGCTACAGCCTATGGCTACCTCTGGGACAGAACACAGGTCTAGCTAACTGGCAAATGTAGCATTGATAGCTTCTGCCAGGAATCTGGCCATTATTACTCAGCTGAAAAATTAATAACAATTAGTACCAAACACCTGGAAGGTACCATCTTTAAAAAAACAGTCCCATACCTCATTAACAAAAAAATTCCATTCTAAAATGTTGATGCAGTATAACAGACTGAATGAGAACATGGGCTTTGTAGCAAGAAGATTTGGAATTTAATCCCATCTCTGTCATGACTAAATGCCCTCGAACATCTCTGCACCTTGATTTCCTCAACTGTGAAATGGGGATATTTATAGTTATTTCTTACAGTTGGGACGAATAAATGAGTTAATGTAAGTAAAACACTTGGCATAGTGTCTAGCAGACAGTAGGAGCCCCCCAAAAGGATACCTATTGCTGGCTATCACCTTTCCTTTCAAAGACTTCCATGCCAGGGTCAGACACTATAAAGAAATATTGCCTGTCATTACTGATGTACAAGGAAGCCTAGAGTCGGTCACATCTGGATATAAATTTCAACTCTGGGCAATTCATTCCACTTTCTAGGCATCACTTCCCTCATTTTCAAAATGACAAAAATAATTCTGTTCTTAAAATAAGATAGTGAATGCATGTAAAAACCTCATGCAAAAAAAATCTAGTATAGCTTTTTAATAAAAGCTGGCTATCATTATCATTATCTTTAAAAAAAAAAGCGAATGAGATGCACAAAGGCAAATAATTTCTCCTGATGGAATTTTTAATAGCAAGAGATGCTAGATGTCAATAATCACTATGAAGTCAGTATAAAAAGATCTGGATTAAAAAAAATGAAGGCATATTTTTTTCCTCTTCTTTAATTATTATCAATAGCTACCATTAATGGAGGTCAGGCCTAAGCTGCCTGCTTTACCCATATTATTCATTTTAATCCTCTCAAAAATGCCACAAAGAGTGTACTAATTTTCTTTTTATAGATATAGAAGCTGAGGTTCAAAGAGAGTGTCACTGACCAAGGGCATGAAGCTAATAGCTCTGCCCTAAAGCGGCAAAACTGTTCACAGAAATCTGCATCTAAGTGAGATTTCTATATCTAGCTTTTTGCCTAATATAGCCAATGCCTAATCCACACATATCCAAATATGGCTGTATAATAAATAATGTGTTGTTGTTGTTTTTAATCTACAGGGTCTCAATCTGGCTGTTCCATTTAAGACAGGTTTCCTGGTGTTCCTGTTGCAGGTCATAACACCAATCTACAAAGCAACAGGAAATCAAAATGGGTTAGAAATAAACAACCTTTGACAGAAAACGCAACACCCCAAAGCACACCCAGCACACATGAACCGGAAGACAACTCTATAAATAAACCACATTGCTGAAAAGCTTAAGGCGTAGATTTTAATTGCACAGAAGTCAGGAAACATTAAAGTAGAAGTTCAATAAAAGCAGTCCCTTGGACCCTTTACCTTAAGAACAGAGAAGTAAGTTTCAGCATAGAAGTAAGGTCAAGGAAAGGAACCATCACAGGAACCCAAGTATGATAAAACAAAATTAACCAACACTCAAAAATAAATAAATAAATAAATAAAGTAGCTGGAAGTAGCGGGCCTTTGGATGCAATCTTGAACTGGAATCTGTGTTAGCCTATTTCCTAGCTGTGTGACCTTGGGGAGATGATAGGCCTCTCTGAGCTACAGTTTCCACATCTTTCTCATGGAGATATTAATAAACCTTTAAAAATACAATGACAATAATAGTGAAATTATAGCTTATAATTATACACTGATAACTATGAGCCAGAAAGAATTCTAAGTGCTATATTACATACATGAACTCATTTGAGCCTCATGATAAGCCTAGGAGATAAATACTATTATTATAATACAGTTTATGGATAAAGAAACAGAGGCACGGATAAATCCTTTGCCCAAGATTTTATTTCAAGCAATTTTGTTCCAGAGTCTGTTCTCTTAACCACTATCCTATACTGTGTATATAAAACAGTATGGTTGCTGGCACTGTTATTCAAACTACTGAAATATTTTTAAAAACTACAGAAGTACATATTCTCTAAAGTTGAGGTTCTCAAAACTTGAATTTTCCTTGTGGTTTTTTGTTTGTTTTTGTCTTTTTAGGGCTGCACCCACAGCATGTGGAGGTTCCCAGGCTAGGAGTCATCAAATCGGAGCTATAGCCGTTGGCCTACGCCACAGCCACAGCAACGCAGGATCTGAGCCGAGTCTATGACCTACCCCAGAGCTCATGGCAATGCCAGATCCTCAACCCACTGATCAAGGCCAGGGATCAAACCTGCGTCCTCATGGATGCTAGTCAGATTCATTTCCGCTAAGCCACGACGGGAACTCCAAACTGTCCTGTTTTTCATAGAAGGCACATTTTAATTTTGTAAAGAACTAGATGAGGAAAACACACGTCCTGGCTCATCCACTACGCCAGCAACCCCTACCAATCCAGTCGTGTATTAGCTTATAATACGCTAATAATACACACAGACCCTTGCTGTACATAAAATACTTTCATATGTATTACCTGATTCCCACAATAACCAGGGTTATGATTACCACCCACATTTTACAAAGAAGCAAACTGATCTTCCATTTCCTTGAATACTCCTCCTGCTTCAGGGCCTTCAAACATACTGTTGCATCTGCTTGCAAAGGTCTTCCCACACCTCTTTAATGAACAACCTCACATTTTCCTTTCAGACTGCAGCTTAAACATCACTTCCTCAGAGGAAGCCTTCCTTGGCTGCCTCCTCTAGCCCAACAAGTCAAATGTCCTATAGCCCACTTTCATAACACCCTGTACTTTTTCATGGCACTTTAACAATATCAGCTAATATTTATGCAGTTATTTGATCATGGTCTAATTCCCTCCATAAGACTATAAGCACCACAAGGACTAATGTATGCTTGTCTTGTTCATGGCTACGTCTCCAGTCTCCAGCACATTCCTGAACACAGAAGACTCTGAATAAATGTGATGAAAGATGAGTGAAAGTCTAGAAAGGTTAAGTCCTTCCTCAAGGTCACAATGCTGGCACCAAAACTGAAATCTAAGCCCCAGACTGTAGGTCCTGGGCTCTGTTTCCCAAAACTGCTTCCAGTGTCTCTTGGTTGACAGATTTTTCACTTAGAGATAATAAGGCATATTATTCTCTAAATTCGGTGCCTTGTGAGGGCATTTATAGTATCTGACTATATACAAGATCACATCCCTGGCACAACTAAAGGGAGGATAAGACACTTTAACAGATGGAGAAAGAGCCTTTGCCTAAGAGCTAGGAGGCCTGGATTCCGATATTCCTACCTCATCACTCCTGCCAACTATCCTTTTTAGATTCGTAACTACTCTGTATTCAAAAAGTATTTGTGGAAGCTCTGCCGCTGACTTGACTTATATCAAGTCATTTCTTCTGAGGTTGTTTCCTCAACTATAATACGAAGAGTCAGACCAGATTTTCATTCTTTCTAACTATAGAGCCTTCAAGATTCTGAGAACGCAATAGAGTGGGGTGAGTGGAAAAAAGCATCCAACTCAGAAAAGACCTGGGAAAGAATGCTGGTTCCAGCACTTCCTGGGTATGTGACCTTATATAGGTCAAACTCTCTTGGCCTCAGTCTCATCTGCAGATGACAATACGACTTGTTAGGGTTACCAGGACGATCGAATGAGATAAGAGCTGCAGAAGCACTTTACCAATACAGAAGGGCTACTGAAATGACTGTTTTGCCACTGGACGGCACAGAGTAATGTTGGAATTGAGTCCCCTCACTCACTAGCCGCGTGACCGTGATGAAATTACTCGTTCGAGCTTCCGTTTCTCCATCATGGGGAGAAACCTCCCACGGGATTGTTCAGAAAATTAAATGTTCCTGCCAGATAGCGGGCAACTAAGTACCTGATACTATTTAGTAACCTAAGCCTCCCATCCTGGAAGTTCCTAGCTGATGCGATTAGCCCCGCCCCCAACCCGTGAGACTCTCGGATCTACCAGTCCCGCCCCCATCTGTAAAGGTCAAGCCGGATTCCAACGGAATGCATCGGGAACGGTGTTCCGGGCCCTAACAGTCCCCTGAGACGTCCCTGAGCAGAAGTCTCTGGCGCGCGAGCCTCAAGACTACACCGAGGACACTCACCAGCTAGCTCCCAGGGTACTAGGAAGACTCGCGCGACCGCGGCGACGGAGGCGGCGCGGGCGTCGTGACGTCACGGGGCGGTGCGGCGGCGCAGGCGTAGAGCGTCAAGGGCGGCCTGGCAGCTGGCGGCGTTGAGGTGGACGGGTGTAGGGCCGTGGGACCGCGGAGACGGGACCTGCTTTGGGGGCATGAGCCGAGGAGAGGACTCCGAAGTCAAGAGGTGAGTCCGGCCACAACGCGTCCCTACCCTTTAGCGCCGGCCCGACAAAGAGTTCCCAGCGGAGGCTCCCCCAGTGAGACGGCTCCTCAGACCCCGCCCCGGATCGTCCCGCCGCTGGCCCGGAAATATCAATCCGAGTAATGACCCCTCGCAGCTGGGAATTCGCGGCCAGGGATCGGGAAGCCGGGATTCAAGCCTTGACCCCCACCATTACCATTAGCTTTTTAAGAAGAAGCGCCTTTGCTTCTCTGCACTTCAGTTTTTCCAAATGACTGTTCTTGGCTTCCAGGGTAGTTATAACTCAGCTGAGCGGGGGCGGGATGGGGGAAGGTTAAAAAGCGTTTTGTGAACTATGAATCTGAAGGGTTGTCGCCATTGCAAACCCAAGAATTTTGAGATAGTTGCATGCCATCTTAATCACTTATCACACTTTAGCATTTCTCAAAAAGCTCTGTGCCAACTTATCAAATGTATTGCCATATTTTAGCCTCATAACAACTCGAGATAAGGATAATAATGCCCATATCAAGGAAGAAGAAAAAACGGAAGCTCCAAGTGGGGAAATGGCTTGCCTGCTTCATTCATTCGTTCATTCACTAAATTTTGAGCACCAGCCAGGAGCCAGTGTACTAAGTGCGGGGGGGTGGGGAGGGAATAGAATCATCAAAATAATCAAGACCCTGCTCAGTAGTAGCTTACTTTCTCATATCTTACTTTCTAGTGAGGGAAACGAAAGATAAAACAACGTATAAGGCATTGAACTGGTATTGAGTGGAAAGAAAAAGTGCCTATGATAGAGACTAACAAGACGCCCTTACTCTGTTAAGGGAAAGCTTTTCTAGGGCTAGAGGACACTTGAGGGGAGATCACGACTTGAGTCACAAAATAATAAATCCTGGGTGCAAAAGCCAGGATTTGAGTGCCTGTCTTTTGGCCCCATACCCTGTACTCTTTCCCCTTAAAATGATTCACTTGTGTGGTATTAAGTACTTGTTGGTATTATTTATTGCTGTTTTTAGACATGAGAGAGTCAGAAGGGTCTACATTCAAGTCTCGTCTCAAATGTCATTTCCTTTAGAGGGCTTTCCACTCATTCTGAAGTAGTCCAGCCCCAGTCTCCTTGTCAGATCTCCTTGCTTAACTACGTTTGCAGCACTGATCACAAATTACACCTTGTATATTTATTTTGCATTTGTTTTGTCCTGCCCCTTTTCTAAATATGTGTATCCAGAAGGCAGAAACCTTGCTTGTTCACTGCTCTGTCCCCAGGACTTAGACGATGCCTGGAAAATACAGGCTTTCTACAAGTTTTTTGAATGAATGGTCTGTAAGAAAGTAGAAGGAAAGGAAATCCAGGAGAAGACAAAATGTTTCTCCTCCCCCAACCTCCATGCCTGGGATTCTAGTCATGCCTATTTCTCCTTTCTCCCAGGAAGTAAAAGCAAGAGCTATGGCTTATTCATTTCTCTTTTTCAGCAGCTGGTAGCTGCTTGTCACACATTACAGAACAGATTGAACATGTGAGAGAGGAAGAAGAACGCCCTTGTGTGTTGGGGGGGTAGATAAACACATTTAACAAATAATATCTAGGGGCTACTGTGTGCTAGACTGTAGAGGCTGTGCTGAGGTGAATGAGAGATAACGCCAGCATTCAGTATGGCAGCTGTTGTTATTAAGACGCAGTTCCTACAGCACTGATCTCAAAGGCACTTCTGGTCTTATAGGACCCATGTTTTTTTCTAGCAAGGAGTTCTGAAGTCTGGCACAGCCTGCCATCTGCCCAGGCCTTTTTTCTTTCTCTACCACATTATACATTAAAGCTTAATTTTATATCTGTTGTCTAATTTTGGTCATCTCAACATCTCTTAAGTTATAAGCAGAGCAGCTTTTATTATTTAGAGATGAGGAAACTGAAACTCTATGAGAGAAGTAACTTCCAATGGAAATGCCAAAATTTGAAACCAGGCCTTCTGACCACAGGGTTTTTGCTCTTTCCATTACCGACTCCATCATAACCCTCATCCTGTGGCTGTGAGGTGAGACATTTCAGAAACTAAGACTAGTAATAACTTAAGCTAAAATTATTTGAGTGCTTCTAGGTTCCACGCACTGTTCTTAATGCTTTTGGTGTATTAACTCAGTGCATCTGCACAACTCTTATTATCCTCTTTTTACAGATAAAACTGAGGCACAGAGTGGTTAAGTAACTTGCTGCTTAGGATTATAGAACTAGTAAATAGTAGAACTGGAATAACTAAGGAGGAAGTTAGTTACTCTTTTTTTTTTTTTGCTTTTTAGGGCCACACCCGTGACATATGGAAGTTCTAGGGGTCGAGTTGGAGCTGCAGCTGCCAGCCTATGCCACAGCAACACCAGATTCATGTCTCGTCTGCAGCCTACACTGCAGCTCACAGTAATGCTGGATCCTTAACGCACTGAGCAGGGATAGGGATTGAACCCTTGTCCTCATGGATAGTAGTCAGACTCGTTACCATTGAGCTGCAACAGGAACTCTGGAAGTTAGTTTCTTTTTCCCAGTGTCTGCCAAAATATTAAACATGAAAATAGTTCATTGACTAATTATTGTTATTCTTCCCCACCCATCCTTTTAAGTGTCATAAAGACTCTCCGGTGGTTTCCAAGACTTACTTTGGGTGACAGTTGTTGAACTAGAGTATCGTAGTAGAAATCTTGGCCTCCTGCCCAGTCAGCCTCTGGCTTCAGAGGAGGAAAACTCGGTCTACACACAGAACCACTCCCCTTTCTCCTTACGTGGAATCTTTTGCTCTCTGGCTGCCAGAGGAGCTGTCCCAGGGGAACTGGTGCTGGGGCCCTGGTTGTGGAATAACTGAGGCCTTTGAAGGACTGCCCAGGGCATGCCCTCCTTGAATAAATGTTTGTTGAATTGAATCTGAAGTCTCTTGTTCACACAGCATTGCTCCTCTCCTGCCTGAATGTTCACATTCCTCTAGTATTTCATAGAGATTGATGGAAGCAGAAACCAAAACTCTTCCCCTGGAGAACGCATCCATCCTTTCAGAGGGTTCCCTACAGGAAGGGCACCGGTTATGGATCGGCAACCTGGACCCCAAAATCACAGAGTAAGTCCGAGCTGTTTTAATTCCCTACAGAATTGGGATGCTTGTGGTGATGATGTCCAAGAGAACTCTCAAGAGTTGTAGAATATATTTTGGCCCATTTATTTATGTTTTCATCATCTTCAAAAGGAATGTGATGTTGTTTTAACCTCTTATCTTGTCATTTTTCTTATATTTGGACTCTTCTACTATGAAGATACAGACTTGGGTACCCTTTTAAACCATATACTTCTCTTCCCTGCTTGCCAAAGATGTTCTCTGCTTTCAACTATTTTGAAAATACTTATACCCATTGACTAGGAAATTATTTTCTAAAACCAGCCATGGGCGTACTTTTGTTGCTCAAAATGAAGGAACAAGCAGAAGCATCAGTACCATCGCAAAAAGGCAGAGAGGTACCATTTGACTCTCATTCATGTAAAGCAGCCATGAAACTACATAAAGTCAGAAGGGATCTTAGAGATCACCCCAGTCCCTTTGGTTTTCATTCATTCATTAAATGATTTGATTGCCTATTGTATGCCAGGTGTCCTGCTAAGCCAATTTTTTTAAATCTGAAGAACCTTGTCTTAAAGCAATCAGAACCTGCATGTAAAATAAAAGCTAAGAGTTGCTCTGATTAAAGGGGGGAAATGGTGCACCCAATGGCTTTTGGCAACAGCCACCTCTTCTTTGGCAGTCATTTCTAGGGTTCCGTGGAGCATAATTAAAAACCTCTGGTATGTTTCGGCTCTTTCATCCTACACCAGAGGAAACTGAGGCCCAAGAAATGGGACGTGCCTTGCCCTTGGCCACAAAACTAATTGAATTGTCTTCCCACTCTTTCCATTGTGGATATTATAGTGGAAAGAAAATTCTTAGCAGAGAGAATTGAGAGATTTTTCCTTCCCCCAGTTATTCAGAAGGGGCAGGTGGTGCTTGGTGGCAGGATAGTCATGGGTGAATGGATTGAGCTGTACAGGGTCAGTGCTTAAACCAAGCATGGCGTGTATCCCGGGTTCTAGAACTTACTCCCTTTGGAATAGTGTTAAAAGACAAGGGGAGAGGAGACAAGGGAATATGCTTGTTTTGAGTCTGAGAAGAGGTGTATGAAAGGATTTGGGGATTATGAGAGAAGAAAAGAGATGTAAACTAACATATCAGGAACATGACACAATATTCAGTTCTTTAAAACTGCTCCAGTGCAGTTGGCTAAGTGTAGATATCATTGGGTCCCTCTAGAAATTATGATGGTATTTAAGATGCGTTGCCCCCTAATGACGTTACCTTGGTCGTGAAGGCCCTGGGATGTAGACTGTGCATTTATTTTGGCTCTCTCTATGGCTTATGGCTTTGAGGATGAACATGTGAACCTGACCAAGCTCTCAGTTAATGGGGGAATTAAACAGAGAAGCTGTTTCCATCATCTAAAACCCAAGCTATGAGAGGATGCTCCCAAGAGTGGTTTCCATTCCCTCCTCTGCTCCTCTGAATGGAAATCTGAAGCGTGGAAACAATGTTCATTGTTTTGGCTGCAGTTCCCTGTAATGATACTCTTGTTGTAATTGTATCCTGCTGCTTGACAGGAAGGTTCAAATGGGCATCTGCCACCTCAGTTCATGTCATAAGCTGGAGAATATGAATGTTTGCTTTAGTTAGAGCATTGACAGGAACATTGACTCATGAAACTTTCCCGCTGGTATCTCTGTTCTTTTTATATCAGGCCAAAAGTGGACATCAAGTCCTAGGCTGCCCATCAGGGCCTTGCTGGCTCTACCCTGACTTCCCACCTCCCTAGCGTCAGAGATCATTTCTATTGCTTTTCCTTATCTTAAAATGTTTTCTTGATTAAACAAACTGATTTATTAAATTTCTTTTTCTTTTTCTTTTCTTTCTTTCTTTCTTTTTTTTTTTGGCTGCACCCACATCATGTAAAAGTTTCCAGCCCAGCGATCGAACCCACACCACAGCAGTGACAATGCCAGATCCATAACCTGCTGAGCCACCAGGGAACTCCTTAAATTTCTTCTTAAAGACATAACTACTGACTGTACTTATGGTTAGCATGGAATGCTTAGTATTACTTCATTTAATCTACTTAATTACAGCAAAGAAACCTAACATTGTAGTTAGGTGGGTCTTATCTTGTAGAAATATGTGATTTTCTTCCAAGTTTTTTTTTTGTCTTTTTTTGTTGTTGTTGTTATTGTTGTTGTTGCTATTTCTTGGGCCGCTCCCGTGGCATATGGAGGTTCCCAGGCTAGGGGTCGAATCGGAGCTGTAGCCACCGGCCTACGCCAGAGCCACAGCAACTCGGGATCCGAGCCGCGTCTGCAGCCTACACCACAGCTCACGGCAACGCCGGATCGTTAACCCACTGAGCAAGGGCAGGGACCGAACCCGCAACCTCATGGTTCCTAGTCGGATTCGTTAACCACTGTGCCACGACGGGAACTCCTCTTCCAAGTTTTTGAATCCTATTCCTCTCAAAGTAGGCAATGATGGACCCGAACTAATTATTAAAATAGAGTCATTCCTGGAGTTCCTATTGTGGCTCACCAATAATGAACTTGACTAGTATCCAGGAGGATGCAGGTTCAATCTCTGGCTCACTCAGTGACTTAAGGATCTGGCATTGCCATGAGCTGTGGTGTAGGTCACAGATGCGGCTTGGATCCTGTGTTGCTGTGGCTGTGGTGTAGTCCAGCAGCTACAGCTCTGATTCAGCCTCTAGCCTGGGAACCTCCATATGTCATGGGTACAGCCCTAAAAAAAGGCAAAAAATATATATACATACAATCATTCCCAAGCATTGAAGGACTGCGTGATAAAACTTATGTGAACATGTGGTAATCTGATCTCAGAAAATATTATTTGAATTCAGATCCCTGGGAGTTCCCTCATAGCCTAGCAAGTTAAGACCTGGCATTATCACTGCTGTGGCACAGGTTTGATCCCTGGCCTGGGAATTTATACATCCCATCAAAAAAAAAAAAAATCCCTAAACTTCTAGTGACTCTTGACAGATGGTTGCAAAGCACACTCCAGCTTTGCCAATTAAACTGATACCACTGCAGATCTCTGCTTTAGATTTGCTGGTTCCTGTTGCTCCTACCTTCAACAGACCCTTATCTCTCCCTCCTACACAGGTCCCTAATCTTTCCCATCCCTCTTCTTTACCTCTTTTATAAACAGATGTGAATGCTTCTCCTTTACAAATGCTCTCTCAATTCTTGTTAGGAGAGAAGTAAGAGTATATATTTACTGTCACGAAGGGTTATAGGACATGTAAGACAGCGATAGTTAAAAAAAAAAAAAATTTTTCCCCTCAGTTTTTCAAAGTTTATTTTGTAATAACTCTAGTCTTTGGTGTATGTGTGCATGTTATTAATCCGAGCTCTACTCAAGTTAAGTAGGGGGTCCGTCAGCCTTTCCCAACAGGACTGCTGACCACCCGTCTAGCCCTCTGATCCTCTGTTCACTGTGTAGTTGCAGTACTGACCATTCTGGGGCCCTGTGACCTGCCAGGAATGTCTGTATAACTAAATAGATCTTAGAGATTTGGATTTAAGGGAATGATGACATACTCTTATTTAGGGTGGTAGCAGATTCCAAGCCCATGTTCTCTCTACTATAGTCTGATTCCTTTTAACTACATTATACCTCATAATTCTTACCTATAGAGTGAGAATATTCCACTGAATGATCTAGAGATGTCTCCTAGCTGTAATATTGCATAGCTGCTCTTATTTAAGCTTGTAACAACCTTGTGAGGCAAGTGGAACAGATATTTCTCTCTTTTTTTTTTGGTCTTTTTTTGTCTTTTTAGGGTCGCACCAGCGGCATATGGAGGTTCCCAGGCTAGGGGTCAATCAGAGCTGAAGCTGCCAGCCTATGCCAGAGCCACAGCAGTGCCGGGTCCGAGCCGTGTCTGCGACCTACACCACAGCTCATGGCAGCGCCGGATCCTTAACCCACTGAGCGAGGCCAGAGACCGAACCCACAACCTCATGGTTCCTAGTCGGATTCATTAACCACTGAACCACCACAGGAACTCCAATATTTCCCTATTTTTTAAGTAAAGAAGAGTTACGTGAGTTGACTCAGTTCACTAAAGTAGTTAATGATAGGATTAGTTTCCCACCACCTAATTTAGGGCTCTTTGCACAGATATTCTAACAATGCAAACAACTGGACAGTCATAACATATTCTATTCTAAATTTTAAAATGTCAGGACTTCTTTTAAATTGTTACAGGACCCAGTCTAACTGTAAGAGTGAAAACAATACCTCTAAATATCATTACTAGTGCCTTCAACAGAGAATCTGAGAAAGTTGGCTTCAGCCCTGCCAGTAGTATCACCTAGGGAGAGATAGTGAACTTGGAGACCAGTGGGCAGAGTCTGAAAGATAAAGAAAGTGATTGAAGAGGAGGGAAGAGCTGAAGACAACCCTGTGTTTCTTGTTTGAGAAGTTGAAGAGAATCGTGTCCACTGGCCAGTGGAATGGTTAGAAAGAGGCATAGTTTGTAGAGAGGAAGAGGAGAGGTTGAGGTATAGTAAGAAAACTTAAAAACAGTGAAGAGCCACCCAGGTGGAGTGTGCTTCTAATGCAGACTTTCAGGGCTAAACTAGAATTCAAGGGAGAATAAGTGCACTCGCATGTAAGAACAGAGTTTTCCCCGAAGATATCCTTGATTCTCTTAGCCCGTTCCTTATTTTCCCTTCATGATCCATGCTTCTTCTCATGCTTTGTTTGTATGAAACAATCTTTACTGTTTGCTTATTTAAATTTGAAACAAAGTAAAACCATTTAATAACATACAGGGCATACAGCATAAAGACCTGTCACACAATAATTTGTATAAGTTTATAAAGAAAATTTCTTTGTTTCTCTAAAACAAATTGTGCATTAAAAACAATCTTAAATGTCATTTCATTGGCTTCCCAGTGCCTACAGCATCATGTAAAATCCCCTCACTAAGCCCACAACATCTTTCACAACCTGTCGCCTGCCTGCCTTTCAGCCTCATCTCTTAAGTGTCTATCCACACTCTCCTCCAATGGATCAGTCTTTTTCACCTTGTATCTTTGCGCAGGATATCACCAACTACCACCTTCCCTGCACAGTTGTCATCTTCCTCTGTGTGGTCACAGACATACCCCTTTGTGCAAGCTTCATGCTGTTGTAAAATTGGTTGTTTACATATTTCTCTCCTCTAACCAGAGGAGTCTTTGAAGATAGAGACCTAGCTATATTCATCTGGGTAGGCCAAGTGCCTAATACAGTGCTTGACACCTTATAGGTGTCATTTTGACATTTGTGTAGATCAGTTCCCTCTGTGTCATTAGGCAGGAAGGCTGTCTTAAAGACCCATTACAGAAAACATTGATTACATTCATTGATTATATTGATGACCCGTTCAAACCTTGTTTTCTGTAATTTCCTGTACAGAATTCTGTATAGGACTGGTGTACTAATTCTGCGGCTCCTGAAGGCTGCAGAGCCCACGTTTCACTACACGAAGCAAGGCTCTGATGAGTAGCGAGCTCTCAGACTTCAGCAGCAGATGAAAGTGCTTGCAGATGTGAAAGCAAGATTCTTCAGGCTTTTTTCACTATCAGAGCTTGCAGTCCCCATCTCCAGGAAGCAAAATAGTAAACATTTCATTCCTTTTGTTTCGGTGTTCCGATAATTTCAAGAAATTATCAGACAAGAAAAGAAATCCTGGAGAAGTTGAAAGACACAGACCTAAGCAGATGTTCCTGGAATCTTAAGGTCGCACTTCTCGGGCAGAATGCATTTGTTAGCTTTTCAAAGAATAATCTGTC
The DNA here is from genome assembly GCF_016906955.1 of Phacochoerus africanus. NCBI lineage: Eukaryota > Metazoa > Chordata > Mammalia > Artiodactyla > Suidae > Phacochoerus > Phacochoerus africanus. Next base: position 264,271,280 of record NC_062545.1, on the reverse strand, counting down.
GGCTCTTTTTTTTTCCTGAGTAAATTAAAATTCATTTCCTAGGAAATGCCAATCGCCTTACCTTCCTGCTATTAAGTAGAATGGAGCTAATGAAAAGATGACCAGCCCACAGTCATCCTTGAGTTTTTTAAAAAACAGGTTTGACCCACCATTCATGGCAACTGGTGCAGTGTTAAGGTCTAGTAAGTGGAAGATGCAGCTGTGAATTAAGACCCTGAGAGTAATTCTGCTAGCCTGTCTGTCTGTGCATTTGATGTACATTCACTCACCCTTGCTGTAAGCCTGTTCACAGAAATCAAGTAACACCAGAAATTTGCTCTTGAGGCGTCTCCCTTTCCCCTGAAGGGTCACCTCTTAGGTTCTCATTAGCAGTTGAGGTATCTCCATGGAAATTGAGAATTTGGAACCTAGATGGTTATGGTTGTTTTCCCTTTCAAAACACATCTAAAGACCTAATTCATGTCCACAGTGTGCCTTGGGATCGTCACATCCTGCCCCAGTATAAGACCTGTACTATGTCTTCCCTGCTGCAGTGTGTCAGGCACCTGATCCAGGATAAAGGGCTCGCTTGCTGATGTGCGTTAGTCGCAAATTCAGTGTAACTTATGATCCATTTCATATCTTTCTGCCTCCCAAAGGAGATTCTTACTCAAGAATAAAATCTTGATGAGTTTCTCCTAGAAAACAATGTGAATATAAATGTGGCTGTAACGACAGCTTTGCTGACTCCCTGTGGGGTAGAATTCCCAGTAATAACAGATTTAGCATGTGGGTTGATACCTTTTTAGTATCACAGGGACAGCATTGTTTAGAGAAAGCCTTGACTCCATTTGAATAGCGGGGAGGATGCCAGGAGGAAGGCCAGAGGAAAAGGAAACGGGAGAGCTGTTGGTTTGTCTCACCCTCACATCAGATGACAGGAAGTCGGAATTGAGATTGGCCACAGCAACCTGTTAAGGCCACATCTGTTTGAATAACTTAAAAGCTCTATAGAAACCAAATAAGTTTCGGAGAAAGGAATCCAGAAAGAGGGTGAGGGGCAGAGTGGCGAGCAAGAGCTTTGGGTGAACCTCCTGCGGGAGTGTCTTCTTCCCTGTGCGCCTGTGTTCATCACTGGACCACACTCCGGAGCATAAATTCTGTCAAAGCAACTGAAGTTGGGTAGTTATCTGCAGCTGGAAGATTTACAGGATTGGCCAGGTTCCCCCGCCTGTGTGAGACCAGCCTCAGTCACATTGCGGTTCCTCAGGTTCCACATTGTCCTGTCATTCAGTCACATCAGGAATGGAACCTCTCAGGTGCTTATCAAAGTGCCACTGGCTGTGGTTGGGCTTTTGGCAGAGTTTCCCTCAAGTGCAATTTGGGGCTAATAATTAACTGTGAATCTGACAGGGAAGTCTTCCAGGTTTGTTTTACCCTTTGTTATATGTGTTACTTTGTTTATTTCTGAGATAGGGTTGGCTTTGGCGTTTCCAGTGTGGATGTGTGCCTCTGATGGAGTTGTAGTTACTCACAAATACTATTTCATTGCCAAGAAATTAAAAATAAATCAGTCAACACTATTTTTGAGCATTTCTCCAAAAGAAAAACAAATGGTGCTTGTGAGCCAGACAGCTGTTTGTTAGGTGTGGTTTTTTTTGTTTGTTTGTTTGGTATTTTTGTGCTGGACAAACGCATAGCCATGACAATTCTCGTTCCCATTCCAAATAGAGGCAAACAACTGTGTTTGCCAAATAAACTAACAAGGCAGTTTGGAGGAAGGCAGGGGGGCAGGGCGAGATTTTATCCCTGGGTAGACTGTCTCCTGCTTTTATTTCCCACTTAAGGCTGAGGGGCCAATTGAGTTCCCTGTTCTTTCTCCACAGATACCACCTCCTCAAGCTCTTGCAGAAGTTTGGCACAGTGAAGCAGTTTGACTTCCTCTTCCACAAGTCAGGTGCTCTGGAGGGACAGCCTCGAGGGTATTGTTTCGTTAACTTTGAGACAAAGCAGGTAATTGAAGCCCCCCCCCCCACTTTCTCAGCACCTACACTCTCCTCATTATCTGTGTGTCCCTCTTGACTGCTAGAGTGGCAGTTCCCTGTGGGCAGGAGCCGCGTCTGCCTCATCTCTGTGTGTCCTCAAGGAGGTGAAGTAAACAAATGAATTAGTTTATTTGAATAGCTTTCAAAGTCTCCCTTCCCTCGGCTGGCAGTCTAAGGCGACTGACCCACTTTCCTGACCAGATGCTTTGGGATGCCCTCGTGAAGCACATGGACATCCTCCTCCCTGTTCTCTTTTGTTTGTTCCTTTAGTGGCTGGCCAACAAAGCCTCTTTTCCTTTCAGTAGTTTTGCCCCATGGTGTAGAAGCCCTCCATGACTGTGGTGAGCCACCCGCAAACTCTTTTATTTTGATTTCTTAAAAATAGACCCTTCTTCTCAATGTCTTAGAATAAATACAGACAAATTTGAATATATATGGAGAAAGAAAGTCCAGCTTCAACCACAATATATCCACATACTCTGCATTAAAATTTAGTCCTGGGAGTGGACATGGATTGATAAAGAAATTGAATTGAATGTAGTGAAATATAGACACACCACTTACAGCCCTATAACTTTATTAGTCATATATGAGAACATTGCCTGCTTGTCGTTTTATTAATAATAATTGTATTTGTACGGTTTTCTTATTATAAAAGTGATATCTGTTTCCTATAGATGAAAACATGGGTAACTTCATTTACCAGCTTAATATTCAACAATAATCACTGTTTTTTGGGGTTTTTGTTTGTTTGTTTGTTTGTTTTGCCTTTTCTAGGGCTGCTTCCTGTGGCATGTGGAGGTTCCCAGGCTAGGGGTCTAACTGCAGCTGTAGCCACTGGCCTACGCCAGAGCCACAGCAATGAGGAATCCGAGCCGCGTCTCCGACTTGCATCACAGCTCACAGCAACTCTGGATCCTTAACCCACTGAGCGGCACCAGGGATCAAACCCACAACCTCATGGTTCCCAGTCGGATTTGTTAACCACTGTGCCATGACGGGAACTCCAGTAATCACTGTTTTTAATATTTAGTTACGTATCTTTCTAGCCTCTTTTTCTTCACATTCATACACAGACGTGAAAAAATGTACAGCTTATAACACACAAATAGGATCGCATTATCCTCTTTACCACTGGAAACAAATGAAAATCTTTTCTGTATTCTAATACACATCAAGATAACATTCTATATCATATTGTGGTTTCATCTGTACAACTATAGTTATATGTGAAAATTCATTGATCTATATCTGTTATACATTTTATTATTTAGACTTCAGTTGAAAAATGAATCAATATCATCCTCAGTGACTGCATAATACTTTATTATATGAACAAATGATACGTTACTTGATTAATTTCCAAATGTGTAAATAGTGCGATGGTGAACATCTTTTTAGCTCTATTTATCATATTTATCATATTCATGGAAATGGAGTGGTGTTAACAAAGGCCACGAGTATTTTTTCCTAATAAGGCTGCCAAATTGCCCTCAAGAAATGATGTATCAGTGTGTTCTGCAAGTGTCATTTGTCCTTACCAGTGCTGCAGGGTTTGTTTGTTTGTATGTTAAATTCCACTAATTTTGCAAAAGTAATGGACAGTAAGGGATACATTATTGTTCTAATTGTTCAATTTGGGGGGGGGGGTGCGGAAACTGAAAGAATGCCCCATATAGTTAGCATTTTAAAATTCTTCATTCTTCCCTGGAGTTCCCGTGGTGGCTCAGTGGTTAACGAATCCGACTAGGAACCATGAGGTTGAGGGTTCGATCCCTGGCCTTGATCAGTGGGTTAAGGATCCGGTGTTGCCGTGAGCTGTGGTGTAGGTTGCAGACGTGGCTCGGATCCCGCGTTGCTGTGGCTCTGGTGTAGGCTGGCAGCTACAGATCCGATTCAACCCCTAGCCTGGGAACCTCTATATGCCACAGGATCAACCCTAGCAAAGGCAAAAAGACAAAAAAAAAAAAAAATTCTTTATTCTTCCCTAACAATAGAGTGTGATGAGGATTTTTACAGACGACTAAAATCAGTGATCATGTTGGAGATAAATAGTGGTTTAAAAATATTAAACTAGAAGTCAACAAAGCTCAGTTTCTGGCTGTTTTATTTATTAACTTTGGGCAAGTTTAATAAATAACTTCTTTTGGCCTCAGTTTTCATCTATAAATGGAGATTAAAAACACACACCTGGAGTTCCCGTCGTGCCTCAGTGGTTAACAAATCCAACTAGGGACCATGAGGTTGCGGGTTCGATCCCTGACCTTGCTAAGTGGGTTAACGATCCGGCATTGCCGTGAGCTGTGGTGTAGGTCGCAGACGTGGCTCAGATCCCGCATTGCTGTGGCTCTGGCGTAGGCTAGCAGCTACAGCTCCAACTAGACCCCTAGCCTGGGAACCTCCATATGCCGTGGGAGCGGCCCAAGAAATGGCAAAAAGACAAAAAAAAAAAACAAAAAAAAACACACCCTCATTATTACCTTATAGGAAGTTGAAAGAATAATTGAGGATAGATATGATTAATAATATCATTGGATACATGAACTTTGAAACAAGTTACAGAGAGAGGAGAGGAAGTTATTTTTGCAACATTTATTACCTGCTGGCATCTTATGACTGTTGATGTACAGAATTAATAGAGCGTTATGTAAATTCTAATTCACTAAGTGACACTTAAAAGAATGAACTGTCACATCGGTCCCTCTAACTTTGTGTGCCATAGTGAGGCAAGGGTGCCAGTGACGAACACTTGACACATAGCGGCTACCCATCTGTTTGTTGAATGTCCTGATGGCGCAATGCAGAGGAGTAAAAGAGTCTGGTAAAACCAGGCTGGAATGCCTACTCGTCTTACCCTGAAGCCTCAGACTCTCTTTGTTCCTCTTCCTGTTCCTTAAGGGCTTCTTCACTCCCAGTAAACGTGGGTTACACTTGGCCAAATGCCCCATGCATACAAATAGAGCAGAGAAGGTTTGCAGGATGGAAAAGTACAGCCAGGCTTCCTGGGAATGTCCTAGAGTGCCTGTTATCCAGCTCCAGGAATTCCTTTCAACCTTGTTGCTCCTATATCTGATGGGAAAGAGTCAGAGAACTTTTGCCTCTGAAAGCCAGGTGCATGAATTGGCTCACACAGATACCTTGCTCATAGTCTCTTTGACTCACTCCTGCTTTTTCCGGCCCGATTTCCTTCACTCCCGTATCCTTTGAAGCCATTACTGTTTCTCACTTGGGATGCAGGGAGTATAAGCCCTAGTCCAGGATACAGTTTCATAGTCCCCCCCCAGGAGGGTGGTGGGAGGATGGAGTACATTCTTGACATAGTAGATGCTACTGTAACAGAAGTGTATAGAAAGGTATCGCCTAATAAGAACAGTACTCTTAGCTGATGTTGGTTGAGTCCTTACCATATGCTCCATACTTTACCTGTGCTCTTTGACTCCTCACAGTGACACTGAGGAACATGCCAAACATGCCATAGTGTCCATGTTTCACAGGTGAAAAAGTTAATATCCGGAGAGATTAAGTGACCAGCCAGATGTTTTACTGCCAGGAAGTGAACAGAGCCAGTATTTGACTGAGTTTACAAAAACTCATACCCTTTTCATTATTCTGCCTTTTTACTTTATTGCAAACCCTTTGCCACTTGTTTACCAAAAGCAGTTAGAAATTCAGCCATCAAAGCTTGTGAGGCCCTGTGAGAATACATGTAGCTAGTTAAGCATTTTAAGTGTTTGACTAACACTAGTCCCTTTCTCAAACAGGAAGCAGAACAAGCCATCCATTGTCTCAATGGCAAGCTGGCTCTGTCTAAGAAGCTGGTGGTACGGTGGGCACACGCTCAAGTAAAGGTAAGTGTAACAGGCTAAAAAGACAGCACCAGCTCATCCTAAATGAATATTCAGATAGACAGTTGTCCACTTACCCATTTGCATCACAGCCTCTGCACATCTGGAGCAGCCATACTGTGGTCTCCTACTTGTATTTACCATGTGTGTTGCCAGATTTTTCTTTTGAGAAACATCTCAGGAGGGATTAAGTTCCTTCATTGTTTCTCTCCACATACCCACAGATTCTGGTTTTGATTGATTTTTCCATGTGACTGATGTGTATACTCAGACCTCTATCATTTTTTTGGTCAGGGTGGTTCTTTGGAGGAAAAAATGTATTTATTTTTAAAATTAGTTGCTTTAGGCATTATTAGATTCTTCCCAGCCTCTCAGTTCTGTGGAGAGTTTGAATTGTTTATTCTAAATGCTTGAGAAATGGATAATTTGTTAAGAGTGCTTAAAGCACTGGCATTTCCTTACTCCATAGATTTTTTTGAGAGTTATTTGTGGGACTTTGCACTGTCTGCCTTGACTCCAGAGGTTCAAGCCATGGTGAACTGTGGTCTTCATATCCTAGTTCTCTTGAGAAAATGCACTGAAAGAGCTACAACCATTAAAGAAAAAAAAAAAAAAGTGTCATGTTACAACCAGCACAGGTGAGGTATGTGCACTTGAGCAATCCCAAAAGTTCATTCTCTTCCTTCTGCAGTGTGGTCCTGACAGACCTGCCTGCAAAAAGATATGTGGCAGTTAGAACTAGAGCCTCAGTCTTTAGCTATGTGAACATGATTTTTGACCAGAGACTCTACCCAACAAGCTTCCCAGTAAAGAGTCACAGAAATTAAACATTTGAGCTCAGTGTCCAAGCTGAAAAACAGAGTTCAGACACTTTGGATCTTTATGAGAGTTTCAGGTAATCACAGAGCCTTCTCAATTTCATTGCCTTAAAAATAGGAACAACAAGGAGAATTACCAATGCTTTTTTACTCAAAAGAAAATCAAGTCTCGTTTGCCAGTCTGACTGTCATTTTCTCATTCTGCATCTCATTGAAAAGACATGCAAGAGAGGAGTTCCCGTTGTGGCACAGTGGTTAACAAATCCGACTAGGAACCATGAGGTTGCAGGTTCGATCCCTGCCCTTGCTCAGTGGGTTAACAATCCGTCATTGCCATGAGCTGTGGTGTAGGTTGCAGACGCGGCTCGGATCCCACATTGCCACGGCTCTGGCATAGGCTGGCAGCTACAGCTCCAATTAGACCCCTAGCCTAATATGCCGTGGGAGCGGCCCAAGAAATGGCAAAAAGATAAAAAAAAAAAAAAAGAAAGAAAGAAAGAAAAAGAAAAGACATGCAAGAGAAATAAATCATCCTTCATCCTGTGTTTCATTTGGGAATCTCTATGCCCCACAGTTCTCTTCTCCTACAAGTCTTTTTGATCAGAGGCTCTTGATTGCTCTTTAATATTGTACTTACCTTTTAAAAGAAGTATATAATTTTCTGACACCAATTAAGCTGCTCTTTTCCTGGAGAATATTTCAGTAGCTAAAAGCTATTCCTACTTTTCTGCTCCCCTTAGACCTGTTAAGAGTTGACTATTACAGTTGGTACTTTGTAAAAATCTAGCAGAATTTCAAAATGCTTTGAATAAAGCAAAATAAATGTTGTGAAGAAGTGATATGTGACAATAAGAATGTAAAGAGGTCAGTCCTGCTGTTTATTTGTACTATCTATGAATTTAAAGGTTGAAATTCTTTCCTTACCTTACTAGAACTAATGCCTAGATGGAACACCTCTTCTAAATTTCTCAGTTTATAACTTTTAGGTTAAAACTATGTAACTTCTGCATTAATTCTAAATGTAAAGCAGTCCTAGGATTGTCTGGAAATAATCTAACAATATACCTGGGGTTGGAGTTTCTGAACACCTGCACTACAGTAAAGGGCTGGTTTCTCCCAGGTGAGATAATTTGCCTTTTTCTTACTTTCAGAGGTATGATCATAACAAGAATGACAAGATCCTTCCCATTAGTCTGGAGCCGTCCTCCAGCACCGAGCCCGCTCAGTCTAACCTCAGGTAAGAAGGTGCGCTGGAGAAAGACGCAAACATGTGTACGAGAGCCTGAGTACTTCTTCACTCTAACTTTCACTCAGGCTCTCATCAATCTTTGGACTCTCAATTTAGAGTAGAATCTACTAACTTTTGAGAGATGTGTTCAATTAGTATATGGATGTGTCCAGAACGTATACATTTCACCTCTTCCCATACCCCCAAAAGTGTGTAACACCCATTTACAGAATTCATATGCTCAGAAGGCACTGCCAGCCATCACGCTTGGCACTGGGAACACAAAGGTCAGTCAGACACGAGCCTTGGCCGTGAACATGAGCATCTTAATAAGGCCTTATCTTCAGCATTTGTCATTATACAGTAATTCCTCCCCAGCTATGAGTTCCTTTATACAGATTTCGAAGTGGCGGCACTTTAATTTTATGTGCTATTTCAGCAACGATTACCAGTTTTGGTTCTAGTACATACAGATTGTCAGTTAACTTCCTTGGAGTTAATTCAGAACAGAAGGAATTGAGGGTTGAGTGGAGAAAGGGAAAGTTAAGTAGATGGATAAGCAGAAGTAGAGGGTTTATTTTGCATCGTAGCCTAGGGAGAAATGTTAACAGTAACAATAGCCAGGATTTATTGGGCTTACCATGAAGCAGGGAGGGTTTGTGCTAAACATTTTACATTGCCGTATGTCGTTGAATTATAAAGACTTTGGGAAAGTACGCTTATACTCGTTTTACACATGAGGAAACTGAAGTTTAGATTTTGGCCAAGATCACACAGGTAGCAAATAGCGGAGTCCAGATTCTAAGCCAGGTTTACCTGGACTTCAAAATTTAGTCTTCTAGTTTCTGCTTCAAAGAAACTCCAGGCTGTAAATGCAGGAGCAGTTTTAAAGCCTGTCCCTGGGGTGGGGGTGGGGGGAGGCTACATGAAAAGAGCATCAGTGTTTTATAAGAATCAGAAATTAGCACTCATCCTAAAGTTGGGAAAGCGATGCCTATTTGGATAGAGGGCCAGACAGAAAAAAAACAACCTTTCTTGAATATTATATGTAGCAAACAAAACAGATTTATAAGCACCTCATTAAACTCAGGGGGAGGTAATCCTAAAATGTTTTCAGGAGTCATAAAATTGGTCCATTAAAATTAACTTTATGGTTACTAATTTGTTTAATATCATTGATTTCTTATAAATGTGTGCTGCTTTATGTTGTACTCCCCAGTTGTTGTTTTTTTGATTAATTATGACTTCTGTGGATGCGCTGGGAACTTGTTTTATCTATCCTATTCTCCCCATTAGATTGAACCTCCTTGATCACAGATTGGTTTTATGGAGGTTCTCATAGATCTGAGTCCTTTTGGGAAGAGACAACTGCATTTATGTTTGGTGATCTCCATGGCACAATGAACATATCTTAAGTTTCTTATTTTCAGTATTTGCTCTTTTTACTAGATAATCTAGTGTGGTGTTTTCCATTTATATTCTAATCCAGAGGATCTCAGTTTATAGCTTTTGATTAACATCTATGACAAATTAGAGAAGGTTGTTTTCCCTGTGACGCAAGCAGAATGAATGGTTGGCTGTTAATTTTCCATTAATGGAAAAGGTGCTGGAATGCACCTTGGTGATATTTTAGGGTTCTCTCTCTCTTTCTCTCATTTTTTTTCTTTGTTTTTTTTGTTGTTGTTGTTGTTGTTGGTTTTTGTTTTGTTTTTTTGCCACACCCGAGGCATTTAGAAGTTCCCAGGCTAGGGATTGAATCCGAGCCACAGCTGCAGCAATGCCAGATCCTTAATCCATTGAGCCAGGCGGGTTGGGGATCAAACCCATGCCTCAGCAGCGACCTGAGCCACTGCAGAGACTGTGCCAGATCCTTAACCAGCTGAGCCACAGAAAGAACTCCCCAGGGTTCTTTTGTATTGCAACTTAGTTTTTTTAATTTTTCATTGCCCGTGTAAAATGATGAGTATGTGCTGAGGTATGCCTTTGAGGATCTCCAAAAGGCCACATACACGTTCCCTCCCAAGCTTCTCTCCCTAACTGTAGACCATTGACAGCATCAGAATGGAAAATAAAGGGATCCGTGAACCAAAAATACTCTCCCTCAGTGCTTTGCATTCTGATCCAGAGACAGCAGTGACCTTGATCAGAAGGGAATTCCTCACAACTTCTGCAGCGTCTCCTTACCCGTTCTCTCTAGTACAGGACTCCTCAGCTCCCAACCTAAGGGAGAGGAAAAAAGCAAGGGCTTTGATATAAGCAAACTGCACTTGAATCCTGGCTCCAGTTTGTTAGCTGTGTGAACCTTAGGTGAATCATTACCTCTCTGCATTTGTTTAGCTATAAAATGTGGATGATAACCCTTGGAATATTATTGCAAGGATTGGAGATGATGTAAGTGAAATGCTGGGTGTACTGCCTGGCTCATTGTAAGCACTCTGTAAATGTAAATGGTAGCCTAAGCACACATGTGTCAGTAAAAGGGGACTCTATAGGATTTCCAGGATGTTTTCCCAATTATTATTCAGTGATTCAGAAGGTGGTACAGTATAATAATTCATAACATGGCTCCAAAGTCCAGTTGTATTCATATCTCAATTCTGCCACTTACTAGCTATGTAACACTGAGCAAGTTAATCTTTCTGTGCCTTAGTTTCATCCGAGAAATGAAGGATATAGAAGTTCCCGTCGTGGAGCAGTGGTTAACGAATCCTACCAGGAACCATGAGGTTGCGGGTTCGATCCCTGCCCTTGCTCAGTGGGTTAACGATCCGGCATTGCCGTGAGCTGTGGTGTAGGTCTCAGATGCGGCTCGGATCCCGAGTTGCTGTGGCTCTGGTGTAGGCCAGCAGCTACAGCTCCAATTAGACCCCTAGCCTGGGAACCTCCATATGCCGAGGGAGCAGCCCAAGAAATGGCAAAAAGACCAAAAAAAAAAAAGAAGAAGGATATAGCCTACATGGATTATTTCTTCCATTTTTTTAAAATTATGGTAAAATATGCATAATATAGCATTTACCACCTTAACCAGTATACAGTTCAGTGGGATTAAATATATTCATAATGTTGTACAGCTAGCACCATCCTCCATCTCCATAATTCCTCTTGTAAAACTGCAACTACATACACTTTAAATAATAACCCCCCATTCTCACCTCCCCCAAGGCCCTAGCGACCACCATTCCACCTTCTCTGTAATTCTGACTACTCTTTTTTAAGTGCTTCATATAAGTGGGATCACACATACTTGTTTCCTCGTGAGTGGCTTGTTTCACTTAGCACGACGTCCTCCAGGTTCAGGCATGTTGGAGCATGTGTGTGGGCCACATTTGGCTTATCCACTCACTCTTCCATGGACACTTTGGTTGCTTCCACATTTTCTCTGTTGTGAGTAATGCTACATGAACATGGCTATATTCGTATCTCTCCCAGACTCTGCTTTCAATCCCTACATAAATTATTTTTGAGTGCCTACTATCTGCAAGCACTAAGGTGCTGGATAGTGTTAGTGTCTGAGGTTTAAGTATAGCAATGTGCAAAGTATTCCTAACAGTATCTTATAGAAAAAACCTAGTAGATGGTTCAGATTTGATCTCTTTCCTAAAATGAGAACATTAATTATTTTTGTGTGTGTTCTCTCTGAATGTTTGAAAGTTTGTGTTTGAGTTGCTCTTGCTTCTCTGATGCTTCTCTGAAGAGGCAGGAAGATGAAATACCCAGGTATTCTCTGAATGTGCCCAGGCTCACTGTTATCTTCTGTTCTTTCTCCAGTGTCACTGCAAAGATAAAAGCCATTGAAGCAAAGCTGAAAATGATGGCAGAAAATCCTGATGCCGAGTATCCAGCAGCACCAGTTTATTCCTACTTCAAGCCACCAGATAAAAAAAGGACTACTCCCTATTCTAGAACAGCTTGGAAATCTCGAAGATGATGGTTATGAATCACTGTAACAGCAAAAGCAAATCGGTCTTCACACCTGAAATCCTCTGCCTTTGTACTTGTAGATGTGAATGGTACTATCAGACAGAGCACAATCACATGGTAGAGTTTGGTAACATAACATTTTTGGATGTTCTTCTGAATGTTTCTCCCCTGAAGTATGTGTAGAATTGAGCATCATCCAGAATAAATAGGATTGTATCCAAAACTGATTTGAACACTGAGATGCTCTAATTGGCTGGTTTGTTTGGATTTGTAACTCCAGAAACTTTGTATAGTGTGCCAGAGAGAAAGGCAAACACAAAAAAAAATGTTATTATTTCAATCAGGAAACTTAATTTATTAACATCTGTCTTTAAAAAAAAAACAAACAGCATTTTCTGTGCTCAAGTGTCTTTACAACATAAAGAAAACATAAAAGACAGGGAGGGAAATGAGAAATTTTGAATCATGTTCAGGACTGCTCTTCCCAAAACTTTCTATGGAAATCCCTCCAACTGGACTAATAAGAAAAAGTTCTTGGCAAAAAGAACTGGTTTTTGAGCAAGATTTGTAGTAATAATCTCTTTAAGAATTATGCTTATTGTTTCAAAATCCCAATTAGGAAAACATGGAGTATATCTTAAAATTGTTTGCGTCAACGAAACTGTAGAATGAAATTTAGCATTTTATACCACAACAGAAGTTCTGTTTGGAAATCCCACTTTTATTCTATTGTGATCATTTTTTTTTAATCTTAATAATCCTGCCTTCTATAATACCAAATGTCATTATTAATGCGGGACTTTTAAAATTGCATTTATTGCATGAGACTGTTTTTAATAGCATGAGAATGTTCTATTTGGAATTGTATCATGGTCAGTCTAAATGGAAAAGCAAAATTTCTTTGAAAACTTAAACACTGATGTATTGATCACTATCAAACATGTTATTTATTAATAATTGTGTAGGGGTCTGAGTAGAAGAAATTGAGTTGTCTTGTATGGGGTGAGGTGGGGACATACAGTGGACACACAAAGTCAGTGGAGCAGCCACTGCTCTGGCACCAGGACTGTAATGACCTCATGTTTTGTGTGTTTAAAAAAAAAGACTTGAAAAGCTGCATGACTTTAAAACGATTCTTCATTTGTTAAACATACTTCTCCTCAGATAACTTTTGCCACTTTGAACATTTAAAATATAACAATAGAGAAAGAAAAATAAATCACTAGATTTGGGAGTATGTTTCTGTCAGCAGTGTTGGTCATTTTGGTGCCAGGTTGATGGACAGCTTCATTGGGCAGCACTGTTGCTTCTTGACTGGGTAAATCATTTTTGGTACCCAGGCTGCCACTTTTAATGATTACAGACTGTTTACTGTCATTGTTCCTAGCAGAGGAAGCTTTCATTATAGGAGCTTAAGTGTTCCCATGAGCATAAATGAATTTAGGACACTTGAACCAAAACTTGAGCATAGTGAGGTTTCAGAACTCACAGACCTGGTTCAGAAAAATTCGTATCACCTTTCCCAAGGTAAAACTTTTCAGATATGTTTAAATATTAAATACTTCCTGCATTTATTAGCTCTAAGATGCAGGTAACTCTCCTTCCACTTGGGGGATGGTTCAGGGAGGTGGGAGCATCATCTCCCATTTTTCTGGTGACTTCTTAGAACATAGAATTCACCGTTTTATCCTTAAGTCCTCAAAGGGTTATGGTGGAGTAGGACTTACTTAATGCAAAATAGTCTTCTATTTTTAATAGGAACTTAGAAAATACTTAACTTTGAATTACCTAGAGTTGTTTCCTTTAGAAACCAGAGCTATTTATTTGTATTTAAAGCAATGTTTATTATTTGTACCAATTCTGATTCCTCTGTGTGAATAAACGCAAGACCGTGTCTGTGGTTGTGTCTTCTCTTGTCCATGTCCTGCAACAAAGACTGTAGCACTCGGGGAGGCTTGTTTCCCTTCAGGACATGGGCCTCGGCTGGTGTGTCCTGGTGTAGCTGGTATGTTCTGGTGTAGCTGGTGTGTCCTGGCGGAGTGCTCTTTCTCTGATCTCAGCAGAAGTTCTCTCCAACCGTTATGCCTGCCTGCTTGTACTGTTAGAGGTGAGAAAGAGACTGGCTCTTCACACTCTATCTATTTGAAAAGAAGTTGTTATTGGAAGTCCCCTAAAGGATCATAAAGTGTTTAGTCCTTCTTTCAGAGTAGGGTTTTCAAAAGAATAAATGGGTGTGTTGTACATCTGCTGAAGCAGTTTGAAAGGTTTGTGCAATGTGAGTGTTGACTTGGTCAGATCTTTATTATGAAGTTGTCTTTACTTTAAAAGGATGTGTTGGTTTACTGTTTTGCTGAAAGTATGTCACTTATTTGATTTATACCATAGTAAAGAATTAAGGGAAGTATTTAGGAGAGAGGTATGAACTGTCTTGTCTTTTTTTTTTTTTTTTTCTTTTTAAGACCACATCCACAGCATATAGAAGTTCCCAGGCTAGGAGTTGAATCAGACCTGCAGCTGCCAGCCACAGTCACAGCCATAGCAACACAGTATCTGAGCCGTGTCTGCAACCTACTACATAGCTCATGGCAGCACCAGATTCCCTACCCACTGAGCAAGGCCAGGGATCGAACCTGCATCCTCATGGATACTGGTCAGATTCGTTTCTGCTGCACCATAACAGGAATTCCCCAAAAATTTTTTAAAAGTCTATTAAGGTATGTGCTGTTAATTTCTAAATCACCAGATAAATCTCTTTTTAATACTACTATATAAATGGGTTTAATTTGTACAGGTTAATGTTAAATTTTCCTTTATATAATCATTATGTTCCTAAAACATGACTTGATTCCATCATATTTATCCTTGATTTCTCTTTTTCTCTTCCGTTCCTCCTATCCAGTCCTTCAGCAAATCCTGTGCCCTCTACTTTCAAAATGCATCTTTAAAAAATTAGAAAAAAGAAAAAAATGGGAGTTCTCTTGTGGTGCAGCTGGTTGAAGATCTGGCGTTGCCACTGCAGTGGCTGAGTCATTGCTTCAGCGTGGATCCGATCCCTGGCCTAGGAACTTCTATATGCCATGGATGTAGCCAAAAAAAAAAAAGTCTTTTACCACCTTCAACATACCATCAAGCCATTGTCATCTCTTGCCTGGACTCTTACAGTTCTTTCCTAAATATTTCCCTGTCTCCCCTCGTGCCTCCACAGTAACCAAAGCTACTTTCAGATCCTTTCAAAACCTGAGCGTGTCCTTCCCTTCTCAGTGGCTTTCCATCTCACCTTGAATGAAATTCAAAGACCTAAATCCTAAAGGCCCTAAATGACCTGTCCCTGACTGCCTGTCTGACCCTGTAGCCTGTTAACTTGCTTTTCTTCACTGTGAGCCAGCCACATGGGCCTTACTAGTCCTCGAATACAGGGAGCTCCTATCATAAGGCCTTGGCATTAGCTGTTCACAGAGCCCAATTCCTCATTTGTTCGTGTCTCCCTTCAAAGGTCAACGTTCAAGAGGCCACCTGACCTCCCTTTCTGAAATCAGTCCTGCCACTTCCTAACTCTTTTCCCTTCATTTTCTAAGTAGCACTTACCACTACCCACATCATGTACAGATTTTTGCTTTTTTTTTTCTTTCATTAGAATATTAGTTCCATGGGAGTAGGTGCTTCTTTTCACTGCAGTATCCCCAACATTTGAAACAGTGCCAGGTATGTAGTAGATGTTCAATAAATATTTGTTTAAAAATCTGAATCATGGTACTTGAGAGCTGAAGGGCCCCAAGAGGCCATCCCAGTGAGCCCCCGCATAAATCTAGATGGACGAAACAGAAACCCAGAGAAAGAAAGTGACTTGGCCAGGGTCACATAGTTAATGGGACAGCATTAGGCAGAAACCCAGTCTGGTGTTTGTTGCTTCAGCAAACTGGCCTGTGCCATTTTCATACAGCACACAAAGCTAAAAATGGTTTTTACATTTTTAAATGGTTGAGGAAAAAGTCAAGAACATTATTCTGTGACACAAGAAAATTAGATGAATTTTGAATTTCAATGTCCAGAAATAAATTTGTATTGGAATATAGCCATTCATTTACATATTGTCCACAGCCTTTTTCCCACTATAATGAGAGTTTGGTGCAACAAAGACTGTATGGCTTATGGAGCCTAAAATATTTACCATCTGGCCCTTCACGGAAAAAATTTGCCAACCCCTGCTCTGAACTATATTCCATTCATGGAAATGTCTTTCTAAATCTTTGTGGTGTCACCAGTTCTGGTGTTAAAAGCAGAACAGAGGTGATAGAATAGTGCGTGATGAGTGCTGTCAGTTCCTTATCACACCTGGCCCCCTTTACATCTTTTGGGGTAGAGAACTGGCAGCCCACGCCTAACAGCATCACTGCACTGAAAAGAACTCTACAAGTGCAGGCTAAATTCACTCAAGCCAAGGAAACTAAGGCCTAAAGAGCATAGGCATTTGGTATGCCTGAGTTAAACTTGTAGCCCCAGCTATGAGAGCAGGTTCGTTGGGACTCAGTTCAAGTGACAAAAACTCGACTTCAGCTACCTTCTGGTAGGAAATGTATTGGCTCATGTAAGTAAAAATCCAGGTGTTCAAATGATACAGTCAGGAATCTGTCTATCTCTTGATTGTGTTTTCCTCTGGGTCAGTTTCATTCTCAGGCAGGCTCTCCCTAGTGATCTCTGGAGAGAGACTTGAATCCCAAGTAAAAAAAACCAGACCTGTTAGAATTTATCCGAGGACAGGGAGCTGCATCTTCCTTCTTCTGCTTTCAGTCTTACGTAGCTAGGATTACTGATTATACAGAATGGCATTTTGTTTTTGATATGCCCTGTGACCTTTCCAAGGTAGAAATAGAATTTAAAATTTAGCCTTGAAAAAACAGGTCTTCATCTTCTGAAAACAGGCCTTTTGCTGTTGAAAAGCTTTCAGGTGGGCCACTTCATCCAAAGAAGGTACAAAGATAATGAGGCCCGGTCTGGGTACGCTAAGCATGGAAGGTACAAAGATGATGAGCCCGGTCCTGGTGCGCTATCATGAGCCATAATAAAAGGAAGATCTGGGAGCTGTGGGCGTGCAGAAGATGGGCGCTTAACCAAGCTGAACACGGAGGGCATAGGTGACTTCTTAAGGGATGAGACACCTGAGCTGAGCCCTGAAGGATGTTTAAAGACAAGCCAGGCAAAAAAAAAAAAAAAAAAAAAGTCAGGGGAAGAACAAAGCCCAATGAGGTGATCAGGAAAGCCAATCATAAGAGGAGTTAAGACACTTTTGAATACCTATACCCACAGGATAAGCCAGGTATAGGAAGCCTTCTGCAGTGTGCCCTAATAGACATTCTCCCCCTAACCAGGCGAAACCACTTGTACACACCAAACACAACGCAACCTCCCAGTTTCCCAAGTCCTTGTCCAAGATGTTCTTTCTACCTGAAAAGTTTCTTCCGTGCACCTCCACCCTCATTTGTCTAACAGACATCTCCCTAGCCATCCTCACACCCCCCAGGGCACTTCGCACCTGTCTGCTTCTTAAATACTTTGTTCTGCTTTGGTAGTTACCACTATATCTCTACATCTATCTATCACTCCATTGATCGATCAATTGATCTATCAATCTGTTTGTTTATATTTTTTTAAATGATTCTTATTGAAAATAGATGAGCCTTGGGGACAAGCTGCTGATCCCCTTGAAACTGGGAAGTCTACAAGTCTACTCTCCTCTGTATGTGGAGTTAATCCCGGATGCTGGAAAATTTCAACTCCTTTGGCTTCAACTGCCATCCTTGCACTGGTGTCTCTGAAGTGCCTTTCTCTCTTCTGAGCCAGCTCCAACCTCTCTTCTGGGCTTTGGACCCATCTATCCAGTTCACTCCTAGGTACCTCCACCTGCATATTTCCCTGGTACCCTGAATCCAAACTGAGTTCTGTACTCCCCCTTGCGCCTCTCCAATTAGTCCTATGTTCCATGTGTTTGGGAACAATATAATGTTTATTTAAATAAGTTAGAAATCCACGAGTCATCTTTACATTTGCCTCTTTCCCATCCCTCACATCCAGTCTCCTAAATAATCAACCATGTATATTAAAATTATATATGATGTTATTTAGAATCGTGTATTGATATTACATGTATGTGATTCTATGTAATAGTATTACATATAGCTTAAATACATAAAGATTATTTAGGAAACTGGATGTGTTGCAGTTATAGTTATAAATATATATAACATATAATCATATATAACATCGTGAAGTGATATATAACAATCAACTTTTCACTATATTCCCTCTTTCCGTCCTTCTTGCCTCTGAAGCTGCCTCATCACCTCTCACTTAGATTACTGCAGTATCTTCAGGATTCAGGGAAGGACTCACCCCCTTCAAATCAATCCTCAAGCCACTGCTTAAGTCGTCTTTCCAAACCCCTAATTTGACCATGTCACCTTCATGGCAAAATGATTTGGATGGCCCTTCACAGTTTGTACTTTGAAGTTGAAATTCCTTAGCACGCTATACAAGTTTTGTCCCAGTCTCACCTATTTTGAAGCCTTATCTACCCTCTGCTAGAAAAAAAAGATTATAAGAGAGATTCATTTCAAACAGTGCGGCCATGGCAGATTTTTCTGAGGAAGGGACATCTACCCCCCTGAGGACACCCCAGTTTGCCTGAGCCACCCTGAACCTTCTTAAGGATGACAATGGCACTTGGGGACTGAGTGCTCACCAGAGGCCAGACCTGTGCTAAGCCCTCCACTTAGAGATGCACCTTGGTCTCTTGGAATGATCACAGCACTTTTGTGGTGGAGGAAACCAAGGGTCGTAGAATTTGTTACCTGCCTTAGATCCCACAACCATGGTGTAATAGAGTCAGGTTTTTTTTTTTCTTTCTTTTTTCTTTCTCTCTTTTTTTTTTTTTTTTTTTTTTTAAGAGCTGTATTCATGGCATATGCAAGTTCGCAGGCTAGGGGTCGAATCAAAGCTGCAGCTGCCGGCCTATGCCACAGCCACAGCAATGCAGATCCAAGCTTTGTCTGCGACCTACACCAAACTCAACAATGCCAGATCCTTAATCCACTGAGCAAGGCCAGAGATCCATCAAACCCGCATCCTCATGGATACTAGTCAGAGTTTGAATCCACTGAGCCACAGTGGCAACTCCTAGAATCAGGTATTAACTCAAATTACCTGGCTCCAAAGCCAGCCTCCCCAACCACTGCGCCATGCTGCATCTGCAGGGACAGGATGCTTAACTGTTGCCTCATAGACCCATAGCTTTCAAGAGGAATCCCAGCTCTTCCACCATCTGGCTCCTACCGACCTCCCCAGCCTCACCTCTCAACATCACCCCAGCAAACCACCAACTGGGCACTCGCCCTCCATCCTGATCCAACCCCTCTCTGTCCTCACCTGCCCCAGACTTCCTGATCCCATAGGATTTCACTTCCTCTAGGACATCTTTCCTCATATGGACCCCATAAGCCAGGTTAAACGCCCTCTTCCTTGCTTCTCTAGCACCTGTGCGCCCCTCTTGTGGGTCACCTGTCCTGCTACGCTGCAAACGCTGGTTCCCTTCTCTCCCCGTAGACTGGGCTCCTTATGGTTACTCTGTTTCCTGTGCCTTGTCTGGAGCCTGGTGCCAAGTGAGTGCTTCATAAATGGCTGCTACCTTGAATTTATGCCATGGACTTCAAAACTGAAGGGGGCCGAGTGTCTTTGTGATCACAGCTGCAATACCTTTGAAGTTGAAAAAGCTCTTTCACACTGATCATCTCATTCACTCCTCTGAGGTTGATATTATCCCCATAGTTTAGGAAACTGAGGTTCAGATAAGTGATTTTTTCCAGTTCACCAGCCAGGAACGCTGGGATTTGACTTCAAGTCTCTCTGACTCCAAGGCTAGTTAGTGGTCTCTCCGTCACTTCCACAATCATCTGATTTAAATAATACACACACACACACACACACACACACACACACACACACGTTTCACTGTTGAGGACGCTGAAGCCAGAAGGGGTAAACCGCTTTCCTGGGATCATGTGACTTGTAACCCATCCCATGCTCTTTCCTCTGCTCTAACAGGAACTGCCCAGGAAGGTGACAAGGTGAGGATGGGGTCTCTGAGCCGGGGAGGGGAATGCTGCCTCCTTCCCATTTGTCACAACCTGTATGTTTAAATTTTGTATTTAGTATTTACTCTGAAATGCCTTTCATCTGATTTCCCCCCTTGCTCACCAATTTAGCTGTCAGAGTAAATAAATGTGAAGTTGGGTCTCCAGCCTCCCCCAGCTCACATTACCTTCCTAGAATTACTCCCCGGGGGGCGGAGGGGGGGGTGGAGCCTCTGCTGGGGGTGCACCCACAGAATTATCCAGTTACTAATGAAGTCTCTTTTTAAACCCAAATCTTGGACCGTGGCTCAGGTGGAGGAGGATGGCAGAACTCATCCTGAAGGCCAGTGTAGTGACCAGGAAGACTGACGTGAGAACTAGAAGATATTACACATGTAGGGCACTTAGGACATTGTACCTGCAGGATGCTGATGACATCCTATATGTGGACTGCCTATGACATTACGCATAAGGCGCTTATACGGTGCCAGGAATAGAGGCAACATTTTTTAAAATATTAGTTTTTAATATGTGGTTAATTGCCATCACAATATCTGAGAGATACGTACTATTACCCCCATTTTTTTTTTTTTGGTCTTTTTAGGGCCACATCCATGGCATATGGAAGGTCCCAGGCTAGGGGTCAAATCGGAGCTACAGCTGTCAGCCTATACCACAGCCACATCAATGCAGGCTCCAAGCTAGTCTGTGACCTATACCACAGTTCACAGCAACACAGGATCCTTTACTCACTGAGCAAGGCCAGGGATTGAACCTATGTCCTCATGGCTATTAGTTGGGTTCTTTACCACTGAGCCACAACGGGAATTCCTATTACCCGTTTTTGCAAGTAAGGAAACTGAGGCTCAGAGAAGCTAAATGACCTGCCCACACCCTCCCAGAAGATGAGACTGAATAGCCTGCTAAAATGTACTGACTTGCTAATCCTGATTTTGCCAAGGTCACTCTTAACGGGACTCTCTTTGCTGCCGGAGTCAGGAGTTGTTGGAAGAGATTTCTCTTCCAAAGTAATTTCACTTCTGTCCTCTTTGAAGTCGAGGGCAAGCCCTAGGTTGGAATAATGGTTCCGCAGTTATTCAGGAGTATATTTGATTACGTGGTTGATGTATGTCCTGTCTTCCTCCATAAAAATGTTTTTGATGTGGCGCCTACTCGAATAACCCCTGGAAAGTGCAGCCAGTCCACACTGTAATGGTGGCTAATATTTATCAGTTGCTTTCTGGGTGCCAGGCGTGGTTCTGAGCCCTTGTTCATGCTTCATTTTCACCAGCATAAGAAGAGGACTCTGCTAGCATCCCCACTTTACAGATGACTAAACGGAGATTGAAGAGTGGCTGAATAACTTGCCCAGCGTCCTCTAGATAATAAGGGGCAACATCAAGAATGGCACCATGGCAGTCTAGCTCCAGAATCTTTGTGTTTCCCTTCTGAATTGAAACCTCTCATTCCAGGTTTGATTTTCTGAGCACCATAACAGAATTCAGGAGCAGAACTGCATAGTAGGGAAGAGTTTGCATTCTGAGTGCTAGAGCTTGAAATGAGGCTCCTGTAAGCTTGTTTCATCAACTATGAAATAAGTGTGATAATAGAACCTCCATGCAGGTTTGCTGCAAGGAGTAAAGGGGATAAAGTATGTAAAACAGCATAAATGCTCAAAAACCATTATATTAGTTATATTATTATTATTGTTGTTGTTGTTACTCAAGGAATGTATGTTTCATATTCCTTCTCAATGGACTGCAACAACTTGTTTGTCCAGCCTCTGAATCCTAGCAGTCATCTCTCCACCTGGAATATTTTCTTCTCACGCCTGAATCCATCTATATTTCATCTGCCCTTTTGTTTTAGCTCAAGCCTCCTCCACACCTCTTGCTTGCAAAGCTAGTACCATCCTCATGGCCTCTTCTTGGAGTCCCTCTGCACTCACACACCTGACATACATGCAGCTTTTATAAGGTTCAATGACCCCCCTCTTCCCCCAGCTATCCAGCAGGGAAGGATATAAAGGTCACCTGATCATTATTCCCATTTTGTAGATGACAAACAAGCTTAGCCTGTAAACGGTGAAGCCTGGAGTCACATCCAGGTCTTTTGATAGAAAATATGGAAACTGTGTGTATGTGTGTGTGTGTGTGTGTGTATGCATAGAGTGGACATGAGCATATATGTAGCCTAGAAACCAAGGGCATGAACTCCGATGTCAGATGAATTTGGTATGGAGTTCTTTTTTTTTTGTCTTTTTTGCCATTTCTTGGGCCGCTCTGGCAGCATATGGAGGTTCCCAGGCTAGGGGTTGAATCAGAGCTGTAGCCGCCGGCCTATGCCACAGCCACAGCAATGCTGGATCTGAGCCACGTCTGCAACCTACACCACAGCTCAGGGCAACACTGGATCCTTAACCACTGAGCAAGGGCAGGGATCGAACCCTCAACCTCATGGTTCCTAGTCAGATTCATTAACCACTGTGCCACGACGGGAATTCCTGGTGTGGAGTTCTTGGCCCTGGCAATAATTAGCCATGTGGCACCACTTTAGACATTTCACATGTTCTCTCCGAACCTGTTTCTTCATCAATGAAACAGGTGCAGTAAGAGACACTATCTTGGTAGTTCCCGTCGTGGCTCAGTGGTGAACGAATCCGACTAGGAACCATGAGGTTGCGGGTTTGATCCCTGGCCTCGCTCAGTGGGTTAAGGATCTGGCATTGCCGTGAGCTGTGGTGTAGGTTGCAGACGCGGCTCGGATCCCCCATTGCTGTGGGTCTGGCGTAGGCTGGCAGCAACAGCTCCGATTCAACCCCTAGCCTGGGAATCTCCACATGCCGCGGGTGTGGCCCTAGAAAAGACAAGAAGACAAAAAGAAAAAGAGAGAGAGAGACTCTCTCATGGGGTTATTGTGAAAGGAAAATGAAATCATGATCACAAAGTGCTAAGGCTGCCGTGGATAAAAGTATCGAGGAGTGGCAGCTGGGTTTAGGATGTACAAAAAAGATATT
This sequence comes from Phacochoerus africanus, assembly GCF_016906955.1. NCBI lineage: Eukaryota > Metazoa > Chordata > Mammalia > Artiodactyla > Suidae > Phacochoerus > Phacochoerus africanus. Next base: position 264,248,305 of record NC_062545.1, on the reverse strand, counting down.
TGAGGAGATTGATGTCCACGGTCCTGCGAATTTTTGAGGGTGCATGTGAACACACCTCACCAGCTTTCACATTGCAGTTATGCTTTTAGTAGAGAAGACCATGGTTTACAGAGAAAGTTTTCACTTTGAGCATCTGTGTCTGAGAGAAACAAATGGCTAGAATGCAGAGGGTGGGCTGTTTCTCTGTACTTTGAGGATGTAGGTGTGAGTCTTTTGTATTACGCTGGTGGGTAGATACCCTAATCTGCCTGGATCTGGTAGGATGTGCCTGTGTGCGTACATGACCATGACTCCTGGGAATCCGGTGTCTGCAGAGGCGTGTATGCTCTTTCAGACTCTAAATGGTTATTTCACCATCTGTAGGGATACACTGTGTATATCTGTGGGTCTCTGAGTAGAGTAGTATGAGGTTTTGCACTGGTTTGCAACTCCCTAGGAATCTGTGCTCTCCTAACTGTGGATACACACATAAGAACAGTTATTCCGGTGGGAGGGGGCGGTGTTTACAGTCGTAAATGAGGGCAATTAGGGAGGTGATGGTATGTGCGACTGTGTGGAGGTCAGATGTGTGTTGTCTCTAGAGCCAAATCTAATTCTGTTTTGTTTTTTGTTTTGTAGAAAATGTGTGTATTTGTTTTTAGAAGATGCTATGTATTTATACGTCTCAGCTCTGTGTGCAAAGAAGGGCACTAAGGACATGTGTCCACTTGTGTTTATGTGTTGTATGTGAACTGTGTAAGGCTCTATCTTTGAGTCTGAGGCTTTTGTCTGAGGGGCTGGGGGCTGTGTCTCCTATCTAAATGCCTGGGCCTCCCTGCCTTCCCCACCTCTATGGATAAAGCCCTGGAGAAGGTGATAGGTGTTAGACTGGATGGCTCAGCAAATTCTCAAAGGAAGGCAGGTGTCCCAGGCACTCCCTCCCTGGGGAAGTCAAGGGAGCATCCCCCACCCCAGAATTCCCCTTTCCCCACCTGGCCCAATCCCATTGAGAATAGGATATAGCCCAAGTCCTTGGTGTGTGCTCTTTGGTTGTTATGGAGCAGAGGCAGCTGTGCAGGTATGTGAGAATGTATGAATGCCTTGTGCTCGGGGTAAATGAGGCAAACAGGTAATCATTTGCATCAGGATGTACACAATCGTACCAGGCAAGGAATTGCATTAACAAAGTATAAAGTGTTTGACTTTATATAAGACCCATCTCTGCCCAAGGTGTGACCATGGGTCCCTCCAGTATCTGAAAGTGGAGCTGTGCCGGAGGGCTGTGGGTGCCCCTGGAGGGAGGGGCCGTAGTGAGAGCTGTGTGCAGTGTGTGCCTGCCTCTGCCTTTGTATGTCAGAGTGTCTCTGAGTCTGTCAGCAGCTCTGAATTTCTGTGTGTCTATATGTCTGTGTGTATGTGTCTCTGGGTCGCTGGCTCGCTGTGTGTGTCTCGCTCTCCCTCCGCGGGGAGGGGATTGGTCACGCATGACTCATCTTGAACCGAGCGGGGCTCCAGCGGCAGGGCGGCCGCCACCGCAGCTGGAGGGGGAGGAGGACGAGGAGGAGGGAGAGGAGGAGGAGGACTACGAGGAGCGAGAGGAGGAGGAGAAGGAGGGGGCGGGGGCCTCTCCAAGTTTGTCGGGACCTTCTTCCGAGGCAGCTGCGGCGGCAGCCAGGGAGGCCAGGGCTGCTCGCGGGCCGGGGGCAGGGGCTGGGGCTGGGGCCGGGCCCGGGGCGGCGGGGCCGGCACCTCGGCTCTCCTGCTGCTCCTGCTTCAGCTTTTGCTCCCACTGCGGCCGTGGTCCCCCTCCGCGCGGCTCTTCGTGCTGCGCGCCCGCTGAGCCCGCCGCTCCCCGGCCCATGTACTGGAAGCATGAGAACGCCGCCCCGGCGCTGCCCGAGGGCTGCCGGCTGCCGGCCGAGGGCGGCCCCACCACCGACCAGGTGAGTGAGCGAGCGAGTGGGTGAGCCTCCCGGGCCAGGGGTCGCCAGGGGCCGAGACCCAGCCGGGCCCGGCCGGGTGGCGGCGGCCGCAGGGAGGAGGGGTGCGGGGGTGAGCCTGGGAGTATGTGTCTGTGGATGTGTGAGCGCGCGCGAGCGCGGGGCGGGGGGGGGGGGTGGTCGCGGAAAGCGGGAACACATTATGCAAATGTTGGAGGAATTTCTCAAAAAGCGATTTAGCAAAGACACAGGCGAATCAAGAGGAGGCGAGGCGGGTATTGTCCGTCTGAATAGGCGCTGATAGCGCCGATCCTCCGGGGGTTGTACCGGCGCAACGCTGAGAATCGCGGTGCTGGGCTCGTCCCGGGCGCTCCGAGGGGTTGGAGGGTGCTTTTTCCTCTCCTTGGACGCTTCCGTTTTCTCTTTTGGTCCCGTTTTGCCCCTGATCTAGCCCCCGTTTTGGCTCTGGGTTTCTCTCGGACTGGCCCTCGAAAGGCGCCTGAATCCGCGTCAATATATCTCCGCATCAATTTCGCCCCTCGCGCGGGGCGGACGGGCTCACGCTCTCAGCGCTCTGGGTTTAATTTTCCTCAAAAGCCACCCCCCATCTCTTTTTTATTTTCTTTCTTTCTCTCTTTTCTCCTTTTTCCATTCTGTGTCGAGAGGAGAAGGGAGCGAGGAAGGGGGGTGGGTGGAGGGAGAAAAAATTCGATTTTTAATTACTACCATTAAAAAATCAAATTTGCAATTCTTTGGGCGGCCTGATGGATCTCACTGATTGACAGTTGGAATTGACACTCTGGCTACCTCTTATCTTGGGCATTCACGACAATTTCTAATTGCAGGTAGTTTGTGTGTGTGCGCGTGTTTTTTTTCCCCCTCAGAGGCTTGGATTGCAAGGGAACTAAGCGATTACTTCAAGAGCCACGGGTTAAGTGCAGGGAGAGGGGGAGAGAGAGGGAAAAAATCCAATCCAAATTCAAATTGCTTCATTAGAGAGACACCGCTTTTGTGGGGAAGGGCTTTAAATGCCCACTACAAAGTTAGGACTCATTGTTCCGCGCTGGTTTATATAACAGGCGCGGGGAGGCGCTGGGCTCAGGCTGCGCGGAGCCAGTTCTGCAGCCTCGGCCGCCTGCGTTCCCTCCCCCCTCCCCCAGGTGATGGCCCAGCCAGGGTCCGGCTGCAAAGCGACCACTCGCTGCCTTGAAGGGACCGCGCCGCCCGCCATGGTGAGTTCGTTTGGCCCTACCTTCGGCCCCCGGTCCCCCGGCGGCCGGGCCCTGGGGAGCTGACCCGGCTTTCCGGCCCCGAACAGCTGCCCTTGCGCTGGGGGACTCCCAGAGGGCGCCGCCCCTTTCTGAGCCCCGGTTTTCTGGCCGGGAATGTGAGCTTTGAGCGCACCTTGTACCTAGGACGTGCGTGCTAAAAGTTGGAGCCGTTCTTTCCTCTTCAGTAAGCCCTTTGATTCCTGTTCTGTAGCCCGTGGCTTGTCGTTTTGGGAGGATTTCGTTGTCAGTTAGTTCACTGGAGCCCCAGATTTGTCTCCGAGACAGCGGCAAAGCCGGGTACCCGGCTCAGCCCTCAGTTCAGAGCGCGGCTCTCTCCATCTTCCCCACTGCAGGCTCAATCCGACGCTGAGGCCCTGGCAGGCGCTCTGGACAAGGACGAGGGTCGGGCCTCTCCCTGTACGCCCAGCACGCCATCTGTCTGTTCACCGCCTTCTGCCGCCTCCTCCGTGCCGTCCGCGGGCAAGAACATCTGCTCCAGCTGCGGCCTCGAGATCCTGGACCGGTATCTGCTCAAGGTGAGACGGGGGCGGGGTGTTGCGTGTGTGTGTCGGCGGGGTGTGGGTTGCAACCCAGAGGACTGCAGGGAAGCGGGCCGGCGCCAGGTCCACTAAATTTTCGAATCCTGGCTTAGCCGCAGCTTGCTTGACTGCACGTCTTTGGGCAAATCTTAGCGTCGCTCTGCGCCCCCGGGTTCCCGTCTGAAAAATGGGCAGAGTTTATTTCTACCTCCTTGAGCCTCAGTGTTGCACAAGAAAGGTGGGGAAGTCACAGGCACCTTCAGACCTCCATCGGCTGTCTACCGATGGGGCTGGGGAGGCTGGGACCGTGCTTGAAAAGAGGCCCCCGCTGAGCTGTCCCCCACCTCCACCCCCTCCCCAGGTCAACAACCTCATCTGGCACGTGCGGTGCCTCGAGTGCTCCGTGTGTCGCACGTCGCTGAGGCAGCAGAACAGCTGCTACATCAAGAACAAGGAAATCTTCTGCAAGATGGACTACTTCAGGTAGGCTGCGGCCGCTGGGCCAGCGATGTCGCTGCAGGCAGGCCCCCAGCGCGCGCGGAGGTCGCCCTTGCGGCGTGTGGTCTCTGGCGCCCGAGCCCGCCGGTCCCTATGCACTCCTGGAAGCCAGGAGGGCCCAGCCCACCGGCTCTCAGTGCCACCAACCAGGAGCTCCAGGTCGCGCGCTGGTGCCGGCACAGGTCCGGGCCGGTGATCTGCCTCCGGTTGCTGTGGCCCACTAGATCTTGGTAGCATCTTTGGCTCGGTCTCGGGTCCTGAGTCTCAGGCTCCAGTTCCGACCTCCATCGTTTCGGAGGATCTCTGATGTTCTCTGGCCGGCCCGCTCTTATCCCAGTCACGATCTGGCTGCATCTCCGATTCGCTACGGCTCTGGGTTGCAACCCCATTCCTACTCCAGCCAAGCCCGCGTCTCTCCCGGGCAGGACCCTGAGCTGGGCTGTGATCCCGGCCGGGTTTGAAGCTGGTCCAACCCCAAGTACTAGCCTCGCATCAGTCTCGGATCCGAACCCACGTTCAAACGCCTCGATCTAACCTCAGACCTCGGTTTCCGGCTGCGCCTCAACTCAGGCCCCGGCGTCGGGAGTGTGGCATTTCAAGTCTGGGGTCCTGCCTGGGTCCCAGACGCCTGTTCCAGTCCCAGCTCCGTCGTCATTTCTGGCCCCAGCTTCAGCCTCTCCCGGGTATAGGCTCTGACTTTGGGCCGCAGGGACAGGAAAGGGGAGTCGGACGCTGCTGCTCCCCCGCCCCGCGTAGGATCACCTGGGGCTGCGCTCTCCGCGCCACGGCGCTGCATCCCGGCCGTTCTCGACCACAGTAGCTCGGCTCATCCTCCCGCCACATCTCCGCCGCTTGCGCGCGCCTCGGCACGCGGCTCCGGCCTGACCCGGTCATGGGGTCGAGGTCATTGCGAGGTCAGAGGAGCAGCAGCTGCCCGCCTGATTCCGGCGGGAAGCGTAAAGCAGGCCCAAAGCCTGGTCACCGGCCTACGGAGTCCGGAAAGAGTGCGGGATTGGTTCCTGGGAGGGATTCCTGTTCCCAGGAGCTTTTTCAGGAAGTAGAGAAAGCTATTTCCCTATAACCTCCACTCTCCATCCGCAGACATCCTTTCCATTCTTGCCTCTGGACCCCAGCCCCAGAAAGATGCCCAGTGTCAGGCGGTCGGGCGAATGCTGTGGAAAGTAATACTGCCCCCCCCCCACCCCAGTGGCTGGGAATCAGTGGTTCCCAGCCACTGATTCTCTGGGAACCGGGAAAGAGAGGACCTTGACTCTAGGGAGAAGCTTGCAGCATTTGAGCCTGGGGTACTCTGAGAAAAACCTTAGGAGACCTGGTTAGAGAAGTGGTCTCTTCCTGGCTTATGGGCCTGAATGGAAGTGCAGCAGCAAGGGTGTGCATGGGGAGGGGCAGCTCTACCAGGTGGATACCAGCAGGCAAGGATGCTTGTGTGTTTGTCTTGCTCAGATCTGTGCAATGGCGCTGGGCGAATGTGTCCATGAGCGGGATGAAGGGTGTGTGGGCAGCGTGCTTGTTCCTTTACAACAAGCATTTGTCTTTTAGTCCCTGTGTGAGTGTTGAGAGTGTGTGTCTGTGCCAACACTGGGACCTTGTATGGAGGTGTTTTGTGCGAGGTGGTCAGTAAGATATCCCATCTGGACTGGGATCTGGAGGTGAGGTGAGAGGATGAGGTGTCATTCTCCAGCCCCCGGCACACCCCATTTCTGGCTATGACCTTCACTGGCCCTGAGGGCTCAAGGGTGTGATGTGAATGTGGACTTGTGGCTGTGGGGTGTGTGTATGTGAGGGTGGGATTATCATTGCATGATGTATAACCAGAGTGAAATGTGTTCCCCTCCACTGTCCCATTTGACCCTTTGCAGGCCTGGGAAGAAAAAGGAGGTTAGGGTCCCTGTCTAGCCAGGTCCTGTCTCTATGCCTGACTCCAGTTGGTTAAAAAAAAAAAAGCCACCTGCCCTTTCAGGTCACCTTGGTTCATCAGTTAGCCAGGGACAGGGGCTCTAGCTGGGGGAACCCAGCAGGCCTCTTCCTGCAGAGTGAGGCAGGCTTGGACCTCGGTCCTGGCTCTCCTGATGATGATGGACCTGGCAGCCCTGTGAGCCAATTGCCCACATGTTCTTGCTGCTTCTCCAGCCCCAGCTCCTGCCCAGCCTCTCTGGTAGATGTGCTTTACTAGACCTTCAAGAATTATTCAAAACCACCGTTCAGCACCTCCACTGGCTGTGGAGTCCCCTTTCCCATGGCAGCGACTGGGCTCCATCAGCCTAACCCTGAATCACTGGGTAACCTTGGGCATATCACGGCATCTCTCAGCCCTCCATGTCTTCCTACCAGCGTTACCTCCCTGAGCTGCCAAGGAGGCCAGTGAAGAGAGGCAGGCTCAGTAGAGGCTCCCTAAATTGTAGGTGCTGTGGGCATCACTGATGGTGGATTCCGGGCACAATCCCCTGGTGGCATTTCCCCAGGCAGTTTGAGGAAGAAGGGATGGGGCTGGGCCATTTTCGGGACTGCACGTTCTGAGCGCTAATCCTTTTCCAGTGACAAGAGCCCCCAAAGTAGAACTAAAACAGATTTTTTTAGTTAGGAAAATGGAGGGAATGAAAAGCTCACATTCTCTGGATTAGGGAAGAATTGTGGCTCTTCTGATCACTTCTCCCCCAGCCAGGTCTCCCTGAAGGCATAACTCAGCCCTGGCAGCCCCACCTGTAACAAAAATAATAAAACCCCCCAAAAGGGAGAGAGAAGAGCAGGCAGAGCGCCAGGCAGGGACTATTGTCTGCTCTGAGTGGCAGCCCAGGCTCTCTTCCTGGAGAGAGCAGGAATGGTGGCCCTGGAGGCAGAGCCCCTCACTGGAGCTGGGGCTCAGGGGAGGGGCCCTGCGCTAGCCCACTGTTTCCTGAAGCCCAAGGTCAAGGGTCTGATGGGAAATGAACTGGAGCACTCACCCCAAAGAGAGGCCAAGATCTCTGAACAGGATGCAGGGAGGGAGGAAGTGGCCAAGTCTCCTTGGAGGGGGGCATTGATGGCTCCCAGGTCCTCTGGCTTCTGGTCTTATCCCCCAGGGAAGGATTTCTTCTGGGTTCTACTCCCCATCTTGCCCCTCCTTGACACAGGCCTGTACACACACCCCTCTTCAGTTTCCTTTGGTAGAACTGGCAGCTTTGGGGGCTCAGGAAGCTAGAATTTAACAAGACATTCCAAGATCATCAGGGCAAGAGGCTGCAGAGCCTGGGGTGGGGGGTGGTTGGTAGGGAGTCTGGAGGTCCAGGCTTTGCACCATTGGAAGGGATTGTTCTTCCTCTGGCTGTGTGCCCTCAGTGAGGTCGCTGGACCTCTCTGCCTCAGTTTGTCCAGCTCTCCACCCAAACAAGGACCTCACTGTCTCTTGTGGGTTCAGCCAGATTTCCACCTCTTCTCACTCCCTGAGTCCTAGCAGAAAAAAAAAAAAATTACCATCAGGACAATATGTATTGCTTTTAATTTCTTCATTTTTTTGCAGGCTAAGACAGTTTTTCTTTCTCTTTTCTTCCAAGAAGTGAAAAAAGTCCTGGGAGAGGGGTGGGGAATAGTGTTTCTTTCTGGGGCATTCACGCCTCCACTGCCGGGACAGCTTCCTCCCGCCCACCAGTCTGTGGTTGCTGCCCCCCAAAGGTGGGCTTGGACTGATCTACAATGCCCTTCTGGGTCCCCCACCTCCTGAAGCTTCGGGCCTATTACAGAGTGGAGGAGATGGTGTCCCGAGAGAGTGGAAAGTGGATAGAGTGGAAAGTCCTGCACCCAGAGTCCCACAGGGATGAGGACACTTTCAGGAGTCTGTACTGGGCCCTTCGCTAAGCCAGAAACTGTGTTAACCCTTTACATCTCATGGCTTTATCTCACTGAATCCTCAGATCCACCCTGAGAGTAGGATACCGTCTTAATCCCTACATTATAGGAGAGGAAACTGAGGCCCTGAGTGCTGAGGTCACATAGCTAATAAGTGGCAGAACTTGGGTCAGCCCCATGCTGCCTGACTCACCATCCCAGTGTCTCAGTATTCAATACACTTATTCTATAGGTGAGACATATCAGCCCCCCAGCCCACAAGGTGAGGCCTGTGGAATGGCCAATACCTCCCTGCCAGCCCTGCCTGGTCTGGTTGGCTTCACGCAGGGAGCATCCACTCTGCTCAGAGTGTGACTGTCCCTGGGTGGGCCTTGGAAGTCCTAGGGCAGGAGGGAGTTCCTCAGAGGCCCAGTGGCTGGAGCAACTTTGCCAGGATCAGGCCACCAGGGTCCCCAGGCCCTCTTCCCTCCTGACCATGGAAGTGGGGAGTAAAGGGTTAATGATATCGACTGGCATTTATGCGGGGTGGAGTTCAGGGAGTGCCTGGGGGCTGATCCAGGTGTGTGTGGGGGGGTAACTGCCTACTGGCGGTCCTGTCCCCAGCTTGGTCCATGTGACTTAGGGCAAGCCCAGAGTCTTCTCTCCCTCCTGCCTTGAACCCAAGCTAGGACCCAGGACTCCAGCGGGAGAACCACCCCCTACCCTGGATGGAGGGTCTCCTGGGAGACTTAGAGCTGGGAAAGGCCCCCCACCATGGCCTAGAGCGGCCCAGCAGACGCCAGCTGTTGCCGGACAGATGTTGGGGGAGCTGAGAGTGAGTTCAGGGAGGGGCCTCGGGCTGGGACCTCCGAGGAGGAGACCGTTTTAACCTCTTAATTGCCGGTTCAGTTGTTTGAGGCTTCTCCTGAGAGTTTGCACAGAAGAAAGGAGCAGAAGGAATAGGAACGGCTCCACCTCTGATCCCCCTTGTTAGCTTCTTAGACTCTCTCCAAGGCTCTCAAACATCCTGAACACAAAACAAGTGAACACTGGTTTGAGTGCCAGCGCCTTGGTTCACCAGCTTCTTAACTAACGTTGGCCTTCCCGCTCTGAGCTAGCTTTTCAGAAAAGGGGTAGCTTAGTAATGAGGTCAGAGGTTGTAGTGAAACTCGGATGGGCTCTTTCGCTGAGGCTCATTCATTCAACAAATAATCGCCAAACTCCTATTCGGTATCCAGGAGGCCGACAGAGCTAGGCTGACTTGATCAAAGGGCGCACAGATCCCTCCGCACAGCCAGCCGGAGGTCTCCGTTCTCTACTACCGGGAGAGAGGGCAAGGTGGTGCGCGTCGCCCACTCTACTCTTTTCACCAGTTGCTAGCATGCGTAGCCTTGGTCCAACCCCTTTCCAACCCCAAAGCGCCTATGTGCTTTGCGCCTTTGCCCTGCGGCGCGCGCGGGGACCCAGGGAGGGGCGCGCACAAGGCTCGGGGCGACCGGGGGTGGCCGCGCCCCCTAATCCCTTTGGCGCTCCCTTCGCAGCTCCCGAACACCCCTTTCTTGAAGTTTCGTTGTCTCCGCCGCCGATTTCGCTGCTTCCGGAATCCGGCGGCTCGGGCCTCGCAGCCCGCCTGGGAAGGAGTCTGTCGGTTTGTCAGAGCCTCGATCCGTAAGCCTCCTCGTGCCCCTTGTTTGTGCCATTGACCCCGTCCCCGGGTGGGGGACACTTGCCAGAAGCAGCCCACAACGCATCCGAAACTGCCTAATGGCCCCCAGCCCCCTCCAAGGATCCGACACGAGGATGCTTTCGTTGACTGGGCGAGCGCGGGGAGATCCTAGAGCAGGGGACAGCTCTTGGCATTTGGGGTGACACATGGAGGGTGAGAAAGTTGCTCTCGCCTTAGAATAGTGGGATGAAATCACCGTGAGCAGCAAAGAACGCGCCCGGGCGCCGTGGACTCCCAGAGCGAGAAGATCAGGGATGTATGGGGAGTCTTGGATGAGTCCTGGAGGAGAACGAGGAATCACACATGAGCCAAAATCCCGGGAACCTAACACTCTGGCGCAGCGCACTGATCCGGAACACGGAGACCACGGGCTGGAGACGCTGCCGCTCTCGCCTGCCTCTGAAGGCGGGGACCCTCCCCTCTCCAGCTCTTCCAGCTCTCTGGGGACACACTCCCCGCTAACCGGAGTCTGCAGGGGCCCCGGGCCCTGAAAGCAGGAGTTTTCAGGACCGAAAGCCCGGAGTGGGGACGCAACTCTGTCAGACCAGGCCCCTTTACTATTCATACACCCGGGGGATTCAATTCTACGCATTTACGCATCTCCTGTGCGGCGGCCTCTGCAAGTTCTAGGGTGCTTTTGCACTTCGTAAGGGACCTCAACCCCTGCTCCATACTGTGTGGTCCTGGGCAAGTCGCTTGTCCGTTCCGAATCTCTGATTCCACGTGTGCAAAATGGGCGCCAGAGTACCCACTTACGTGGTTGCGGCCAGTTGGTGCAGTGCAAGAGTTGCGTCCAGAACCCTGGACCACAGCGAGGGCTCTGCACTCGGCTGGCCCTTTTTTCTCCTTTCAGGGGGTCAGGAAATTCTCCCAATCCGAGCCAGGAAGCGCAACCCGGGGTCTGCCCCTCAGCGGGAGTAGGTTGGGGTGGGAGAAGCGGTTTCCTCCCCTTTTTACTAAGGGATTAGGAACAGAGGCCGCGGCTGGGCGGCGGAAGAGGAATTTCAAGGGTCGGAAACCTCTTCAGTTGAGGGGGCGGGCAGTTGACCCGGCAAAGGCGCGTGGGGCGGCCTGAACAAACCGCGCGGCGGCGGACAGGGTCTCCTTGCAGCTCCTTGGCCGACAGCGGCATTGGGGGTATGTCTGAGAGCCGGCGCTGGCAGAGGCCTCCGTGCTCCCGCATTCAGTTCAACCCGAGACCGAGACCGTTTATTCAACTGGCAGTTGCTTTCATTTGCCAAGGCAGGCGAAGCTGTAACCAGAGCACTTTGGCTGGGCTGGTTCCTCCACAGACTGAGGTGTTTGTGGGTGCTCCTTGGGGGATAGGGTGGGGAGCGTGTCTCTGGGGACACAGAGGCAAATCTTCTAGATCCTGTCCCAGGAATGCCAGGGGTGGAAAGGAGAACCAAAAAACCTGACATTTACCAATTGGTGCAATGGGTGCTGAGAAGGAGTTGGGGGGGTGTGTGGGAAAAGGGAACAGGCTGTGCAAGGACCTGGGGTGGGAAGTGCTTCCGAGGAGCCGTAAGATCTGGGACCCACCTTCCACTGTGACTGACCAGGACTCACACTTGTGTGAGGCTGAGGGATCTTGAGGAAGGTTAGGGAGGAGATGAGCCAGAGAGGATGTGGGTCTGCTGGGCTTTGTAAACTCCAAAGATCTGGGACCAGATCCTGAGTAGAGAGTGGAGTCACCAGAAGATTTTAAGCAGGGCAGAGGACAGGATAAAATGTCCATGCTGGAAACTTCATTGTAGTCATGGTGGAGGATGAGTGGGCAGGGATGATGCTAAACAGGGAGCTAGGCACGGACACTGGCAGTGAGGGGCCCATGATGGGAGATTGGCTTAGGGGAGGGTGGCCATAGAGAGGAGATGGGTCCCAGAGATACTTAGGAAAGGGCACCAGCAGTGCCTGACAGTTGGTTGGATGTGGGTTGAGGAGAGGGAGGAGTGTGTGATTTAGGTTTCCAAGCTTGAGAGGCTGGATGAGCACGGGTACCACTTGCTGAAACAGCGTGTGCACCAGAGGGAAACTGAGGCTTAGGGGATTGGGACAGGGCCACAGGGTGAGTCATTCACTTAAAGAACAAACTTTCCCTGGTTCTCTGGGGATTGGCTTTAGGTTGACTGCTGGGACAGAGCAAACCAGACTCTGCTGCTTCCTGGAGAGGCTCCCAGTCTGGTGGTGGAGGCAGCCACACCCAAATAGCCACACCACAAAGGGTGAGGGGAGAGGCAGAACCAAGGAAGGCTTAAGAGAGAGTGGGGCATTTGATCTGGGCTTTTTTTGTCTCATTAGAATGTCACAGGGCTCCAGAATCTGGGACTACCTGGTTGCTTAATAGACTACAAAGTGCTCAACAAATAGCAGTAGTCATTGCTGTTGTCACCTAGTTCTGCTCAGGGCGAGGAAAATGAGAACTCAGAGGGGTTAAACAATGTGCCCGTGGTCACAAAGCCAGTAAGTGCCTAACTGTCTATGCTGCTAAATAATTCTGAGCTTCTCTACAGCTGGGTTATAGTTTATTCATCTCTGAAGTCAGACTGGCTAGAGTTCTATCCTTGTAAGCTGTGTGACCTTGTGCAAGTTACTTTACCTCTCTGGTCCCCATTTTCCTCATCTGCGAAATGAAGACTAATTGGGATAATCAACATAAAACACTTAGAATCTTGCCAGGCAAGTGGTAATTGCTCACAAATTTACCCATATTATTACTATTATTGTATTTCCCATAACTCTTATTATATATATATATATATATATATATATTTTTTTTTCTTTTTAGGGCACACCCATGGCATATGGAGGTTCCCAGGCTAAGGGTCGAATCGGAGCTATAGCTGCCGGCATACACCACAGCCACAGCAACATCAGCTCTGAGCTGCATCTGCGACCTACACTACAGCTCATGGCAACTCTGGATCCTTAACCCACTGAGTGAGGCCAGGGATTGAACCTGCAACTTCATGGTTCTTAGTCGGATTCGTTTCTGCTGAGCCATAACAGGAACTCCTTATGATATATTTTAATGAGCAGATTAATTCTATATACAAATGTAACTGATCATTGTAGGAAATTTGGAAAACTCAGAAAAGCACCAAGAAGAAAATAAAAACCACCCACCAGCTCACCTTCTAGGTGGAGCTTGGCTGCAGTGGGTGATGAATCCAGACAAAGGGAAATGCATGAGTGAAGGCCCTCAGGAACCTGGGCGCCCTGGGGCCACTGGGGTTTGGATAGCCTGTCTGAGCCTGGCACCCTTTTCCCTGCTCCATGTCCCGCAGCCGGTTTGGGACCAAGTGTGCAAGGTGTGGCCGACAGATCTACGCCAGCGACTGGGTTCGGCGGGCACGAGGCAACGCCTACCACTTGGCCTGTTTCGCCTGCTTCTCGTGCAAGCGCCAGCTATCCACCGGCGAGGAGTTTGGCTTGGTCGAGGAGAAGGTGCTGTGCCGCATCCACTACGACACCATGATTGAAAACCTCAAGAGGGCCGCCGAGAACGGTACCCAACCCGCCCCGCCCAGTAATTGGCCCCACCTCGGCCCCCAGCCCTCTTTGATCCCACCCCACCCCAGCACCTCGGGGACTGCCCACATTTCTCTAGCGCCAGCCGCCCCCTTTATCACCTGGAGGTAGCGTGCGGGTGGGGCTGCGCACGGACCTTGCACTTTTGGCTCTACCAGTTGATTGAAAGTCACTGCCCTTGCTTGCAAATTATGTTTCCGAATCTGTAAAACGGGATTAATGACAGGATACCTCAAAGGCAGCTGAGCTGACGTGTGGTAAAGCCAAGAGGCACTCCGTGAACCCTAGAGATGATTCTCATAATAGGGCAGCTTCAGTTTTGCTTCTGGCATGTTATGCAGACATAGGAAGTTTCCTTTCATCTCTAGGCCTCAGTCTCCCTAGTTGAAAGATGGATGTTAGGCTAGAAAGATCCCTAAATCTCTTCTGGCTTGGATACTATGATTTCCCAAGAAACTCAGGCCCAGGGACTGATCTTCCAGGGATTATAGAGGCTGAACCATAACAGGTCTGCCCCATCCTAGTGCCATGACTACAGCAGGGCCATTATTTTCTCCTGCTAGGATCAGGGCTAAGTGGGTCTAGGTGGGGAACAAGTGAAACTGGGGTGCTATGAATTTACCTGCAAGTAACTGGGCAAGTCAGGAGTGGAGCTGGATGGAAGCCCAGGAGCCAGAGTTGCCCCCACACTGTGACCCATCGGGGACTCCATCAGGCTCCTTCCATACCTGGACCAGTCACAACCACCCCTAGTCACAACCTTGCTGGCTACACTCTGGCTCTCACAGGCTTGGCTTCAGACTCCTATCACGCAGGGAATCTTGAACGCTTAAGGCCTCAGATCTCCTTTACTGCCCAGCCCTCCGTTTTGGCTACTGCTTTACTTTTTAAACACACACATATATCCATCATAGAAATTTTAGAAAATGTAGTTAAGCAAAAAGAGGAAAATAAAGATCACTCCACATGCCACCACCCCTCACATTTTAGTGTACATCTTCCCAGCTTTTTGTTCTATGCATGTATGTTGGAGTGTTTGTTTTGTTCTTTCTTTCAACATAGCGTTTTTCCTAATTAAAAAAATATATGAACTGTGGTGGAATTCCTGAAGATTTTAATTTTCTTCTTTGTGCTTATCTGAATTTTCTGAGTTCTTAATAAGGAGCATGTATTACCTTTGTATTCAGAAAAATGGGGTATTAAAAATAAAATGGGAATGTATCTAGTGTGATCATAAAAGTAATATAAGTGGAAAGAGAACAGATACTCCAGTTAACAAAATTAACCTTAGAGAAATAAGGTGATGACATATGATTGGAATGATGTATGATTGTTGTGAAAGCCTCAGAAGTTGCAGAAACATTGAAAGTAGAGTCTCCACAATTGCATTCCCCTCTGCTAACACTTTGATGTATATCCTTCCAAACTTTTTGCTTCCATCCGTTTTTACAAAATTAGGATCACAGTTCTGCAACCTGCCTGCTTCCCATCTCCACTATCCTTAGGTTTCTCCAGTTTATCAAGGAGGGAGCCCAATTTGGGGCGCTAGTCAGCCAGCTGTCAGAATACTAGTCTGAAAAGTCCAAGGCAGGGACTTTCTTCTCCCTGAGCCTCAGTTTCTTCAGCTCTAACACGAGGATAGTGCCGTCCTCAGGGCTGTAAGACGTAAAGGGCACACGGAAAGAGAAGTGTCTGGTAATGAGCAGACGCTCAGAAATGGAAACCCCTTCCCCAAAGACTGAGCTCAGGGACTAGGACCCTGGGATCCCCGCGCCCAACCAACTCCGCTCCTGACACTTCCAGGGACCAGCTCCCCCCACCCCCGTCCTTTCCAGGCTGCCACTAGAAGAGATGGGGACGCGTGGTCAGCCACTTCTGTCGCCCCCAGGGAACGGCCTCACGCTGGAGGGGGCAGTGCCCTCGGAACAGGACAGTCAGCCCAAGCCAGCCAAGCGCGCGCGGACTTCCTTCACCGCCGAACAGTTGCAGGTACTCTGGCGGGCCGCGAGCAGCCGGTGTGGGCGGGGCCTAGGAGTGGGCGTGGCTGAGAGGGCCTCCTGGCCCCGCCCCTCCGCCGGGACCCGCGGGTGGCGGGGAGGGGCTGCAGCTGTCTGGGGCGTTGCCTCGGGGCCGGAGCCTCTGATTGGGCCGGGGCCTTGGCGACCTTTGCGGGCTCGTGCCTCACCGCCCCGCGGCGCCTGTCAGGTTATGCAGGCGCAGTTCGCGCAGGACAACAACCCCGACGCGCAGACGCTGCAGAAGCTTGCGGACATGACGGGCCTCAGCCGAAGGGTCATCCAGGTGGGGCCAGGATGGGCGGGGCCTTCGGGTCTGGGGCGGGGTCTAGGGACCGGGGGGGCGGGCCCTCGAGCGCGTAGCTGGGCTGCGGCGCCGCGGGTCTGGGGCGCACGTGCCCGCTCTTCCTCAGACTGCGGCCAGCAGCTCGGCTTGGGCTCCCGCGGCGGCGCGTCTGGCCCCTTTCCGCGAGGCTGAGGCTGCTGAGGCTGTCGTTCCAGGTGTGGTTTCAAAACTGCCGGGCGCGTCATAAAAAGCACACGCCACAGCATCCCGTGCCGCCCTCCGGGGCGCCGCCGTCCCGCCTTCCCTCTACCCTGTCCGACGACATCCACTACTCCCCGTTCAGCAGTCCCGAGCGGGCTCGCATGGTCACCCTGCACGGCTACATTGAGAGTAAGTGACCGCGACACCCTGGCCTCCCGGCCTGTGGGCGAGGGGGGCGGGGAGGAGAGCTCCTGGGAGGCGGAGGTGTGGGGAGGCCTCGCTGAGCCTCATGCGTAACGATGAGGGTTCCGCCGTCCCTCGGACCTAGTGGCTGGGGAGAGGAGTGCAGTTTCCCGGCTCTGCCTCCGTGGAGCTGGACCCTTAGTAGAGGCAAGCCATTCGAAAAATACTTTACCAGCGCTCACTCTTGTGCCAGGGCCCGGGGACTAGGGAGAGAACAAGATGGGTAAAGTACCTGCCCTCTGGGGCCTGAGTTCTGGTGGGAGAGACAACACGGAACAATACCAGATAGATGAGCGTTTGGTTTTCATTGTGGTTATTCCTATAGTAAGGATGGGGCTGGGAGTGTCTGGAGATGTCGCTTTTCAGCAGGCTGAGACCGGAAGGATGGGTAGGAATTAGTGAGACACAGGAGTGGCGGAAATAGGCAGGCAACAGAGGAACCGGATGTAGGCAGAAGGCATGGTGGCATGGGTGCATTTGGAGTTGCAGAAGAAAGCCAGTGTGGCAGGAGTACCCTAGGCTGTGAGGCTGTGGGCAAATCAACTGACCTTCTTAAATCTGTTTCCTCATCTGTAAACTGGGACATTGAGAATGTCTACCTGACAGGGTTGTGAGGATCCACTCATTTATTCAGCAAAGACTTTCTGAGTGTCCTCTGTGCCCTAAGCACTAGCATACAAACAGAAGCACAACAGAAATACAACAGAAACACAACAGCTGCTCCTGCGGCTCCCTTTGCAGGTTGGGAGAGGCGGGAGAGACAGTAAGCTAATAAAGGGGGCAGGGCAGGCATGTCAGTGGGGACTGAGAGGTGGGGAGGTGGGGTGGCAGGTTGTGGTGGAGTGATCTTGGAGCAGGAACCGGGGGGAGAGAGAGAGAAGCCCTGTGCATTTCTGGGAGATGAACATTCAGTGAATCTGCTACCGAGCAGGTGCTTATCACAGATTTTCTTTCTCTTTGAGGTTGTTTCTATTGATTGTTTCCTCAGAACTGGGTGTAACCAGAAATATAGAAGTGGTGACAACATACCCACAAACTCAAACCCTCCTTTCTCTGGCTCCAAGTAAAAGGGGAAGAGAAGGGCGGTCAGATAGAGCCCAGCTGTGTCCTGAGTCACTGCCATGTGCTAGGCACTGTCCTCACACATGTGTCTAAACATCAGAGATCATTAACTAATAAGTTACAGATGAGGAAACCAAGGACCCACAGTAAGTGGGTGGGAGTCAGGATTCCTTAATGATCAAGTGGGCTTTAATGTCAGACTGTGAGGCTTCAAATCCTGTCCCTGCCACTTACTAGCTGTGTGACATGGGGCAAGCGTCATAGCATCCCTGAATACCAGTTTCTTCATCTATGAAAATGAGTACAATGTGTATCCAATCTCTTTTTGAAAAGGAAGAGAATACCTATCTCAAAGCAGTTTTGTGAGCATCAAATGAGATAATTGACTTAATGTCTTCAGCATTTAGTAAGTGCTGGATAAGTATTAGCTGCTCTTGTGTTGGTGGCAGTGGTTCTGGTTGGCAGAGCTGGCTGTGCAGAGTCCTGCCTACCCCACTAGGCTGCCAGTTGGAAACCATGTCTCTTTGTTCTGTTCCATTTCTGAACCGTCTGCTCAATAGGAGGGACTCCCCACCCCCTTTCTTTTCTAAACAATGACATGTTCAGGCTGCAGAGAGCCCATTGACAATCTAGTTCATCTGTTAAAGGCGGCAAGGACCAGGGGCTTTCTAGGCCCCAGCCAGCACTTGCTGTGGAGTTGGTAATGGATCTTGGTGACCCCAGTGGGGACTGTGGGTGCGGCCTCCAGAGCCGTGCCAAGATTCTGCCCACACGCTTTGTTGGCCAAGCCTAGAACTGTCTTGGACACCTAGAGAAGGGGCCGAGGTGCCCTTTCCTCTTCCCCTCCAGGTGAACCTAGCCTGGCACAGGAGGGTACTCGGCCCTGTTGCCTCTTGTTGCAAGACTGAAGGTCACCTTAGCAGTTTTCTTTGCAGTTCACTAAATTTACAGATTCCTATGTTTCCTGGAGCCTTCGAGCTTGAAATCTGATACAAAAGCTTTGGAACTAGACCCCAGAAATAAGCACATACACACATAGTTTTCCATGTGATCTCAGGGTGTTCATGGACCCCCTAGAATACCCCAGGTTAAGAATAGCTCATCTTGGAGTTCCCATTGTGGCTCAGCAGGTTAAGAACACAGCATAGTGTCTATGAGGATGCAGGTTCAATCCCTGGCCTTGCTCAGTGGGTTAAGGATTTGGCATTGCTCAAGCTGCAGCATAGGTTGAATCTGGTGTTACTATGGCTGTGGCATAGGCAGGCAGCTGCAGCTACGTTTTGACCCCCAGCCAGGGAACTTCCATGTGCCACAGGTACAGCCATGACAAGAAAAAAAAACAAACAAGCAAACAAAAAGAATCCCTCATTTTACACAACCACTTTATTTTATAGACAAGGGAACTGTGGTTCAAAAAGGCACAGTGTCTTGGCACATTGTTTTGTCCTAAGTTATACATCAAATGTAAGTCTGGGAGTTCCCATTGTGGCTCAGTGGCTTAAGAACTTGACAAGTATCCATGAGGATACAGGTTCGATCTCTGGCCTCTCTCAGTGGGTTAAGGATCCAGCGTTGCTGCAAGCTGTGTCATGGGTCATAGATGTGGCTCGGATCCTGCGTTACTGTGGCTGTGGTGCAGGCTGGCAGCTGAAGCTCTGATTCGACCCCTAGCCTGAGAACTTACATATCCCACAGGTGCTGCCCTAAAAAGACAAAAAAAAAGGAAAAAAATTGTAAGTCTGTGTACAGGGCTCTTTCCCCTGTGACCAAAGAGGATGAGGCACAGAGAAGAGCAAGGCCATAGACTCCTCTACTGTAGTGGTAAAGAGGCTAAAGCATGAAAGATTTGGGTCTGACCTAGGATGGACTTCCCCTCACAGTCTTAGGTGTTGGAATAGGCCACAGAGATTCATTCAACAGATCTTTAAAGGGTACCTACTAGATGCCATGCCTCATTCGAGGTCCTGGAAGTCCTCAAAGATCTAGAATCTAGGAAAGACAAAAATCCCTGCCCTCATTGGAGCTTGCGTTCTATCTGGCAAAGACAGATAATATCGAATAAGCAATAAAAATATGCAGCAGATGATGGTAAGTGCTAAGGAGGAAAAATTCAGGCTGAGAAGGATGGAGGGTGGGGATGGCTATTGGTGTTGGGTTGCCATTACGAATAGTGTGGACCAAGGCGAACATCACAAGGTGACATATGAGCGCAGAGCCCTCTAGGAAGTATGGAAGGAAAGCCTTGGTGATACCTGGGAGATAAGATGGTCCAGTGCCCCCAGGGAGGGTCCCAATGGGTGGGGTACAGCCTTGTGCGTAGGAGGTGTTTAAATATATTCATTTCAATGAGCCGAGCAGTGATCATATAGCACTTCCTAGATTGTAAAGATGGTAGAGCATTGCAGCCAACCTTATTGAAATACTGCCCAGGGCCCCCCAGTTGCTAAGTAGCAGAGGTGAAACTGGCCCCAGGGCTCCAGCCTGCCAAGTGCAGGACTGGTGGGATCCTGCATGGAAGCTGGGGGATGGGCTCCAAGGCATCCTCTCATCCACAGGTCAGGTACAGTGCGGGCAGGTGCACTGCCGGCTGCCTTACACCGCGCCCCCCGTCCACCTCAAAGCCGATATGGATGGGCCACTCTCCAACCGGGGTGAGAAGGTAAATGGAGCCCGGTTGGGTCTGGTGGGTCAGAGCTGCTCTGCCGGGAATGAATTTCTGGCAGGGTTCTCATCGCTGAGCAGGCACCATCATGCCGCTTTGTGGCAGACCCTCTGCCCAGCACAGTCAGGCCCCCACTGTGGCCCGCAGAAGTCCCTTGAGCAGGTGCCAGCGTGTTCCAAGTGCATGGCCAGCCTCCTTGCAGCCCCCTCTGTCGACAGCTGGCCATCTCTTTTTCAGACTGGTGAATTTAGTTACTTTGCTCAAACATTGAGGTTCCAAGGAGGGCTTATATCACACATCGCCCTGCCTCTCACCATCTCACTGGTTTCTCCTACTGCCTCCTGTATATTCCTGTCTATTGGGAGTGAATGTTCCAAATAGGGGGCAGCCCCCCCCGAGGGTGGGGGGAGGGCAGCAGCTCAGCCAGTGACCTTGGTCAACTGGCAAGTCCTCCTTTGTGGAACCTGGTCTCTAGTTGGCTCAAGCATTAGGACTGAACATCCAGAAGTTGCTTAGATGTCACCCAATCCAGTGGCTTCAAAGCTTTGTTTTTAAACCCAGGAACCCAAGTGTTTACTTTTTGCCATAACCCACAGAGATGAAAGTGGGCAGAACTCTGGGTGAAACTGCAGAGGGAGTAGGGCCCTACTTCCCTCTCAACTCCAAGGCACCTCTCAGAGAGCCTTGAAAGCAACTGCTTTAAGACACCCTCTCATTATAGAAATGGGGAAATTGATGCCCAGGTGGCTCAAGGTCACAGAGCCTGAACAAGAACCTGTGTCTTTACTCATTCACTTGTTCATTTATTCACCCGACTCTTGCTATGTACTAACTGTGCCCAGGAGCCCCAAGTCCATTGCTAGGAGCACAGAGATGAGGAAAGCATAGACCCTGCCCTTGAGGAGGCCACCAGTTACGACACAGTGTGCTCAGACTGTGATATGGGGCCCAAGGGAGCTGCGGGGTGGGGTAGGTACAGCTCAGGAGAGATGCAGGAGGACTTCCTGGAGGAAGGCATGTCTGAGCCAGGCCTGAAGGCTGAATCAGAGTTCCACAGGGATGGGATGAGCCACCACGGCTCTCAGGCAACCTGGAGCAATCCATGGCTGCTGGCACACAGTCTTGGGAGGAAGAACAGTGAGGGGAAGGGGCCTTGGGCTGTCAGGTGGAGGAGTGTGGACTGTGGTGGGCCCTGGAGGCCTCCTTCAGAAGCATCACTTAGTGGTCCTTAGAGAGGCAGGGAGCTGGGAGTCAGTGGATGTGCTGGGCCAGGGAGAGAGGCCAGGCCTTTGAGCTGAGCGACACCTTGTTGCATGTCAGAATCATCTGGGCAGCTTCTGAAGATGCAGATTCCTCAGCCCCATCCCTGGAGAGCTGATGGGGAGTTTGGGGGCGGGGTCCAGGGCACTGAAGGTATGATACCCAGCCCAGGTGATTCTGGTGGGCAGCCAGGGGTGGGCTGTTCCTCCAGGACAGCAGCTCTTACTCTGCCTCCTGATGGAGCACCCGCTATGTACGCAGGGCTCTGGGCTGGGCACCATGGAGGGAGGGAGGTGGTGTGGGGGTTACAGACAGCCTAATTGGATGGGTAGGTTTATAAGTAAATGGTAATACATATTGAACCCAAGTGGTACTGAGCTGACCTGAGTGGTACTGAGCTCGCCCCAGGAACGTCCCCTCAGAGATTGTCACTCACAGGAAGGGCTGCTTGGTTGAAGCACTTTACATACACATGTTACCTGATGCTTCCCAGTCACCCTGTGGATATGAGGCTGGTGTCCTCCTGGTAAAGATAAGGAGACAGAGGCTCAGAGAGGTGACCTGACTTGTCCAGGGATGCAGCGTGTCTGTTAGACTTTGAGGACCGCCTCGTTCAGGAATCACTTCCTTCTGCGCTGCACTTTACAGTTTGCATAGTGCTCTTCTTTGACCTTGCCCTTCCCAGCCTCTCTGAGAGGATGACTGTGATTGACTCCAGTTCATACCTGCAGAAACTTGGGCTCAGCTAGAGCAGTAGCTTGCCCAGGGTCACACAGTGAGCATGGGTACAGCTGGCCTCAATCGTAGGACTGCCTGTCTCAGAGCTGGCGAGGGGGACTGCAGACATGAGCTGGCACGATCCCTGTCCTCAGGGGGTTGGTGGCTTAGAGCAGGAGGTGGGCAGTGACACCCCAAGGTGACGTGGAATTTGAGGTGAGGGATGCACATGGCCTTTGGGGACCCAGAGAGGGAGTGACCAGTTTTAAGAGAGAAGAACATGTGCCAAGGCACAGAGGCTGGAGGAACCTGGATTTGAGGGATCCTCTGGGGTTTAGCATGGCCGAGGCCCATGGAAATGGGGGAAGCTGAGGGGGGGGGTGGTGGTCACATAATAAAGGGCCTTCAAGCACAGGGCCCGGGCATTATCTGGAGGACAGAATGGAGCCTTGCAAGGGATTGGGGCTGGGCTCAGTGCTGTGAGACGAGCCCTTGTCTCCTGGTTTCTCAGTTAAGCTTGTGGCTCTGTCTGGTTCAGCCTGAAGGTTGAGCTAGTCTCGGGTCTGGCAGCTTTGGCTGTGATGGTTTCTGGCCCCTGGGTTTGGCTGCTGAGCCAGAGTTCTCTCTGGCTGGGCCATGTTCCCAACTTCACGTCCAGCAGCTCTGCAGAAAAATGCCTCCCCCTTATTCAGGATCTTCCATCCTCTCCCTGTCAGACCTTCCTGCCAGCTCCCAAGGACTGTTTCTGTCCACATCTTGCCAAACCCACGGGGGCCTGGCGGGCTGTGTGTGGTCAGTCTGTGCAGAATCACACAGGCTTTCTTCCCAAGTCCCTCCAGGCCTGAGCCGGCCTAGCTGTGGGGAGACTCGGTGCCCCCCAGGGCAGCCCTCTGAACCCACTCATCAAGACCAGCGCTGGCCTGGCCAAGGGAATGGGGCGCTGAGCATCCAGGGTAGCACCCTCTGCCTTTACCAAATCATCACTGGGCCACACATGCCTGTGAGTTTCCAGAACCACATCTCTTCCTGGTCATGGCCCCTCATCCCACAGTTTAGTGCTTGGAAGGCCCTTAGAAACCAGAGCCCAGCTGTCATGGATCAGATGGAGAGACTGAGCCTCATGGACGGGGAGGGCCTTTCAGAGTCATCCCTCTTGAGAGAGCTTCTCTTAGGAAGAGCCCAAAGCCAGGCATCTGGGAGCCCAGAGAAGAGCATGGCCCCGGGTTTGGGTGTGTGTGGGGGCGGCAGTGTGATGTGAGCTCTGGAGTCAGGCAGACCCAACCCCAGTTCTGCCACCTGCTCACTTTGAGACCTGGGAACACAGTGCACTTCCCTGAGCCTCAGTTCCTTCGTCCACAAAATGGGGATAATAATAGTTCCCACCATGTAAAGTGGTTGCTGAGAGCAAATGCCATAACGCATGTAAAGAGCCTAACATAGTGCCTGGTGCACAGAGAACGCTCATAGATGTTGGTTATCGTGACGATTACTCTCAAGGAGGTCATCACCATGACTTCCCTCCATCTCCTCCTCCTGGTAACCCACCCGGGCAAGTAACATTCCTGATCAGAAACTGGAACAGCCCTAGGCCATGCCCACTTGATGTCCCTGGACCACTTGAAACCTCCTCCTGACACTACTGCCAAAAGGCACATCTTACTGGAGTTCCTATTGTGGCTCAGTGGTTAACGAACCCAACTAGCATCCATGAGGATGCGGGCTTGATCCCTGGCTTCGCTCAGTGGCTTAAGGATCCGGCGTTGCCATGAGCTGTGGTGTAGGTTGCAGATGCGGCTTGGATCCCACATTGATGTGGCTATGGCTTAGGCCAGTGGCTGTAGCTCCAATTGGACCCCTAGCCTGGGAACCTCCATATACCGCGAGTGCAGCCCTAAAAATACAATTAAAAAAAAAAACAAAAACAAAACGGCACATTTCATTTACCAGACAGCCAATAATCCTTGACCTGAACTTCAGGGGACTGGCTGTGTTGGCAGCAGTGAGAGGTCAGCCAGGCACTTTAGGTGGGAAGTTGTGGGGGAAGGAGGCTGTTGGTTCCTCTCCGCCCACTGCCAGCCACCTGCCTCTTGAAGTTCTTTCTGGGCCACATGAAGTACTGGGCTTGTGGCCTGGTGCTTGGTAAGCACCAGTGAGAACTGTCAGGGGGGCCTGGAGAGGTGGAGGCCATGGGTGTAATGAAGGGAGCTTGCTCTGGAGCCAGGCCTGGGTGGCAGCACTGGGTCCTCCCCTTCCTGGCTGGGTGATCGCAGCCTCCCGGTGCCTTCCTTGTAAAACAGAGATGCTGCTGGGATACTCCGGTGGGGCTGAGGCAAGGGTTCTATGACGTCGTGCATGTCAGGCACTTTACCCAGTGCCGGGTCCAGTGTCCAGGAGACATTTGTTGCTGCTCTTGAGTCTCACCGAATCCTCCCCCTTTTGAGAGAGAGATTTCGTCATTCCCGTTTTACAGATGAGGAAGCAGGCTCAGAGAGGTGGAGTGAGTTGCCCAGGGTCCTGCAGCAAGTAAGTGACTGAGCCAGGATTTGAACCCAGACGTGGACCCTGGGTCACCCTCCTTCTCCATACCTTGGAGGACCTCTTGTTGGGGGGGAGGCTGCCGGATAGGGCAGGCTCTAGCTCAGCTACCCCCCACCCCTCCTCTTGCAGGTCATCCTTTTTCAGTACTAACGCTGCCAGCGCTTCCGCATCTGTCCATGGGCGCCCCACAGCTGCCCCTCAGCCGCTGAAACCCGGAGTTCGAGCCGCTGCCAGGGATCCACCCGCTCCACATCCACCCCTCCTCTGACGTCCTGCCCGCCACCAGCTAGGCCCCCAGGCCTGGCCTTCCCCTCTCCTGCAGAGAACCAGAACCTGCCAGGAGCACCGCGGAGTCCTTCTCCCGGAAGGCAGAGCTCCCTGAAATTTGGAGTCAGGGTGAAAACAACAGCCTTGTTTTTCCCATTTAGACAGGAGTCATCCTCAGCTTAAGCTGATCACAATAGCAAAAGGCCGAATTGAATTGCGTGATGCCAACAGCCTTCCAATTTACAGGTTTTCTTTCCTCCCATGTTGGCCTTTATTTACTCCTTCCTTGGAACCATCTCTGAATTCTGAATAGCTGACAACCCCAATGTTATCCATTCTGTTGCTTTTGTCTGGAAAACTCTACAGTGTTTGTGGGATGTCCCCAAAGGAAAGCTATGTTCTAATTTTATCATTTCCATCTGTCTGGTTATGTCAAGTTAATTCAGAGAGAGAAAAGACACTGACCAACCCTGAGAGGCCCAATAGGGCAGAGATGGAGGCCTGCCTAGACCAAGAGGCAGAGGGGGTAAGCAGAGCCTGGGAGGGGACAAAGACCCCCATTGGTTTGGAGACCCAGGAGAAGGATGTGGCACCTTGGGCTGAGAGAGACACTAGCCTTTTTAAGGAGGGGAAAGAGAAAACTTGGGGTATGTGTTGGGGGCTCTGCCCCCACCTAGTTATCCAGCATCTGTGCAGGAGACATAGCAGAGATGGTCTTTGATCTGTGAGGTGACATTTCTCAATGTTTGGACAGGTTTGAACTGGGGACCCCTGTTGGCTTGGGCCTCTTATGGGGAGGTGGAGAACAGAGACCGGGGAAATGGCAGAGTGGTCATTCTGGACCCACCTCTGAGTAGATAGAGGGGGCCCACTGCCTAGGTCAGTGTGCCAAGCCCAGGATTCTGGCTGTTGCTTCTGGGCTTCCCCATCAACCCTGCCCAGAGCCAGCCCCACCTACCCCTGAGAACGCAGGCCAGACACAGCTGTGCTCTCATCCATCCTGTCCTGCTATAGCTCCTCCACCCCAGACTAAAGGTCTTGGGCTCCACGCAGCCATGATTTATGTTTTCAGGGGACGCCCATCTGTCCCAAGCTTATCCTCTAATTATAGAAATACTTGGTGTCCTGATGCATTTCCCGCTAGAGGCTGCTAGCAAGCATGTTTCAGCCCAAGGTCTTCTTCCTGCTTTGGTTAACCTGATATGTTGCTTTTGGAAGGAGACTCTAGAGCAGGGAAAGCAAGTTCATGGTACAAGGGTATCTGCTGTCCCTGTTTTCACCCCTGGCAGACATTGCTAATCGATTGCAGCACTCTCTATCTCACTGAGTCTGGATAAGGTTTCAGAATCCAAATGCTTGAATTTGGCACTTAAAATGAAAACCTATATGCCATTCTCACTATGGGACCTGGAGGAGGGCTGGGCGTGGATGCAACCCCCAAAGGGAACCTGCTTCTTTTCCCTTTCGAAGATGGTTCCAGCTGACTCAGGGCAAAGAGAAGGCACCCATTCAGAATGTGATCAGAGCAGCTTGGTTCAAAACTCACCCACCCTGCGAATAATGTGTGCCTGGCCCAGTGCTTGGTGCTTATGCTAACAGGAGCAGCTTGGGTCTGATTGCTGATGTTTGGAGAGCTCTCATATTTCCTTTGATTTTTTTTGCTCCCAATGATCACAGTCCCAACCAAGCACAGTCATGTGGTGAGTGGGTGGCTGAGCCCTGCCCTGGGTCACCCAGTACCCACTCTGCCTTGAGCCTCCCCCACAGGGTCTGTTCCTTACGTGGATCACATGGTTGTAGCATGTTGCAGTTCAGACATGTCTCCACTAGCCTGTTAGAGCAGCCTGGGAACGTACAGGCCATCAAGACTATTTATTTAAATACGAAACAAAAGGGGGGAAACACATCCACATGGAAAAAAAATTGTAAGCACTTTTTTGTAAAACCAATGTCTGTTTTGTTACATACCTTTCATGTTGTGCTTTGTAAATGTCTTATTTGTGTAATAAATAAAGTTAATGCAAGTAGAAGTGCTGGCACTTACATCCAGAGCATGATGGGATTCCATTTCTTTCTTCTGCTCTGGTTAAGGGCTCAGGCTCGGGCCTGGCCCCGGAGTATCTGGGCCGCTAGACAGTGAACCCTCTTCGTGGAAAACTGGTTCTGGTTCCCAGCTAGGAAACTAAGCATTGTAAAGGCAGGACGGTGGGTTTCTCCTCTAATCTAAGCTTTGAGGGCCCTCAGGCTGGCTGCTGTCCTCTGTCCGGCTCCTGACCTTGTGCTCTGCTGGGCCCCGTGCTGGTTCCGCAGGCTCAGCGAGGGCCCTTGCGGAGCTGTCAGCCAGGCAAATGCTGTAAACAGGCAGATCCCGCCCGCGTGCTGTTGGCATAGAGTGGGGCATCTGAGCTGTATCCTTGGGTGAAAAGTTCACGAAATTAGCTTCAAAAGAGGAGATGTTGGGGGTCTGGGAGGGAGGCACAGAGGAGCCTGATTGGAAGATGGGGGAGAATTTGATATGACGAAGGGAAGGGGCAGGGAGAGAGGGCTCAAGCCTTGGCACAAGACTGGGTCTTACAATGGCCTTGTTGGGTTGCAGAGCCATCACGTAATCTGGGGAGTGACAGAGTGCATCCTTCTGCTGGTTGCCAGATTTTCTTTCAGCAGCAGAACCATTTGTTCAAACCAAAGCCCTCCAGGAAGGGAGTGGAGTGGCTCTTTGCCTGGTGCGAGGTGTCCTTGCCCTCCACCCCGCCCCCACCCCACCCCGTAGCCCTGCACCAAGTTGCTCATAAGCCTCAGCTCACGGTATACATTGTCATACCCCAGAAGGGCCCCTCTCTTTATTAGTTGTTGTGTTCTGCATCTCTGACCCCATTTCATCCCCCCCTTCCATTCTGTCATACAATGACTTAGATATGTTCATCTTTGAAAATACTTTAGTTTAAGTTTTTTTGTGTGTGTTTCTTGACATCAGTGTACTTTCTATGTTCAAAACACAGTTTGGAAAACCCCAGTGACATCAATCCCATCTTTCTACTGATATGACTGCTTTGCAAGGGGAAGGTGATCCTTCATCCCTCTATGGCTCAGCTGAGCAGGCCCAGCCCTCCCTTGACTCCTGGCTCTGCCCTAGCATGCCACTCATGGGTCCCTTATTCAAAGGCTAGTCTCCCACCCCTGCAGACCTTGGCAGAGCCCTTCCGGGCCTGACTCCCTCTCCTGGGCTGCCCTTGGTGAGCCAGCAGACAAGGTGCAGGGGGTTGCAGGATCCAGCAGCCTCTAAGGAGGGAAAGTTATGCAAAGATCCAGGATGCGTACAGCCCCAGTGTAGCCCTGGAACATTACCACTTCCTCTGCTGGTTTTCAGCTGATACCTGAGATCCCTGGGTGGGGTGGGGGGGGGGGGGTGATTTCAGAGAATAATGATTCTGTATGCACAGCTAACAAATTAGTTTTTAAAGCAAGCATATATTGGATACCTGCTAAGTACCAGCTCCTTTACTTGTATTATCTCATTCAATTTACACAGCTACCCTATGAGTTGAAGCATCATTATACTCATTTTACAGATGAGGAAACTGAGGTTCAGAGAAGTAAAGTGACTTGCTCAGGTTATATGATACGTGTGGTTGAGCTGAGATTTGAACCCGGACATGTGTGTGTTGATGCCAAAGCTGCATTCCTCCTGTGGCACCACAGCAATTCTGTGCTTAGGGTATGAGGCTCAGATAGGGAAGCTTTCAAGAGGGAGAGATAGTCCTGGGTGACCATTCCTGGGCTTACAGGGAGATACCAGCTATGAGCCTAGGTACAGTCATCCTGTCCTACTGCCCTATGAAATCAGGCAGGCAACTTGTAAACACAACAGAACAGCTGGGCTTTGTCCTCAGGGGGACTTGGGATTCAATTGCTGTCTGACCTAGGGCAAGCCACTCAACCTCTCTGAACTTCAAATTCCCATCTCTAAAAGGTGATGCTAAGCCCTCTATTACAACACTGTTGTGAGGAGCCAAGATAATATACCCACACTGCCTGCACACATTAGTTGCTCACTTAATTACATCTACCATATGCATAAGAAATAGGTGGGGGAGTTCCCATCGTGGCTTAGTGGAAACAAATCTGACCAGGAACCATGAGGTTACAGGTTTGACCCCTGGTCTCGCTCAGTGGGTTAAGGATCCGGTGTTGCCATGAGCTGTGGTGTAGGCTGGCAGCTGTAGCTCCAATTTGACCCCTAGCCTGGGAACCTACATATGCTGCAGGTACGGCCCTAAAAACCAAAAAAAAAAAAAAAAAAAAAACCCAAAAAAAGAAAGAAAAAAGAAAAAAGTAGTAGATGGGGGATACAAATTGCTAGACCCCAGTCTCAGAGATTCTGATGAACAAGTCTAGGGTGGGACTGAGGCACAGCTAGTTCACAGTTTTGTTCGGATGATTCTGATGCAGGTGGAACGAGGATCCCACTTCAAGAAATAGTCTAAGGAAAGTACACTCAGGGCCACTGACTGCAGAAAGCCTTTATTCCTGAGTCAAAAGTCAGGTTCTAGAACTACGGGCTGCCCCCTGGGCCAGCCAATGCCAGTGGCACAGAAGGAAACTGGTGAGGGAGGTGGCCGCAGAACTCACAGCTTGGGCTTGTGACCCATAGTCTCATCCCAGCCCTTCCGGCACGTCCGGACAATCCACTCGTGCTCGTCATCATCTGCAAAGGCAGAAGGAGAGCTGGTCATGCTTGGTGCTCGCTGGGCCTACCCTGGCCTGGGGGACCCCCAGGCAGCGTCCCAGGACTGGGATGTATGTTGGAGGTAGACCTTGCTGATGTCAGCGGGCATGGCTTGACCTGGCCGCTCTGAGCTGGGCCTTTGCTTAGTGTGACATCCACCAACAGCACCCCTGAGACAGGCCTTAGTTTCTTTCTGGGCTTTCCTTTCTGGACCCCTCAGAGAATCCGGGGATCCCCAGGAGGCTGATAACCCTGTTTGCTCAGGTCCTCTCAGCGGGGAGTGGAAAGGAGAAGCTGGTGGTCCTGTAGCTCCCCCCCCCCCCACTTATCCACTTATCTGCCTTATTAAGTCCTCAGGACCACCTGACAGCAGCAATCCTGCCTTTCTACGAACAGAACAACAGGCTCAGGGGACAGGGAGTGGCTTGTCCGCAGCCATAGGGTTAGTATGCAGGAGAGCCCAGAGCTGGAGCCCAGGGTTGTCTGAGCACAAGGCTTGTGCTGTTTTTAAACCTCAGAGAGAGTGGAGTGGGACGGCACACCACTGTCATCTGTCTGTGCCAGGTCCCTCTGCGGACTGACTTTATTTCATTTTTCCCCTTTATCCTCCACACCCACACCCAGCCTCTCCCCCCACCACGACAGAGACCCACTCCGATGGTGGGATACATACCCCTAAAAATGCACGGAGCTCTGTAAAATATGTACTATTGTTTTGTGTTCGAATGTGGTTTTAATTTACATAAATGGCATTGTGCTGTGAATTTCATTGTGCCTTACTTTTTTCCACTCAACACTACGTTTTCAAGATCTATTCTTGTTGTGTTGCAGACAGCTAGTTCTTTGCTTCTGACTGCTGCCTAATATTCCATGGTGGGCTTCTGTCCCCTTTTGTTACCCATCCTCCTGGGGGTGGGCACACGGGTTGCCTCCACCTCCCGTTACCAGGAATGATGCTCAGACAAATGTTCTTGGGCACACCCCTTCGTGGATACTGGGAGAGCGGGGTGGGGGGGGGGCTTCTCTGGGGTTCTGGGCCAGGAAAAGGATCGTATACTTCAGTCACTAGGACTCCCACTGGCTTAGTGCTTTTTTTCCCCAGCACGGCGCTGCCCGCCTGTGGTCCCTCCCTCGTTCCCAACTTCCCTCTTCCTGGGCACAAAGAGGATCATCCCAAACCCCTGCCCTCAAGCAGTTACCCTCAGGGCACAGCCCAGAGCCTCTTGCCTCCTCCCCGCATCCCAGACCTAGCTGAGGTGGCAGGATGGAACTACTCAGCCTCCTTTGGGAGACAAATGGCAGAAGCTAGAGAAAAAGGACACTCTTGAGAGTGGAGTCACGGAGGGCCTGCAGAAACCCTGCCTTCTGAACTGGACCCCTTCCTCTTCTGTGACAGCGCCAGACACGGGTCCAGGGAGATGAGGCTTATTGACAGCCTACTGTGCGCTCCATTCTTTGCCAGCACAGGATCTCATAGACTCTTTGCTGAGAGCCCAGTAGGGGTGGCGAAGTGAGCCCTGTTTTACAGAGAAGACGGGCCGTATCGGGTCCAAGGCCAGCGGGACTGAAGCCAAGACTGCCAGCCTCTGAAGCTTGACTTTCCACCTGGGGGCAGAACTGATGGGGCCAGAAGACGAGACTGCCCACAGAAAAGGCCTCTTCCATCCCCTACCCCCTTTCTTTGTCTGTGATCCAAGGAGAAAGGCTTGCTGCCTGCCGGCTCTGGCCTCCGAGGAGTGCCAGAAGCAGTCAGGGGGCCTCAGTTTCCTGGGGGGGGAGGCTGCCTGGGAATCCGCATGTGGCCGCTAGCCACCCCCCCACACCACCAGGGGCGGGGAGAGCAGCGGCACACAAGGAGTTAAGCGCTGGTGAAGCCCACTTTTGCCACACCGCGAGCAGCCTGGTTGATAATTACAGTTCTGAAGTCTCCAGGCTATTCGAATCAGTGCAGCTGCAACCTCTTCAGTGGTAACCCTGAAACCAGACAAACTGGGTTTATTGTGCTGAACCAGTCCTCAGGCCCCTCCCTGATCATTACAAATTGACAGCAATGGACTTAACAGCCCTCTTCAGTACCCCTTTCACTCTCTACCTGGCTGCACAGCCACCAATTTGAATCGCAGATGCCACCCCTCCCGGCAGCTGCTCACCAACCCGCCCACCACCTCCCCGGCGGTGGGCGCCTGTGCAGCAGCTCCCCTGGCCCGGCCACGCCAGGGTGAGGCTGCCGAAGCATTTCATCAATATTTAAAATGGAATTAAACCTGCAGCTCTGATTAATGCCTCCCAGATCCTGGGAGATGTGATTACTATTTTGCAAATTGCGATTGTTGGAATATGTTAATATGATTGTCTGAGAACATCTTCACCTTCTCGGGTAATTTCCCCCCTTTTTGGCAGGAGAGGAGAGGAGGGGGGGAAAAGATGGGAAAGAAACACCCCACAAACTCTTTAATCAATTGTAAATTATTACCCTCGGCACAA
The DNA here is from genome assembly GCF_016906955.1 of Phacochoerus africanus. NCBI lineage: Eukaryota > Metazoa > Chordata > Mammalia > Artiodactyla > Suidae > Phacochoerus > Phacochoerus africanus. Next base: position 264,216,538 of record NC_062545.1, on the reverse strand, counting down.
TTGCTGGTGGTTCAGAGGGGAAGGGAAGGGAGATTTCTGGTTTGGTGCATTTAGCTTGAAAAGTTTTGGCCCCCACTGGTCTAGTAATTCCACTCTAGGATGTTATCCGAGGGGACTAATCTTTGCGTTTTGGTACTGTTCAGGAATCAAAAAAACTGAAATAACCTGTGCTTATAAAAACAAGAGAATGATTACTTTGTTGTCCATTCATTTAACAAATAATTTCTAAACACCCACTATGTGCCAGGCATACTGCTAAGTTCAGTGGGTGGACACTGTGAGCCATGTGAAGCTGCTTAGCTACTGAAGAAATATGGTTATAAGGTCTGTAGAGCAATCTTTGGGGAAATGTTTTTGATATGATAATAAGCAAAAAACAACGTGGAACAAGTTAAGAAATTACGTAGACAGTATAGTCTGTGTAAAAATTGTACATGGGGAAGTTCCCGTTGTGGCTCAGCAGAAACGAATCTGACTCGTATCCATGAGAACACAGGTTTGATCCTTGGCCTCTCCCAGTGGGTTAAGGATCTGGCGTTGCCACATACTGTGGTGTAGGTCACAGATGTGGCTCAGATCTGGCGTTGCTGTGTCTGTGGCATAGGTTGGCGGCTACAGCTTCGATTTGACCCCTAGCCTGGGAACCTCCGTATGCCGTGGGTAGAGCCCTGGAAAGACAAAAAAATAAAAAATAAAAATAAATTAAAAAATTGTGCATGGGAGAAAAATGAAAAATGATAAGTTGAATGTGAATAATGGTCAGCTCTGAGCAGTGGAACTAGAGAGGTTCTTTCATTTTTGGTATTTCCCAAATCTTTCATTAATGTATATACACAATAGAAAAAATAAAAATAATTATTGGCTTTTCCCCCTACCCTCTAATTTAGTGCCTTGCTAACTTCATGCATTTCAGTAATTGAAATAAAATATTTTTGGGTTCCTAGAAACATCAATAGGGTTCTTGAATTTCTAAAAAGTAAAAAGACCCAGCATAAAAATATTGTTAAAAAAGTATAAAGGTTGGAGAATAGACAAATCACTTGTGCAGAAGAATTCCATATAATTTGCGTGCATACTCAGCCCTCAAGGAGATAGGGCATAACTCCCTATTCCTTAGGTGTGGCTTGCATAGTGACTTCCTCTTAAAAAAGGACAGACTAGAAAGGGGGTTAAAAAAAAAAAAAGAGTAACTTTTCAGTAAAAAAGCTTGACAAACACACCTTGTCCAAGTGACCAAGGTCAGCATCAGCACTGCTGAGTCGTGTGGAGGGTGTGTAGCCTTGATATGATGAAAATGGCATTTACCTCTGTGGTCTTCCTCTCCCCAAACCCATGACTCCAGTCCAGTCATACGAAAACAATCAAATTCCAACCAAGGGGTATTTTACAAAACACTTGACCAGTACTCCTCAAAAGTGTCATCAAAAGCAAGGGACGTCTGAGAAACTCTCACAGCCAAGAGGAGCCTGTAAGGTGATGTGACAACTAAATGCAATGTGGTGTCATGGGTGGGATTTTGGAACAGAAAAAATAGGGAAAGACTGAGGAAATCTGAATAAAGCATGGCTATTTACTTTTTTTTTTTAGGGCTGCACCTGAGGCATATGGAAGTTCCCAGGCTAGGGGTCAATCGAAGCTGTAGCTGCCGGCCTAGCCACAGCCACAGCAACGCCAGGTCCAAGCCACATCTGTGACCTACACCACAGCTTCACACCAATGCTGAATTCTTAACCCACTGAGTGGGGCCAGGATCGAACCTGCGTCCTCATGGGTACTAGTCCAATTTGTTACTGCTGAGCCACAACAGGAACTCCGAGGCATGGGCTTTCGTTGATAATACTGTGTCACTATTAGTTCATTAGTTACCACAGATGCACCATTCAATGTAAGATATTAACAACAGGCAAATTGCAGTGGGGGATAATAGCAACTTTCTGTACTGTCTTTTCAGTAATTCTATATAGCTGAACTTGTTCTAAAATAAAGTGTTTATTTTTAAAAATGTCTGAAAATCCAATGTGCTCGGTAAAAGGTGAGATTATCGTGTTCCCCAGGAGGGCTGGAACACTTCACACACCCAACCATCCAAAACAAGGTCTTTTACCCTCTTTCCTCTCTCCTGGGCTCTGCACATCCAATTTATGAGTCTACACAGATATAGAGGACAAACTAATGGTTACCAGTGGGAAGAGGGGAGGGGAGAGGGTCAAGATAGAGGTGGGGGAAAGAGTTATTACAGGATTACCTGAAAGCATATGTGTAAAACTTTTGAAAATTGTAAAGCACTGTAGAATTAAAGAATCTTTCATTCAATAAAAATAATTTATGAGCCTGTGCTTATTTGCGCATTTCCTTCTATGTTTTTATTTCCCACTGGGCTATAAACTCAATGCAGGAACCATGACTGCATGCTGACCACTGGACCCAGCATACAATAGGCAGCCAATAAATGCTTTGCCAGGTGAAGTCCGAAATAAGTCTGACTTGTCTTGATTGCCATCAGCAAACATTTCTGACACCTGATTCTTGGCAGCCAGGTCTCAGCTCAAATGTCACTTCTCAGTGATGCCTAATCCAACTGCCTTCATTCTCAGTCACTCCATCTGGCCTTTGTTTTCTCTTCCTCATGGCATATGCTTCTCTCTGCAATTTTCTTGTTTATTTATATGTTTTCTGCCTCCCTATCCAAACTGCAAACTCCAATGAAACTGGGGCCTTTTCTGCTCGTTCACTGTGGCATTGTCAGACCAGAGTACGGCATACAGGAGAAGCTTAGCCTACATCTGTTGAATGTATGAAAGGATGAGTGTTTTTTTAAAATTGAAGTGTAGTTGATTTACAGTGTTGTTAACTTCTGCTGTACAGCAAAGTGATTCAGTTATACATATACCTACCTACATATCCACCATTTTTAATATTTTTTCCATTATGGTTTATCACAGGATATGGAATATAGTCCCCTGTGCTATACGGTAGGACCTTGTTGTTGACACAGTCTGTACATAATAGTTTGTATCTGTTAACTCCAAATTCCCAACACTTCCCTTCACCATCATCCCCCCACTCCGCCGCCCCAGCAACCATAAGTCTGTTCTCCATGTCTGTGAGCCTGTTTCTGTGTCACAGATAAGTTCATTTGTGTCATTTTTTTTTTCTTTTGCGTTTTAGGGCCACACTTGTGGCATATGGAAGTTCCCAGGCTAGGGGTCGAATCGGAGCTACAGCCACCAGCCTGCGCCACAGCCACAGCAACGCGGGGTCCGAGCCGCGTCTGCGACCTACACCACAGCTCATGGCATCACCAGATTCATAACCCACTGAGCAAGGACATGGATTGAACCCACATCCTCATGGATGCTAGTCAGATTCGTTAACCGCTGAGCCACGAAGGGAATTCCCATTTTAGATTTTACATTAAAGTGATATCATTTGGTGTTTGTCTTTCTCTTTCTGACTTACTTCACTTAGTAGGAGAATCTCTAGGTCCAACCACATTGCTGCAAATGGCATTATTTCATTCTTTTTTATGGCTGAGTAGTATTCCATTGTATACATGCATAAAATGAATGGATATATTTTTATCCATTCATCTATCAGTGGACATTTAGGTTGTTTCCATGTTTTGGCTATTGTGAATAGTGCTCAACATAGGGGTGCATGTATGAACATAGGGGTGCATATATGAACATAGGGGTGTATGTATCTTGCTGAATTATAGGTTTTTTTTTCTGGGTATATGCCCAGGAGTGAGATTGCTGGATCATATGGTAATTCTGTACTTAGTCTTTTGAAGAACTTCCATACTGTTCTCCATAGTGGCTGCACCAACTTACATTTCTACCAACAGTGCAGGAGGGTCCCCTTTTCTCCACACCCTCTGCAGCATTTGTTATTTGTAGACTTATCAATGATAGCCATTCTGACTAGTGCGAGGTGGTACCTCATTATAGTTTTGGTTTACATTTCTATAATAATTAGCAATGTTGAGCATCTTTTCATGTGCCTGTTGGCCATCTGTATGTCTTCTTTGGAGAAATGTCTATTTAGGTCCTCTGTCCATGTTTCAATTGGGTTGTTTGATTTTGTTGTTGAGTTGTATGAGCTGTTTGTATATTTTGGAAATTAAGCCTTTGTCAGTCGCATCAGTGGCAAATATTTTCTCCCATTCTGTAGTTTATCTTTTCCTTTATGTTTATGGTTTCCTTTGCTGCACAAAAGCTTGTAAGCTTGATTAGGTCCCATATGCTTAATTTTGCTATTGCCTTGGGAAACGAACCTAAGACTACACTGGTACAATTTATGTCAGAGATATTTTGCCTATGTTCTCTTCTAGTTTTATGGCATCATATCTTGTATCCAAGTCTCTAAGCCATTTTGAGTTGTTTTTGTGTATGATGTGAGGGTGTGTTCTAACTTCACTGATTTACATGCAGCTGTCCAACCTTCCTGACACCACTTGCTGAAGAGACTGTCTTTTTTCCGCTGTATAAAATGAATAAATGATAGGATCAACAAGCCCACACCTGTGGCCAGCCCTATCTCCAGTGCTGGGGGACAGAGGGGACTGAGACCCAAAGGCCTGACCCAGGCAACCTTTGGGTTTAATCTGTCTGCTCTTGGGGTACAAAGATTTCTTTATTCTGGTTCTCAAGCTTTGGCAGTGACCTCTCTGTTCCCCGCATCCCCTCCCCTGCCTGCCTCCAGTGACCTCACCAACCACTAGGAAAACTGGGATTTTATAGAGAAGAGAAGGAACTTAGTGGAGGAGGGACCCCAAATCTGACCACAGGCTCCCCTGCTGAGAATCCTTCCCTAAAGTCTCCCCACTCCTTCGCCTGGACTGTAAGACCCTGCAGGTCGCCCCACTTTCCAGCCTGCCTGCCTCCCCAGCTTGCCTCACACTGTGAAATGCTGTTACCCTGACATAAGGTAGTCACCCACGGCTACGTCCCCACCACTGCCTCTGCGCCTTTGTACATGCTGTTCCTTGGAGGGGAAATACCCTTCCTTGCAGGACCTAGTGCAGGTGTAGGGCCTCTCAGAGCTCAAGAGAGGCCCAGGGCACTTCCCATTTCTGGACCTTAGTGTATATAAAAGTGAAGAAGGGCCTAAACATGAGTATAACAATTGCAGTGTATTTTAAGCATGAACATTTGACAAATTAATGCTTTTAGCACAAACCAACAACTGTAATATAAATGCATTATTCTAGGATTTCTGTCAAAGAAGCAGAAATCCACAGTGCACTAAAGACATGTGGTCAGGAAATGGGGCTGTCTATGTGAATGTGGTTTTCCTTCACGCCTGTCACGATCCTGACTTCAGTCCCCTGATGAATGTGTGTGGCGGGGCCCCATGCCTTCCTGACTGTCCTCCAGCCCCATGGGTCCTGTCTGGATATCACTTTCCCTGACCCAGGTCAAGGTCATGGTCACCCTACGAGCCTAGCGGAGTCATGATCAATTCACTTCCGGTATTCAGAGTGAGGCACAGATCTGGCTCTTTTAAAGTATTTAATACATATATGGTGAATGAATGAATAAAGAAATGTAAATTTGGGGACATAAAAGTAATAAGTTTACCCTGTGGGATTTAGACAAAGGCAGAAGAATTTCTTCCCCACCCTCAGCAAACGGAGCTGAGAGGGCAAAGCAGACACGCCAAGTGCGGGACCAAGGCTGCTGGCTGCTGTTTCCTTTTTTGTCTGGAGGCCGTTGACTGGGCAGCCCCACCACATGGGGAGGAGGGGTTGTCTGAGCTCATACCTGGGCGCCAGCCGCACTCAGGATGCTCAAAGCCCTGGCTGGCCTGGGGCCTGCTTCACAGTGGGGGTGGGAGGGGCAGGCCTGCACAGGCCAACGAGTGGGGCCCAGGTGTCACTGGTGCAGCCTGAAGGTGGGTGCAGTGCTGAGGAAAGAAGGGTCCTGAAAATTGCACAACAGACACAAGGCAATATCAGCCTCGACACTGGGGAGGGAGGCAGTGCGTCCCAATGGTTAAAGGCACAGGCTTTGGAGCTTGGTGGCCACAAGCTCAGAGACCTTGGGCAAGTGGCCTCACTCCTCATCTTGGGAGATGCCTGCCTGGGAGGTTGCCCATGAGGATCAACTGAGATCATTCCTGAAAAGGGCTTAGCATGGTGCCTGGTGCACAGGAAATGCCAAACAGCAAAGAAAGCCAGAAGCTGTCTTTGCAAGGTGGGACCTCAGGGCCCCTGTGGCCACACAGCATAGGCTGGAAGGAGTTCTGGGTCCTACGTGAGCCCTGCCATCTACTTGCTGGGTGATCTTGGGCAAGTCGTTGTCCCTCTCTGAGCGGGCTCCTTGTCTGTACAGCAGGTTTAACCAGGCTCCAGTGGAGGGCAGAGCAGGGGGACTCCTGGGGATGAATGGCCCCAGGTGGGCACCCAGGAACTGGGAACTATGATCATCAGTTTGGCGGGTCTTTAATTCTCAAACTGGAGTGCCTTCAAGGGAGGGTTCTTAAGGGACTCAGCACCTCTGGGACTCTTGGATCCCTGCGGGGGTGGAGGGAGGAGCGGTCTTTACACAAGGATCAGCATCATAAGGATCAAGAGCGACAGCTCAACTAATGATTTTGTTCAAAGCGAGGGGCAGGCCGGGGCAAGGTGAGCCCAGAGAGGGCAAACGAGCGGATGCAGGTGATCAGGCACCCACAAGCCAGGTGTCGCCAGCTCTGGGCACGCCTTTGGGCCAAGCACACCTGCGGTCACCACAGCTTTGCAGCATCCACGCTACGTCTGGGGCTCGGGTGGGGTCCAGGAAAGGGAGGTGCCCAGGGTGAATCAGTGGGTCCAGGGAGGGGATGTGAGCCCCCAGGAGGCACAAGGCTCTGTGGGAAGAAGATTATGTCTGTCCTCTCCTGAGGGAGCAAGCCGACTGACCTCCGTTAGGACAAGGAACCTGAGGCTGAGGGGGGTAAGATGGCCTCCCCACTTCACTCCATCAGTGCGGAGGGGAAGGGCTCAGAGCGCTGGTGCCAAGGTCATGTTTGGTGAGGCTGTTGTATGCACCAGCACAAGTGTGCATGTCTTTATCCAAGTGTGAGACTCTCCCAAGTGTGAGTGTGAACGTGTGCACGCCTGAATCGGTGTGTGCCGTAAGTGGTCATGTTTGCAGTGCATGGTGAAGAGAAGCGAGTGCACCTGAGTGTGACACGCTGTGAGTGGCAAGCGGTGTGTGACTCCTCAGTCTGAATGTGTGTGATCAGATGCGGAGGGAGGAGGCGCGCCTGACCCGCAGTGACAGCCCAGGGTGGATTCAAAGTGCCAGGCTGCACATGCTCCAGGGCAGGAGCCCTGCCATGAGGGTTGCCCTCTTTTCCTGGGGTCGAGACAGCTCCTGTGTGAACTGTGGCTCCGGGTTGGAGTGGGAGGTGTATGGCGAACCCGGTGCCCCAGGCTGTGGCGTCCCCAAAGCCCTGATGCCCGACCACACCCTCCGCACAAATGCGGGGCTGCATGAGCTGGCAGGCAGGGCCAAGGCCTCTGGCATGCTGGTGCCCACAGTGAGGGCGGCACCATTGCCTGGGCATCCCGGTCACAACTCCTGACAAGATGAGGCTTTGAACTTGGCTGGCATTAGTGTGGCCAGAGGCCAAGGCCATGGCATTGCCAATATTGACGGTGAGGTGGCTGCCCAGACAGAGCCTGCAATCGGGCAGGAAGGGGAAGCCTGGGGCTGCTCTTGCTTTCCCTGAAAGAGCATCTTCTGGGCTGGGTGGAGGAGGTCTTGGGGGTTGGAGGTGGGTGAGGCCAGGCTGTTTCACCCTCTGGGAGCTAGAGGGGCAGGACTCAGCACCCACAAGCTTGTCAAGTCCTATTTGAATGTCAGAGACTTGGAAAAAAAATGACTGTCTCTGAAATATAAAAAGAGAAACTATAGCACTGAAATTAATACATGTGATAATTCATGCATGAAGCCTGAATTATTAAATTTAGAAATCAAAACAATTTCATTACAATTGAAATCAATTTGTAGGCTTTGGTTTTGTCAGTTTCTGAGACTTCTCTGGTGTGCACACAACTGTCAAGAAATCACCACCAGTTGTTTAAGACTTTTCTTTTTTCTTTTTTTTTGCTTTTTAGGACCAGAGGAATGGCATAGGGAAGTTTCCAGGCTAGGGGTGGACTCAGAGCTGCAGCTGTTGGCCTATACCACAGCCATAGCAACATGGGATCCGAGCCACATCTTCGACCTACACCACAGCTCATGGCAATGCTGGATCCTTTAACCCACTGAGCAAGGCCAGGGATCAAATCTGCATTCTCATGGATCCTAGTTGGGCCACAACGGAAACTCCTAAAGTCTTTTAGTCAAACAGTCTACCAAGCAAAGTTTTTAAAATCCTTTTTAATTTTTTTTTGTCTTTTTTTGCTATTTCTTGGGCCGCTCCCTCGGCATATGGAGGTTCCCAGGCTAGAGGTTGAATCGGAGCTGTAGCCACCAGCCTACACCAGAGCCACAGCAACGCAGGATCCGAGCCGCGTCTGCAACCTACACCACAGCTCATGGCAATGCCGGATCGTTAACCCACTGAGCAAGGGCAGGGACCGAACCTGCAACCTCATGGTTCCTAGTCGGATTCGTTAACCACTGCGCCACGATGGGAACTCCCCCTTTTTAATTTTAATGGCAAAAAAATTTTACGTTTACTGTGGGAGTATGGACCCTGGAAGGGAGACCTCCAAGGTCAGACTGAAGGCTGGATTGGACTGTGACTGGAGGAGGGTGAGTCTGGGCAACGAACACGGCGACCTGGTATCAGGAAGCACCTCCACATGCCGGGCACACGCGTGCACTCGGCACGCCTGACCTCATGCAATCCTCATATGACCTCTGCCATGTGCACGGCTGGTGTCATCTCAAGTGGCATTTTAGGCGCTCCAGTTGGCCAGTAAAGGGAACCATGCCCACAGTCAAAATGACCCTTGGGAATCCCTTAGAAAGGCCCCAGAACAGTAAGTGTTCTGGCACTGTTGGAACAGAAACTTATTCCTATGGTCGAGGCCCAGATGCATAGCTGTCCCGTGTTTACAGGCCATATAGGTAAAAAACACACCTCCTTAAAACCGGAATCAGCCCATGTGTGGCAAGGTGCTCACAAGACAGGAGGCGCACAGGGACACAGACCAACTGATTCACGTCCCCCCACACTCACACAAGAGTGAGCACGTGCTCACTCTATATTGCCATTCTTCTTGTCTCCCCAATCCCTGCGTTAATTTTTCAAGCACTTGTCATTGCATTTGCATTCACTCAACACATTTGCGATGCCTGGCCACTGTACATAGGCAGATCTGGGAAGCCAAATGCTGAAGCCAAGGTCACTCAGTCGGCCTCTGCTCTGACCCCTCTGCTCCCTTCTGTCCCTGCTGTCCAGCTGCATGTGGACAGTAGATTGAAGGGGACATGGCAGCTGGGCCTGTTCTCCAGGTGACAGATGCTAAGGGTGGAATTAAGGCTGGGACAGTGGGGACGGCCGGGAGGGATGTCAGGATGTGAAGGATCTGCAGACCTCAGTGACAGACTGGAACTCATTCAATCCTCCCAGCCATCCTGCAAAGTCAGTGTTATCCTGTTTCCCAGGGGACAGTACTGATGCTCAGAGAGGTGGAGTTATATGTCCAAACTCACTCAGCTAATAATGCAGCAAGGGCTCATACCAAGTCTATCTCCAGGGCTGCAGCCCTCAGACCCTACACACTTCACTGAAAGATCCTTCTGCAGCTGCCATGTCTTTTTTTTTTTTTTTTTTGTCTTTTTGCCATTTTCTTGGGCCGCTCTTGTGGCATATGGAGGTTCCCAGGCTAGGGGTTGAATCAGAGCTGTAGCCACCAGCCTATGCCAGAGCCATAGCAACACCAGATCCAAGCTGTGTCTGCAACCTACACCACAGCTCACGGCAACGCCGGATCCTTAACCCACTGAGCAAGGCCAGGGATCGAACCTGCAACCTCATGGTTCCTAGTCGGATTTGTTAACCACTGCGCCACGACGGGAACTCCAGCTGCCATGTCTTTACTCCTCACTGTCCGAAGAACTGAAGCTAAGCTCCCTAACCTGGCAGTCAGAGCTCTCTCCAGCTCACACTAAGTCCTCTGCCTTGAACACCCTGCTCAGACACACTCCTATATACCCATCAAAGCCCTTTCCATCTATCATTGCCTAAGGGGGGCCTCCCTTGACTATTCCTCTGTCCCCCTGCACACTGGCAGGTCTCAGATGCTCCATCTTGATAACCTGGGCCCCTGCAGCTCTCTGTGCCTTTGTTCAGGCTTTTCCTTCCCTTTCACGCTGCAAATCTACCTCTCAAACGTTAAAGCCTAGCCAGACACCACCTTTTCCAGAACATCAACATGACTACACTTGGGACACACCCTTTTCTCTGCACTCTCCCAGCACATGGTGCTTCTGGCTCCTGGCATCAGCAAAGCAAGGGCACTCCCAGATTTTTGGAGAAAGAACCTCGTATCTGATATTCTGCATTCAATATTAACATGGAGAACATTGAATTATGTTGGATTTTCTTCCCTATGCTTATTTTTATGGTTTCTATTATTTTCATTTCTGGTCTATACTGAGGGAGGGGAGGGTCACTATAGCCTCTTGAATACTTAGGCTCTAGGCTTCTGTCCAGAAGGCACCTATCTCTGGTCCTACTGTTTATGCATCTGTTCCCTCCCAACTCCTGCCTTGCACTGGTTTGGGAGGGGGGCAGGCACTAAGTCTGGCCCCCAGGGTGAGACCCTGGAATCTACTGGGGTTCAGTAAAGGCCTATGTCTGGGGGCATCTTAGTGAGTCTGAGACTCCAGGTGAATAAGAAATGATGAGGATGGGGGGGCATATCCAGGACAGTGCCAAGGCAGGACAGGGAGATCAGAGGACTGCGGGCCTCCAGCCCAGCTTTGAAGTTGGCACCCAAACAGGTAGAAGGAGGCCAGAGGGCAGCTTGCCAAGGTCACACCAGCTGCTCCCTTTGGGGCATGAAGTTAAGGAGGCCCCTGATTCTCAACCAGCACCAGCCCCTGGGTGTAAAACAATCCCGATGGATGGTGGATTGATAGTGGATGGTGATCAGTGACTGCTGACGGGCAGCAAGCTCCCCTGGGCCAGTCACTGCTCTCACTGCGTCATCTCAGTAACACTCACCACCCTGGACCGAAGGTCCTATCCCCATTTTTCTATCCCCATTTTTCAGGCACCTGAAGCTCAGAAGGTTAAGAGAGAGGTTAAGAGACTAGCTCGAGGAGTTCCCATTGTGGTGCAGCAGAAATGAATCTGACTAGGAACCATGAGGTTTCGGGTTTGATCCCTGGCATCGATCAGCAGATGAAGGACCCAGTGTTGCTGTGAGCTGTGGTGTAGGTCGTAGACGCGGCTCGGATCCTGTGCTGCTGTGGCTGTGATTCGACCCCTAGCCTGGGAACCTCCATATGCCATGAATGCGGCCCTTAAAAAAAAAAAAAAGAGAGAGAGAGAGAGAGACTAGCTGGAGGTCGCACAGCTGGCCAGTGGCAAAACTGGGGTCTGGGAGCAGATCTGGCAAGCCCTGGATCAGGCCTGTAACTCTGCCTGCCCCTCCTGCCCACCTGAGGCCGAGCAGGGCTGTCTGCCAACTGCCCTGAGTCCCAGCGCTGGGGCTGAGGAAGCCAGAGGAAGCTCCTGCCCATCCCCCGCCCCCGCCCCCGCCCCCACCCCCACCCCTGGGGGCTCCAGCCTCGAATCCACTTCTATTCAAGGAGACAAAACAAACCAAGCCAGTGCTGGCCGGGTGAACTCCTCCAAGGAAGGGAAGGGGAAGCTGTGTTCTTTGGATGCTTCCAAAAGCATGTGGGGGTGGAGGGGGTATTGTTACAACGGCTGGAAGGGGAATTTCCAGGGCCTTTGACACTGGGTTGGGGAGAGGGGAGGGCAGTGGGCAAGTCCCATCGGTCAGGGAAGGGCAGCAGGACAGGGCAGGCTGTCGCTCCTACGGCAAGGGCCTTGACAGGGGCCGTTCCACCCTCTGTGGGGTGGGGGTGGGGGCGGTTCCAGATCTTTCTCTGAGGAGAAGGTCTATAGCTTTGCCGGATTCTAAGAGGTCTGTCAGTTGCGTGGCTTCTGATGTCGACACCGGAGTTCAGTGCGGACTCCTCCCTTTACTAACTACGCATAAGCAACTTACTCTCTGAGCCTCAGTTTCCCCATCCGCCAAATAGGGTTAAGGACACCTTCCTCGAAGGGCCGGGATGCCGTAAGTGCCTGGCATGGTGAAGGCATGTGATACAATTCCCTCCCCATTCCTTATGCCTGAAGCAGATGCCTGGGATCTGGGATCCGTGAGGGCATTTTATTTGGCAGTTACAAGTGTGGTATTATCTCTCCACAAAGCTTTCATTATGGGGCTGCTAACAATACCGCAGATAAGGCAGGCACGGCCCTGCGTGCCAGTCTCCAGGTGATTATAACATTTGGGTAAATTGCCTTTTGTCTCGAAGGGAGATGATGGCGGGAGGGGGTGGGAGGGAGGCTCGCTCAGTCCATTTTGCAGAAAGCGTTGGGGAGCAGGGTGGGGGGCGGGGGGCGGCGGCGTGGTAGCGGGGAGACGGATGGTGGGGCCAGCCTGGGTTTGCAGGAGGAGCCAGGGCTGGCAGTGTGAAAGCCAGCCCAGCCCCAGACCTGCCACAGCCAGGCTGTGTGGGGTCAGGAAGGTCATCCACCCTCTCTGATCTCAGCTTTCTCACCCGTCAGGTGATGGAGGTGGAAGCTTCAAGATTAGAAGAGTCTTGGTTTGTTGATGGCATGAAAAGACTCTTGTTCTTTGGCTAGCGGTAAAGCAGGCTGAGAACTATCTGGGGAAAATGAACCACCTCTGCCTTCTTACACTCAGATGTTTTTATGTCTCTGGGCCACAAGGAAGGCCCTGGCTTCATTCTTTCTTTCACTAGGAAACTCCAGCTTCTCATTCAGAGCCAGCCAGAAAATGTCATCTTTAGCTCTGAGTGAGCTGGACTTGAGTTCAAATTCCAGCCCTGCCACCTATTACCCGTGTAACTTTGGGCAAAGCATCTCACCTTGTCTCAGTTTCATCATCTGTAAAATGGAAAAAAGACAACTATTCACAGGGTTACTCTGAGGATGAGATAAAATAAATTACGTAAAGTGCTCCAAACAGTGCCTGGAACACAGTAAGCATTCAGTAAATGCTGGTTATTGTCATTATTCTGCTTTTTTACCTGAAATAAACTATGGATATCTTTGTATATCAACAGGTCTATTCCATCACTGCCATTTTAATGGCTGCATTGCATGTTATTCTAATGACATACTACATATATTTTTAAATTTTATTGAAGTATAGTTGATTTACAACATTGCATTTGATTTCTGCTGTACAGCAAAATGATTCAGCTCTGCATATACAACGTTTTCACATTATTTTCCATTATGGTTTATCACAGGATATTGAATATGGTTCCCTGTCCTATTCAGGAGGATCTGGTGGTTTATTCATCATATATATAATGGTTTGCATCTGCTAATCCCAGACTCCCATATATTATTTAATGAGTACCCTCGTGTTGGACATTTGGGATGTTTCCAGTTTCCACCTGTTTAAATAGTACCAGAAAAACTTTAGAGGATCAAGTGGTCTTGCACTTCCAGGTGCTCACCACGCAGCTTTTCTCAGGTTGGGTGGGAAGCAGACAAACACCAGTGCCCGGGGGGTCCCCTCTGTGGACAGACGATCTTGGAGCTGGCCAGGCAAAGTGGAAGGAGGCCAAGCTCCGGATGCAGATAAGCCCGAGTGTGAATCCCAGTTCCTGCCAAATTTCCTGGGGGAATTCTTTACCATCAAGGAGCCTCAGTTTCCTCATTTGTCAAACAGGACAATACTTCCCTCCCCCTTAGTTGAGTGTCCGGTGTAGGGTCAATGCTCAGTCAATGCCAGCTGTCCCCCACCCCCCCATCACCTTCATCCTCTCCATCCTCATTCTGGTGGAGCCAGTCTTCACCTCCCAAAGTCTGCAGATCACACAGGCCGGGTCACTCTTCGGGCCCCAGATCACATCCCTAATTCTTCGCATTGTCCATTTAATGGAGTGTGCAGTCACATGAGGCTTTCGATCTTGATTTAAAATTCTGCCTGGAACCCACAGGTTCAAACGCAAAGGGCCCTCTCTGCAAATAATCACTGGTATGGGATATTTTTAAGAAGCCCCAGCCATTGTTTCTGATTGAAGGAAAGTTGGTGCTATTTTGAAGAGCGGCACGATTAAGCCGTGGCGTTCTCTCTTTAACCGTTGGGAATTATACGCTGTTTGAAAGATTTGTGAGCTCTAGGACATTTGCCAGATGTGCTTGATTCGACATTTCAGACAACAAAGGGGATAATGTTGGCGGGAATCTTGATGGCATTTCTGATGATCAGGATATTCTTTGAGGATGGTACTGAGACCTTTCGGGGAAGAATTTCAGCTTTTACATAAACTAATTTGGAATGCTCACTCTCTGTCTTCCACAAAGCAAATTTAGTGCATTGTTAGTTGTATATGTTAAAATGGTTTACGAGGGTTTTTTCCTTTGAATATTAATAATGTGCCTTTCATCTGAGACACGCGCATGGGGTGTCATTAATTGCGGGGAGGGAGGAAGGCTTAGTGGTGCCGTTATTTTGCAAATGATTCCTACTAGTTGAGGCGAGCAAGAGCTACGCGAAGAGACACACATACACGCTGCCAAGGCGGCTCTGGAGCATCCTTCCTAGGGAATGAAAGGGACAGGCAGGAGGGTGAAGGCTAAGGGTTCATCATCTCCCAATTTCTCACCATGTTAAAGGTAACTATCCCAAGTATTTTCCAGTGCTCCCCGATTGGCCCACGGTCTGTAAAGGAGCCTTTATTTTGAAAAAGGTACCATCTTGGAGTTGTGGCTCAGCAGAAATGAACCCGTCTAGTATCCCTGAGGATGCAGGTTCAATCCCTGGCCTTGTTCAGTGGGTTAAGGATCCAGCATTGCTGTGAGCTGTGGTATAGGTCGAAGACACAGCTCAGATCTGACATAGCTGTGACTGTGGCATAGGCCAGCACCTATAGCTCCAATTCGACCCCTAGCCTGGGAACCTCCATATGCCATGGGTATGGCCCTAAAAAGCAAAAAATAAGAAAAATCAAAAAGGTACCATCTCATTTGGGGACTGTGGTGTTTTTGTCCCAAGACTCCCAAATGGACCTTTGATTCATTTAGAGCCTCACTGGGCTCCCGCTTGTGCCAGGAATGCCAGGCTCGGTGCAGGAGCACCTGTGAATGGGACACGGTCCTGTCCAGGAGCAGGGAGGCTGAGTAACGAATAAGTAGGAAGGGCATTCTGGGCTGGGGGAATATACGAGCTGAGAATAGTGCCATGTCGATGAGCGGAGGGCAGCTAGTTGGGTGGGGCTGGAACATTGGGTGGAAGAGACAGGAGGGTGGGAGGTGCCCTGGGGCTCTGAACACTATCGTCAAGAGTCTGCAGACCCCAGAGTTTCAGCAGTATTTCATTTCCCAAGCAAAACCCCCGAAGAGGCAGAAAGACCTAGCATGTCCAAACCTTCTTTTCATACCAACACCTACAAAAATCTTAGTAAATCCCAGGGTTTGCTCTCTTCTCTGGCCCAGCCTGAGTCAGTAATCACCACAACAATAACAGCCACAACTACCCATCACTGGACCAACTCTGGCCTTGGGCTGGGTCTATGCCACATACTTTGCAAATCTCTTTTTCCTCTTTTTTGGCCGTACCCTTGGTATATGGAAGTTCCCAGGCCAGGGATCGAATTTGAGTCGCAGCTGCAACCACAGCTGCAGCAACACCGGGTCCTTAATCCACTGCACTACAGCAGGAACTCTCTGTACTATGTACTTTGTATACTTAGTCTCATCTTTTCTAATCACAATTCCTCCAGATTAAGTATTACTATCACGCCCATTTTACAGATGAGGAAACTGAGGCTCCAAAAGGAGACAAGAAGTAAGCTACCCATGGTCACTCAGCTGGCCACTTGGTAGATCCAATATCCGAGGACAGCCAGAGGTGTGGGTTCTAGACCCGGGCATCTCCCCAACATGCCATATTATCTCTCTGACCTCTTCGTGCTCTCTAACCTCCTGCGGGAGGGAGTTCCTAACTCAGACTCTTTTTTGTTTTGTGTCTGCTGTATTGATTGGAATATTGCCCACCTTAAGTTGCTGTCTTTTATGGTTTGATGGTCCCAACAGAGGCAGCATCAGGGTGTAGAGGAGAGACCATGGCACTTGTAGTGAGATGGGAGTGGGTTAGAATTTCAGCTTCACCATCACCAGTCTGTCCTTCCTCACTCCCTGACCTAGTTGTCTAAACTCGGGGGCACACCCACTCCCAGCTCACTGGATGCCTGGGAAGTTCACAGGAGATGCAGGGCTCACAGCTCAAAGGCTTTAGGGTGGGGACCAGCAGTGACAGATGCCAGTGGGGGTCAGACAGCAGGGAGTGGTGGGGACCTGGATGGTGCTTAACCCCACGTCGGTGCCCAAACCCAGGCAATTTCAAGCATGGGGCCAGCCCAACAAAAATTTTGGCCTGAGTTTGAGATCTCTAGTGCTTATGCTTGTAAGCTTTTCAAAGTTGGAGATGCAGAGAAATACAATAGCTTATTATTGTTATCCAGGATAAGTTGCCCATTAGGTGCCAGGGATTGAATTTTGTACAGTTTGTTGAAGAATAAGAGGGAGTTGTAGGCAGGCCTTCTGCCTGCCTGCACAAACATTTAATCAGCTCCAAGGCACATGAGCCATGTGAGGTGCCGGGGACCCAGTGCTGAATCAGACACACACACACGTGGTTCCTGCCCTCAAGAAGCTCCTGGTCTAGTCAGGGAGACAGGCAAATAAAGATACTTCTACTCTCACAGGCTAAGTGCTGTGAGGTTTGAGGAGGCACAAAGTGGGAGACAGCTCATCCAGACAGCAGTGGAGTGAGGACAACAGAGGGAGGGGCAGGTCAAAGAACGCTGCTTAGAACAATGGTCCTGACCCTTACAAGGGTTGTGCAATCAGTTTGGAGCATAGCAACCAGCATTTAAAAACACTGAATAGAAAATATCCTAGCATATTGCATGTACAAAGAAGAGATGCGTGCATGTGGGTCTGTGTGTTCTGGGTCATGATATAAATCACTCCTGATGCGAGCTGGGTCCAAAGGTTTGAGAGCCACAGTTCCAGGGATTCTTGCCTGCCTTGCTTCCCCTCCCCAAAGCCTGGTGCTCAAAGACTTTCAGATGAGCAGAAGGATGGATTTAAACTCTCAGGGCAATGCAGCAGCAGGCAGGTACCATCCTCCCCAGTTAGCAGCAAGCCCTTCAGAAAGCCAAGCCTAGAAAACCTGGATCTGTTAGGCATGCGTGCATCTAACAATCTGCAGCTTAGCCGTCCAGCACTTGCTTTCTTTCCTGGGGAAGAGGAGCCAGTACAAGGTGGGGGGGGGGGTGGGATTCAGAGGGGCTGGAGGAGAATGGACGGTGACCCTTCTGTTGGTGCCCCAGCCTGTGACCTCCTATAAAACAGTGTCCCCGGCTCTGACCTACCCGGGTGGCATGTGCTTCATAACAGCAGTGGCTCGGGCTGCTGTGTTTACCCTGGGATGGCCTCAGTCACCCATCTCAGGCCCACACGGCCAGCAGCCCTGCGCCTCCGGGATGCCAACAGGAAGCAGGGTTTATGGGGAGAAGGGGCCCAGGGGAAAACAGAAGATGGACAGAGGGCCGCCCAGGTCCCAGGCAGGGTGAGGTGAGTCAAGGGTAATGACCAGGTGGCCACTAACAGAGACTCCCTTTTAGTGGTTTTCAGGACACTCTGAACTTGATCTGTCCTATAATATCAGGACCAAAATACCCCTTGGCTGCCTTTCTCCTCTATCATAGACTCTTAAGGTTGGAAGGGCCCTAGACATTATCCAGCCCAACCATCTCATTTTACAGATGAAGAGAAAGGGGCCCAGAGAGGGAAGGCGCTGGCCCAGGGTCAGCCAGCAGGCAGCCTGGGAGCTGGGGCCAGGACTCAAAACCCAAATCTCTATCCCACCACCCTTGCCAGAAGGATCTCCTATCTCCTAGCCTTTGGCCTCTTTTCTATATGTAAGTGGAGAAGTCTTTCTAATGGACAAATCTGTTTCTATTCTATTTGCCCCAAACCTTCCCTTGCTGCCTCACTGCTCTCAGGTGAAAGACACCCGTGATCTTTCCTACTGCCCTCTGGGGCCTCCTTTCTGGCTCTTCTTCCCCTGACATATTGGTATTTCCACTCCTGAGCTCCCTGCCTCTTAGATGTGCAGTGTTCTCACCTGTCTTGAATCCTTTGCACACACTGTTCCCTCCGCCTTTTACACTCTTCCCAACCCTGCTGCACTTGTCCACTCTTCTTTAGGTCTCACATAAGATCTTGCTGTTTCCAGGAAATCTCCCTGATCTGCTGACCTCAAGGGTCCAGGGTCCCCATGGGGTTCTCTCCCAGCAACTCGGAACTGTGACGGTCCTTCACTGTCCCTTTCTCCTGCTGCCTGAGAGCTTCTGTGATGCCAATGTCACCTTCACACCTAACACAGAGCCAGACCCACAGCAAGAAGTCAATAAATATTTATTGACCAGTCACCAGTGTCTGTCCTTCTGAGAATGGCCTTTCCTTCCCATGATGGAACTTTTTAAAGACTTAGTTTTTTAGAGCAGTTTTAGGTTCACAATACAGTTGAGAGGAAGGTACAGAGATTTCCTACACATCCCCTGTCCCACGCATGCACAGCTTCCCCCATTGTCAACATCTCCCACCAGATGGTACATTTGCTACCACTGATGAACCCACACTGACATGTCGTAACCACCCAAAGTCATTACTTTACATTAAGGGTCACTCTTGGTGATGAACACTCTGTGGGTCTGAATAAATGTTTAATGATGTGCATCCATCATTAGAGTATCATCCAGGGTATTTTTACTGCCCTAAAAATCCTCTGTGCTCTGTCTGTTTATCCCCGTGATGTATTTTTATAGCCATGCCCACAGCATACAGAAATTCCTGGGGCAGGGATTGAACCCAGGACACAGCAGTGACAATGCCAGATCTTTAACCTTCTGAGCCACCAGGGAACTCCCCCCATGACACATTTTAAGGCTTATCATCAAGGATGGCTTTTGCCCACAGGAGTCTGGGAACTGCAATTTCTGATTTCCCAGTCATACCATGCATTTCCATGCCTTTGTGTCTTTGCTCATGCTGTTCCCTCTGTGCTGGAATGCCCTTCCCCAGCATTCCTGTTTATGAACCCTCTACTCCATCTTTAAGACCCATCACTTCTGGGAACTTTTTCCTGACTGATACCCTCCATCCTGGCCAGGTCTTCCCCACCCACCTGTCGCCTAACTCCAGGGCTTCCCCCAACAGGGCCCACATCATATTATATTATGATTGTATGTTTCTGCGTCTGTCTTTTCCACTAGTCTGTGCATCTGCACAGGACCAGCATGCCATCTCAGTGAGGCAAGACTAGAATACAATTCAAACCTAAAAAGCTGAGAATGAATCAGTTGCATTGCACCACAACTGAAGGAAGATTATGCGAACACAGAATTCCCCAAAATATGCCCCCTGGAAGTCTAGTTCCATAAAAATGCTCCCTGCTGCCTCATCTCCCAATTAATGTTACAATCAAACAATTTTGAGAAATGATACAAATATATCCCCCTGGTAGAGGTTCATAGTACACATTCATTTCTTAATTGATTGGCTTCATTCAGTTAATGAGCCCCTACTATGTACCTGGGTCTGTGCTTGGTGCTGGGGCTATGGCAGTGTGCCAGATTTTAAGGAAAATTTTTTCCTTCCTTTTTGCTGTAACTTTGAACTTTTCTGGTTCATAGGTTTTAGTTTTCACGGAGAGATGGTTCCACCAGGTGATACAATGATAGTTCAGTTGAATTGGAAGTTGAAATGGGCACTTGGCCATTTTGGCATCTTATGCCACTGAAATGACAGGAGAAGGGGAACACTGTACTGGCTGGAGTGACGGCTCCCGATTTCCAGGGGACATTGGGTCACAGCTACACAGTGGGGCAATGGAGACTCTGTATGGGACCCAAGGGGGTTCTCCAGGGCACCTCTTAGTACTTCTTCTTCTTCTTCTTCTTTTTTTTTGTGTGTCTTTTTTGCCATTTCTTGGGCCGCTCCTGTGGCATATGGAGGTCCCCAGGCTAGGGATCGAATCAGAGCTGTAGCTGCTGGCCTATGCCAGAGCCACAGCAACGCGGGATCTGCGTCACATCTGCAACCTACGCCACAGCTCATGGCAACGCCGGATCCTTAACCCACTGAGCAAGGCCAGGGATCGAACCCGCAACCTCATGGTTCCTAGTCGGATTCATTAACCACTGAGCCACAATGGGAACTCCAGAACATGGAATTTATAATGGAAGAAGGAATTTATAAATATTAACCTCAGCCTCATGACCAGTCATAGAAAGAGGACTGTACCAGCAATATGGCATTTCTTCCTTGCTTGTATGTTGTGTATAACTATATCATTTACTTATCTACAGATTTACTTTTATTAACTAATTTCTTTTTTCCCCTCTTTTCCCCTTAATATTTTACAGAAAGGTTCTTGGCAGTGATGTGTAGGTTGTAGATGAAGCAGGATTGTTGAGGGACAGCCTCACTCAAAGATGGATATGTCTATTGGGCTGTAGGTCTCCCCTCTCAGAGGAGGAGGTGAGAGCATCTTTGTATGAAGGATAGTTACAACTTGTTATATAAAGGTGTTATCTTTGCAGCAGAGAAGAGTGTGTCTGGATGCTGAGGGACAACAGTAGTGGATGGTGCCAGTTACGAAGCTACCAACGCTCAGCTCCAAGCCCACCTTCTACACCTGCTTGGCGATGCTGAGAGTGGGACCACGTGGATGACATTTCCTCTTTGCCAGCTGGCCCCCAGTCAGGTGCTGGGAGGCAGACAGACGGGGAGGGCACATGCTCCCTGTTTTGCTTGCTGCTCTGGGTCCGTGTCTCAGCAATGGCCTTTCCCAGGAAGGCTCCCAGCTTTTCCCACACTCCTAGCATCAGCCTCATCACTCTCTCTCCAGAGGTCTCACCAGGCAGTGCCCCCTCCTCAGAGGTCTGTGTTGTAGCTCCTGGGGTGGGATGGGGGGTCCCCTCCATCAACCTACATTCTAATAACTCAGTCTCTTGCTCTTCCCCCCAGTTTGGAGGTGGTAGCTGCTTCCTGCAGTTATTTTTTTTTTCAGCTTTCCAATACTTATTTAACCAATTTCCTGATATTAAACTCTTTGTTTTTCTGACTGGACTCTGACTTGTACAAATGGAGACAAGACAGAGTCCCTGGTCTCAGGGATCTTACAGTCTAGTGGGAGAGACAGATGGTAAGAAATTCATTACACAAGTGAGGCTTTAATATCAGTTGAAATAAGTGCTAGGGAGGAACACTACAAGGTATGCCAGCATATTAGATGCCCTGAAAAGCCCTTCAGTAAATAGAACTGTTTAGTATTGTTTAACTCAGAATCTCCTTAGTTTATTTGATTAAGAAACCTCATGGAAGCCTATTACCATCAGCAGAATTAGTGCTATACATAGTACACTCTGTTAATGGAAGATGGGAGGTCATTAAAGAAAGTGCCAGGGACGCGGAGTGTGAGCATTTGCCATGTTTCTGTAGGAGCACCCAGTGGGCAAGGGGCATCTCAACTCTAGGAGTCAGCCACAAGAGCAGCTGACAGTTCCCTTTGCTCTTATTCGGGCACTGTAGGCAACTTTCAGATCATCACTGGATTACTGAGTAATTTCCCTACAGGAAGTGGAGACCCTCATTAGCCAACACAGGCCTTCTGGTCTACCTGGATGTTTCTTTCTAATATAGGGCAGGGTTTCTTGACCTCAGTCTTTTTTTTTTTTTTTTTTTTTTGCTTTTTAGGGCCACACCCATGGTATATGGAAGTTCCCAGGCCAGAGCTCAAATCGAAACTGTAGCTGCGGTCCCATACCACAGCCACAGCAACACTGGATCCTAGCTGTTGTCTGTGACCTACACCACAGCTCACGGCTCACTGGGTCCTTAACACTGTGCAAGGCCAGAGATCAAACCTGAGTCCTCATGGATACTAGTTGGATTTGTTTCCACTGAGCAACAACAGGAACACCTTGACCTCGACCTCAGTCTTTAGAGGAACCATCACCCTCTTAAGACTATATGCAAAATGCATGAGTGTGCGTGCATGCGTGCGTGCGTGCGTGTGTGCGTGTGTGTGTGCATATGTGGGCATTTTTCTAGGAAGAGGGTCCATAGCTTTTGTTATTCCTAGTGCAACTGTGACTCTAGAAACGAGAAACGTATAGGAAAATGTTATTATTGGTACACTGACCTCTTACAAGTTTGGTCACTGCAAGTCAGCCCTTCTCAGTCTGATCAGCTTCTATTCACTCACCATCTAAGTGCTGGATCCTCCAAGGTACTCCCTGGGCTAAGGGGTCGGCAGACATCTTGGACCACATGGCATCACTCATTTTCTAGGCCTTTACCTGTACTGGTTCCTCTGGCTGGAAAACCTCTCCCCATGCCTTGGGGTCAACTCGCAATCATTCTTTGGGTCCCAGCTTAGCTATTTCCTTCTTGAAACCTTCTTGGAATTTCCAGTTCTGGATGAGGTACCACTTCTTTGTGCCCCCACAGCATCACTCCCACCTCTCTGGGATCCCTGGCTCCTACCTCTACTACCTCCGACCCCCATCCAGGGCCATGTTTTTTACTTTCATTGTGCTTGTTCCATGATGTAATTAACTATTTGTAGTACATGTCTGCTGCTTGTCAAACATAAGCTCTATGAGGGAGGGGGTTTGTATCAACCTTTGTCCTGCTTTGGTGCCCAGACCAATCATTGCATTAGCATACAGCAAGCATCCATTAAATACTAGTTAAAGGGAAGTATGCAAAAGTAAGCTCTTGAATCCTTTCAGTGCTACACTTATGTGCCATCACAGACCACTAATGTCTCTGCCACATTCTTTTTTTTTTTTTGGTCTTTTTTTAGGGCCATACCTACAGCATATGGAGGTTCCAAGGCTAGGGGTCCAATTGGAGCTGTAGCCACTGGCCTATGCCACAGCCACAGCAACACAGAGCCTCATCTGCAACCTACACCACAGCTCACGGCAACGCCAGATCCTTAACCCACTGCGCAGGGCCAGGGATCGAACCTGCATCCTCATGAATGCTAGTCAGATTTATTACCCGCTAAGCCATGGTAGGAACTCCTTCTGCCATGTTCTATGACTAAGTAGAGAATTGTCAGCTATGAGAATCCTAAGGAGTGAAATACTCAGATTATCAATTTTCGTCTGTCATTGGCAAAAGATTCTCACTAAATGTATGCATGAGTGCACACGTGTGCACAAACCTACCTGTAATGAGAGAAAACATGTGCCGGGGGGTATGGAATAAACATACCTGCATTTCTCAGAAAGCGACCCCTATAGTCCTTGACTATTCTTGTGGTGGGGTTGTAGAAGCCATCTCCGCAGTCATACCAGCCGGGAGGGATTTCTCTAGGCGGGTCCATGTTGGTGAGTTGAGAGATTCCTTGAAAGGACAGAACAGATCATTAACTCAGCACCATGGTCAAGTCCAAACCCAGTCTCCACCTAAAGTCCACTTTGGGCTGGGTACTTATGTGACTACCTGGCCCCACTGCTGGACTGCACACTCCCTATTCAGGGTATGGAGCACAATCAGCAGGAACAGGGCCCCAAAGGAGCTTCCTGAAATGGCTCTGTGAGTAGCGTTTTGGGAACTAGACCACTATTTGTTTCCCTGGATCCCATCCTCCATTTCAAGGGACACCATGCCAAGGGCACAGGTTCTGGAATCACAGAGACGCTGAGGATGTGTCAGAGTTGGCCAAGTGGCTAGAAAGGCATGTGGAGGAGGGGGGTGGCATTCCAGGTGCTTGCAAAGGCCACAGGCATGAGCCTTCATGTCTCCTCAGGACACTTTGTGGACACTTTGTGGAGCCTTCATGTCTCCTCAGGACACTTTGTGGAGCAGGGCGTGTTTAACGAGGACAAGAGGGAAGAAAGCAGTCAGGTGACAAAGAGCCTTGACTCTCACCTAAAGTACCGGAAGAGTGGCCATTTATTGAATGCCTGTTACTGTGCCAGGCATTGTGCTGAGTGCTAGACTCCTACTTTTTCACTTAATTCTCACAGCAACCCTGTGGTCCTAGGTCCTATTTTTTTTTTTTTTTTGGTCTTTTTGCCATTTCTTGGGCCGCTCCCGCGGCATATGGAGGTTCCCAGGCTAGGGGTCCAATCGGAGCTGTAGCCACCTGCCTACGCCAGAGCCACAGCAACACAGGATCCGAGACGCGTCTGCGACCTACACCACAGCTCACGGCAACGCCGGATCATTAACCCACTGAGCAAGGGCAGGGATCGAACCTGCAACCTCATGGTTCCCAGTCAGATTCGTTAACCACTGCGCCACGACGGGAACTCCTAGGTCCTATTTTATAGATAAGAAAATTGAGGCTCGGAGAGGTTGAATAACTTGCCTGAGGGCAGATTCTCAGTTCTGTAGCTTATATGGTAAGCTGTTGCCATCAGAGGAGGGGAGAGCCTGGAACCGCCCCCCAGGACAGGGGATGTTGAAACCACCGGGAGAGAAAGAGGAGTTGGTGTCCCTTCAAGGTCACGGCCCCTGTGTATTGTCTCTCCTGGGTGCTGAGGCCTGAGGAGAGGGGATAAGGTTGGCATAAAGAACTTCTTGGTTTCCTTCTGTGTGTGGTCCCTGTAGTTCCTGAGCACAGCCCCACGCTCACAGTTCTGGGTCCCCCCCCTCCCACAGCAGGCCCTGCTGTGAGTTAACGACGATAAGCGAGCATGTTATTGGCTGACGGTTACTGACTATAACTGCATGTCAAGGGCCTTACAGCCCTTCTCTCCCCAAGCCTCCTGCCAATGCCCATCTCACGGATGCTCAGAGGGAGAAGGGGCGGCCTTAACCCTCCCCCTCTCCCTGCCCTAACAACGGCCTTGGGGCTGAGAGCTGGAGAGGTGTGCCAAGTGCCGAGTGACTAGGAAGGAAGCAGGTACTTAGGGTAAACCTGCTGTGCTGCAAGCCGCCGGAGGAGAAGGTGGGGAAGCTGCAGGAAGGTCGCTGCGCTGCCTGGAGACTGGCAGAGACCCAGCTTTGGCAACCTGCGCTGCGTGAGAGCTGAGGACCTGAGGCCAGGAGCTCTTTGCCTATGGGCCTCAGTTGGGGTGAAGAGCCCACGGCAAAGTCATGGCTAACCCCAGAGGAACCATTGACAGGGTTCTCTAGGGGCATCTAGATTGGCAGCTCTTTGAAGGCAGAGAGGCTGTGACCTCAGCTCTTGGTCCTTCTGGGGCCAGCCAGTGCCTGCCACAGAGCAGGTGCTCAGAAAAAGTCCATTGCCATCATTGCCGTAACTACCCCAAGTGCACCACAGCGCCCCCCACTTGATGTCAATATTATTGTCCCTGTTTGCTAATAACTCTTTAGTGAGTGCCTACTATGTGCCAGGCAACGTGCTAGGCACTGGGGATACCTCGGTGAATGAGAAAGAGCCTTTGCCCTCAAGGAGCTCATGACCACCTTGCAAAGAGAGACCCTTGTGACAGCTCCAGGGGACATTGCGGCTGCTTTGTGACTTATCATGGGGTGGCCTTGCCTCATCTGGCAATTCAGGGAAGGGGTCCCAAAAAAGGGGTGTTAAGCAAGGACCTAAAGGATAGGAAGGCATTATCTGGGTGAAGTGAGAAGGTTTAAGAGCATCCCAGGCAGAGGGAAAGGCAGGAAAGAAGAGGGCCTCTTTGCAGAACAGAGAACATTCGAGAAGGGTGGGGAGTGGGGGATGAGGATGAGGACCTTCATGGGGGCCAGAGAAGGCTGGTCGTCTTAGGAATGCAGGACCTTGTCTTCAGGAGGGTGAGGAGGCATTGGCGGGGGTGGGGGGGTACTTTAGGAAGTTCCTGTTGTGGCTCAGCAGGTTACGAACCCAACATAGTGTCATGAGGATGCAGGTTTGATCTTAAGGCCTCACTCCTTAGGATCCCGGTGTTGTTACAAACTGTGGCGTAGGTCACAGGTGAGGCTTGGATCCCGAGTTGCTGTGGCTGTGGTGTAGGCCAGCACCGGTAGCCTGGGAACTTCCATATGCTGCAGGTGCGGCCCTAAAAAGAAAATTAAACAAACAAATGAAAACAAATCTACCCTCTTGAGGGTCAGCTGACCTCACACGAGTCTCAGAAACACAAACGAGTCCCTTAAGCTTCCACTCTCTGAATCCAGACTCTAGGCTCTGATGTGACAGAACCGGATTTTGCAGGGAGGTAGCATGGTGTCGGGAACCTGAGAGAGGAAGACTTGGGCTCCCTTGGGAGCTCTGCCACTGGAAGCATGTTAGGACTCCCTGGCCTCAACTTCCTCCTATGTGACAAGGGACCAGGAAGGCAGACAAGGTAGGGACATCTGGAGATTCTGTAAGACAGGGATTACAGAGGCCCTCGCCCAGCACCGGATACGCAGAGCACATGCTGTATAGGTACAGCTCGGCGTCAGTGTGACAGTGGATATGATGAATGATGGCAGCTGAGATGTTCTGTGCCCCTACAATGCCTGCAAGACGCTGCTATAAACCCTTTACACGCATTATCTTATCTACAGGACTTGTGAGGCAAATGGTGCTACTGTCCCATTTGGTGGGGCAGAAACTGAGGCACCGAGAGGTGAATGACTGGCCCAGGTTCCCAGCTGCAACTGGGGAGCTGAGATTTGAAGACTGGCGTTTCTGGCTCCAGAACCTGGCTCTTGTGCAGTCTGAGGCCCTGCTCCATCCTCCTCTCCTTTGGGTGGGTTGTTTCAATGGGCCATGGCCCACTTAGAATGGTCTTTCATTTTCCTCTCCGTTTGGGCGTGAAGGAGAAGGAGGGTGCCTGGGCACCTGCAGGCTTCAAGCCGTGGCAGATCTCAGTGTAAAATCTCCGATCGTAGCTGTCACAGTAGTGCCAGTTCTCAGCGTCGTACTGCAGCCCATCCGAGAAGGTGTACCTGCCCTGGAAGATGAGGAGCACACATGTGGGGCTGAGGAAGCCACAGCTCACTCGCCAAGAAGGATGAAAGTCCAGTGAAGGGGTGGCTTTCTCATCGCCATAGAAAAGCAGTGAAGACTGTCACAGCTGTGACGGCAGTGACGATTGGAAGGAGTAGCTATAAAGTACTGGGCTCTGTGCCTGGCGCTCAAAATATGGAAACTCATTGTGTGACCTTGGGTAGATGACCTACCCTCTCTAGCCCTCAAGTTCCTCCATTGTCAAACTGAATAATAATGCTCTGTATTTCTTAGGGTTCATTTGATGAGATTCAATGAGATAGTACATGAAAGGCATTTAGCTTAGTGCCTGGCTTATAGTAAACACTCAATAAATGTTACCGTTATTCTTTTATTCTCATCATGGTTAGAAAGTTCAGAGTCCTCAGCCATGGCTCTCTGTCCAAACATGTACATTCTGCTTTTGCTGCCTTAGTGCTAAAGGAAGCCTCAGGATGTAGACATCACTTTGGCCTGGGCATCAGGAAACACGGGTGGAAATTCCAACACTATTAATTCACTGGGTGACCTTGGGTAAGTCATATCCCCTTCCTTGGGCTTAGACTCTTCAGGCTCTAAAACAAGGAGTGTTTCTTAACCTTTTTTAGGTCATGAGCCGGTCCCTGAACACAGTCTTAGTGAAACCCATGAAAGTTAGAGATCTTCTGCCCAGAGAGTTATAGTCCCACGTACATACAAGCTGTTGTATATAAGTCAGGAGATTTCACTGACTCCCTTGAATTCTATTTATGGCTCAAAAATCCCAGGCTAAGAAGTCCTGACTTAGATGATTTACCATGATGGTAAAGGTGGCATTAATACTGAGTGCCTTCTATGCCAGGTACTGAGTCAGCGCTCTAATATACTGTCTCATTTATTCTCATAACCATCCTAGGAGATGCCTAGTACTCTTGTGGCTAGCAGAATCATGGGTCCCCGAAGATGTCCCTGTCTAATCACTGGACCTATGAGTATGTTCACCTTATAGGGCAAAAGGGACTTTGCAGACTGATTAAGTCAAGGATCTTGAAGTAGGGAGATGATCCTGGATTATCTAGGTGGACCCAATATAATCACAGGGGTCCCCAGAGGAGGGAGGCAAGAGGGTCAGAGTGAAGAAGACGAGGTGATGACAAAAGCAGAGGGAGGCGAGATGTGATGACAGAAACAAAGGCCAGAGGGATGCGTGGCTGTGAGCCAAGGAAGGCAGGCAGCTTCCAGAAGCTGGAAAAGGCAAGGAAGTGGATCCTCCCACCGACCCTCCAGAAGGAATGCAGCACAGCTGACCTCTTTTATCAGACTTCTGATGTCCAGAGCTGTAAGACAATACGTGTCTGCTGTTTGAAGGCACCGAGTTTATAGTAATTTGTTACAGTAGCACTTTGATACTAATACAATGCTTGTCCCCGGTTTTTATTTTATTTTGTTTAGTCTTTTTAGGGCTGCACCTGCAGCAGATGGAAGTTCCCAGGCCAGGGGTCAAATTGGAGCCATAGCCGTCAGCCCATGCCATAGCCACAGCAACTCCAGATGGAGCCTCATCTGAGGCCTATACCACAGCTTCTGGCAATGCCAGATCCTTAACCCTCTGAGTGAGGCCAAGGTTTGAACCTGAGTCCTCATGGATACTAGTTGGGTTCTTAACCAGCTGAACCACAACTGGAACTCCCTGTGCCTTTTTAGACAAGAAACAGGAGTCTCAGAAAGGGGACGTCATGGGCCCAAGGTCACAAAGTTAGTTGGTGGCCTAATAGGCTTCAAACTCATCATGGCCTCTCCAGGGGCCCTTCTGGATCTGGAGGGAGAGGATTCCAGAGCCCTAGGAGACCAAGAGGGGAGAGAAGAGGGCAGCGGAGGGGGAGGGCAGCGTGCATGGCAGGGGTTCGTCCTGACGGAGGCTCTTCCCTCTGCAGCCTCCCTCCCCCGGCTGATTACCTTCACCACCAATCCTTTCTCCCAAACGGCATCAAATCGGCTCCCGCTGGGGAAGTACAAGGTTCCTTGGCCATGAAACATGCCGTCCTTCATTTCACCAACATATTTTGTTTCAGTAGGGAGGATGTATTCGGCTTTGCCCTCCATCCTGTAAGGTCAAAGGGAAGTCACTGAGCCCTCATGGAAGCTAGGGGATCAGAGCTGGAGGGTGCAGGAGAGCCAGCAGGCACCTCAGGGTCCTCAGATGTTATTGTCCCAGCAACACTTTGTTCAGAAACAAAATGGTTCTTTTCCTCAGAGCTCAAAAATAAGAGGTGGTGTGTGTTGAAGGGGATGCAGAGTTTGGTCTAGTTCTTCTCCCTCCAACTTAGGGACTCTTCTGGAGTTCATGCTGCCCATGGAGGTGCTCCTTGGGAGGCTTAGAGAGGGAAGCAGTGCACCCAAAGACACACAGTAAGCACTGTGAAGTGGAGATGGGGGGCCAGGTTTCCTGGCAACTGGTCCCCCATGATCAGCCCACCCCTGCCCCTTAGGCCACAAGTAGGAAATTGGGAAAAGTATGAAATTTAGACAGGAAACAGGAATTTGAACCTTAACTTCACCATGGCCTAGATGTATCACCTTGGACACTTTCCTAAACCTCTCTGTTTTTCTTCCTTCCTTTGTTCCTTCCTTTTTTTCTGACAAATATTTACCAGAGCAGCTGCTATATGCCAGGTGCCTTGCATGGTCTGTTGGGTATAATACTACAGACACAACAGCACTCAAGGTAGATGCCATCCTTGTCCTTGAGAGGTTCACAGTTCAGTGGGAGACACATTTAAGCAATGATATAATTCATGGTAAGTGCCACACAGGGGAAGACAGGCCCCTATAAGAGCTACAGGAGCACAGGGCAGGGAACTAGCTGGACAAATTGACTGCTTACTTCATTTGTCAAATGGATGGGATGAATGCCCAAGATTAACCCAGATACTGCTAACAGTTTTCCTAGTAAAGGGCCTGACATACAGTGAGAGTGCTTAAGAAATATGCTTTCATCTACTCCATTCTTCCTCATGAGCTGGAATTCACTTCTCCTACTTCTGAACTTCTTTGCACTTTTGTTTGTATCTCCATCAAATGCTCAGCCTTTCAGCCTTGCATCATAATTGTACACCTCTTCTCCCCTATTTAATTGAAGACTCTTAAAAGGAAGACCTTGGTATCCTCAGCTCCTAGGATCACGTTTCTTTTCTAACAGATGCTTGTGGGAATTCTCATTGTGGCTCAGCAGTAACCAACCCAACTAATACCCATGAGGATGTGGGTTTGATCCCTGGCCCCACTCAATGGGTTCAGGATCTGGCGTTGCAGTGAGCCTTGGTATAGGTAGCGGATGTGGTTTGGATCCCCAGTTGCTGTGGCTGTGGAGTAGGCTGGCAGCTGCAGCTCTGATTAGACCCCCAGCCTGGGAACTTCCATATGCCGCAGGTGTGGCCCTAAAAATAAAAAAAAATAAAAATAGCTATAAACAGATGCTCATGAACATCTGCTGCGTAAGGAATGAAGGAAACAGAAGGGCTAGTGAACTTGCTGCATAGATGACAGAGTTGCCTGCTGTGACACAGACCCCCAGCAGGGAGAGCGATATGATTAAAGTACAGCTTCTGTTGTTAAGGGGTCCAGGCCTGGCTCCTTCTCTTCTCCATGCCTGTGTGACCTTGTGTGACTCCACCTTTTTTTGTTGTTCTTTTCACAAAATGCAGGCTTTTACTGTTTCTTTTTTTTTAATTGTTATTTCCCCAATACAATTTTTTTCTACTGTACAGCATGGTGACCCAGTTACACATACACGTATACATTCTTTTTTCTCACATTATCATGCTCCATCATAAGTGACCAGACATAGTTCCCAGTGCTTCACATCAGGATCTCATTGCTAAT
Source organism: Phacochoerus africanus (assembly GCF_016906955.1). Classification (NCBI taxonomy): domain Eukaryota; kingdom Metazoa; phylum Chordata; class Mammalia; order Artiodactyla; family Suidae; genus Phacochoerus; species Phacochoerus africanus. The sequence continues at coordinate 264,185,493 of NC_062545.1, read as the reverse complement.
CCACTCCAAAAGCAATGGTTTGCATCTGTTAACCCCGAGCTCCCAGTCCACCCCACTCCTTCCCTGTCCCCCTTGGCAACCACAGGTCTATTCTCCAAGTCCATGATTTTCTTTTCTGTGGAAAGATTCATTTGTGTCATATATTATATTCCAGATATGTGATATCATATGGCATTTGTCTTTTTCTGACTTACTTCACTCAGTTTGAGAGTCTCTAGTTCCATTTATGTTGCTGCAAATGGCATTATTTTGTTCTTTTTTATGGCTGAGTAGTATTCCATTGTGTATATATACCACATCTTCCTAATCCAATTGTCTGTCGGTAAACATTTGGGTTGTTTCCATGTCTTGGCTATTGTGAACAGTGCTGCAATGAACATGCAGGTGCATGTGTCTTTTTTAAGTACAGTTTTGTCCAGATATATGCCCAAGAGTGGGATTGCTGGGTCATATGGTAGTTCTATGTATAGTTTTCTAAGTACCTCCATACTGTTCTCCATAGTGGTTGTACCAGCTTCCATTCCCACCAACAGTGCAGGAGGGCTTCCATTTCTCCACACCCCCCTCTAGCATTTGTTATTTGTGAACTTATTAATGATAGCCATCCTGACTGGTGTGAAGTGGTATCTCATGGTAGTTTTGATTTTCATTTCTCTAATGACTCCACCTTTCTGAGCCTGAGTTTCTCATTTATAAAATGGGGATGATGATGACTCCCCCTGCAAAGCTGCAGAGATAATGGCTGTGAAACTCTAACAGAATGCCTGGCATATAGACGAGCTCAAAAACTCTTTTGCTTTTACTTTGCTGTAAGACACAGGCGAGAGCTCCTCGTCCTCTTTCCTCTACCTCTTCGCTTGAGCTCACACCTGACATTTCTAAGCTTAGTCTCCATCTAAACCCTTCTCTGAGGTCTGGCATTTCCCCCATCCCTTTTATTTATCGCCAATTGGACATTATGGTTCAGACCTTCTACAGACATCTCCAGCCCACCCCAAATAGAACTCATCCTCTCTTCCTCCAAAGCAGCTTCTCTTCAGTGGTCTCAGTTTCCATGAATGGCATCAGAATCCTCCAGGTTCAAAGACTGGAGCTGGACACTGTGCTGGAACTGGAAGCAGTCTCTTGAGTGGGACCAGGAGCCAGTCATTTGCTAAGTCCTGGTGGTGAAATCCCCAAACTTCCACATTTTTTTTCTCTTTCCTGCAGCCCTGCTGCCTCTGCTTTGGCCCAGGGTCCTGCTGCCTCTTATGGTGACCACAGAAGCAGGCTCTAACCTGACCTCCCCACCTTCACTCTTCCTCCCTCCACCCCGTCCTTCCTTTCCTCCTCTCTTTCTACTTCTCTTCCATTTTCCTTTTATTCATTCAAGGTGAAAAGCCTTCTTTTTATTTTATTTTTTGGCTGTTCTCACAGCATGTGGAAGTTCTCAGGCCAAAAATCAAATCTGCCCCGCAGCAGAAACCCAAGCCACAGCAGTGACAACACTGGATCCTTAACATGCTGAACCACCAGGGAGCTCAAAAACCCTTCACTTATTTTTTTGGGAGGGGCACACCCGTGGCACATGGAAGTTCCCTGGCTAAGGGTTGAATTGGAGCTGCAGCCACCAGGCACGCCACAGCCACAGCTACACAGGATCTGAGCAGTATCTGCAACCTACACCACAGCTTGTGGCAAAGCCAGATCCTTAAATCTGCTGAGCGGGCCCAGGGATTGAACCACAACCTCATGGATACTAGTCAGGTTCTTAACCCACTGAGCCACAACAGGAACTCCAAGCCTTCCCTTTAAATTCAAAATAAAAAGAAAGGGAACTCCTTTATAATGAAGACGTCAGTCCTGAGGACATGATAACCATACCTCAAACATTATTTACTCATTCATTCATTCATTCATTCATTCATCTCTTATTAGTTCATTTGGCCAACATTTACTGAGCGCCTGCCAGACATACGTACTATGAGGAGGGATGCAGAGGTGGAATAAATTAGATTTCCTAACGCCCATCACTACCAAAGGTAGTGGCTCCTCCCATCCACAGGATTGTGCATGGTATTCAAATCTCTCTATGCCCGAGCACAGACCACCCATCTAGCTTGGGCTCCCACACTCCTCCAGGCACATGCTATACTCCAGCCAGACTGAACTGCCTTCTCTTCCCTCTGAGCTATTGGTTGTGCTGTTCCCTCTGCCTGTAAACATTCTTCATCTTGGATCTCCAACCACCCAAGTCCTACCCACCTTCAGGGTCCATTTCAAATATTATATCTTCCATGAAGCCTTCCAGGAGTGCCCCAGTAGGGGCCCAGCAGCAGGGCTCTATCACAAGAAAGCATGTGGGCTTTGAAGTCAGACCTAGGTTCTAATCTCTGCCCTGCCAAATGCCAACTAGGTGATTTGGGGCAAGTTATGTAATTACTTTGTGCCTCCCTTTTTCCATCAGTATTATGGGAATGATGTTATCTATCTATAGGATTGCTGTGAGGAGGGAAGATTTAAGCCAAGCCACCACCTGAAATTATCTTCTCATTTACCTGCTTGTTGGCAATGTGTCAACTAGAGAGCAAGGATCTTGACATTTTTTAAATATTTTGTTTGTTCATTTGTTTTTTTAGGGCCGAAACCACGGCATATGGAAGTTCCCAGGCTAGGGGTTGAATCGGAGCTGCAGCTGCTGGCCTGCACCACAGCCACAGCAATGCGGGATCTGAGCTGCCTCTGCGACCTATACCGCAGCTCATGGCAATGCCGGATCCTAAACCCACTGAGAGAGACCAGGGATCAAACCTGCGTCCTCATGCATACTAGTCAGGTTCGTTATCACTGGGCACGACCGGAACTCATATTTTTAATATTCTATCTCTATAGCTAAAACTGACAGCAAGCACACATAGATAGAGGTATACATGGAATGGATGTGTCTCAGCTCTGTTGCTTATTAGATATGCATCCTAGGGCAAGTTACTGCACTTCAGTAACTCATTTTCCTGAGCTGTAAAATGGGAATAAATATTCCAACTTGAAAGGACTGTCTTGAAGTTTAAAACGGATAAAGTTTGTAAAGTGTACAAAGTCTTTCGCAAAGGCAAAAAGACCAACGTTTTTTTCCAGTTACAGAAGTTCAAGACATAGTGAATGAAACGGGCCCTTACCTCCCATCTACAAATTCCCCAATATATTGGCTCCCGGTGTACTCCATGGCATCTGCCTCTAGCTTCCAACGATTTTGAGATCCCGGAGTTTTCAGTGTACACTACCTCACTATGACAACCGGGAGGGATGGGCGGAGCCGAGGCGAAGTCCCGCCCCCAGACTCCGCTGAACTTCCTGGCTCTGCGCACGCTCTGTGTCTCGCGGTTGGACGGAGACAGGCGCCTGCGTCCCGCCGCTGCGCATGCGCAGACGCTAGGCGGCCCCTCGGCGGTCGGAAGGGGAGTTCAAGGAGACCCGGGCGACGCGACTTCGGGCATCTCCTCGGTCCGGGCTACTGCCATCATGCCGGGCATAGTGGAGCTGCCCACTCTGGAGGATCTGAAAGTGCAGGAGGTGAGGCTCGTCCGAAGGACAGGCAAGCAGGGCAGAGGGCTGCAGCTTCCCGGCCTGGGCCTAGCCGTGCTTGGACTTCGCGGACCCTGGGCCCGGGATCCCCCACCCCCACTCCACGCCCCCAACACTTAAACAGGTTGACGCTCGCCTGCTTGCTCCTCAGCTCTGGGAGACCTATCCCTCAGTAGCCCTTCTCCCCTTCACCGCAGCAAGCTGCTTTTTCTTTACGTGAATAATAGTACTTTTTATCTGGCACCAACCAGGGCCACTTTACTTACCTTGTGTCACTTAATGCTCAACTCTTCCTGCGAAGTGAGTGGACAGCCCGGGCGCTCTCAGTCGAGGAAGAGAGATAGTCTCCTTAAAATGTATCATCCGTGCCGAGTGCATTGGAGTGGAGCTATTAAGCCCAGATAAGGAAGGTGCTATTGGACAGTGATTTTGGTAACAGCCTGGGAAAGGGTTATTGGCCATTCATTTTTTTCAAGTGATAGCACTTGAATAATTACCACATGCATATACATTGGAAAATGAGAGAGGTGGTCTCTGCCCTCGAGAGTTTAGGATCTAATAGGGAGACAGACATATAAAATACTATGAGAAGTGAAGTAAAGAATATATAACGCTAATCATAGCAAACATGGTTAGCCCTTTCCTAGGTGTTAGGCAGGATGCTAAGTACAGACATTAATTCATTGGACCTTCCTAGCAACACTGAGGAAGGATATAGTTTTTGTTGTTCTTTTTTTTTAGGGCGGCGCCAGCGGCATATGGAGGTTCCCAGGCTAGGGGTCAAATCGGAGCTGTAGCTGCTGGCCTACACCACAGCCACAGCAACTCGGGATCCGAGCCGCATCTGCAACCTACATCACTGCAACTCCGGATCCTTAACCCATTGAGCAAGGCCAGGGATGGAACCTGCATCCTCGTGGATGCTAGTCAGCTTCGTGTCTGCTGAGCCATGACAGGAACTCCTGAGGAAAGATATAATTGGTCTCCATGTTATAGATAAAGAAACAGGTCTTGAGAGAAGTGATTTGTCCAAGGTCACATAGCTAGTAAGTGCTGAGCTGGAATGTGAACCCAGGTCTGATTTTAAAACTCATGCTTTTAAACTACTGTGTTGTGGGCAAAAGCTCAAAAGAGCGAGAAGGCTTAGTTAGGCTCTTTGTGTTTAGGGAGACAGGTGCTGTTTGATGGGACTCTGGTGTTGGTGGGAAGCAACAGTTGCTGAGCGCAGAGAGGTACTTGGGCTGAGGCAGGGCTGGGAAGCAACTGTCACAAAGCCAGGCTAAGCAGTTTAGACTTTATCCTAGAAGTAAATTGGTGGTGAGAGGTGGAAGATTTCAAGGCAGAGAAGTGCCATGTCAGGACTAAGCTAATCAGACTGCACTGGAGGAGAGGGAGGGAAAAATTATGTGCCAAAAATTACATCCCAGGCCCAGTGTTAAGTGTTTTACCTGCATTACTTCACTTCATCTTATGTACCTGTGAGAATGGCAACTATTATTTTCCTTGGTTGAAGACTTTTAGCTTTGTTCTGGGACTTTATGATAAAGTGACATTTACAAAAAGGTTGGAGAGTGGGTGCTGCCAACAGACTTTTGTTTCTTGCTGGATTGAGACTTTGGCTGTATATTTTTTTTCCATTGGAACTTAATTTGGTTCTGCAAACACCTGAGATTCAGTTTTCTGCAAGTAGTCTATTTCTGGAATAAATTTGCCTTTAGGATTCACACAGGTGAATGGAGAAACAGATAAATAACTAAAATACAAGGCAGAATTTCTTATCATGGCTCCGTGGGTTAGGAACCTGACATAGTACCCTTGAGGATTTAGATTTGATCCCTGGCTTCACTTAGTGGATTAAGGATCCAGTGTTGCTGAAGGCTGTGGCGTGGGTCACAAATGCAGCCAGATCCAGTGTTGCTGTGGCTGTGGTGTAGGCTGGCAGCTGCAGCTCAGATTCAGCCCCTAGCCAGGGAACTTCCATATGCTGCGGTTGTAGCTGTAAAAAGGAAAACAAACAAACAAACAAACAAAAAAACAAGACAAGGTAAAGAGAGTAGTTTGAAGTTATATCTAAATTCTAGGCCTAACCATTTGGATACCTTGACTAGTCACTTTCCCCACTTGCAGATACAGTTATTTTATTTGTAAGATCAAGTGATCTCAGCTATGTGGTTCTCTGAAGCTATGAAGGGAACAGAGAAAGCACTTTGGGGGCATGATGTGAGACTTGGCTAAATGGCTTTCGAAGAATGGTCTTTATAGGCAGAGATGGAGAGAAGAGCTTCCTGGATGAGGCAGAATCCGAGCAAGGGTAAGCAGATGGAGAGAGATGGGGCCAGAAGTGGGTTCTGGGAACAGGGAGCTCAGTCTCCTAGGGAACAGCCAGTACCTTTTTGAAGTCTGGGGGTGAGAAGCCTGGAAGGATAGTTCACATCCATAAGGCTTTGAATAGGCTTTCTTCTGCTGTTAAGCCTAAATCCTTCAAGGATTTTGTTGCTAGTTTGTTTTAATAGCAAAGTGAAGTAAGAATTTATTTTTTTTGGAAGATTGCTCCAGCAGCTCTATGAAGAGTGCTTGGAAGAGAGGAAAAGAAAAGCAAGGAGACCTGTCTTGGTGGCTTGAAATAATTGAGGACGATATTAATGGCCCCAGCATGATTGGTGACTGAGCTTACAGAGAGGGAAGAGCACATTTATCTAGGATTGGTCATTCTTAGCAACAGCTTAGCCATCAGAGGCAGGAAAGGTTGAGGAATCAATGTCAGATTTGCAGGCTGACAGTAGTACTGGGGAAGCCAGAAGGAACAGGTTCAAGAAGCAAGTTAAGCCCATTTGGACCTCATTGACTTTGGAGTTATGACACCTGCCTATGGAAAAATAATCAGAAGCTTTGGGCTGGAAACTCCTCGTACATGATGATGATTTTAAATAAAAATAATAGCTAATAACTATGGTGTGTTTTCTGTGTGCTAGGCACTGTTTTGTTTTTGTTTGGTTGGTTGGTTGGCCACACTTGCAGCATGTGGAAGTTCCCAGCCTAGGGATCAAACATGCCCCACAGCAGCAACCCAAGCTGCTGCAGTGACAATGCCAATACCGGATCCTTAACCTGCTGTGCCACAAGAGAACTCTTAGGCACCATTCTTAGTATTTGTATGTCTGTTAACTCAATCCTCACAGCAGTTCCATCCAGTATGTACTGTCATCCGTTTTATGTAAATTGAGAAAAATACAAGATCCAGTACATTGGAGTTCCCTTCATGGCTCAGCGGTTAATGAACCCGACTAGGATCCATAAGGGTTTGATCCCTGGCCTCGCTCAGTGTGTTAAGGATCCGGTGTTGCCGTGAGCTGTGGTGTAGATTACAGACATGGCTCCGATCCCACATTGGTGTGGCTGTGGCATATGCCAGCAGCTGTAGATCCGATTCGACCCTTAGGCTGGGAACTTACATATGCCTTGAGTGCAGCCCTAAAAAAAAAAAAAAAAAAAAGTATAAATTAAGTACTACAAAAAAAGGTGCAGACCTGGTTTAAAGAAGAGAGAACAGGACTAGGATATCGGTTGTAGATGGTGGCACTTTTTCTGCCTCCCTTTCCACACCTGCAGACTGTAAACCTGCTGTGCAATGAGGCTGTTCTGAGGACAGATGAGGGAGGATGTTGAAACTCTGTGTTCTTGGAGACAAAGGGAGCTGAATGAATCTGAGAGGGTCTTCACAGAAAGCAGCTGTGAAAGGATGTTTCTCTTGGAACTCATCTTGGTGAAGAAGCAGGTGAAGGGCGACAGTGACACAGATCTGAGGTTCTTTGCCCCTCAGTGGCCGTGAACCAGTGGGAAGAGGCCTGATTGGAGGTCCCAGTCTCTGGTGCCAGTTCTGCACTTGACCCTGACCTGCTGTGTCTTGAGGCCATCTCTCTTTGTAGGAAAGTAAAGCAAAGAAAGCCATAGGCTTTGGGGCATGGTAGCTGTGAAGGTGTTCGAGTAGTTAAGTCAACCATTTTAAGGTGTTTTAAAGGCATTTGACAAGGAAATAAATATAGCTACCTTAATTTTTAAAATGTATTAGGCTTTTAAAAATTGAGTCTTGATTTTTAGTTTCCCAGCTCTTTATAGGTAATAGAGCAGGCAAGTGTGTACCATTTAATTAGCCTAAATAAACTAGTTTCAAAAATGGGAATACAAAATTTTACAGATTTTTAAATGAACTTAGAGTCGTAGTGGCAAATTTCACTTACGTTGTAAATTCATCTTTGCTTTAATAATTATTAGCAGTTGTAATATTAGACAGAGTCATAACTATTCTCCTCTCCTAATGTGCGGATGAATTATCTCTTCATCTTTTCTTGCTTTTTATCATATTAGTAATGTTAATAGTTTAACCTGGGCTGTGTAAAATTCTTAAAAATGAAATTATAAAATTAATTATTATTAAAATAATTATAAAATTATTCTCATGTGAACATTCTTAATACTTGCAAATCAAATCCAGTGGTATCTTAAGGCATAATACACAGTGACAAATTAGATTTTTTTTTTTTGGCTTTTTGTTCTTTTAGGACCACACCTGCAGCATATGGAGGTTCCCAGACTAGGGGTCTAATCGGAGCTGTAACTGCCGGCCTACGCCACAGCCACAGCGACACCAGATCCGAGCCGCATCTTTGACCTACACCACAGCCCACAGCAACGCCAGATCCTTAATCCACTGAGCGAGGCCAGGAATCAAACCCTCAACTTCATGGTTCCTATTCGGATTTGTTTCCACTGTGCCATGATGGGAACTCCCAAATTAGATTTTATTCTAGGTACAATGGGTCAGTTTTAGAAAATCTGTCAATTCTCTGTGTAGATATTAATGATATTATAGATATTAATGAAAAAGAAACCTGAAAGTTTCAATTTGTCCCGGTGGAGAAAACAGTGAAACAAGCCAGTTTTGATTAGAAAGAAACTTCCCTAATGGTGACCATCCAAAAAAGTATATACCAGACACCAACAGCCAACATCATACCAAACTACTTTAAAGTTTAGAACAAGGCGAGGATGCCTGCCACCATTGCTATTTGTCTGTATTATCTAGCGGTTTTGGCCAGAGCATTAAGATAGGAAAAAAGAAGCAGCAGCAAAAAAGATATAAATATCAGAGGAAAGAGCGGCGGGTTTTATTTGTAAATGGAGGTTTTTCTGTTAATCCTCTTGAGTTTCTCATCAGAACTGACATGAATCTGGTGAACTATGGCTAAAGCGAAGGTACAGTGTACAAACAAGCAGAAACCAACTTGAAAATCTAAGGGGAAACTATCCTCTTTTTTTTTTTTTTTTGCTATTTCTTGGGCCGCTCCCGTGGCATATGGAGGTTCCCAGGCTAGGGGTTGAATCGGAGCTGTAGCCGCCGGCCTAAGCCAGAGCCACAGCAACGCAGGATCCGAGCCACATCTGCAACCTACACCACAGCTCACGGCAACGCCGGATCATTAACCCACTGAGCAAGGGCAGGGACCGAACCCGCCACCTCATGGCTCCTAGTCGGATTTGTTAACCACTGCGCCACGACGGGAACTCCGAAACTATCCTCTTTAGATAGGTATCTAAAACATGAGAATACTGAGGAAGAGACAAAAACTAGGCAAGGTTCCTGAATGAAGGAAACTAATCTTAACCGAAGGAAGTAAGAACGAGCGAAATAAATGGAGCAACAACACACTGTTCTGATGAGAAGGCGTCACACCTGTATTCTTAGTCCTTTTGTGACTCTTGTATCCCCTGCTCCTGGTGCCGAGGGCGTGCTCAACACCTGCTCGTGTGCAACCCTGTTTTGGGTGCTTGGTGAACCGTGGTCAACATCACCTTAATTACAGTTGAATTTAGGGTCAACGGCCATCTCTACAGTAATGGACCTCTGAAGACAGAATCCTCTTGCAGCTTAAGTTCTGGTCATCCCATAAGAGTTGACCACTGATGCCGGTTTTTCTGAGATGATTTGGGAAAGACTTTCTAAGAAGGTAAAATAGGAGTGGCAGCTACCTTGAGCGCTGTTGTGTCTGTAGTATGGAACTAAACTTAGTGCAGTCCCAGTGCAGATTACTGGCGGAGGGGTGTTCATTTGTGAAAACCACCAAAACGATTTTGAAAAGGAAGAGTGATGAGGGTGGTCTTCCCAGACAACAAAGTGTTCTGTGATGTTACAGTAGTTAAAACATTGTGCTGTTGGCACAGGAAGAGGTGGCACAGAGGGGGGCCAGCAGGACCCTCGCTGCAGCAGCTGCTGGACAGGCTTGGGTTGGCCCGTGCGCTAGCGATAACTGTGCTTCACCAGAAAATGGGCTGGAGTGCAGATGAGGGAGACTGACAGAGTTGTAGGGATGGCTGCCTTGGGCATGCTCTGTAATTTTGGAAAATTAACGAATTTAGTACTTTCTTAATAGCTTTCTGAACTTGATGCTCTTACTGATCCTTTCCAGTCTCTCATCTTCTGTGATTCTGTAGTCGTCTGAGAATTTTATGAATGCTTCTATTCCCTTGATTCCTGGAAAGGAGGTTCATCACAGTTCCTGGGATTGGTTCCTCCCCTTAACGTCCCGGAAACCTCCATCTTCGTTCAGAGCCCCACCTTCTCTCTCATAAAGGCCTAAGGATTCTGTCAGGGCTGCCCTTTCCCTGTGTTTGAAATGGTGGTGTTATCACCCTGATGAGTTATTACAAAGGTGTGGAAAATCGTACAGGTGAAAGAGCTTTGCCATCCCCGGAGCACTGTGTGGATCATGAGAGATTATCACGTAGCTCCTGTCTTCAGTTTTCTTGGCAAAGTCAGAACAGTGCTATCTTTCTATTCCCTCTTGAGGTGACCTTGAGGAAGTGGTGTTCTGGTCTCAAGTCCAGGGTCCTTCTCCCCTGTTCTTCTCTCAGGTGAAAGTCAGTTCTTCTGTGCTCAAAGCCGCGGCCCATCACTACGGAGCTCAGTGCGATAAGCCCAACAAGGAGTTCATGCTCTGCCGGTGGGAGGAGAAGGACCCAAGGCGGTGTTTAGAGGAAGGCAAGCTCGTCAACCAATGCGCCCTGGACTTCTTTAGGTAAGTTCTTTTCACATCAGAGCCCATTGGTTGAAACATCGTGGTGTATGTATCTTGGTGAACGTCCAGCTAATTAAATGGAAGGATAATTTAGTAGGAAATGGAAGGGCTTCAGCATCAGACCACAGTAAAGCACACAATGTGTGAGTTATTTTTGTTATTTATGTTTTTTGACATTTTCTTTAATCTTCATGAATCTCAATTTCCAAGTGGTTAGAATGATAACATATCTTACAGGATTACTGTGAGAAATTTGAAAAGGCACAGAAAATCAGCACAGTGCTTATTAGCAGGCACTGTTGTTATCATTACTACAGAACCCAGAGTTATGATGGAAAGAGAAATGTGTTCATTCAAGTTCTTAGGCCACTGCATTTGATACTTTTTAAAAAAAATCCAAGTTGTAATATTAGAAAAATTTTTAATGATCATGTTAGAACAAAAGGGACAGAAATTCAAAGGGAATTGGCTCATATAATTGTAAAGTCCAGAAATAGGACTGGGATCAGGCAGGGCTGGATTCAGGCGCTTAAATAATTTCACACCTACTTGGTGTCTTTTTTTTTTTAAACAGCAGCACCTGTGGCACATGGAGGCCCCCAGGCTAGGGGTCAAATTGGAGCTGCAGCTGCTGGCCTACACCATAGCCACAGCAATGCCAGATCTGAACTGTGTCTGCTACCCACACCACCACTCATGGCAACACCAGATCCTTAAACCACTGAGCAAGGCCAGGGATCGAACCTGTATTCTCATGGATACTAGTCTGATTTGTTTCTGCTGAACCACGACAGGAACTCCTACTACTTAGTGTCTTTTTGCTTCATCTCTTCTCCAGTTTGTTAGTCTTGCTTTTCTCTGTCACACTCTTTTTCAAAGAGACTTTCCCCGCTGTAGCAAAAATGGCCACCAGCCATTCCCAGGCCACTGTGCTACTTGCTTAGCAGACCCAGATGGAGAGGCTGGTCAATGCCATGTGCGTATCTTTGAGTCAGTTGTGTTTCAAGAGAGAAGAGGCTGTGACTGGCCAGGCTGGAAGTGAGGCAGAGACCTAGATTCGTCTAAATCACATTGGTGAGCCATGAGGAGGGGTTGTTCTCCGAAGGAAAGTTTGAAGGATGTTCCAGAAGAATGAGGATAGCTGCTGGCTAGGCAGAACCCACAGATGTCCCTTACAATGATGTTAGAGGGAAAAAAAACTCCTTTGCACAATAGCTGCTTTCTTGCTTGCTTGCTTCTGCCATCTTTGTCCACATGCAGAGATATTTTTGTGCTGAAAATCATAATTGTACATTTTAAAATTCATTTTTCCTGCAGAACTATTGGAAACATTCTTTCAAGTTGCTCCACCTTCACAATTATCATTTTTAATGGCTATGTAGTATTCCATCAGTAGATAAACCAGCCGTAATGTTCCTCACCAATTCTTGTTATTAAATATCATTGTTGATTTTAGTTTTTGGTTGTTTTGGAGAAATCAGCGGTGATCTATCTTTGTGCAGGCATCAATTGCATTTTTAAATTAATTCCTTGGCATACATTTCCTACTACTGAGGTTATTCTTTAAAGGCTTTGTACATGATTTACGGCTCTAGAACTAAAGTTGCCATTTCTTTTGAAGTTGGGTCAGTTTATTGCCATCCTCAGCACCGTGTCCTGCTATCCCTCACCAGCATCTCATGTTAAATGTTTGATAGGTGCAAAATGGTATTTTATTCTTGCTTGATTAGATTGCTAATGGAGTGGAATGTGTATTTAAAATTTTTTCTTTTCTTTTTTCTTTCTTTTTCTTTTTTTTTTTTGTCTTTTTAGGGCCACACCTATGGCATATGGAAGTTCCTAGGCTAGGAGTTGAATTGGAGCTGTAGCTGCTGGCCACAGCCATGCCAGATCCAAACTGTGTCTGCAACCTATACCACAGCTCATGGCAACACTGGATCCTTAACCCACCGATCGAAGCCAGAGATTGGACCCGTGTCCTCATTGATACTAGTCGGGTTTGAGTTACCACTCAGCCACAATGGGAATGCCAAATTTTTTTGTTTTCTAAGAAAACTTTGGCAAAGTGTTTTTCCTTGGACTCAGAGGGAGTATCTTTAAGTGGAAAATGTTTGGATTTCACAAGCTCCCTAGGTGCCTGTCTGCTGCCATAGAGGGATTTCTCACTGCAGAAGTTGCTTGCTGTAAGCACTAGTGGATAACTGTCTATGAGTGTGGGTGCCAGGTATCAGAGCCCAGAACACAGACCCAACTACCAGAGGAATGGTTTGCAGCCTTCTTCAGCAGTGGCATCCCAGAGGGGTCCCAGATGCTCCGGGGGCATGGTGGCTCACTACTGGCCTGACTCTCAAGCAGTTAGGTGTGTGCAGTTTTGTGTGCCGTGGAAATCCAGGTCGGTGAGGCTAGAGGTGACCCAGCAAAACTCCCTAGGCTTTGACGTTCCTTCTTCCTTCTTATAGCGCAGCCTGTCACCCCCAAGATTGGACTCAAAATCCCTGGAAGGGTATAAGAAACTGGCATTAAAAAAAAAAAAAAAAAAAAAAAAAGGAGTTCCCGTCGTGGCTCAGTGGTTAATGAATCCGACTAGGAACCCTGAGGTTGTGGGTTCGGTCCCTGCCCTTGCTCAGTGGGTTAAGGATCCGGCGTTGCCGTGAGCTGTGGTGTAGGTTGCAGATGCGGCTCGGATCCTGCGTTGCTGTGGCTCTGGCGTAGGCCGGTGGCTATAGCTCCGATTAGACCCCTAGCCTGGGAACCTCCATGTGCCGCGGGAGCGGCCCAAGAAATAGCAACAACAACAACAAAAAAAGACAAAAGCCAAAAAAAAAAAAAAGAAACTGGCATTGAGGGTTGCCTCCTAGGAGAGGAACCGAGCAGGAATGGAAAGGCGGTTTTTCTCTGTGTCTTTCCTTTGGCCACCTCTGAGGTTCTTCCCGAGCCGTGTAAATAGGTTTCTGTGTTGAATGTAGCTAGATCCTCAAGTGTGCCCAACAGGCACTTCACTGTTACTCCACTGGGTTAGGGAGGCGCTCCATGTTTCTGACACTGCCTCCAGTATGACTTTTATGTAAAATAATGGTGTGTTATTCTTGCTGGAATTTGCATTTATTCGATTACTAGCGAAGTTGAATTCTAAGAGAAGGGGAATATTGCAAAATAATCGAGGCTTATGCCTTTTGTACACACAAGTTACTTCTTCTTCAGCCATTTATGGTGACCACAAAATGAATTGTATGCTATGTTGCTTCTCAATAGAGAGCAAATAGGACTTAACTTTCTTCTTGATGACAAGGATTAATCGCTGTTTTTGTTCAGAGATTTTGCGTGAATAGAGTGGAGTCCTTGAGGTCTGAAGGGGGGTGTAGGGCATTTTGCCTCCTCCCTGAATGACCCCAGAATCCGAAGATCCTTGTTAGTTTGTGAATTTGCTTTTTATAGTTTTGTCTCCTCCTTTGCCGTTGTCACCTCTGATTCCTGTCCACTCGCCCATCTCTCAGTGTGCCGCCTCCTCATCTGAATTTGCGAGGCTGGTAATCTTTGGAGTTGGTTCTAAAGAGAATAGATAGGTCCCAAGTGAGGGAGTTTTCTGAGTAAAATATAATCTCGCAGCATTTTTTTTTTTTTTCATTTGCTTTTACTACCGAAAGAAATGAGGTCTTCTTCCTCAGAAATCTTTTTTACTTACTGGTTTTCAATCTGAAGAGCTCCTGGTTGTCTTGTAAGTGAGGTAAGTGTACTCCCATAGCCCTGAAAAACCAAGGCTGTGTGTCGGAGGTCTCTACTGAATTTTTCCGCACCTCTTTGTTTTTCGTTGTTTTGTAAAGAGTGACCTCACATCAGACCCTCTTTTCCAGGCAGATAAAGCGGCATTGTGCAGAGCCTTTTACAGAATACTGGACCTGCATTGATTACTCCGGCCTGCAGCTCTTTCGTCACTGTCGCAAGCAGCAGGCAAAGTTTGACGAGTGTGTGCTGGACAAACTGGGCTGGGTGCGGCCTGACCTGGGGGAGCTGTCTAAGGTAACGCCGTTCCCTGCTGGGCTCTCACTCGGGGCGGGGAAAGGCAGAAGTGTGAGGGTAGACCTGTGTGGGAAATCGAGATGAATCAGGGAGTGGTCCTCCACGATCCAGAAGGGGGTTTACTTAATGGAGATCGTCCTTGACATCTCCCAGCCTGTGCAGGTTTGCTTGTGATTAATGAGCTAATTGAAGAAAAGAAGGGGGTAGATGAGGATAAACAAAATGTTACTGAGCACTGTCAGTTGGAAACTTTGAGGTTATTGTGGGAAAGTCTGTTCAAGATTATGCCAGATTTTTCAGGAACATACCTAACATAAAAAAGAAAAAAAAAGGGAGCTCTCTGGTGGTGCAGCAAGGATCCAGCATTGCCACTGCTGTGGCTTGGGTTGTTGTTGTGAGGCAGGTTTGATCCTTGGCCTGGGAACTTCTGCATGCCGCAGTGGAAAAAAAAGCTTCTTGCCACTCTTTCTCCTGTATTTCCTGTCTCACTTGTGACACCACCATCTGTTGAAACCTCAGAGCTAGAAACTGGCATGTCTCTTTTTTTCACTTTGACTCTTTCTTCTTTTATCCAGTCCCCAGGTCCTATAGAGCAGCATCTCTTAGAATATTCTTTAGAATTCTCTCGCTGTCCCCACTTCTTGAACATGAGTTTTTGTTTTGTTTTGTTTTGCCCCACCCATGGTTTGTGGAAGTTCCCTGGCCAAGGATTGAATCTGCACTCCAGCTGTGACCTACACCACAGCTGCAGCAACAACTGCAGCAACAACTGGATCTTTAACCCACTGCGCCAGGTCAGGGATCAGAGCTCTGCTGCCGCAGAGACAATGCCAGATTCTTAACCTGTGGCACCACAGCAGGAACTCCATGAACAGGCGCTCCTACCTGGGCTACATGAATTTCTGGGAAGGGAGGGTGAATCACTATAGGCATGGTCTGTATGGAAAATAAAAGTCACTTTCTTTAAAAAACAAACAAAAAAAAACTTTTCAAGGAGCTTCCTATTTGCTTGCAAAACGAAGCATCCCCTCCATATCCTGACAAATACCACCCTTTGTGATGTGACCCATCCCCGATTCTTGAGCCTTATCACCCTCCATTCCCTCTGGGAAGCATATGTGGCAAGGCATGGAGGAAAAAACTGGTTGGAAAAAATGGTGACTGAGAGTAGATTTGAATCTTAGTTTTGTTACTTAATTGCTATGGGATCTTGAACGAGTTGCTTACATTTCCTATCCTACGATATTTATAAGATGGGACCAGTATTAGTCCCTGTTTTTTCTAAGAGGAGTGAGCTGAGGAATGAGTCTCCAGCATGGTGCTTGGCGGAGTCTCCAGCATTCATTCCCTTCCCCTTGTGTGTGGCATCTGGATAGTTGGGTCTTAAGCTTGTTGCCGTAAAGTAGAAGAATGGCTTAGCAGGGTTTTTTTTTTTTTTTTTAACCTAGTTTATCTTTACTCAGATACTTTCTTTTGCCACACTGAACAAATTATTTTAAATAATTGAAAAGTGATGAAACTTTTACATATAATAGAACTACCATCTCATTTCAGTCTCATGAAGAGAATTAACAAGTCATGCTATTAAGGAAACATATTTACTCCTAAATCTCTGTATTCAACATTTTTTAAAAACCTTATATAAAAGAGGAGTTCCCATCATGGTTCAGGGGAAACAAATCTGACTAGTATCCATGAGGACACAGTTGATCCCCTGGCCTGGCTTAGTGGATTAAGGATTTGGCATTGCTCTGAGCTCTGGTATAGGTCACAGATGGGGCTCGGATCTGGCATTGCTGTGGCTGTGGCGTAGGCTGGTGGCTACAGATCCGATTAGACCCCTAGCCTAGGAACCTTCATATGCCACGGGTTCGGCCCTAAAAAAGACAAAAAAAAAAAAATTAAAAAGAAAATTTTAAAAAACCTACTAAAAAAAGGTAATGTCGTCTTAACTGTTTTTCAAAAGTGTATTTAAGAGGATTATCAGCTTCAGTTATACTTAAATTTAGCATCCAACCTTTTTCTGAGAAAGGCAATAATGGGCTGGATAAAGCTTACATTTTAGCGTCGTTCACTTGTGTGTTCTGCGCCACTGGATTGCCCCTCCTTCCTCCTGCCCCCGGTGAATTCCTGCTCTCAGCTCAGGTGTCAGGTCCAACTTTGAAGTTTCTGACTTTCCTAGGCAGGATTGCTGTCTCTCATAATCCCATTGTCCTGATAATAGAGAAAATCACTAATGGAGCACCTGCTATTATCCTGCTAATATATTGCACGTATATTATCCTGATAACCCTGGGAGCTACTCCTTGCCCCGTTTTACAGATGGGAAATCAGAGGTTAAGTAGGCTGCCCAAGGTCGTTTACCTAGTCATTAGTTTGCCTACATACTTCTGCTCCTTTTCTATTTTGAGTGTAGCAATGAAGAGGAAGTCATTTTATTGTCTTTTGCACAGTAATTTGTCCTTTAAATGGGTCCCTTTGTTTTTTGTTTTGTTTTTTTTTTCTCAATTTATTTCATAGACATCTTGAATTCCTTAAAGGAGTTTCAAATGCCAGCTGCAGGCATTTGGACTACTCTGTCAAGCAGTAAGAAACCATTAGTGATCTCTGATTACAGCAGAACGATGAGAAAACTGTTTTAAAAGCAAACAAAAAACTATTCTGGACTTGTAGTCAGAAAACTGGGGTTCCAGCTCCAGTGTTTACTGTGTGTCTTGGTCTTAGACAAGCCAGCCATCCCTGCTCCTCTTCTGTGAACTAGAGATAATCAGGCCTCATAGAATGGTTGTAATAATAATTGTGTGATTGTGTCCATGAAAGCTCTGTTCAGAATAAATGGTGTTTGAGTTTGTATATCTGGGAAGATTAATCTGGTTATATTATGTGGAGTGGCTTAGAGTTCAGACCATTAGATAACAAGACTATTAATAACCATGTCCTTCTGCCTTTTTGCTTCTCTGGGCCTGTTTCCTCATCTTTAAAATGAGAGCAATTCCTGCTGGATTTCTGATGGAGCTTTTTCAGGGCTAACATGGGCATAAAGTGTTGTCCTCTCTCCCTGGAGCCCCAGTTCCATGCTCCATTCTCACCTGCACGTGTGATTACATTCTCTGCTTCACTGGCACCACTTGCTCTTCTGTTAAAATTCAAGCATCTTTGGGAGTTCCCTGGTGGACTAGAGAGTAAGGATCTGACGTCACTGTTGTGGCTCAGGTTCCATCTCTGGCCTGGGAACTTCTGCATGCCATAGGCACGGCTAAAAAAGAAAAAAAAAAATTCAAGCATCTTTGCATATCATTCTTCATCTTTCACCACCTGGACTCTGCATCCCAGTGTAGTGTGTTACTTAAAAGCTCGGCCTCTGGGGCAGGCAGATGTGGCTTCCACTGTTAGCAAGGTGGCCCCAGTGAACCTACAGATCAACCTCTGAGGAGTGTGAGAATGAACTGGACTAGCGTGCCGGCCTCATTTCTAACCACGGGCCATGCTTGGTTAGGGGCTGCCTCTCTGTCCACTCTTCACGCACAGGGTGCGTCCGCTGTTCTAAGGACGGGCCTCTCTGTCTGTTTACTTGGAAAGTCTTCCCCTCTCTAATCTTCCTGCTTGATTCCTGCTCATCCTTCTACAAGATGAAGCTAGATGTTAGCCCTGTAGAACCAGTCCAGGCCCTGGCCTGCAGGACGGGTGGGCGGGTGGAGGCCTTGCTCCCCTGGCAACTCACTCACCGTTTCAGGGAGGCCTGGGTGGTTCTCCTGTCCAGCTCCTTCTCTGAGGACAGGGTGCATCTTGTTCTCTCCTCTATCCCTAACTTCTTACACGTGGAATGACCCAAAGTTGGCATTCTTAAGTGTTCATTCTGGGTTCAGCCTGCTTTACTAGGGCTTCAAAGAAGAGGAGTGGCTGGGGCAGCCAGAGCAGAGAGGAGACACTGGGAGGTGTGTTTGTAGTCCCAGCTGCTCCACCTGACTTTCAACTTTGCTTTTCCTCTTTCACCCTCTGCAGGTCACCAAAGTGAAAACAGATCGGCCTTTACCAGAGAATCCTTATCACTCAAGAGCAAGGCCAGAGCCCAACCCTGAGGCAGAAGGCGATCTGAAGCCTGCCAAACATGGCAGCCGCCTCTTTTTCTGGACCATGTGAGGACGGGTCCATGGCCCACACCCAGTCACGTGCCCAGGCAGCGGTCGATGTAAACTCTCCTGCAGTTCACATCAACCGATAGAGGGTTCTTTCCGGGATCATGAACATTAACAAAAACGTTAATTTATGTGACTTGGCAGTTATTCTATACCATTTCCTGCCCATTAAAAATTTTAAAGGAAACAGTTGTATTTTATTATGTTTTATATAACCTTTTGGCCTTTAAAGATGACTTCCCCTTGCTTTTTCTTCTTGTAGTCCTGCCCGTTCCTCTCTCTGCTTCAAGTAGGCCTTTGCCGGTGTTGGGGGAGCCGCGTGTGATAATGGAGAAATACTTGTGTAAAAGAAAGGCTTTGTCACCTCGGGGCCTGTTTGTGTTCACACATTTCGAAGTCGCAACCTTTGTTCTTCGCATCCAACATCTCAGACAAGTAGAGTTCCCTAAAGGTCATGCTGGGGAAGCGTCCAGGATGGAAGCGCAAGAACATTTGGGCCTCGTGACTCAGGCCAAGGGAGAGGCTCCTGGCTGGGTCTTCTGCAGTCTCGCTCAAAGTTTCTTAAAGAACCAAACTTCCACCACTTCCCCTTGATATCCCATCCTCAAGCAGTATAACCCAGATGTTTTTCCTGATAGACAAGGGAGGTGGAGGCCGAGCGCCCAGCTCCAAAGCCAGGAAGTCGGGAGGGCTGAGTGTCAGTTCCAGCCTTGGGTGTGTTTCTTAACCTCTTGTGAGAGGTTGAATTTGAAGACAAACTAAAGGGAACATGCTTATCTACCTCCTGGGCAGGTTAAAGCCATAAGTATTTATAAAAGCTCTTTGGTTCAAAGCACTGTTATGTCTTTATTTTCCCTTTCATTCAGTTCCTTTTTCACTACTAAGCTGTTTCCTCTCCATCTGACTGGGTCACTTTACACCTTCTGGTTGTGACCTTAAATTGCATATGACCCTGGGCCTTGCTTTCCCCTGTGCAAAGCTCTGGAAAGCAAAGTTGTTGTGGAGGGGTCTTTGTAAAGCCTTTCCAACTCCCGTTCTAGATACTCTAGGTGGGGAGATTGCTGTGAGGCGTTTGATGAGGTGCAGCATCTAATGCTTAAGACAGTAAAGACAGAGCATTGTTTGGTCTGCCTTGTTCCTACCCCCACTCTGTTCTGACCTCATAGTTGGGAGTGTTGGGGGGTAAACCTTACTCTCTGCAAAAGATTCTTGCCAGCCACCTTTGCCGCCTCGAATTTATGAAGAAAAAGAATGGGTCCTTAAATTTTTAAAACCATAAAGGCAACATCCTTTGACTACTTGGAGGCCAAGGAAGTGGAAGTCACCCCTGGTGCGGAAAACATGAGTATGGCCACAGGTTGGCATTTATATGGTAACCTCAAACTATGTGTTACTTGCTAGATTTCTTTCTCCAAGGGAAGTTGGTATTGCATAAATAACAAATATTCGCTAACACTGTGTGTGGTGCCAGTGCTTTACAAGTGTCAACTTCAGTGCTTAGAGCCCTTTGAAAGAGTTTCTAATGTGCTGTGCCACTTGACAGATGGAGGAGCTAAGGGTTAGGGAGAGGCTAAGAAGCCCTGGTCCTTGTATATGAGAAATAGTAGATGGACACAGATGGAGATTGCTCCCGATGGTCATGATCTTGTCCTTCGAAGACATCGGTAGTTCTTGGCCTTGGCTACACATTGGAATCACCTGGAGGTCTTTAAAAATTGAGGTCTGGGGAGTTCCTGTCGTGGCGCAGTGGTTAACGAATCCGACTAGGAACCATGAGGTTGTGGGTTCGGTCCCTGCCCTTGCTCAGTGGGTTAACGATCCGGCGTTGCCGTGAGCTGTGGTGTAGGTTGCAGACGCGGCTCGGATCCTGCGTTGCTGTGGCTCTGGTGTAGGCTGGTGGCTACAGCTCCAATTCAACTCCTCTCCTGGGACTCTCCATATGCTGAAGGAGCGGCCCAAGAAATAGCAAAAAAAAAAAAAAATTGAGGTCTGGGAGTTCCTGTCGTGGCGCAGCAGAAACGAATCCGAATAGGAACCATGAGGTTGTGGGTTCGATCCCTGGCTTCGCTCAGTGGGTGAAGGATCTGGCATTGCCATGAGCTGTGGTGTAGGTCACAGATAAGGCTCGGATCAGGCAATGCTGTGGCTGTGGCGTAGGCTGGCAGCTGTAGCTCTGATTAGACCCCTAGCCTGGGAACCTCCATATGCCGTGGGTGCGGCCCTTAAAAAAAAAGACAAAAAAAATTGAAAAACAAAAAATAAAAATTGATGTCTGGATCCTACCCTGGAGAGATTCTGATGTAATTGGTCTGCAGGACGGCCAGGGTATGGAGCTTTTGAAAGCCCTCTACTTTGTTCTAAGGTGAACCCAAGGTATAGGGCCACCGATTGATATTTATACATGAAGCAAGTCCAAGAAGTAAGCGCTAGTAGGTAATTAGGTGGCCAACCTGAGATTTAAACCCAGATACATCTAATTCCATAGCCCAAACTCTTTATATCACTGTATATAAATCACCTGAGGTCTTATTAAATTGTGATTCTAATTCAATAGGTCTGGAGTAGCACCTGAGATTTCTAGTAAGCTCGTTGGTGCTGATGCTGCTGGTTCACAGGCCACACTTTGGGTAACGAGGGAATAAACCACGCTCTCTGAGGGCAGGGCCTCTGATTAATGAATCCCGCCTCTGTGTCTAGCACCAGGCCCTCCCCAAAAGTTAATTCACCTCTTTAGAATCAGAGCAACAAGTCCTGAACTGTTAATGGCTTCAAATTCAATTCTAGGATGTTTTAACTTTTGCCCAAGTTGGACAGAAGTTCTTGCCTTCCCCCGCTCCCTACCTCGCTTTGAATCCCTTGAACAAAGAAACTCACTTTTGGCTTTCCTGTATTCTGGGTGGAATTACACCACATCATAGCCTTCTAGGACCGAAGAGGCTTAAGTAAAGACAGAATCCCTAAAATCTCTTGCCACAGACGCATGTGCAATTTCAGGAGGTAAAAGTTCACAGAACAAATGGAAAGCAGTTAGTGCAAAGTATCTCTGAGCATGGCTTCAAATAATAGAAAACCTTTCTGCTGCTTTGGCTTAAGAATAATGAGGCTGATTCCTTACATTCCCAAAGGAGATTTATCTGCCCCCTTTCCTCTGCCAAGCCTGTTCCTGTCTTCCCTATCTGAGTGAATGGCGTCTCCGTCCTCCAGTGTCAAAACATGAGACGCTCCTGTGACTTCTTCCGCCAGCTGCTCTCCGCCTTCCATTCTTGCACCAAGTCCTGTTGAGTTCCTTCTCTAACCTCTCACATCTGTCACTTCCTCTTTTATCTCACTGTCACTGTCCTAGCTTGTTTTTGATTATTAACGCTACTGCCAAATTGGTCTCCCACCGCCATCTCGCCCTCCAGAGGATCCCCCAACTTGCTGCACGTGGCTTTGCCGCTTGGAAACCTTCAGAGGCTCCTGAATGGCTACTGACTAAAGCCCAAATCCTTACACTCTGTAATCTGGCCCTAGCTTAGTACATTTTCCCCACCATTATCTTACTTCTGATCGTGCACCCTACCCTGTCCCAAATGCCATTCCTTTTTCCAATTCCCAAATCTTCACGCAAACTACCGTCCACTTGCCAGGAAATAACCCTGCCCCCATCTCTGCCTCTTGAAAGTTGACCCATCACTCAAGACAAACACTAATGCTGTCTTCCCCAGGAAGTGTCCCTTCCTACAGCCAGAAGTGCTCTTTCCTGCCCCTTGTTCCCATGACACAATATGGCATGAGGGTTGAGCTCAAGGACTCTGGAATTGGGCTTGTGTGGCTCTGAATCCAGGCTCTGTCATTAACAGCTTGGTGACTCTAGACAAGTTACTTGACCCTGTGCTTCTTTACCTCATCTGTAAAATGGGACAATAGTAGTACCTACATCCTAGGATAGCCCTGAGGATTTAATGAGGTTTGGGCATGAAATGCTCAGTACAGTGTTGACAGCCACTGTCAGAGCACTCTAGCACCTGCCATGGCACTGGGTGTATCTTGTCTCCCCTGGTCTAAGTACTGTAAGATCTGGACTTCTATGTTATTATATTTCTATATTCTAGTGCCCAGCACATGAAGGACATCCTGGCAATGATTATCTAGACCCCACATTTATCTTTCCAAAGAACTGCCAACCCCCTCCTTGATGTATAACAACAAACAAATTAATTGTGTAGAGATAGGAGTAAATTTTTGAGGTTGAGTTGCCATCTTTGTAGGTATCGAGGGCTGCATGTGCGGCATACGGAAGTTCCCAGGCTAGGGGTCGAATTGGAGCTGCAGCTGCCAGCCCACACCACAGTCACAGCAATGCCAGACCTGAGCTGCGTCTGTGACCTACGCTGCAGCTCATGGCAATGCTGAGCCTTAACTCGAGCAAGGCCAGGGATTGAACCCGCATCCTCACGGATAGTCAGGTTCGTAACCTGCTGAGCCACAATGGGAACTCCTCAAAGATATATTCATATGCCCTGAAATGACCCACGACGTACTTGGGTTTTAAACGTACCGGGTGCTTCCACCACATCGGAAGTCTCCATTGGGGGTTGTGACATCTCTGTGTGTCTTGAGCATTTGTAATATGGGTCACAAGAAATTTGCTTTGCTAAGATTTTAAAATTCATAAACATGTTTACTTAAAAAAATAAATTAGAACAAATTCAAGACATTAGGGAGAGATGTACCTGAGGAGCAGATAAGGGTGGTGGATTCAAGAAACAAAAGCAGACATTCCCGTTATGGCTCCGCAGGTTAAGGACCCAATGTTGTCTCCGAGAGGATGCAGGTCCCATCCCTGGCCTCGCTCAGTGGGTTAAGGATCCAGCCTTGATGCAAGCTGTGGCGTGGATCACATATGTGGCTTAGATACTTAACACATCGCACCAGGCTGGGGATCAAACCTGCGCCACCACAGAGACAACGCTGGAAACTTAATCCACTGTGCCGCAGCAGGAACTCCTTGTCTAGCCACTCTCTTGTCCTTCAAAATCATTGAATCTCATCCTTGGGTGTTCATTAGAATCATCTGGAGACCTTTCAATACTGAAGTCATTCCTTCTCTCCCCATATTCTAGTTTAACTGGTCTGTGCAGTGGCCTGGACATGAAGATTTTGTAATAAATAATATCACTCTTGGAGTTCCTGTCATGGTGCAGTGGAAACAAGTCTGACTGGGAACCATGAGGTTGCAGGTTTGATTCCTGGCCTCTCTCAATGGGTTAAGGATCTGGTGTTGCCATGAGCTGTGGTGTAGGTCACAGATGCAGCTCAGATTCTGCGTTGCTGTGGCTGTGGCATAGGCTGGCAGCTGTAGCTCAGATTTGACCCCTAGCCTGGGAACCTCCATATGCCGTGGGTTTAGCCCTAAAGAGCAAAAACAAACAAACAAACAAACAAACAAACAAAAACAAAAACAAAATCACTGTTGTTCATTTGCATTCAAATATACTTTCTTCAGTGGGAGGAAAGGGGTATAGTTGCCACTAGAACCCAGGAAATACATTCATTAATTCATTTAGCAAATATGTTGCCTCTTGCTGTGTGCCAGTTACTGCTCCAGGCAGGAGTGATGAACAAGACAGACAGGGGCTCTGCTCTCATGGGGCTTCCACTCCAGGGATGGAGTCAACAAACAGGTAAACCCAGAGGCGAGGTGATTGCGGGTTGTCATTAAGTCCTGGGAAGGTCACTGTGGAAGCAAATTGCTAAAGGCTACATTTAGGAAGAGAGGCCATGGAGTGTGTCCCAGAGGAAGTGGCATTTGAGCTTCCTGCTCAAGGCACACAGTTGGTTAAAGGGCTGATGGAAGGGTGTCCCAGCCCGAGGGAACCATAGGAGCAATTCCACCCCTACCCGACCCCTGCTGCTGAGGCAGGACAGGGCTTCATGTGCTTCAGGAACAGTCTGGCCAGAGTGTGGTTTCGTGGAGAAATTCAACACCCCTCAGTGTCACCGTTGGTCACTTGAGTCTGCGTCAGAACCCTCCAGCTTCATCCCCCCAACCCTGGGTCCATGCCATCTCAGACACCTGCATCGTTTCTTGTGCTGTGTCCTCTGCCCCCAACCTCTTCGAGGTGGCCCCTTCCCAAATGTGTCTCCTTTGTGACTCATCCCTCAGCCCCCCACAGGGTGAACCACATCTTCCTCTGTGTTCAGGTGCACCTCCTGCCCTTCAGCCACTGAACTCTTTAGGAGCAAGAAGTCCGTCTTGTATTCCACTGCATCTCCCCCTTCAGGTAAAGCGCCTGGTACAGCATCACTGCCTGATAACGGCTTGCTGAATGAATGTTGCACAGCCATTGGCCTTTCCAAAAGAGGGTAGCTTAGTTCATCCTCAACCAGGTACCCCTCTATGTAGAATAAATAGGAGGGTGTTTTCTATTCTGTTCGGGTTTCTATCGTGTGCCATTGGACGAAGAAAAGAACCCCTAGGTTTTTTGTTTTTGTTTTTCAGAAAGAGCCCAGAAACCCCTGTCACAGTCGCAGTAAAAAATGTCGTTTGTCAACAGAAGGGAGGAGGATGCATAAAAGGTCAGATTAGACTATGGTAATAAGAAATATAATTGCATGCCGATATTCCTTTAATTTGAGGGGCGAATGCAAATGAAGCAGGCGTGCCCTTTCTGGAAGCCGTGCTTTAATCAGTCCTGCTGCTCTGGTGGAAGAGTTGAAGCTAAAAAGAAAATGTTAATAATGTTTCACTTGCCACCGGAAACTAGGGTATTCGGTGACAGCAGTTTGATGCACAGGCTTTGCGTATTTGTTTTATTGTCTGTGGAACCTGCAGGGGCTGTATGTTGCTGGATTCCAAGAAGCTGAGGTTCCCAGGGGTGACCTCCAACCAAAGAACTTTAAGAAAATCCCTTGGCCTCTTTCCTTTTATGTCCACATGATGGGCAGCAGGCTCAGCTGGAGGAGGTGCCTCCCGTGCTGTTCCCATCTATCTCTGACCTTGCTCCGTGGCCTTGGCAAGACGCTTTCCCCTCTGCGCCAGTTTCTTCAGCTCTAACATGAAGTAATAGACTCAGATGGTATTTGGGCTCTTTTCCATGCTAAGAGTGATATGAAACAGTTCCTCCGCCAGCCTGCTTGTTGGGGATGATGAAGGAGTTTTGATGATTTTCTTGAGGTTGATCTAAGGACCATTCTGGACATTTCGTTAAAATGAGAGGGGCATTTCAGGTCTTGGTTTTAAATAAATCGCTCACTGCCTTTTGAAGGACTCAGGGTTTTGTCATCCACTTCGCAATCATTTCGTGTAGCTTTCTTGTTAATTGAGGCTGAGTTTGTTCAGAGGATTATTACGAAGCCTTTGATCTTACAAGTTAAAGGAGAAAACCTTTGGAGATCATCCTCTACCTGAACCGCCCTCTGACTGGGCCAAGTCCAGTCTGAAGGCCTCTGCCCTCGTGGGTTCAGACTGACTGGCATAGGGGCAGGCGCTGCTTGGAGGGCTGGGGTGGAAGGCTCACCTGTGGGAAGGGACCACAGCACTCACGATACGAGAGGGGACCCCGGCATCGGACGCCAAGAGGGCAGGAGTGGGACAAACGGGGGCAGAACGGGGTCAGAGAATGGGCAGGAGACGGACACCGTAATGGAAACTCCTGCAAAAGTGGTGAATAGGCACTTTGAAGAAGCGAAAATCAGATTGGCCAGTCAACGTGTGATGAGAGGTTTAACCTCACCCATAGTCAGAAGAGTGCACCTGGAAACCCCAGTGCGATGCCACTTTATGAGCAAAATCATAAGGAGTTTGGTGATATCAAGTATTGACCAAACTGTGGGCAAATGGATCCTTTCCTCAGTGCCAGAAGGAGTATAAACGGATACACTGATACATCACGTTTGGAGGACAGCTTCCTGCATCTGTCAAAATGGAAAGCTTGTGTGCGGTTCCATACCTGTAAACACGTATATTCCAGAAGTGCTGATTCCGAGTGCCCTGGCGGACTTCCTGTGTGGCTTGCAGCGGAGTGCCCTGGCGGCCCAGGGGCTTAGGGATCTGGTGCTGTCACTGCAGCGGCTCAGGTCACTGCTGTGGCACAGGTTTGATCCCTGGCCCAGGAACTTATGCATGCTGCTGGCACAGCCAAAAAAAAGAAAAAAAGAAAAAAAAGAAAAAAAAAGGAAAAGAAAGCCAGAAGTGCTAAGCAGGTATTTTAAGTTGTTTTTGAGGATGTTCTTTGTGTCATTGTAAAAATGGATATAGAGAGAGGGGATCAGCCCACGTAGGAAGGAGCAGGACCATTGAATGAGAGGCAGCAGAACCACAGAGTGCAGTCCTGGGCAGCCAGTAAAGAGATGAAGTGACTCTCCATTGACACAGGAGGATTGCTCTGAGCTATGGCCCATCTATGTCTGATTACGTGGAGTATACTTGTCCACTGGTCCACCATCCTTGCTTGACTCGAGCTTCTCAAAAAACAGGAACTAGATGGATTCTTATTGCTGGCAGAAGCAGAATTGCAACCCAGGCCGGGCTGGCTTCAGAATCTGGAGTCTTTGCTGGGCTCCATGGTGAGCTGTCAATTTGGAGTTGGTGAGTTGGACCACAGAAACGGAGGTCTCCTGGAACAGGAGAGAAAATGCAGAGGGAAGCGACTTGCCTGAGGCCATCCAGCTCTGTGCTTGCTTGACGCACAGGATCCAAAAAGCTGCTCCAGAGTCTGGTGACTAAGAGGTGGTTACTTCTAGAGGGATGGAGGGAGACACTTCTCTGAGAAGTGAGGATGACAATAGCGCTTCCCTTCTTGGGTGGTTTTGTTGACTGGGTAACAAGATGGCTATGCACCGCTGGGTACCATGTTGGCATGCAACGAATGTGGTCCCCTCAAATTGACAGTTGCACCTGGCCATGGGGTGTGGGACAAGTTGGAGGGGCGGTGGAGCCATGGTTTTCTAGAGGAGGGGCAGGGAAGCCAGTGGCTGCCCGGAACCCGGCCCCCTGCCTGGCGTTCCCTGTGAGTCAGCTTCGGGCTAATTGGCGGACAATGGCGCTAATGAAAAGGCCATGTTCCTGGACAAAAGCAGCCACCCAGCTCCCAAGCCCGCAGACAGCTTGGACCAGTTGTATAGCTCTTGTCTTTCCAGGAGGAGTCTGGCCTGCTGGTGAACTGGGCTACAGACGCCCTCTCCTGCTGGGTCTGGGCTCTGACTTGGTGGCAGGTCCAGTGTTGGGAATGTAGCTGGGGGCTGGCTGACTCCCAGAGCATCAGAATTGGGAGGAACCTAGAGACGAATACCCCTTTACCTTACAGATGGGACAACTGAAGCCCGCAGATGCCAAGGGCTGAGCCTAGACTTCAGATGTCCCTGTCCTGGGTTACCTGTGAGGTGGAAGTAGGTACGAAAAAGTTGTGTAGAGCTGGCAGTGTGGACCACAGAGAGGAAGGGCTCATAGGCAGGGACAACAACGTGAGCAGAGATCCGAGAGCAGCAGTGGGGTGAGGGGGAGAGGCATGGTGGAAACAGAAATGACAGGAGCGAACATCTGCTGGGTGGGTGTCCACGCTGCCGGGCGCTGCACCAAAGGCTTGACATCTCTTGGCCCATTTATGCCTCATCTGATGCCATGAAATAGGGACTCATGTTATTCCTTTATTTGCTTATTCCCATTTTACTCTATTGCCAAAGAAATGAGCTCAGAAAGGCCACGATGTTGTCCCAGGTCATGCTGCTCATAAATGGCAGAAGTGGCCTTTAAACCCCATTTTGTCTGACTCCAAAACTGTAGGTCTTCACACATGGTGCATAGGTGATGCATGTGGAAGTGCTCGGTGCTTAGTCGGCTTGAAAAACATGAGTTGATAGTTTCCAGGATTCAGAGCCAAAATCACCTTTTCAGAGGCCTACTAAGTACCAAGCACCTCCTGCTTGGTACAGTGTATGAGCTACTACTGCTACTACCATCTTTATTACCTCCTTGCATCAACGTGCCAGCTCTGCTGGGTGGGGGTAGAGTCCCTAAGTTTTAGATGGGGAGCTGAGGCCCAGAGAAGTTAGGTAACTGGCCCAGAGAAGTTAGGTAACTGGCCCACAGAAACCCAGTGTGCTGGTGACTGAGGGGGGCATCCGACTCTAAGAGATAAGCATAAAGGATGGCCTGGCCAGGTCTCAGGAGGTGGGGAGGGATGGGGCAGGACCAGGCACAGGGCAGCAGTCCCTTCCTGGCTTCCTGACAGCGCTATTGTTTGTAGCCGGTTCTTGGACATCCAGGAAATGGGCGACATCACTCCCAACAAAGGAGAGGAAGCTGCTTGAATGTTTCAGCTCCACCTCGTGCGCTCGCCCTGGGGCTGGAGATGGGAGCCCGGCCAAGGCTGCCTGACCCCTCCGCTCAGCCAGGCCACCCAGCCCCCCACCCTCGCGTCTGGCCCCCTCCCTCTGCTCTCTGCTGGTCTGAATCCAAGCCCTTCAAGCCCTGACCGGCAGACCTGCCTGCCCTAGAAGGCATGCCCAGAGTTCCACTGGTCCCCCTCTTTCTGGGGGCCCACAGTCCTGTGGGGTGGGACATCTTCCATCTGGTCCCATGCGGGAGAGGAGCCCGTGCCTTTAATTCTGGGTACCCCTTGTGCGGCGGCAGACCTGGGCAGATAGGGCTGGTGTGGGGCACCTCAAAGGGCTTCCTCCCCGCCACTCCCCCCCATCCCACCCCGTGCTCTGGGATTCTGAGTCTAAGCATCTTGTCACTGAGAGTGGGACAAAGCAGCTGGGCGGAGTGGATGTCGAGGGCGGTCTTTCTACTGGGCTCTGGAGTCAGATGGGCCTGCGTTCAAATGCCAGTTCTGCCACTTACCAGCTGGGTGTTCTTGAGTAAGTCACTCCACCTCTCTGCCTTGGTCTCGTCACCCATGAAAGATCTACCTGGCAGAGTGGTTGTGGGACTTAAACGGGGTTACAGGCATAAAGGGGGCCTGGAGCGCGAGGCAAGCGCGTGGTGCATTTTCCCTCACTATGGTGACTATTTTGGCTGGAATTAGAGTGAGATGGAGAAACAGACAGTGCAGCATCCAGTTAAGAAACTCAAGGCTTTGGAGTTCCCGTCATGGCTCAGTGGTTAGCGAACCCGATGAGAATTCATGAGGACACGGATTCGATCCCAGGCCGTGCTCAGTGGGTTAAGGATCTGGTGTTGCCGTGAGCTGTGGTGTGGGTTGCAGACGCGGCTCTGATCCCATGTGGCTGTGGTGTAGGCCAGTGGTTACATCTCCAATTTGACCCCTGGCCTGGGAACCACCATATGGGTGTGGCCCTAAAAAGACAAAAAAAAAACCCTCAAGTCTCTACTGGAGCTGGGAGAACAAAGATGCTGTTCTGTTGCCTGACTTTCCCAGAGTGTGTGTGGGAAACCAGGATCCCTGGTTGCTGGGGTTGGGGGTGGGGTCTGGGCCTGGCATTTGGCAAACTCACAAGCCACTGTCACCCAGGGTTGCAAAGTCCCTTGAGTTTCTCTTGCCATGGAAGAGAAAGCACAACCTTTAGGAATGGGTCTTGCCCCTGATGTCATCTGGTTCATTTCTAGGGAAGCCGTTAAGTGAGGCTCAGAGATGGCAAATGACTCCCTCTCCCCGAGGTCACAGAGCCAGTTGGGACTGGAACCTAGACCCCCTGCCTCGGGGTCCTGTCCACTGAGGAGGGCTCTGGGATCTGAGAGCACCCCCCACACCTTACTCCCAGGGCCAGCCCAGGGGATGAGGGCCGGACTCTTGTCTGAGCCGAAGGGAGGCAGGGTCACCTGTTTGTGCTGGCAGAGAAAGGACTTTCCCCAATCACATCCTCCCCAGAGAGCCTTTCTCCTGGGATTTGCCAGCCTTCCTGACTTGCCCCATCCGGCCAAGGCTAGTGGCTTTGGCTCTTCTCTCCACTGTTCTGACCTCAGGCCCCTTTTCTGTG
The DNA here is from genome assembly GCF_016906955.1 of Phacochoerus africanus. Lineage (NCBI taxonomy): Eukaryota > Metazoa > Chordata > Mammalia > Artiodactyla > Suidae > Phacochoerus > Phacochoerus africanus. Next base: position 264,154,781 of record NC_062545.1, on the reverse strand, counting down.
AAACTGACACTACCACTCCTCCTCGGGGGCTGCTGTGAACCAACAGAGAGGAAGCACCTTGAAACCCTCTAGAGGTAAGGGGTTGTTTTAGGCCTTTAATTTCAATAACAGCATTAGCTAAGCACCTAATGTATGCCATATTATTGCCCCGAACCCCCTGGAGACCCTGGAAATGAGGCATCTCACAGATGAAGAGATGAAAGTGGAGAGAAAGGAGTGATCACAGAAGGTAACCAATGGCTTATCTGAGACCAGAATTCCCGTCCCTGCTGCCAGTCCAGGGGAACCCTCCCTCAAATATTCTCTGTCCCATATGGGCAGCCCTGTCACGCTGGGGGGTGGGGGAGGGGAGGACAGATGACTGGGGTGGGGGTAGCAGCTCCCCTCCCCAACCTCCCATCATGGGGAACAAATCTCCAGGAAGCCCAGTGGGTGGCCAGGTCCCAGCACTGATTGCAGGAGATGGCAAGAGGGCCTGTTGGTTGCCATGGCGACTTCCTGAATCACAGGGCCTGTTCCCGCTGAGGCTTGAGAAGTGGAGACATACCTGGGCAGCCCCTGCACCGGCTGGGCCTCTCCAAGGGGGAGGGTACACGGCCTGTGGCACGCCTGCTCACACAAGAGTCTGTACACGTGTGCGTGAGCTATGGCAGTAGCAGGTGTGTAGCCAGAGCTCATGCATGGGCCTAAGATAGGGAGATCCATGCACGTGTGAGCTCGGTGCAAACCTTCCCGATGCTGAGTGAAGCCCCTAGGAATGAGAACAAGCGAAGGAACAGAGAACTCTGGGAAGGGTGTTCTTGGCAGAGGGAGTGACAGAGAGGCTCCAGAAAGCTCACCAGAGAGCCGCTGGGTGGAGGATGCAGTTGGCAGGGCCAGTCACGTGAGGCTTGGCATGCTCGGCTGGCCAGGGAGCTTGGACTCCCACCTGGAGGTACTGTGGAGCCAGAGAGGGCTCTGCAGCAGGAAAGCAGCATAAGGCTGGATCGTGCAGCCCACGGAGGATGAGTCAAAGGACAAAAATGAAGGCAGGGAGAGCAATGCGGAGGCCGAGCCATCTTACTTGGCTCTATTTTTTTTTTTAATTAGCATTTATATTTTCTAACGCAAACATTTTACTTATTTATATTGTCTGACTTGCCATTGGGATGTCAGCTCCCAAGAGCGGAGGGGTTTATCTGCTTTATTCCCCCACGTACATAAAGAACCAAGAAAAGCGCCTGGTACATAGATGCTCAGTTAATACTTGCTGAATGACTGGCTGAATGGAATCTGGACAAGAGGAGTGGCAGAAGGGATGGAAAGAAGGGCAAAGACTGAGAGAGATGGAAAAGCTAAAAGGGTTGGCTGGATTAAGGTTGAGTTGGTCAGCCGGTGGATGTGTGCCCAAGGCGCCTTCTGAGTTGGTGGGTGTGGCCCCGAGCAGGTGCTATTCTAGCTCAGGGACGAGACTGGCATGATTCCAGGTAGGAGGCAGGATGCTGGGGCTACAAAGAACTGGAGAACCAGATTGGGAAATTGTGGTCGATTCCACCTGCTGAGCACTGGTCCGAGTGCCCTGGGAGACTTAGGGTCCCAGTAACTGAATGTGGAGGGTCTTCCCCTCATTCCTCTGGGGTTGGGATTTGTGGCCTCTTTCAGACCATCATGTGGTGACAAATATAACACAGGACACAAAAGTCATTTGAAAAGTACTAGTAACACAGAACAAAAGGAAAAAGAGACAGGTGAAATTAGTTTAATAGCCTGTTTTACTTAACCCAGTATATCCACAATATTATCATTTCAACAGATTTTCAATATAAAAAGTTATTCATGAGATATCTGACACTCTTTTTTGGGGGTCCAAAGTCTTTGAGAATCGGAGTTCCCGTCGTGGCGCAGCGGTTAACGAATCCGACTAGGAACCATGAGGTTGCGGGTTCGGTCCCTGCCCTTGCTCAGTGGGTTAACGATCCGGTGTTGCCGTGAGCTGTGGTGTAGGTTGCAGACGCGTCTCGGATCCTGTGTTGCTGTGGCTCTGGCGTAGGCCGGCGGCTACAGCTCCGATTCAACCCCTAGCCTGGGAATCTCCATATGCCGTGGGAGTGGCCCAAGAAATAGCAAAAAGACCAAAAAAAAAAAAAAAATTCTTTGAGAACCGATGTGTATCCCACATTTACAGCACACCTGGGTTAGGACCAGCCACATGTCAAGGACTTCAGTCGCCACATATGGCCAGTAGCTACTGCCTTGGACAGCACAGTTCTAGGCCCTGAACCCCACCCACCAGAAGTGAGGTTCCGGATGGGGCTGAGCCTGTAGGGGCACTTCAGGGTCACCAGCTGATTGGGGTTAGGGTGGGGAGAAGGGAAATGCAAGGGTCACTGCCAGCCTTTTTCTGCTGCTTTCTTTGGGTTCAGCCCTTCTCACTCATTGGCTCACTGAACAGTTTTATTGAGCACCTACTATGTGTGAAGCACAGTGCTAGAATTAGTGAGGTGGGCATGGAGCAGGTGAGCCAGGGACCCTCCGAGCCCCTGGGCCCATGTTCCATGGGCCACCTGGATGCAAGTCACAGATACAATTAAAGCCCTAGAAGTGAAGAGGTGGAGGTATAGGTGGGATCCACAGAGGGATGTCCCAAGGACATCCATGCCTCTGGGCCCTACACCTCCCTGGAGACATGCTTCTTCCCTCTCTTCCTCAGCCCCTCTCCCCCAGACACCTCAGCTTTGATGCCCTGGGCCTTGGAACCAGTATTTCCTGATGAACCTATATTTAGGCTGCCTTCTTCCTGGGCCATCCTCAGTCCAACAACCCTGCAGAAGGGACAGGGATTGGTGACCACTGCTGGCTCCAGAAGCTTGGTCAGGGCCAGCCCGTTGTCCCCAATCCAGAGGCTCATCTCTCACCAAGGAAGCAGAGAGGTGGGAGGCAGTGATGGGGGAAGCACTGTTCTTAGTGAGTTCAAGGTTTTTTTTTTTTTTTTTTTTTGCCAGCTGGTACCCTGGGGAAGAGACTTGGGCCCTCAAGTCTCTTTGGGTTCTGCCTCCATAAATGAGCAAAGTAGCCTGTCCTTCAGGATGAGGCCACATGATGGCCCTGAAAACACATGGTCCATAAGAAGGCTCACACAAGACTAGGAAAGGGACCATTTTTCAAGAAAGACCAACTCACGTGAGTTTTGCTTAGAAACCCTGAGTGGGTTTCCTCCAGCAGCTTGGCAGGGTTTCCTCCTGGGGGAAAGCTCTGGAACATGTCTGGGGTGGGGCCTCCAGGGATGGATCTGGCCCAGGGTTCTCTTCCTGTGAGCTCTTTTTCACTCTGTCATGTACTGAGCACCAAGTGGCAAGTGGACGCCGAGCTGGGTAAATAGCTCTTCTTTCCAGATGAAGAAACCAAGGCACAGGAAGGCTTGGCCTGTTGCCTGAGGTTCTCCCAGCCAGGAGGCCACAGGGCTGGATTTTAAACCTTGGCCTTCTCGTTCAAAGCCATTGCCTCTGGCCACTGCCCAGCATGCCAAGCTGCCCATTGGCCATCCCCGGGAGTTGCTCACAGCAGCCGGCTCACGGGCAGCCTGGGTCCCTACGGGCCAGGGTCAGCCAAGAAGTGACACACAAGAGCAGGGAGGCTGCAGGGAGGGTGTGGCCGGATTCACAGGTTGAAGACTGTTCCTCCGGGCTTCCGGACTTCGTGCCTTCCCCCGCAGCCCCTTTCCCGGCCACCTCCCTTCCTGGCCTGGTGCTGGGGGGTGACCAATGGGTGGGGTGGCATCCGGGCTGCCGGGTGCTGGGTCTCGAGCTGTGAAGAGGGTGTCTGCGCAGACTGATGGCCTGTCTGTTGGCTGTCAGCACATCCTCAGATTCTTTGTATAGAGCAGGGACTGGGCTGGGGGTGGGGGCTTGGGCACTGCAGAAGACGAGGGGGGAGGGTGGTGAGTGTTGGGGGAGTGGGACATCTCTGTGGCTGCCTCTGTGGCTGCCCGTTTCCTGTCCTGGGCCTCTGTTTCCCCATCAATGCAGTGGGTCTGACTGGCTCTGACATGCTAACATCGATGGAAAACCGAGCTGATTAGAACATTTGGACCTGAAATTCTGGAGGCCTTGGGGGTCTCCCTGTGGAGGAATAAGCAGGGGCTGAGTCTCAGAACTGTCTGAGGGAGGCACCCAGAGGCTGGGCAGGCAAACCCCCAAATTCCATGAGGCCTGCCAGTAGGGCAAAAGCTGCCCTCTCCCGGACCTGGCCCACTGTGCAGAGGAAGTGGAGCTGATGGAGGGGTGGCTGGGGAGGAGGTGGTGTGGGGGGGGGGACACAGAAGTTGTCATCTGTCCTGAAAGAAACTGCCCCTAAACCAGGTTTGGGCCACCTACATAGATGATGCAGCCAGGCCACCTTGGCCCCAAAGGGCCCACATTCACAGTCAGACAGACAGACACACACACAGTCACACACCCCTATCCAGAGAGCCTTCCCCTCAACCACACAGCCACACTCAGTACCTGTCACCTCTCCACCACTGGTGACAGCTTTATGGTGTCACAGGGAGCCAAGGAATCTCTCTCTCTCTCTCTCTCTCTCTCTCTCTCACACACACACACACACACACACACACAATCATAGCCCATCCCACTCATGTAAGTGTATCTGCAGATGGACCTGTACACTCACACTCACACACATACACACACATAACCACAAAGGCGCAAAGCCCTTGGTACAGTCACACACTGACTTGCAGAATCCGAGGTGCCCTGGGGCCCACAAACCCAGCCGCCAGCAAGCATTCAAGTTCCTACAGGCACCCAGGCCCCTTTGTGGGTGAGCCCCCGGCGGTGCCCTGCTCTTTGGAGAACCACTTTGAATCCTCACAGACATACACAGTGTCACAGGAGCCTGCGCTGGGTAGGGCCTGGGACATGAGGAGTCATTTGTGGGCCCCAGATTCACTCTTTAAAAAAAGGAGCTCAAGGGCCCGTCCCCGCAGCCTCCCCATCCTCCAGCAACCAGCCTCAGCATCCAGAGCGCTAGCTAGGCCTCTCTCTGCTGACGCCCCGCCCTCCCTTATGCAGTATAGGGCTAGCTCTTCCCACAGGGGAGCAAACCGAGGCCAGGAGCAGGAGCGGGACAGCCCAAGGTCAGATCCAGGAGGTGTCAGAGGCTGATTCGAACCTGGGGCCCTTGGGCTCCCTAAATCCAGGCACTCCCCCGCCGCCCACCCTCCAATCTGCCGGGCTAGGGACTCTGCAGCCAGGCTCGGTGCCCTCCAACCCCAGTACCAGAGGGCCTCAGGGCACAAAGCCACGTGGCGCGGCTCGAGGGGGCGCGCGTGGGAGCGCTCGCGCGCGGGGGACCGCGCCTCTGGCCAAGATGTTCCCTCTCGGCGTGATTGACAGGCTCGAGTGCCGAGAAACAAAATTGTTTATGCGCTAATGAATAAGGCTCTGATTGCAAGATCCTGTTTGGAAAATTATAGTGCGGCGGCGGCGGCGGCGGCCACGGCGGCCCAATTACAGCCCGCGCTGCATATTCATTTCGTGTCTCCTTTGCATCGAGATGAACGGGCGGCCCCGCGCCCTGCAAAGGCAGCGCCAAATTTAGTCCCAGGTTCCGCACTCCTCCGCGCCATTGTCTGCCCCGACCACCTGCCTCCTGCAGGCCTGATTGCCGGCCGCGAGGAGCGAGGAGGGAGGCCTAGAAAGTTCGCCCTGCCCCCTCCTCCTTGCACCCCTCTCCTGTCCTCTCCCTGCCTTCCTGTCCCCATTTCTTGCTCTCTCCTTTTCTCTCTTCCTGTCTCTATTTCTGTCCGCCTGAATCTCTGCCTCTCTTCTCTCTCCCTTCTCTGCACGTCCAACACACTTTCTTGGACTCTCTCTAGGTCTCTAACGAAGTCTAAGTCTCTAACTGTGCTTCTCTCTGAGTCTAGAGCTTGAAGCACATGGACTCTTTTCAGCCCGCCACCCCTCCTGCTTCAGCTGCAGAAATTCCCTGGGTTCCTGGGTCCTTGGGGAGAATAGGGGCAGGGATGTGGGGACCTATCTGTTCTGCAGAGGCCACGGAGGTCTGAAGTGGCCTTGGCTTTGAGGGTGGGGTGGCTTGGCCAGTCCCCCAAACCAGGCTGCTTGGGAGGAAGGTTGCCCCCTTTGCTGCATTTTCTGCCACAGCCCCCCACCCCCACCCACGTGCATCACCTGTACCCAACCTGGCTAAGCTCTGCTCTCACACTTCAGTGCCTTTGCGCATGCCAGCTGGCTCTGGGCTGACACCCCGGCTTGTCTTCTAGGACCCATCCCAAGTATGGTCCTAAGAAGCCTTCCTTCTCCCGCCACCCCAGGTGAGGACAGCTCCCTCCCCTGGGCACCCTCATTTCTAGGGCTGTCCCTCTGTTACAGCAGTGGGTGGGGTTACTCCTCCATCCTTCTCCGGGAGCCTGACTTCTAAGGCTTGGGGCCAGGAGCTGAGGTCGGGGTGCCCTGGTGCCCAGTGCCAGGCTGACCAGGCTTACACTTTCTCTGTAATATGCGGATATTACAAGGTTATCCATCTTTGTAGGGTGTTGGTGGGTAGGAGTGGATGTGACGCTGGGAGGGCGTGCCTGGGGGACTCCAAGCCCACATGGGCCCCAAAGACCAGGATTGGCTCCTTCTCACTGGGGTCATTGCCCTAGTGGATGGGTACTGACGCCCAGGTGTGGCCAGTGAGTCTCATGATGAGGGTGATGGTGGCGGGAGCTTTTCAGAAGGTGAGGACTGCACAGGGTGAGGCCATGATCCTCCCTGTCCTTTCCTGGGGCCCCTGGAGTGACAAACACACGTTTCTGGGGTGAGAATTGAAAGACAAAGATGTGAACAAAAATAGACAACTGCATTCACCAACTGGCCAGGACAAACACCCCATCAGAGATACACAAAGTAACACACACACACTCACATTCAAACTCACACTCACACACTCGCCTTGAAAAACCTCCTGACACAAAGACAGGCTGGTCCCAGGGGCTGTGTATGGGGCAGCACCGCCCTCTGGTGGCTCTTCTGATCCTCTCACTGTTTGGCCCAGAAGGGCTTCTGGGAGCCACAGCTCTGACAGGAGACACCCAGACCCGAGGAACTGAGGAAAAAGCCCTTAAGTATCCCTGAGAATGGGATTTTGTTCAGTTTTTGTTTTCTGCCCCATATCCATGTAGTCCAGGAGCAGAACGTGCTAATAGGACCTGTCCAGTGATGGTTGGAAAGAGGGAGCTCCCCGTTGTGGGAGGGGTACAAGCTGGACTGGAGATACCTGTGTGTTGGTGGCCTTATGGCGGCCTTAGTGGCAGAGTGGACAATTTTGGAAGTCATCGCCAGCTTGGGATGGTATGTCCAGCCTTATCACACCCATACCCACTCCAGACACCCTCCAGTTCGGTTGTACATTAGCCATTAAACTTTGAGAACTTCTCAGCACCTGGAGCATCAGGGTGTGATTATGGGTGGTGGGAGATGAGGTCACAGGGGGCAGCAAGGCCACATCTTGGGGACCTTCGAGGCCAGTCTTAGGAGCATTGGACTTTATTGGTGTAACAGGGATCTGGAGACAGGCTCAGACAAGGAAGTGATGTGATCAGATGGGCATGTGAAGCCAGCTTATGAGAAGAAACTGGGGGTGGGAGGAGAACCAGCTGGGAAAAGCAGCGGTGGCCTGGACCAGGTCAGGGGCAACAGTGAGGGCGTTGGGGGGGAGGGTGTGAGAAGGATGCAGATTCCAGAGCTGCTAGGAGATTGAATCAATAGGCTTTGGTGGTGGGCGGGAGTCGGACAAGATGAGATGATGGTAGAGTCACCTGGCAGGGGGTATCAGTGTTGGATGAGGGGTTAAGGGAGAAATGATGAGAATGTTTTGGGTTTGGCGAGCCTGAAAGCCCCGGGGGACCTTGCGGAAGGTATCCAGGAAGCAATTGGAATCAGGTCTGATGATATCCCCATGAGAGTTGGAAGGTTATTGACAGGCAGTTGAAAGTAGTGAATAGATGAGGTCATCTAGGCAGGGCCCTTAGAAGCTGTAAGCACTTGGAAGACCATGGAGCTCGCCCTACCTCCCTTAATCAAAAAGAAGGATGCTTTTTATGTAAAGAAAAGTGTGAAACGTGACACTTACACGTATTCTAAAAATTTCATCATCACCAAATGCATGCGTTCATAGAAACAGACATCTTCCTCCCTGTCTTCTGTTTTCGGTGCTGCTGGTGATGGTGCCCCGAGGCCGTCTGCCTACCTGCCTGCCTGCTAGGTGACCCAGCTCCAGGTCCAGGCAAAAGCAGGGCAGTCAAAGGCTCAGGAAACATCGACAGTCAGGAACAGAGGGGACCAAGAAGCCCCCCCCCCAAACCTGACCAGTTGGGGAGCTGGAAGGAAAACCAGAGGTGTCTCTTCATTGAGGCCAAGGAGAAAGAATTCAAGAAGGAGGGTGTGGTCATTCAGAGAGGGCAAGGAGCTGACGACTGGGGACATCCCCGACGTGGCAGTGGGGCTGCCAGGTGGGTGCTGATCCAAAGGCTCACTCAGCAACCTGGAGCTGGTTACACCTCCAGGGGCTCCTATTCAAGGGGGCCAGCCTGGGCTGGAGAAACTGGGGTGCCTTTGGACCTTGAGGCTCCTCCATACTGAGAAAGTGGCACAGATGGGACCCCAGGGCAGGGGTTGAGGGGAGCTGGCCTGGGAGGGAGGAAGGTAGACCCCTGCGTCTGTCTTGGACCCACTCCAGGGGAATGGCTGGGGGACTGGCTGCAGTCCCTGCTCTGACCACAAGGGGGCAGCATGTGAGCAGGTGGTGCCTTGGCCCAGCTTTCTGCATCTGATTGATTGCATTGATCTTGGGTTCCCTGGGCCTCGGTTTCTTTCCCTGCAAAGTGGGGCAGTTGGAGATTACAATCTCCTGGGACCTGTCGGGGATCTCCTTCATTTCATATCCTCTCATCACCCACCTGGACCTCCGGCTTTGCTGAGACCAATGCTGTGACAGAGGTCAAGTGTGACAGCACCCCCCTCCAGCTGTCAGCACATGAGTGCGTCAAGTCAAAGGTACAGGCATGGAATGTGAGTGGGGACACAGTGTTGGCTTGAGCAAACCTCAAACGTGTGCAAGGTCAGCAGAGCAAATACCTGCGAGCATGGGCCTCCCTGCAGGCCGCCGTCGGTACTTAGCTGGGCCTCACGCTGCACATCAGAGGCCATGGACAGTCAGGCCTGGGCCAGCCAGGTGGCATCCACCCACCCAGCTCATCTGCCCACTAGCGCCCTCCCCCAAGCCTCAGTCTTCTGCATCTGCGGCTTCTGGAGCCAGACCTGAGGGGCTGGGGATAGGCTCAGCTAGGGGGTGGGGGTGGGGTGGGGGTGAGCTAGAGACTCTTCAGACCAGAAGTACCCCCTTATCCCTGTTCTGATACATCACCCACCTGTGTGCAGCCTCCCACCTGTACCTATATACCTGCCTTGAGTACCTTGAGGGGCTTGAAGCCAACAGCTTGTCTGGGTCCTCCAGGACCTGAGGGTCTTTGGAGTCTGAGGCAACCCTGGACTCGCATGGCCTTGCTTATGCTGGAGTTGTGTCTCTGGGCATTTGTGCCATCTGTGGCGGGTCATGGGTATGGTCTGCCGTATGCAGTGTGTGCTGGTCCTCAGTGCCATGCTGTGGGCTCTGCACGCACAGAACATACCATGTGTACAGACCTGGGGATGCAGGAGAACAGCCCCTTAAGTTGAAGCCACACAGGCCTAGCTCAGTGATCATGAAAGTGCGGACCTGGGTAGGTCCTGTAGGGACACTGCAGCACACCTGGGTTCAGGCAGAAACACTGACCTGCACCTGCTCACAACCCCATGTCCATGGCAGGTATTACGTTTGTGCACGTGCACATGCAGCTGAGGGGCACATGGACCTTTCTCCTGGGTGTGCTCGCAGGAATGTGCAGATATACTGGGGAACGTGCCTTAGCGCACGCTTCACCCCTCTAGGCTCCCAGGTGTCCAGAGTGGACCCTGGCTTGGAGCAGGTCAGAGGGGTGCCCCACCCCTCAACAGGTGGGGAAGGGCTGGGGGAGGAACTTCACCTTTTTCTTGAACCGGAAAACGTGGCAGTGGAGGGCGTCTTGGGCACCATCTTGGATGATGTGGCCTCAGGTTTTCAGATCCAGGGAGTCCTGGTACACAGAGACGATTCTGGAGAAGGGGGGCGGTATGAAGCATGACCTACACCTGGCAGCAACCAGGCCCAGTGGGAGCTGGACCTGAGCAAGTCAGGTGCCCAGGGGCTGAGGCTGAGCCGAGGGGCCTCCAGACCTGTGGTGGGGGTCATGCAGCCTTAGGGCTGAGCCCTTGCTCCTCAGCAGCTCTGGGGATTTGAGAGGGGCCAGGCTCTGCCCTGTGGTAAGGGCGGTGGGGTCCCACCCTCCTGTACAGGCAATGAACAGATCCAGGCCCAGGATTAAGGCAGGAGAAACCAGGGCAGGCCTGTGTTCACCATGGAAGGGGGTCAGTCTCCTCGGGACACTAGGGCAGCCACGATTTGCAGGGCAGCCATCTGGCCCTGCTCTGCAGATGGCCCTTGAGCAGAGCCAGGACTGGCTGTGGCCTTGGCCTCTGAGGATACAAGGGCTCCAGTCAGATCCTGGCCATGGAGGATTCTAGGGGGAAGAGACCCAGGCATAAGGTCAGAAGCTTCCCCAATTCTAAGAAGGGGGCCAAGCCAGCTGTGCCCGGGGGTGCCTGGGGTGTTCCTTCTCTGGGTGTCCTCTTTGGGCCTGGCACCTTGCAGCCCATTTCTCATTTGACTTCATCAAACCTCATATGAGGCAGGCCTGGGCACTTCATTTTGGGATTTTAAAAATTGAGATCGGTGAGTTCCCGTCATGGCACAGAGGAAACGAATCCGACTAGTATCCATGAGGAAATGAATCGCAGGTTTGATTCCTGGCTTTGCTCGGTAGGTCTGGGATCCGGCGTTGCTGTGAGCTGTGGTGTAGGTCGCAGACATGGCTTGGATCCTGCATTGCTGTGGCTGTGGCTGTGGCCAGCAGCTGTAGCTCTGATTTGACCCCTAGCCTGGGAACCTCCAGATGCTGCAAAAAAAAAAAAAAAAAAATTGAGATTGGGTTCACTTACCATAAAAGCCACCATTTAAAAGTACACAATTCAGTCCTTTTAGTCTACTTACAGAGTTGTGCAACCATGAACATTTGCATGACCTGTTAAGAAACGCTGTGCCCATAGCGGTAACTCCCTGCCCCTACTACCCCCCACGCTTGGCTGTCGCTCATCTAACTGTCCCCATGGATTTGCCTTCTCAGGACATTTCACTCTATGGGAACCACACAAGGTGTGGCCTTTTATGTCTGGATTTTTTTTTATAAAAGAGGACCCTGTGGCGCAGACAGACAGAGTGACCATCTGCTCGGCAGCCAAGAGTCAGGCGCCAATACAGTGCTGTCCCTTTAAGGGCTTCTGCTTGGGGTGTGTGGATAATGGAGGAGCTCGCACCCCATCGAAAGGGGTGGCATAACTCATCTCTGACTGTTTTTTTGCTGCCATGTGTGAGGGAGAAAGTGGGATCAGCATTGACTGATACCAACGCTAGCAAATAATGATAAAAAACAATAACAGCTAATGCTTCTTTTGAATGCTTCTTTTGTGTCTAGTGCTGTTCCAAAAAAGTGCTTTGTAGGCGTTTTCTCATTTAGTCTTCATGTCAATCCCAAGGCAAGTCCTATTATTATGCCCATTATACAGATGAAGAAACCAGAGCACAGAGAGGTTAAGTAACTCAGCCAAGGACACCCAGCAAGTTAGTGGCAGAGCTGGGATTGGAATCCACAGAGTCTGACTTCACAGCCCCTGTTCTTATCCATCTGTACAGGTGTACCACCTCTTCCTAATTTTCAGTAAATACAGTAAATACAGATTTGAATGTGAAATCTCAATATTTTAAATGTTTCTAAATGTTGGTAATAATCACAGCTCTTTTTCAATACCGTGCAGCCTGGAAAATTTGGTTTAACACAAAAGGAGGGGTGGACACCCACCTCTGGCTTCCTCTTCAGCATCAGTGCCGCTCTGCCCACCGCCTTCCTCCTGACAGCTCTGGCCGAGGCAGGGAGAGCCTGTCACTGAGCATTCTGGGTCCAGCTGAGGGCCATGCCACGGCAGGCCACCCTATACCTGGCGGTGTGACTCTGGGCCAGGTCCTGCCCCTCTCTGAGTATCCATTTCTCTTCTGCAACCCAGAGAGGGAATGTTCGTTATTGTGAATTATGCACAGTAACTGGGCATAGAATAGCGCTTGGTAACCGTTCACTGCCTTAGAATCAGCTAAGGCCAGCATGTGGGCTGGAGAGGCGCATCGAGGCCAATGATAGCATTTGCTGAGCGCTTAGATGGTTCCAGACGTGGTGCACTTGCCAGGCATCACCCGATTCAACCTGAAATTGCCTTGCTGGTTACGAGCCTAGGGTTTCAAGCCAGCCAGCCTTGCTTGAATCTGCCCCTTCTGAACTGTATGACCTTGGGGGGTTACTCAACCTCTGACTGTCTCTATCTCCTTCCCTGTAAGATGGGGAGAATGATACCCACCCTAAGGCTGCAGTGAGGACTCCATGAATGAAAACCTAACATAATAACTTAGAACATACTCGGTGAGCCTTTAGTGCAAGCCAGCTTCTCTCCTGATTACTATTAATTCCCATCTGACCGGTGGGGAAGCTGAGGCCAAAGAAAACCAAGGGACTTGTCTAGGCCAGTGGTTCTCAACCAGCCAGCTTCTCTCCTGACCACTATTAATTCCCATCTGACTGGTGGGGAAGCTGAGGCCAAAGAAAATCAAGGGTCTTGTCTAGGTCAGTGGTTCTCGACCAGGGGTCCTTTTACCCTCGGGGGACAGCTGTCAATGTTTGGAGACTTTTGTGGTTGTCACATCTCTGGGGGTGCTACAGGGATACTGCTAAAAGCCCCATGAAGTACAGGACAGTCTCCGTGACACAGACTCACCCCACCCAGAGTGTCAAGAGGGCTGAGGTTGAGAAGCTTTAGTCTGACTTAGTAGTTCCACTGACAAAGGACACAATTAGGGACTGAGCCCAAGTTGGGGTGGGAGTGGGGCTCCAAGTTGGTGGTCATGACTCTGCCCTGCAGGTGTCTGTCGGTGAGTCCTGGGCAAGAACGGGGCTCCAGAAGAGGTCATGCAGCCCAAGGTCTGAGCAGAGGCAGCGCTGGATCCCATGTTTGGGGCCTCCCAGTCCCAGCCTTTGTCCCCCAGCCCCTGCCCCTCTGAGGCCAGCAGGCAGACACCAGCAAGGAGCAAGGCTCATGGGGTGCATGGCAGGGGGAAGGGGGCTCTCAGTTCACCCCATCCCCAGCCTGCACCTCCAACCCCACCATTTGTGGGGTGATGCTTTGCACAACAAGAGTAGTGCTTTGCCTCCAGGCATGTTGATCCAGGGCCTCTGTGGCAGCTCTGGAGAGGCTGGGGTCCCTGGCTGGGCTGCTGCCTGGGAGATGTCTTTGTCCCCCAGGGAGTCCGGGCTGGCACGAAGCTTCTGTCCGGGGCTGGCTGGCAGGGGTGGAGGGCGCAGAAAGACCCCTGCAGGATCTGCCTTCTCTGTGCAGCCCCAGAACGAGGAGCTCCTGGAAAAGGATTAGGAGACAAGGCAGAGGGATGGCCAGGGCTCGGGGAGCGTGGAGCCAAGGATGGCCCGCATTTTGCTGAGGAGAGGCCATGGGAGCTGGGCTTTGAGGGGTGGAAGTGGCATTGAATCAGGAAGGCCTATTGGAAGAGACAGAAAACGCCAAGAGTCAGGAGAGGGAGGGCCTGTCTGGGTTGGTGGCGGTGGTGGATGGTCAGGAGGCAGGCCCTGCAGAAGGCCTGAGGTTCTGAGGAGCAGGTGTGGGCTTATCTGAAAGGAGGTGGGGACCTGACCCAGAGCAAGGGCAGGAAGAGGGGAACTGAGTTCAAGTTCACAGGACTTCATAACCCACCTCTGCTGTGAGGGAGGAGCGGGGCTGAGGCCGCAGGTGGTAGCCAGGATGGCATGCCCTCTGCTCTTGCCCAGGCCAGGTCTCCACAGTGGAGGGTAGGGGGGTCTGCCCTCCACCCAACATCAGAGACCCCATCAGGGTCCGCGGGAGTGGAACATTTTGGCAAAAGTGGTGATTTTCCAATCCTTAGACTCAGACAGTCTCTGTTTTTGGTAGAACAGGTGACAAAAAGTGAAAGAGGAAGCACAAGAAAGACAGAGTCTGAGGCAGAGAAAAGACAGACACAGGCACCAAGAGACAGAGACACCCAGCCAGGGATTGCTGAGTAGGTAGGAACATTGCCGAACACGTAGAGACAGAGACGGAACATCAGACACGAGGTATGGGAGGGGGCAGGGGCATGGGGACACAGCAAAAGTGGAGTAGGGGGGATGGAAGCAAGGATGGAAAGGGAACCACCGCAGAGAGAGGCAGGGGAGAACTGGCTGCTGCTCTGTCACTACCCCAGCTGGGATGTGAGCCACATCCAGGACACGGCCCCGGAAGGCAACAGACTCTGCCAGGGCCTTTACCTGTGAGGGTGCTGGGGGTGACAGAGGCCGCCTTCTCCTCTGCGTAGAGGCGAGCTGGCCCTTCCCTCTCTGCACACCTCTGCCCCATCAGGGCTCTCTGTGCTCCAGGACAGCCCACTGAGATTGGCAGAGGGAATGGCCATCGAGTGCCCCAGATCTCCTCCCCTGTGCATTTGCTGAGCACCTATTCTTTGCCAACCACTGTGCCAGCATGGCCTCCCCAAACCCTCTCAACCACGTTACTAGGAACCCGAGGCTCAGAGAGGTCAGGCTGCTGGCCTGAGGTCACACAGGAACTATGTTCTGAGATAAAAATGACCATCCAAGGATCTTTCTCATTGCCCCATTCATCCTCCACCTCAGAGGTTTTCAATGCCTCTACCTCAGAATGTGCTTCAGTTTGGCTTGGTATCTTTAGGATTTTCCCCCTTTGCCTTCTCCCAGGTTTGGTTGGAAAGGGAGGGAGTGTGGAGGGGGAAGAGGTGGGTGTGGAGGGGTCTCCTCTGCCTCCCAAATTTCATCTGGATCCTTCCATGGAAGCCTGGCACTTCCTCAGGCACCCTTCCCTCCCTCCCCGCAATCCCCTGGCCTCTTAAGAAACTGGAGGAACAATTGCTAATCAGCTTCCGAGAGAGAGCCTGGGGAATAAATGGAGGAGCTAAGCGCCTGGCTGGCTGGCAGCTGGTCCCCTCCCCACACGGCAGCCCTGGTGGCGCTGGCACCTCGCTCTGCTCAATTCCAGTTTTTCGCCTTCTGCCTGGTTTTCTCAGGTCTCTTCGGGGGTTCTTCCTGGACCAGATGAAGCCACAGGAGTTGAGCGATGCCCCCTGCCAGACATACTGTACTCCTCCTTCACACCTCCCCGGGCTGATGTCCCCAAAATGTGAATCACATTTTCATCTCTGAGCCTTTACACACCCTCCTCCTTCTGCCCTCCTCTGGCTGGCAAACTCCTATCCATCTTCTAGGATCCAGCTTACCTTCACCTCCTCTAGGAAGCCCTCCTAGGTCTTTCCTTCTTCTCTAAGGCAAACTCCCTCCTCTGGGCTCCTGTAGCCTCCCACACAGCAATATTCATGGCACAGTCCTTCTCTCCAGTGCCCAGGACAGTGCCTGGCCAGGTGGGCAGTCGGTATGCCAGCTGTGCAGAAAGAGCACTGGAAATGGAGGCCAGTGGGTCCAGTCAGGGCTCTGACTCGTAGGGGCGTGAAAACCAACTTGAGCTGCTTCTCTGACCTGCCTTTACGTGGCTGCCCCCTAGATCTCCTCCTGCAGCTCTCAACTTCTCTTTTGCTTCCTTCTGCAAACGTCTCTTCTTTTTTAAATTACTTGATGAATTTTATTGCATTTATAGTTGTACGACAATCATCACAACCCAATTTTATAGCATCTGCAGACTTCTCTGACCCCTTCCTTTCCTCCCCTCATCCCCTACAGGGTCTCTGGGCTCCTGGATGGCAGTGGTCCTGACTGCCTGGTCATCACTGCATCCTCGTGCTCGGCACATGATGCATCCGTCTTGATGAGTGAATGGATGGATGGATGGATGAATGAATGACTAGAACCTCAGGTTTCTCACCCGCAAAATGGAGATAATAGTAATTCTGCCCTCCCAGGGCAACTGTGAGCATTGGCTAACATCAGCGTTTGCTTTTCACCAGCTCTCAGTCCTCACGCTCTGCTATGATCATAAATGTTTATTGAAGGGATCCAATCCCCCAAGGGTGTCCTCATAGGATTCCTCCAGGGCCAGCACCTGGAGGCCTCAGAGGAGGAACAGCCCGAGTGCTAACGGGAAGGCAGAGGATGCCAAGGGGCTGAAGGATTGGGAGAGTCGGGCCTGAGGACTGGGAGAGTCGGGCCCAAGAGCCAGACTGGCACCCTTCCCTCAAAAACGGAGCCCCGAGTCACAGCTGCAGAGGAAGCAAGAAAAGGGGTGGGGTGGGGGCTGTGCGGGGCCAGCAGAGAGGCTGGACTGGGGCCTCATCATAGCTCAGCCACTCCATCTTCCAGTTCTGTCTCCCCCACTAGCCTGTGAGCCCCAGAGCACAGGGCCCGGGGGTTCTGCTCAGCTCTGGGTCCACAGCTTGAAGCTCAGCCCGCTGTGAGGAGTCAGCAAAGCTTATGGAAGGAAAGGATGTGGGGAAAGTCAACAATGACGGACACCTGAGCGCCAGCGATGGGCCAGTGTCCTCGGGTAGGAAGGAGGGGTGGGTGATGGAGTCTGAGCCCTGCTCCTCGGTGGGCCCCAAGGAAGTCCATCCTCCCCACGCGGTCTGGACTGGCCCTGGCAGTGTGAGTAGCATAGGAAATGGGAGTCAGGAACCAAGAGTCTCCCCAGCAGTCAGTGCGATCAGATAATAACATGCCACTAGCTCATATTGGTTGGACACTTTGTATTTTGCAGCCACTTCCTCATTTGATAAGAACTATTCACAGGAGGTGGGTTGTTCACATTTAGCAGATGAAGGAACTGTGGTGGTGTGGGTAAGAGACGTGATTGTGGACGCCTAGGCCTGTGGTGGCACGGAGGGGGCCCCAAGCCTCTGGCCAGGCCTGGACCACAGCCACCACCTTCCTGGCTTCCCTTCTCCCTTAATTCTTTTTTTCCTCCTCCAAGTTATTCTTGGCTTTAATTTTCTTTCTTTTTTAAAAAATTTATTTTATTGAAGTATAGTTTACTATACGTATAGTGATTTATAATGTGTTAATTTCTATTGCAGAGCAAAGTGATTCAGTTATATATATGTACATTCTTTTTCATGTTCTTTTCCGCTATGGTTTATCACAGGATGTTGAATGTAGTTTCCTGTGCTGTGCAGTAGGACCCTGTTTATCCAGTTTACATATGATAGTTTGCATCCACTAATCCCAAACTCCCAATCCATCCCTCCAGGCCCCCAGCACCCTTGGCAACCACAAATCTATTTTTTGTCATAGATAAGTTCATTTGTGTCACATTTTAGATTCCACATATAAGTGATAGCGTATGGTATTTGTCTTTCTCTTTCTTTTTTTGTCTTTTTGCCTTTTCTAGGGCCGCTACCATGGCATATGGAGGTTCCCAGGCTAGGGGTCGAATCGGAGCTGTAGCCACCGGCCTACGCCAGAGCCACACCAACACGGGATCCGAGCTGCATCTGCGACCTACACCACAGCTCAAGGCAACAACGCCAGATCCTTAACCCACTGAGTGAGGCCAGGGATGGAACCTGCAACCTCATGGTTGCTAGTGGGATTTGTTAACTGACCCACAACAGGAACTCCTATCTTTCTCTTTCTGATTTACTTCTCTTAGTCTGATAATCTCTAGTTCCATCCATGTTGCTGCAAATGGCATTCTTTCTTTCTTTTTAAGGCTGAGTAGTATTCCATTGTGTATATGTACTATATCTTCTTTATCCATTCATCTGTTGATGGATATTTAAGTTATTTCCATGTCTTGGCTATTGTGAATAGTGTTGCAATGAACATAGGGGTGCATGCAGTATACTCCCCTTTTTTTTTTTGCATTTTAGGTCGGCACCTGTGGCATATGGAGGTTCCTAGGCTACGGGTTGAATTGGAGCTACAACTGCCAGCCTATGCCACAGCTACAGCAATGCCAGATCCGACGCTTGTCGGCGAACTATACCACAGCTCACGGCCATGCTGGAGCCTTCACCCACTGAGCGAGGCCAGGGATTGAATCTTCATCCTCATGGTTCCCAGTTGGATTAGTTTCCACTGCACCACAACAGGAACTCCTGCATGTATCCTTTTGAATTTTAGTTTTGTTTAGCTCTATGCCCAGGAATGGGATTGCTAGATCACATGGCAACTCTATTTTTAGTTTTCTGAGGAACCTCCATACTGTTCTCCACAGTGGTTGTACCAATTTACATTCCCACCAACAGTGCAGGAGGGTTCCCTTTTCTTCACACCCTCTCCAGTATTTTTATTTGTGGACTTTTTAATGATGGCCATTCTGACCAGTGTGAGGTGATACCTCCCTCATTTTAGTTGTGACCTGTATTTCTCTAATAATTAGCGATGCTGAACATCTTTTCATGAGCCTGTTGGCCATCTCTATGTCTTCTTTGGAGAAATGTCTATTTGGGTCTTCTGCCCATTTTTGGATTGGGTTATTTGTTTTTGTTATTGAATTGCATGAGACATTTGTATATTTTGCAAATTAAGCCCTTGTTGGTTGCATCATTTGCAAATATTTTCTCTTTTGACTTTTCGTTTTGTTTATGCTTTGCCTTTTTGTTTTGTTTATGGTTTCCTTTGCTGTACAACGGCTTATAAGTTTGGATAGATTCTTCTCCCTTAATTCTGATCTTCTTGCTTGGCAGCTGTGGCCCAGGGCTTGGTCTGGAGTGGTTTTTTTTCTGGGCAGGGGCGTGGGACACTCGCTGCCTGACCTCCAAGCTCAGGCTCTTTCTGCTGAGTTACTTCCATGGGCTCCAGCCAGTGTTGAGCAACACAGCCAAACCAGTGCCCCCACATCTCTCTGCTGGGGACGAGCCCTTTGCTCAGGCAGCTCCCCCGACCCCCAGGAACGCCCTTCCTGCCTTGCCCACCCAGATGTGAGCTCAGATGCCAGTCCTGCGGGCGGCTTTTCCTGGCCGTCATTTCAGACTGACCCCTCCCTCCCTGATGTCCCGGAAACCCGCACGTCCTGTTCTCCACTCAGCGGTGTTTGCTGTGTGCCAGGCACCACGCTGGGCAGGGAGGGCCCTGTTCGAAGGAGCTCACAGACCTCAGGGGACCCGCACGTCCTGTTCTCCACTCAGCGGTGTTTGCTGTGTGCCAGGCACCACGCTGGGCAGGGAGGGCCCTGTTCGAAGGAGCTCACAGACCTCAGGGGACCCGCACGTCCTGTTCTCCACTCAGCGGTGTTTGCTGTGTGCCAGGCACCACGCTGGGCAGGGAGGGCCCTGTTCGAAGGAGCTCACAGACCTCAGGGGAAGCCGACATTAAAATGCAAGGTCAAGTGTAACCAGGGCCATAAGAGGCCAGGGTGCTGTGGGAGCCACACGCGTTCAGGGGCAGCTACCCTGAGGAGGGGGCTCCTGAGTAGAGACGTGGGGGATGAGCAGACTGGGCCTGGAAGAGGGAAGTACACGTGTCAAGGCCTTGAGAGAGAGAGAAACAGGCCGCCAGGTGGAAGAGCAGATGCCTGGAACAGAGAGTGAAGATGATGAAGGGGGCAGGGGGCAGGTCACCCAGGGCCTGCAGGCCACCCTAAGGTGTCCCTGGGGCCAAGAGGTGTGGCCACTTGAGCCTGGGGTCCTTGAAGCATGGTCCTTGCTCAGAAGCCACTTGAGGACTGGAAGCAGGTGGCAGCCCCAGGATGGGCAGCTGGGCAGGGGTGGGGGTGGGATGCGGCCTGGCCTGGCCACTGAGGCCACCACCGGCCAGGTCTGATGGGTCCTGGATGAGACCCCTAGACCCAGCCATTGAGGCCCTTAGCTCTGAGGAAGCCCAGTTCATGCTCTGACCTTGGGAGGGAGTCCTAGTGCTGCCCCGTGTGCTCCTAAGCGTGAATTTGAAGCTTGGGATAGCAGGTGGCACAGAGCTGGCATCAGCAGAGTGCGCTGCAGGCAGAGGGCACAAGGCTGAACAGCTGGCCAGGCCCTGCCCCCTCCTCATTTTTGGAGGGTGAAGCAGGTAATGTCCTGGCTGTGGTGTCACCAGGCCCAGCTGCTGCCATGACTGGCTCCGAGACACCTCTCAAGTAAGTTGCTTAGTTTTTACCTATTGGCAAAGCAGGAATGGTCTTGGCGCCCACCTCCCAGGGCTTGAGAAGATTCAGTGACATGGAACATGCCACGTTGTAAGCGCAGCACCTGGCACATGGGGAGTGCTCAAAATTGTCACCTGTTGCCATGACTAAGACCCTAGTCTGCTCTGGGGCAGCCCTGAGATCAGGGCAGAGGAGAGAGCAGGGTGCATCATTCTGACCCAGTGGGTGTGGGGGGGAAGAGAGGACAGGCAGGCCAGGTAGGCTTTCTGGAGGTGGCAGCCTTGAAACTCAACCTTGATGGAAGGGTGGGATTCCCACAGGCAGACATTGCTGGAAGCCTCCCAGGAGACCTGAACTGTGACCTCTGGGGACCCATGTGGCCCAGAGGATTTGAGCCCTCCAGTCGAGCTCCTCTCCCCTTGGCCTCTCCTGAGCCAGCCCCTCTCCCACAGGAAGAACGAGGGAAAACTTGTCAGGCACAGGGGGCCTGTGGGGTGTGACACCACAGCCGTGCCCATGGACCTCAAGACCCTGGCTGGTGGTGCAGACCTGCCCCAGGCAGCCCCTGTCTGTAGGAGTTGGGTGGGGAGAAGGGGCCTCTCTCCTCTGCCCGCAGCCTCCCCCACCCAGGCTCCCCCTCGCCTCCCTCCTAGCTTTGTAAGATTCACCCTGGCTGGGGACAAATAGCCCCTCCACTCCCCAAAGTCTCTGCTCTTGGGCCTTAATTCTGCTTCTGCAATCTCACAGGCTCATAAAAGTGAGTAAAAGCCAGTATGTCACTTAGCGAGTGGTTATCTTAAGCTTGGTAAGACCCCACCCGGATTTTCTGGTTTCATCCTCCACCGTTTTCTCAGTCCAGTTTTACAGGCAGAAAACTGAGGCGAGAAGAAGCATGTGTTCGGCTGCTCCATCCCTTTGGCGCTTGGCAGACAGTGTTGAAGTCCACCCGCCTCCCTCCAGACGCCTTGGCCACCCCGGGTTCCCTCACCTCCCATCCTGTCTCCTCTGAACACACCCGTTCCCACAGGCCTTCCCAGCCCTCCAGCACCCACCCCGGCAGCCCTGGGTCCACTTTCCTACACCTGCCACCAAAGGGCTCCACTGGGAGAAGCACAGACCAGGAGAAGTTGAAGGCAGGGACAATATTTGGCAACTTTGACAGCCAGGCTTAACGTCCTTGTGACAGAAGTGGACATTTAGGCTGGGGGACGTCTTGGCTGGCTCTCCTCAAAACCAACACGTCCAAAATCGAACTCACTGTTGTCCCCCAAACCTGACTGTGTTTCTGATCCATTTTAGCGAATGACATCTCCATCTCTGTGTCAGGCAGCCTGGGGACAGCCTGAGAGTCACCCCGACTCACTCTCTCACTAGCCTCCCGTTTCCCCCAGACATCTCTAGGTCCCCCCTTCACTGTTCCAAACTGCACCCAAAATTCAGCACAGTGCCCGGCACCTAGTAGGTGTTCAGTGAAAGTTTCTGGAATGAATGAACAGGTCAAGGTCTCACCATCTGCCTGCAGACTCCCTCCCTCCCATCCATCTGCACTCAGCAGCCAAGGTGACCCTCGGGCCACATCAGTCCAACCCCGTCCCGCTCTGTTCCAAACCCTCAGTTTCCCCCGCCCACCTCCGAGCCAGAATGGAATACACCCTCCCTCGCCTGGCTCACCGGATCTGAGCAGCCGGCTGTGTCCGCCTCCCAGCCTCCTCGCCCCACGCTCTGTTATATATAGAGATGGTCCAGCCATAACAGGTGCCTGTAGGTGGCTGACTGTACCAGGCTGTTTCATGCTTTTGTCTTCACACCTGCTGCCGGGCCCTCTGGCCAGAAGTCACCCCCGACTCTGCCCCGTCTGCCTGGAGAACTCTCTCCACTTCAGGAGCCCATTTAAAGGCCATCCTGGCAAAGAGGCTCAACCAGACCCCTTGCGTGCCTCCCTCACCCGAGCTCTTCAAGATCTGCTGTCATATGTGGATGCACCTGGCCCTCAGTGCACAGGCTGCACCTCTAGGTCCAGAGACCTTGTCTTATTCATATTCAAGGAATGTGTGAGGGAAGTTTCTGCATGTCAGGTAGACCCAAGGCAGCCTGAGCAGGCATCCTGTATGTTGATCTGGACCACAAGAAGGTCTCTCTTCCAGCTTTTTAGTGATGCATAATAAATGACCCTAAATCAAAGTAGCTTAAAACAATGGCAATTTATAATTTTTCCTGGTCTGAGGGTTGGCTGGGGCTTCACCAGGAAGTTCTTCTTCTCCGTGCGGTGTGGCTGAGGTCACTCAGTGGCTGCATTCAGCTGGGAGCGCAGCTGGGGCTGGAGCTTCTTATCCTGGAGGGTCTCTCCACGTGGCCTCTCATCCTCTGCATCTTGCCTGGGCATCTTTAAAGCAGGGTGTTGGCTTCCAGCAGGGACCATTCCATGACGGCAGGTCCTCTGTGGAAGACCTTCTGGTGCTTTGCTTCTATCGTCCTTGCTCACACTCCATTGGCCAAAGCAAGTCATGTGTCCATTCCTTGAGCTGGCTCACTGGGGTCATCTGTGGTACTGTCCACTGTGTTTCCTTTTGTAGAAATGGCCCTAAATACACCTGAGAATCCTCTCCACCTGTCAGGTCAAGGCAAGCTGAGTTAGTCGAGGGCAGTTGGAAGTGGCTTCTGATCCCCTTGGCTTTGGACCTAAGGCCCAGCCAGAGTTGGCCCCTTCCCCATTAACAGAGGCTGGATCTGCAGGTGGAGCTTCAAGGAGACACCCAGCCCCAAGCTCTGTGTCAGGCATAAACCTTATGGTTGGGAACTTGGGTCTTTGAGAACAGCCCCCTCCTCTGGGACAGCTATTGCTAAAGTCAGTAGAAGATGGAATGACCCCCGTTTTTCAATCAGAATCCAGAACAGCAGGGGGTGCCCTCATTGGCACGCTTTGCTGCTTGGAAAGGGCAGGTGAGAAGAATCTCCGCCCCCCCCCGGCACCGGCTCCCCCATTCACATCTGTCTGCTCCTCATTTCACTTTCTCTTTTCCCATTTCTGATCCAGGGACTTAGGCTCAATGACCTTGAAGGTCCCTCCCATCATCCCATGTTGATTCTTCCATTGTCATCCTCTTGCGGCCAGGTAATGCTGTATGTATTGAATGCCTAGCATGTAGCGGGGCTCTTTATTTGCCTTCACCCTGGAAGCCCCTGGAGGCCGTGCGCTCCTTGAGTTCCATGTGACTGTCCCTTCAAGTTTGGTTCCTGGGACCTGGGGCCCATCGCCCTGGACCCTATCTGAGGTGCATGGTGGTTGTCGTGAGGCAGTTCACTGAACATTTCCAGCTCTCCCCCCTCTTTACATGGGAGTGCCGCCTCTCTTCTCCAGCTCTGAAGTTATCTTTACTCTGGTCAGTGCTGCATGAGCAGAACGGTCATGTGTCACTTCTGAGTGAAGCTTCAAAAGCTAGAGTGTAATTAACTATGTCCTCTTTCTTCCCGCCCATGGTGGTCACAGAAGCACATGTTGAAATGGAGCATCTTTTAGTCTATGCCCTTGAGTGATTACTATGTTCTGGCCCTCTGCCCTGGATATGTGGTGAGTGAGAGAGAAACTTTTCTGTTAAGTCACTGAGATTTGGGGAATGTTTGTTGTTGTAGTATAACGTAGCCTACACTGACTGACACACACATTCAAGTTCAACACAAGACACCACAGGGCTGCTGGGATCACCTGTCTAGTCTTCATAGCCAGTCTTTCGGGAGATGGCAAGACATTCTTCAAGCTCTTTCAAAGTCCACTTGATAGATTCCATGGAACTCAATATGGATCTTGGCAGTTAATTGGCTATGGAGGGGTGGGGGAAATGGAGGAGCCAGGCTCCCAAAACAGAAGGAAATCTCAACCAGTAAAAGGATTTTTTTCTCACATTGGGCTGCCTGGAAACATCAGGAATTTATTCCCCCCCGCTTCTTTCCTTTCCTTTCTTTCTTTTTCTTTTCTTTCCTTCCTTCCTTCTTTCTCTTCTTTCTTTTACTTCTTTCTTTCTCTTCTTCCTCCCTCCCTCTCTTCCTTTCTCTTTCCCTCCCTCCTTCCTTCCCTTCCTTCCATTGCTTTCCAAAGTTGAGTTGAGACTGAACTCTTGGTAGTGTCTTTTCCCTTATTACACCTCCACTGATACACTTTGGCAGCCCCCACTTCCTGACCTGGGTGTGGCATCTCTTGATTGCATACAGATGCTTGCTTTACACAATCTTTTTAAACCCTGACACCTCTCCAAGAGAGAAGCCTGTTGTGAGAAGAGTGCCATGGCTTTCAGATTCTCTTGACCTTTCAGGAAAAGTAATTTGAAGTTTGGTGCTTATTCTCTGCCTCCACTGAGCACTTGGAGAATGCATGATGTCAGTTATGTTTCCAGCCTAGAGCTTCACGAGTCTGGCCATTACCCTATTACCTGCAGGTAGAGGGTTGTGCATCTCCTCTTCTCCAGGGGGCTGGTGTGAGAGTATAGAAAGGGAAGCAGGAAATCCATCCTCCAGGTTTAATGCTGATGGCACAGATGCATGGTGCACGGACCCAGGGCCCCAAGACCCAGCATGTCCACACCAGCTTCCTCACCAACTTATTATGTCATACTTTTTATGAGCATCCTGGCCAGTGTCCTCACTTGGCATGAGGCAAATGGAAGCGTAGAGGGCGCAGGGCCAGGCCAAGTCCTCTCCGTGGGTTAGGACCTACCAGTAGGTGACAGCAGGAAACCGTAGCAGAGTGGAAAGAACATGGGCTTAGCACTGAACATGTTGAACTTTGGACTTCAGCTCTGTCGCCTACTCACTGTGTGACTTTGGATAAGAGCCTCTCTTTGTCTCAGCCTCAGTTCCCTCACCTCTAAAATAGGCATTGTAATAATTATCAACATTTCTGGACCACTATGTGTAAGGACTCTATGTGTTTTGACTCACTTTTACACCAGTACTCTGAGATAGGTACTATTATCATCACCCCACTTTTCAGATGGAGACAATAGAGGACAGAGGAACTCTAAGACTTGCCTGAGGTCACAAAGAAGCACACAAATTCCCGGCTTTTATGTGGGGGAAAGCCATACTTTCCTCCCTGGGAAAGCTTCAGATGATTAAAATGCTAGGATACACAACAGGGTTTGCCATACAGGTGTGCTCAATGAACAATGGCTATTATGTTCATTCAAAAAGAAACGGTTAACCCAGAACTGCATAAGAAGCCTTTTGCTCTCTTATCAGGATTGACCCCCTCCCCTTTGCAGGGACTCCAGTGCTCCCAGGGGGCCCCATCACACCCTGTCTAAGAGGAAGAGGTTTTTGGATCTGAGACTTAAAAATAAACAGCTCACTGAGAAGACAGGGGGCCAATGGCAGCTTGCACTAGGCAGAGCAAGCAACACTGGCAGAAGCCTAGAGGGGCAAAAGTGTGTGTGTTTGCCAGTAGAGCTGGGCAGGAGCTGCTCAGTTTTACTCGGATGTTTGTTGCTAAGGGACCTTCCATGCCCCTCATCCTGCTTCAGTCTCTTCAAACACCGGGCCTCGGGCGCCACCTGGTGGCAGCCTCTGATACTAACAGGGCAGAAACCAACAACAGGAATAAGAGCTGCCCACACCTCCGTCCCCTGAACTATCCCTTCCTGTCTCTTTCCCCGGAAATGGACTTGCTATAAAAGTTATAGAACAGCAATCGACACATTTTTATTTAAAAATTGTGTTTTCCAGTTATCAAAACAATGCACAGTCATCGTAGAAAACTGGGAAAACATAGAAAAGAATAAGGAGGAAAGCTGCCACCCTCAACTCCATCACCCAGTGCATCCACTATTAATAGTCTGGTATATTTGAATCCAGTGTTTTTTCTCTGCATGTAATTTTCTTGTAATACACATAAGCTGGGGCTTAGTGCATATATCTTTTTAGGTATACATACATATACATGGATATGGACCATGTTTAAATACACGTGGCTTATTTTTGTGAACAAAGGCATGGTGTAGGGGTTAGTGTGGGTGTTGGGAGAGGGGTGCTAGTGTCAGACCACCCTGAGTTTGAATGCTGCCTTTGGGTAAGTGATTTCTTTTCTCTGAGTAGCAATTTCCTTCCCCATCTGTAAAATGTGGGAAAAAGAGGACTTACCCCACAGCTGTGGTAAACATTAAATGACACAACATATGCAAAATTAGTACAGCCCCTGGGACAGTGAGAATTCTCACTGATATCAGATTACCATGGAAATCTTAGTCTGACTTTCTGATTCTTAGCAGAAACCTCCAGAAATGAGATGGGTTACTGGGTCCAAGGATAGGAAGAGCCTCCAGGTTGAAAGAGTTTTCCAAAACTGAGAGAAAAATTTCAACCAAGAGCGCATGTCTCCAGCACCTCTGCTGTTCTCATTTGCCTCTCTGTTCTTCCAGGACCTGTTCATGCAAAACAGTCTTTAAGTATCATAATTATGATGCCAGCACCAGTTCACGTAATGTTGCATCACCAGGATAATGTTTATCCTAAGTGGCTAAAGCTGTTATTGACATTTGCTATAATTTGCTTAAGTATTTAATATCTGAGCAGTTTATTTTTCATTCATTCATTCATTTGTTCATTCATTCATTCATCATTCATTCAAGAAATTGTTATTGAATGCCTACTGCTTGACAGGCACTGACTGGGCATTGGAATTTGCTGGTCAACTGGAACAGGACACTCCTTACTCACTGCATTTGGTCTTTAGCCAGTGAGACAGACCATTACAAGTAAGCAAACAAGTAAAACTCTGATTGAATAAGCTAGACACAAAGGGACAAATATTGTTTGATTCCACCTCTATCAGCTATTTAATCAAGCACACAGAGACAGTAAGATGGTGGTTCAGGGGCTGCGGGAAGGGGCATGGGGAGATATGGGTTAATGGGTACAGGGTTTCAGTTTGAGAAGGTGAAAAATTTCCAGAGGTGAATGATGGAGATGATTGCACAACAATGTTATTATGTATTAATGCCACTGAACTCCATACCTAAAAGTGGGGAAAGTGAGACATTTTATGTTATGTTTGTTTTACCATAATTTAAAAACATGACATAATAGTTAAAGGAATGATTAATGTCTTCGACTCAACCACGAATCTTCAAAACTTCCCCATTCCATTGGGAGCTCCCTGAGAACCGGGATAAGTGTCTCCCCTCTCAGTCTGGGGCCTCTCCTAGGTCCAGAAAGGGATTTCTTCAAATCAGGAGCTGCACCTTGAGGGCCTGGCCTCGTCAAGTCCATCATCAAACTGAGGTGCTCCTTGATGGGGTCGTGCCTCCTCCATCACACCAGGAGTTATCCCCGTGAGAGCGTATGGGGTGGGGAAAGGGGCTTCTTGTTTGAAACTGATGTCTCTCAGTCCCAGCCCCGGGCCTCGCATGCGCCCAACGCCTTTCTACCCCCAGGTTCACCTGCAGCTTCTCGCCTCCAAGCTCTGCGCGCTGCTCAGGGTGGGCGGGCTGAGGACGCTTCCGCCCTCTTCCAATATGGCCGCCCCCGCCTCTGTGACAGGCCCGGTCACGTGGACAGCCTCGCCTATGAGGTCGCCGGGGCCTGGACGGCGATTGTCCCTTCCCGGGCCCCATCCCGAGTCGGCGACTGCCCGTGTCAACCGGAGCCTGAGCGATCATGGCAACGGGCTCGGGCGGGGAGCGCGTGGCGGCGGCTGCGGCGGCAGCGGCAGTTTGGTCGCGGGCCGGCGCGGCGGAGCGGCGGAGGCGCAGGCGGCGGCACTGGCGTTGGCACCGGCCCTGAGAGCCATGCTGCCGGGCAGCCCTGAGAGGGAGCTGGCGGCCTGGTGGGAGGCGGAGGCCGTGGCTGCGGCCAAGGCTCAGGCTGCGAAGGACCAGGTCCTTGTGGACCCGGGTGCGGCCGGGGAGCCGGAGCGCAAGGCGGGGGAGGAGCAGCCCAAGGAGCCGGCTCCGGGGCCGCCCAGCGCGGCTGAAGAGGGCGATGCCCGCATACCCCCGCGGCCCCCGCGAACGGTGCCGGTGTCCAGGCCGAAGCCAGCGCCGGCGCCGGCTCAGGGCCTCTGCCCGCACGGGAAGTCCAGGAGCAAGGGCCGCAGCTGCAAGCGGAGCTCTAACCGGTCCAACGAGTATTGCTCTCTGCGGCCCGTCACCGTGGACAGCTCCAAGGCCAGGACCTCCCTGGACGCCCTGAAGATCAGCATCCGCCAGCTCAAGTGGAAGGAGGTGAGGCCCGGCCCGCCGCGTGGGCACAGGGGGGTGGACTGGACTGGCACAGAGGGTCCGGCCGGCCCAGGCCAAGTCTGAGAGCCAAGCTTCTGCTGTGCGCTACACTTGTCAGCCGCAAACTTCTCATCCTTCAAAGCCTAGCCCCCAAGTCACTTAACTCAAGTTGGCTTCAGACCCCTCCGGGTCAAGTTAGCCATCCCTTCCTCTGGCTTCGCTGCAGCTCCATGGTCTCCAGCTATCAGCACTTGGCTCCCCGCATTGTAGATGTTTCTTTATATGTGTGTCTCCTCTACCAGTTTGCGAGTCCCCGGGGCCCTGGACCCTCTTTCACTTCCTATTTAAGTTGTAGTTACTTAGCATTTACTATGTGACTCTTGGGGCAGTTGAACAGTTTGTACTTTGGAGGTAGACAGGTCTAGGGTCACCACGCTGCCACTTAGCTGTGTGACCTTGAGCAAGTTGCTTCATCTCTTAAGCCTCTTTCCTCCTTTATAAAGTGAGACTAATAATACCTATCTCATAGTTTTTTTAGTATCAGAAGACTCACTGCTTATTGTCGTATAGCCCAAGTATGCAATAAGTGCTAACTAATGTTACCGGCCACTCCTCTCTTTCTTCCCCACTTCACCATCGCTGTCATGAGTGCAGGCACTGTATTTTGTGTTCCAAGGCTTGGCATACAGCAGGTGTCAGGAAGTGGTGGGTGAAAGGGCAAATAAGGGAATGGGTTATTTGTCCCTGACCCACCGGGGGCTGGGATGATGCACCAGTGAAATCCAGAGATAGCAGTTGCAGTTGGCTGAGTGGATAAAGCCATTTGACTTGATTTGCAGCATCCAAGGTGATTTAATGTGCTTTCTGGAGCATCAGGATTGTGGTTTAGGGTGGTTGAATCTGGAGACTTAGACCCAGATGATGTGCAGCTGGCAACCTGAGGACACAGGCACTTAGCTCTGGGCCTTGGTTATGGTAGATGTTCAGGAAGGGCTGAATGAAGTGGGAACATGCAGAGAGATGGCCACAGAAGGGATTGGTGAGGTCAGAGGGTTGCTGTCCCAGCAGAAGGAGTCATGTGGTTTGGAGGGGAGTCAAGAATCAGGCAGGACATGGAGTTCCTGCTGGCACAGTGGGTTAGGAATCCGACCGCAGCCACTCGGGTTACTGTGGAGGTGCAGGTTTGATCCCTGGCCCCAGCGCAGGGGGCTAAAGGATCTGGTGTTGTCGCAGCTGTGGTGTAGATCGCAGCTGTGGCTTGAATTCGGTGTCTGTCCAGGGAACTTCCAGGTGCCACGGGTGCGGACATTAAAAAAAAAAAAAAAGAATCAGGCAGGGCAGATTCCAGGTAGGGAGAGGTTAGCCATTGGGAAAGTCTAATTCCAGGAGGTCTCAGGGATGCTTATTTATTTTCATATTGGGGCTTGGGATTCAGGGGAGGATTTTTATGCCTATGAAACTTGGAGAAAGTGAGAGAGGCTCCCAGGACTAGGTGTCTGGATCCTGGACAGGATCTTGGGTCTAGGCCAGAAATATGAGACCCAGAACAAGATGGACCTGGAGAGCTTGTCAGTACCATCATCCTAATGAAGGGAGGATCCAGGACTGAGACCAGAACACAGAGTTAGAGAAGGCTGATTGGCCCAGGCAGGGCCTGTGCTTGGCTTGGTCCTGTGGGAGAGAGGGACACAAAGCTGCCCAGATCGCAAGAAGTGGAGCCACGTGGATGCAGAAATCAGCAGACACACGCTGGCTCAACTTTGTTCACTCCTTCTGTGAGTGTCTGTCATGGATGCTGGGCCCTGAGAATCAGAGATGCTTAGGATATAACCCTGGCCCTCAAGGACCTCCTGGTTCAGTAGGAGACAAGACACAAGGAAGGAAATCA
Source organism: Phacochoerus africanus (assembly GCF_016906955.1). NCBI lineage: Eukaryota > Metazoa > Chordata > Mammalia > Artiodactyla > Suidae > Phacochoerus > Phacochoerus africanus. The sequence goes on along the minus strand of NC_062545.1, from coordinate 264,124,401 downwards.
TTGCAGTGGTTACAGGGCCTGTGCTACTGCTTCCTGAAATGCTCTTTCTCCAGCTTTTTGCATGGCTTCCTCTGTCCCTCCATACCTCTGATTAAATGCTACCTCCTTAAAGAGGCCTTCCCCCATGATCCCGCCACTGCTGCCTGCCTGTCTTTATTTTTTATTTTTCCATAGCACTTAACGCTAGTGACATTTTATTTTGTATTGTATCTTGTCTGTTTTCCTCACTAGAATGTAAGCTCCTTGAGGGCAGGGGCTTTGTGTTATTTACTGTTGTATCCCCAGGTGCTTGCACGCAGAAGGTGCTCAATAAATATTCATTGAATGGATGCACACCTTTGTGATGAGCGTGTCTCTGTCTGTGTAAAGGTGTAAGTGCTGTGGGAGGTAGGGGTGACCACCCCAAGAAGGGCTTCCTGGAGGAGAGGGCTCCCGAGCAGAGTCTTGGGTGCTGAGAACGAGTAGGCATTATTTAGGGGCTGTCGACTTTGGATCCTTGGTAGAGGGAGTGGAATGGGCAAAGCGGAGGTTCCTTTGGGGCCTTGTAGGGCTGGATCCTAGGATGGGTGGCAGAATGTGAGAGGCGAGGCAGGGGAGGTGAGCAGGGGTCAGGCCATGGGCTGCACTGTGGGATGTGGGCTTTCTTGGGAAGACTCTGTGAGCCACTGCAGAATCTCAAGCTTCTTCCGTTTTTCCGCTTTGCTATTTTGGCAAGTGACTTCAATTCCTTAGGCCTCGGTTTGCTTATCTGTCAAGTGGGGGTACGTCCAGCTGGTGCAGTGGTTCCCAGTTTGTCTGCTGCTGCACCACATCATGGTAATATTGGCCTGGCTGAGGCCCTTGCCCAGGTGAACCCAGTGGGGTGGGCAGTTGCCAGGGCGCTACCTGTAACTCCTCCCCCAGCCCCAGGCCTGCCTGTTTTCCTGCTCAGGGGGTGCTCATTCTAGTATAGTTAAAAACATAGTTCACTCCCAAGACTATTAGATGTTTGACTCTTTACCTAATGTCACTCTTCCCTATTTGTTTTTGGGGTCCTGGGGACAGGAGTGGTGTCTGACTTGTATCCCCAGTGCCCAGCAGATGGTAGGTGATCAGTACATGAATGAACGAATGACTTGCAACAGAGGTCACATCTCACCTTGACACCGTAGACTGCGGAGTTGGAAAAGTGCCAGACTAGGTAAACTTTAAAGTTCCTTCCAGCTTTAAACAATGATTAGGGTGTTCTTGGTACCTCCTACAAAGTTGGCTGTATGACAAGTAACGTGCATATATATATGTATAAACTAGGTATGGAGTTCCTGTGTTACTCAGTGGGTTAAGGATCCAGTGTTGTCACTGCTGTGGTTCCCGTCACTGCTGTGGTGTTGGTTTGAACCCTGGCCTGGGAACTTCCGCATGCTGTGGGCACGGCCAAAAAACCCCACCAAAAACCCAGGTACTAACAACATATAAACACAGCCTCAGTTCCCCTTCTGTTGCAAATCATCTCTAATACTCAGCATTGATGATCCAGGAGCAGGAAGTCTGCTGGGGGCTGGGTGGCGAGGAACTGAGCCGCAGTGTCCCCGTAGGTCGTGCTGAGCTGTCTCTGCAGGATTTGGGAGTCTCCAGCTGGCTGACTTTGGCGGGGGTGGGCAGGCAGCCCAGGCAAGAGATGAGGTCATGAGCACCAACCAGAATGAAGGGTCTCTCTCCTCTTGCAAGCGATTAGTGGGGGCTGCACCCCCACGGGCTGCTCAGGGCACAACCTCCTTTCCTCCTTCACTTTTCTTTATTGGACAGGCGCTTAACGACAACAGCAATAGCACTGATCATGATCATCAGCTGCTAGGATGCCCCTTGCACAGCTCTTACCCTGTGCCAGGCACTCTTCTAAGTGCTTTACGTGTAGCCAAGGGTGTGATTCTCCTCACAACCCAGTGTAGTAAATGCCCTTTTGTCTCCATTTTATAGAGAAGGAAATTGAAGTACACAGAAGCTCACCTATCCAAGGTCAGACAGCTGGTAAGGGGCAGAGCTAGCATTTGCAACAGGTCTCCAGGAGTTCCCCAGTGGCCTAGTGGTTAAGGATTTGGCGTGGTCACTGCCGTGGCTCCAGTTTGATCCCTGGCCTGGGAACTTCCATATGCGTGGCTCCCCGCTGCCAGAAAAACCCAGGTGTCCATTTGAAACCAGCCTTCTAGAATTCCTGTTGTGGCTCAGTGGTTATGAACCTGACTAGTATCCATAAGGTTGCAGGTTTGATCCCTGGCCTCGCCCGGTGGGTTAAGGATCCAGCATTGCTGTGAGCTGCTGTTTTGGTCACAGATGCGGTTTGGATCTTGCATTGCTGTGGCTGTGGTGTAGGCTGGCAGCTGCAGCTCCAGTTTGACCTCTAGCCTGGGAACTTCCATATGCCATGAATGCAACCTTAAAAAGCAAAATAAAAAAGGAAAGAACTGGTCTTCTATACCCAGCTCTTCCCACTACTCCCCACTGGCTGATACCGGCAGACCCTGGGTTGGGATGGCAGGTATAGACATGAATGGGGTTTACTTCTTGCCTTCCAGGGACAGACATGCACACAGTCGCTGGCCAGTCTGGGAGTTGAGTGGCTAAAGGGCATTCTCGGCAGAGTAGGAACAAAGGCAGGGAGGTCCACTTCTATACTTAGGATGGGTGATGGCAGCGTAGCCTGGGCGGGGGGACAGAGAGAAATGAAGGGACCAAGCTTGCAGGACATTGAAGGCCATGCCAAGAAGCTTGTGCTTCTGGCTGAACATGATTGCTGATTCTTGCCATGTAGAGACTGAGCTTCCCTCGCCCACTCTGTAGGGCCCTGGGAACCAATTCCCTGATGATTCAGTTTTCAGTCGTGTCTGTTCTGGTCCTGCAGCAGCGCCCACCATGCCAAATTTCTTCTCAAAGGACAGTCCATAAATCCACAATCTTTACACTTGTGGGTAAGACAGAAGTTTATTCTAGAGGATCAAAGTCAAGTTTACAGAGTCACCATGAAGTCGCAGCATGAAAGAGGGAAGGTTTCTGGCTCATAGTCGATGCTCAATAAATATTGATGGGATTGTGTGCGCCTCTCTCCCCATCTCTGGAATATTCTTTTTGCAGTTTTGACACCCTTGTTAAAGGAAGCCTTAGGGAAAAGATACCATGGAGAATAGATGCCACTATTGTGGTGAGCTGCCCTCCTTGGAGATGCCGCTTGTGTACATGCTCCCGGTGGTGCCATGGACACCAGCTAACGTGAATGAGGGCGCTGAGAGATTTGACAGAGGGACCTTTGTTGATAATCGTTTGCATGAGCTCTGTCCCAAGATCTATTACAGCGTGAGCTCTTTGTTTCAGGGTGTCCAAATCACGTGTTGTTTTCTGAAATTTATCCAGCGTTTCTTCAGAGCACGTATATCCTTATTAAACCACCTTACTTATAACTTGTATACTGTCAGTTACCGTTTATGAAATAGCACATTATGTGCTGGGCATGATGTTATTACTGAGTGCTCTAGGCTCCATCAAACTCGCAGAGAATATTTGCTATGGTTTATTTCATTTAATCCTCACAGCGAGGATTGAGAGGTTGAGAGGAGGTTAGTTCAGGACTAGCCCAAGGTCACACAGGTAGCAAGTGACTGAGCCATCCAGGGCCTGTGCTCGTGGCCAGTATATACTCCTCTACTGTCTTCTTTGCTGATCCTTTGCTAAAATTCACCCTGCAAGGAATTTTTCTCTATTATTTTTGTTACTATTATTATTCCCAGATAACAATTGAAGGAGCAGAACTGGGCACAGCAAGTAAGTGGGAGAGTCAGGGTTCAAACAGTGGTCTGGTTCCCAGCCCACTTTGCAGTGTGTTTTATAACCTCCAGTTCCTACTGCTCCCGTTCCTCATCTGACTCATAACTCAGATGACAGTGGAGTCGCTCAGACCAGGAGGGCGATACCGCAAATAGGACTTAAAATAAAACACACTGAAATAGATCCTGCCTGGCAGAGGGAGCATTTGGTTCCCACACCTTCCAAATCCTATCTCATTGCTGCCCACAAGGGAGAAGAGATTCTGGTGCATTCGACTAGCCGAGTGGCCCTGCTCCTCCGTGACATGTGAGCCTGCTGCATGAGCCTGTGTCTCAGATTCTCTGTGGTAGAAGGTGGATTATAAAATGAAAAATTGGATAGTTTAACCTTCCCTCCCTTTCTCATTTTAACCATAGTCATTGCGATTTACTTTCCATTTTTTGGAAACAGCATTACATTTTTTTTTTTTTTTTGGTCTTTTTGCCTTTGCTAGGGCTGCTCCCATGGCATATGGAGGTTCCCAGGCTAGGGGTCTAATCGGAGCTGTAGCCACTGGCCTACACCAGAGCCACAGCAATGTGGGATCCGAGCCGAGTCTGTGACCTACACCACAGCTCACGGCAACGCCGGATCCTTAACCCACTGAGCAAGGTCAGGGATCGAACCCTCATGGTTCCTAGTTGGATTCATTAACCACTGCGCCACGACGGGAACTCCCAGCATTACATTTAAGAATGGTTTATATATTACTCCATCAAATGTTCTTCTTCAGACATGTTATTTTAATGCCTAGTCCAGTAGAATTTTGCCCTTGCGAGTTAGGCTTGTCACCCCATAAAAAAAAAATCACAATTCACTACCACTGATATTTAAGCAATACAATATGTAGATCTCCACTAATGCTTCACAGAGTCCTTTAAAAGAAGGTCAATTCCAGTTAAAATTTTGGATTTTTAGCAGGTGTTATTGTTAGGACAGTTTTCTGTGTTATATAAACATGCTCTCTATTGTAAGTAGCTTCAATATAGGTAGGATTCTGGATTCTGAAGTTGAATGCAAAAATTTAATCATCCATTTAAAAAAAAATCTATTCCTTGAAAAGAACATATTGTAAAGTGTTGTGGTGAGGAGCAGTCAACTGGCTAAGGAACCGACCTTGTCTCTGCAAGGATGTGGGTTTGATCCCTGGCCTGGCTTATAGGGTTAAGGATCCAGCGTTGCCACAAGCCGCAATGTAGTTTGCAGATGCGGCTCAGATCTGGTGTTGCTGTGGCTGTGGCTTTTCTGGTGTCTGCAGCTCTGATTTGACCCCTAGCCCAGGAACTTCCATATGCTGCAGGTGTGGCTGTTTAAAAGAAAATAAATAAAGAAAGAAAGGATTGGCCACTCTTTAAGTGCCTTCTCTACAGGGAAAGTGTGTCCTGGAGCTAGCATGGACTTTGAATTCAGACAGATGAGTAAAAAATCCTTGCCACTAACTACTTCTGTAACCAGTTGGGCACTGCCTACAAAACCACTCTGAACGCCAGTTCTTCAGGTGTGTCAGTGGGCCAGTGATGCCTGTCTTGCAGAATTCTTGTGAGATTAAATGAGATGATGTCTGTAAGTTGCCTTAGCCCGATGCTTGGCACACTGTCTGAATTCGGCTAATGTCACTTCTCTATAACTACCTTTCTCTTGGGTGGTTATAGACATTGGATTTGATCTTTTTTTTTTTTTAAAAAAAACAAAACAGAAAACAGGTATTATAGAATTTCATCTGGATATGTAGGTTACTGGTTAAACAGACATGACCAGCTCATTTGTTAAATGTTCCAAATATGGAGTTCCCGTCGTGGCGCAGTGGTTAACAAATCCGACTAGGAACCATGAGGTTGCGGATTCGGTCCCTGCCCTTGCTCAGTGGGTTGACGATCCGGCGTTGCCGTGAGCTGTGGTGTAGGTTGCAGACGCGGCTCGGATCCCGCGTTGCTGTGGCTCTGGCATAAGCCGGTGGCTACAGCTCCGATTCACCCCCTAGCCTGGGAACCTCCATATGCCGAGGGAGCGGCCCAAGAAATAGCAACAACAACAACAACAAAAAAGACAAAAAGACAAAAAAAATAAATAAAATCAATTATACTTTTAAGGTTTAACTGAATTTTTAAAAGCCTCCATTCTGGCCCTGGTACCTGTGTTATAAACTCTGTTATATTAACCATGGGAAATTTATTAGCTATTATCTGGCTTTTATCTAGCTGATGTTAGCTGGAGTGACATCAGTACTTAACTTTTGTGTTCATAAGGCTAATAAGGAGACCTGAACTGAGGTTGTTGGAGGGGAATGTAGCCATTAGCTGTGTAGAAGAGAAACCAATTCCCTGGAATGATTTCTTTACTCCTTACTTTCAGCCCCAAGCAGCCCTCCCCAACTGACCTGGAAAGACAGTACCAGGCATGGGTTTGGATCTTGGCTCTGGGACCCCGGACACATCCCTTTACCTCTCTGAGCCAATGCTTCCTTCATCTCTAAGAATGAGCATAACATAACATGGTAGGCTTGTGAGAATTAATTCCGAAAGACTTTAAAGTGCCTAGAGCTCTAAAGTAAGAATACCTGTTGGTTTGGCTTTCCCTCTGATGAATCTCTATGACATCTTAATTACAATCGATAATAGAAAATTGATGGTGTGAACAGGCAAATAACCTTGCTGTTCCTTTAATTAGTTTTGAATCCTCCTTTCCATGTGGTTGCTCCTCTGCAGCCCAGTCATTCCGTGAGATTCCTCCACGAAGGCTGGTGTTTGCCCGAGAGGACAGCGGTCCCCTTTCTCTATTCCAGATAGACCAGCATTTTCCTTCCATCTCCCATCAAGTCGGGTCCTGCCTTAACAGCTGCCCCGACTGCTATTTGTGTACATGTTTGTTTCTCTGGGTGTTTTGGAACCATTATCTAGTAATTTCTATAAATGCTTCCTAAGTCCTAGCAAGCATTGCCGGCGGCTCTGTCTCTTCCCCATCTGCTTCTGTGTCATCTGAGTCAAACCTTCACATCCTTGATGGAGCCAGAAGAATAAGGGCAGTTAGTCTCCTGTGCTGTCATCCCTAAGTATAACTTTACGTTTCAGAGAAGTCCCTCTGTCCCTCTGCCTAGAACTCTTATGAAGGCTGTTTTCAAATTTTATTCTTTATGGTCACAGGGAGATTTTATTTCTCTGTGTGTGAGAACCATGGTTATTAGAATTTTAAAAAGCAACCGTGTAAAAATTTCTGGACGTATTAGATTATTTGCAGATAGCTTTTGTTTAAATTCCGAAAGCAATATGAGCTTATGAAAATTTATACCATTCCCAAATATATAAAATAAAACCCTGGAGTTCCCGTTATGGCTCGGTGGTTAATGAAACCGACTAGTAACCATGAGGTTGCAGGTTCGATCCCTGGCCTTGCTCAGTGGGTTAAGGATCTGGCATTGCCGTGAGCTGTGGTGTAGGTCGCAGGTGTGGCTTGGACCCTGTGTTTCTGTGGCTGTGGTGTAGGCTGGCGGTTACAACTCCGATTCAACCCCTAGCCTGGGAACCTCCATATACTGAGGGTGTGGCCCTAAAAAAAAAAAAAGACAAAATAAAAATAAAACCCCAAAGTTCCCCCTTCCCCCTCCCCATTCGCTACCCTTTCCCTCCCCTATTCTAATTCTTCTTACGGTAACACCAAGATTACAGTTTGGTTGGGCATCTTTCCGGATTTTTTAAAATTATTCCTGTATCAAAATCACTAAATTGTGCCATTGCAACAAGCAACCACAAAACACCAGTGGCTCACTACAACAACAGTTTCTTTCTTGCTCACACTTGTGGGTTTGATGTGGGTCAGTGGGGGTGAAGGGACAAGGGGCTCCCATTGTCTTGGTTATTCAGAGGACCAGGCTTCAAGTTCAGCACTTGCTTTGGTGAGTCACTGAGAGGAAGGGAGCATGATAAATTCTGCGCTGGCTTTTAAGACTTCAACCCAGAAGGGATTCTGCTCACATTTCATTTGTCAAAGCAAGATACGTGGCTTGGTGGACTTCAGAGGGACTGGCACGTACCATCCTCCCATGAGAGTGTGAAGGAGAATCAGAGCTTCCTGCTAATGACCACCAACCGTAGATCATAGGTAGAGACACATGAGCTACAGATATGGTATATAAGACTAATGGAAACAATTTTAAGTGCTGCCCTTATACAATATATATGATACTTCGCAACTGCTTCTTAGAGCTTTCTCTGTTAGTACATTCAGATTCATTTCATTTAAAATAACAACCTGGGAGTTCCCGTCGTGGCACAGTGGTTAACGAATCCGACTAGGAACCATGAGATTGCAGGTTCGATCCCTGGCCTTGCTCAGTGGGTTAAGGATCCGGCGTTGCCCTGAGCTGTGGTGTAGGTCGCAGACGCAGCTCAGATCCCGAGTTGCTGTGGCTCTGGCGTAGGCTGGCAGCTACAGCTCCGATTAGACCCCTAGCCTGGGAACCTCCGTATGCCGTGGGAGTGGCCCAAGAAATGGCAAAAAGACAAAAAATAAATAAATAAATAAATAATAAAAATAAAATAAAATAACAACCTGAGAGTCCAGTTGATGGATGTACCACCATAAAATTTATTGATAGTTGTTTCCATAATTTTGGTTCGCTATTACTAACAATGGTACAGTAAACCTCACTGTTCAGACATTAAGTATTGTGCAAATGCATCTGTAGGGTAAATTTCTGAACTGTTGGGTCAAAGGGCATGTGCATTTGTATTTTGATAGCTACTGTTGTGTTGCCACCAGCGATGTTTGAAAGTGCTTGGCCTCTCATATCAACCTCCTCTCCCCCAATACTGTGTCTTGTTAATCTTCTAAATCTTTGCCGCACAGATGGGTAAAGATAATGTCCTTGTACTTTACATTTTTGTGATTGTCATCAGGGTTGGGCTTTTTGTATAAATTTTTTATCATGTGTACTGCTTCTTTTGTGAAATGCCTAAATGTATTTTTTTGTTTATCTTTTGGGTTGTTTATTTTATATTTTGCTTGTTTATGTTTTTCTTATGGTTTGTAAATATTATGGGTAGTTACTTTTTGTCTCATTCATGTTGTAAATCCTTTTCCTCTGTTGATTATTTAAACATCCAATAATCATTTGCCTGGCATGATCTACATTATTATAATTTAAAACATTTTTTTTTTTGCTATTCACTAACAGCAATCCTTACTATTGACTTGTTAGCTTAAGAGGGCAGAAGCAGCACATGCTTCTATCCTCAGCTGCTCTTAAATTTCTAGAGTATCAACAGGCAGTGTGGAGAGCCTTAGGCTAAGTCTTACATTTCTAGGAGCTAGATATTTTTTGAGGCATTTTCACATGCATCTATCTAAGTTGCCTTTTACTTTGTGCCCTAAGTGTGGTGGACCTCATTATTTCTATTTTACAGATGTCAGTATGGTACAGAGTTAGATTTGGGTTTGAATCTCACCACTCTTAGTTCTGTCACACGGGGCATCATGCTGCTTGTTTCGCAGGCTTGCTGTCCCGTATTAACATATGTGTCCTGTCTTTCAGAGTCAGTATGCAGTATGCATATGGTCTGTTTCAACTCTCCCACGCTTCAGAGGTGTTAGTGACACACAGCTCAGAACTCAAGGGCAGTCTCCTGGCTCTCAGGCCGTGTGTCGGTCCAGTGGACTGTACTATCTCCCTAGGGAGAGCATGCTTTCTTGGGTCCTTAGAAGTAAGACCACCAGAAATTAGTGTTTACTGAAGTCATTCAGTGCAGGACTGGACTTTGAGCTGGGCTGTTAGTTTTATTTAAAAAGCACACTTATCACCTACCTAAATAATGCTTGTACATTGTTTAAGGTATTAAAAATTTGCAAAAAATAGAAAAAAAACCCGCATGTATAAACCCACGACTAAGATGCAGTGACTATTTTTACTTTGAAGGATTTAATTCTAGTATTGCTTCTAGGCATAAGTATTTATATTTTACAGGGCTGATCAAATTATGTTAATTTTTTACAAAGCTGATATAATTTTATCATGTTAGTGTTAATACCCACATTGTAATTTAAACATTTTCCACACTGTACAAACTTTTCGTAAGTGTCATTTTATTTTATTTTTTTTTGGCCGCACCCAAGGCATGTGGAAATTCCTGGGTCAGGTATCAAACCTGCACCACAGCAGAGACCTGAGCCACATCAGTGGCAGCACCGGAACCTTAACTTGCTTCACCACAAGGGAACTCCTCATAAATGTCATTTTAATTGCTGTGAAATATCTCATTCAGTGAAATCTGTATCATTATTTATTTTCATACTATTAAATGTTTAGATAGATTCCTCTATGAGGAAAAAATTCTAGTGTTATTTTTTTCCCTGTATTTCACATTGTTTTAAGAGAACTGTCCAGAAATGAAAAATTGGGTTAAAGGTCATAAACATTTTAAGGCTTTTGGAATGTATTGCCAAATTGCTTTCCAAAAAAAACTCAGCAGTGTGTGAGAATTCCCATAAGTGCTTGTTTTTGAAGACTATAATGACAGACATTGGGGAAGAGAATGGAATAAATGAATCTTCCCCCTCTGTTTACCAAATCTAATTCTAATAATCAGTGCCTAGCTCAAAGCAGGGCATTTTGGCCTGGCCATTTTAGTGTGGTCATGGCATCTGAATTGAAATAGCCATATCAAAATATAAAGCCACTTTTTAATTATCAAAGAATATATTCCACGGACATGGCTGACGCTCTACCCTCATCCACCCTCTCCCTGCATCTGATTCCTTATCCCATCCCTGTTCTTCTCCCATGGTAAGGCTTGAGCATTTCACATGCAGTTGGGCAAAGAAATTCCTCAAGTCTCAATAGGTTATTTCTTAGGTTTTGTCAAAAATATCTCTGGTGTGAAAAAAGGATACATTAAGAGCTGTGTTAAAGGAGTTCCTATTGTGGCTCAGTGGAAACGAAGCTGACTAGCATCCATGAGGACGCAGGTTCGATCCCTGGCCTCACTCAGTGGGTTAAGGATCCGGTGTTGTCATGACCTGTGGTGTAGGTTGCAGAAGCAGCTGAGATCTAGCACTGCTATGGCTGTGGCGTAGGCTGGCAGCCACAGCTCTGATTCAACCCCTAGCCTGGGAATCTCCATATGCAGCAGGCATGGCTCTAAAAAGACAAAAAAAAAAAAAAAAGTTGTGTTACAATGTCACCATTAGCCATTAGGGAAATGAAAATCCAAAACCATAAGGAAGTTTCATTTTATATTCACTAGGATGTCTACAATTAAAAAAAAAGATAGTAAATGTTGGCAAGAATGTGGAGAAATTGAAACATTCATACCCTTCTGGTGGGAAAGTAAAATGGTGCAGCCATTTGAAAAACAGTTTGGCAATTCTTCAAAATGTTAAACATGGAATTCCCATATGCCAGCAGTTCACTCCTAGACAGACACCTGAGAGAAATGAAAACATATGTCCTCAAAAAAAGCTTGTGCGCCAATGTTCATAGCAGCATAGTCACAAAGAGTGGGAACAACCAAAGGTCCATCACCTGGAGGATAAATAAAATGTGAAATATCCGTTCAGTGGAATAGTATTTGGCCATAAAAAGGAATGAAATACAGATAAATGCTACAACATGGGTGAGCCTTATAAACATGTTATGTTAGGTGAAAGAAGCCAGTCACAAAAGCCATATACTATCTGATTCCATTTATATGAACAGTTGAGAGTAGGGAAATCTATAGAGACACAAAGATTAGTGGTTGCTTGGAACTGGGGTTGAGGAAGGCTTTGTTGGGAGCAGTGGGGAGTGACTAGTGACTGCTAGTGGGTATAGGCTTGCTTTTTGGGGTGATGAACATGTCCTCAATTGTGATGGTTGCACACCTATGACTGTACTAAAAAATACTGAATTGTTCAATTTAAATGGGTAAATTGTATGGTCTGAATTATATTTCAATAAAGCTGTTGAAAAAAAAAATGCCATAAGCTTATCCAGTTCTCATCATTGAACAGTGCTTTTCTCCTGGGTAGTAACTGGAAATATGCTTCAGGAACTCAAGTCAGTTAAGTGCCCTCATTGTTAATTCTGTGTTGCAGTATAGCCTGTCAGTGGTACACGGACTCCTTGGACACCTGTATCTCATGCAATAAAGTGGAAACTGTAATGGGACCCCAAACTTTCTTTCCTCTTTTTTTTTTTGTCTTTTTAGGGCTGCATTGGAGGCATATGGAAGTTCCCAGGCTAGGGGTGGAATTGGAGCTGTAGCCTCAGGCCTATGCCACAGCCACAGCAACGCCAGATCCAGGCCGTGTCTCTGACCTACACCACAGCTCACGGCAATGCCGGATCCTCAACCTACTGAGCAAGGCCAAGGATCGAACCTGTGTCCTTGTGGATACTAAGTCAGATTTGTTTCTGCTAACAGAGTTTCCATCTGTTTCATGATGGAAACTCCCCAAACTTTCATCATAAGAGTGAGTTTTAGTTTTTTGAGTGAGGAATTCAAACATTTGCTTGAAGAATAAAGTTTGGGTTCCTTATAGAGGTTCCATAGTAAGCCATCCAGTGATGCATTTGGCCTGGTGGTTGAAAGCATGGCCTTTGGAGCCACACAGACCTGGGAAAATTTTACTCTGAGCAAAATTTCTCTATCTGTAGGATAGGCTTAATACAGCTGGACCTCATGGAGTTGTTTGTGGCCAGAATAAAAAGATATAATCATGTAAAATACTTTGCCTGGTATACCTGGCACAGTTGAATATTTTTTATTAACATTTGGCCCTAAGCTTCTCTAGACTCACTCCAAAAATACCATGTCTTGAACTTTTTTATCTACTACCAACACCACACTGCATGTGGTTCTCCTGAGTCTTCATGCTGTGCTATTCTTCTTTACCTTTATTCAAGTTTTTCCTTTTCCTTAGAATGTTCCTTTCATTTCTTTGGCTAACTCTTACACATTCTTCAAGAATTGGCTCATGATTTCTCTTTCCCATGAACCTTCCCTAACTCTCACACACACCCCAGTTCTAGGCTAAGTACCCTCCTTTGGTCACTGATAGTATTTTATATGGATCTCGATTTGGGTAATTTTTCCAAAGAAGCAACTTTAGGTTTATTGGTCATCTCCACTGTATTTTTGTTTTCTACTTTATGGATTCCTGCTGTTTATTTCTTCAACTTTTTGAAGTTTATTCTATTATTCTTTTTCTGACCTTAAGTTGGATGCTTAGCCTATCATCTTTTCTAATAAAAGCATTCAAGACTACAAACTTGCTTCTAAGTGTTGCTCTAGCTGCACCCACAAGTTTTGCTATGTAGCTTTTTTTAAAATCAACTTTTAGTTCTATATATTTTAAGTTTTCGTGAAAAATTTTTCTTTGACCCATGGGTTATTTGAATTGTGGCTTTTTAGAGTTTCCAAACATATGAGGTTACTACTTATCATTTTTATTATTAACAATATCAGTGTGATTAAAGGATGTTCTTTGTTCACTTCTTTCTTTTCGCCTCTCCTTTTACCCTCCATCCTTACTTTTTTGTTTTCCTTTGTTTTTGCTTGCTTTGTAGTCTAATACATGGTCATGTTCTCTGCTTGAAAAGAGTGTATATTCTCTAGTTATTGAATGCAGTGTTTTACATATGTACATTAGATTAGCTTGTAGATTAACTGTACAAATTTTGTAGCCCTAATTTGTCTGACCTATTAATTACTTGAAGAGTTATATTTCACTATATGATATGGATTTTATATCTTTTTTTTTTGTCTTTTGTCTTTGTTGTTGTTGTTGTTGCTATTTCTTGGGCCGCTCCCGCGGCATATGGAGGTTCCCAGGCTAGGGGTCCAATCGGAGCTGTAGCCACTGGCCTACGGCAGAGCCACAGCAATGCAGGATCTGAGCTGCGTCTGCAACCTACACCACAGCTCACGGCCACGCCGGATTGTTAACCCACTGAGCAAGGGCAGGGACAGAACCCGCAACCTCATGGTTCCTAGTCGGATTCATTAACCACTGCGCCACGACGGGAACTCCCAGGATTTCATATCTTTTTAAGTTGATTTTTTTTCTTTTCCCATTTCACCCCATACTAGTCTGGAAGTTTAACATTCTGTTTTTATTCTTTTAATAGTTACCCTGAAAATTTAATATGTGTATAATTTCACAAAGTCTAAAGTTAATATCTTTACTCTCCTCTTAACAACAGAAGGATCTTAGGATGTTTTCATTTTGGATGCATCCATCCTGACTTATATGCTTTTGTTGTCCAGTATTTTACTTTTATCTTACTTTATCCTTTTTAACTTCACAAATTAGACATTATTATTATTTTATATCATCTTAATGCATTTTATATTTGCTCACATGTTTACCATTTTCTTTGTTCTTGATTCTATGTTACTACTCAGACCTTTCTTCTGGGATTATTTTCTTTCTCCTGGAAGTCATCTTTTAGAAGTTCCTTTGGTGTGGGACTATTTGTAATAGGCAATCAGTTTTTATTTGTCCAATATCACCTTCCTTTTGCCCTTACTCTTGAAAGACAGTGTTTAGAGTTCCCCTTGTGGCGCAGCAGAAACAAATCCCACCAGTGTCCATGAGGACGTGGGTTCGACCCCTGGCCTTGCTCAGTGGGTTGGGAATCCAGTGTTGCTGTGAGCTGTGGTGTAGGTCACAGGTGCGGGCTTGGATTCCACATTGCTATGGCACTGGTGTAGGCCGGCGGCTACAGCTCCGATTTGACCCCTAGCCTGGGAACCTCCATATGCCTCAAGTACTGCCCTAAAAAGCCAAAAAAAAAAGACAAAGGAAAGAAAGTGTGCTGCACAGTCAGTGCTAGGTTGATAGGTACATGATCTCTCAGCTCTTTGAGAATATGCCACTGTTTGCTACCATTTTAGCTGTTGAGGGGTCAGATCTCAGACTGCTTTTTTCTTTTGCCCATAAAAATGTTGTCATTTTTCTGGTTGCTTTTACAATCCTCTCTTTGTCTCAGATGACTCACTGTCATCATGACTTCCCAGGGGAAGATTTCTTTTCTTTTTTTTAGGACTGTGCCCAAGGCATATGAAGGTCCCAGGCTAGGGGTCGAATTGGAGCTGTAGCTATTGACCTATGCCACAGTCACAGCAATGTCAGATCTGAGCCATGTCTGTGATCTACACCACAGCTCATGGCAACGCTGGATCCTTAACCCATTGAGTGAGGCCAGGGATCAAAACTGAGTCCTCATGGATACTAGTGGGGTTTGTTAACCATTGAGCCATGATGGGAACTCCAAGGATTTCTTTTTCTTTATTCTGCTTGGGATTTGTTGAGATTCTTGTCTCGGAGGTTTGTTATCTTTTATTAATTCTGAAAAATTCTCATCTATTTTCTCTTCCAGTATTGTCTCTCACCCAGTTTTTTTCTTTCTCCCTGGACTTCAGAGTTAGATGTTTGTTAGATCTTTTTTGATAGTAAGTTCATGTTCCTTGGAACTTTAATCTCTGGTAATTCTTTGCGGCTTGTGGTTAAAGTGAGGATTTTCATCTTTTGCAGATGCCTCAGAGGGCTCTCGCTAACCCAGAATACTCTAAACTAAAGTTTAGGGAGTTCCCATTGTGGCTCGGTGGGTTAAGAACACGACATAGTGTCCATGAAGATGCAGGTTCAATCCCTGGCCTTGCTCAGCGGGTTAAAGATCCAGTGTTGCCTCAGGCTGTGGTGTAGGTCACAGATTTGGCTTGGATCTGATGTTGCTGTGGCTGTGGTGTAGGCTGGCAGCTGCAGTTCCAATTCAACCCTAAGCTTGGGAACTTCCATATGCCATAGATGCAACTGTAAAAAGGAAAAAAAATAAAGAAAAACAAGAAGGAAAGAAAAGCAAGCAAGCAAGCCAGCCAGCCAGCCTAAAGTGTAGGTCTTAGGCTTTTTAGGTTGGAGTCGGACCCCAGACTTGCATCATGAAAGTGTTCTGGTGGTACTCTGGGCGGAGACTTCTCTTTCTGTTTGACTGCCCTGGCCGCAGCCAAGACAATGCAGGTTTTCTTCTAGCTCACCCTCTGAGCATCTGGCCTTGCAGACTCTGGCTTCATAGGGGAGTTTCCAATGTGACACTTGCCTTGCCAGCAGACATCCAGGGGCCAGACCAACCCGCAAAGGTTAGACCATTGTCCATGTACAGGGAAAAAGATAACTACATTTACCCCCCCCCTTTTTTTTTGCCATTTCTTTAGCCACTCCCGTGGCATATGGAGGTTCCCAGGCTAGGGGTCGAATCGGAGCTGTAGCTGTTGGTCACTTAGGACTGTATGTATGACTTTTCCATTAGAATGTGTGGAATTATTTCTAGGAAGTACAGTGAAATGAAGCATGCGGGATCCGAGCCGAGTCTGCGATCTACACCACAGCTAACGGCAACGTGGGATCCTTAACCCACTGAGCAAGGCCAGGGATTGAACCTGCAACCTCATGGTTCCTAGTTGGATTCGTTAACCACTGAGCCACAACGGGAACTCCACACTTACCCTTTAAAAAGGTCCTCCGGCTGCCCCACAGAGAATGGATTGGAGTTCCAGCGGGGAGGCAGGGGCAAGTTTAAATGCTATTGTAGACCCCAGAGAAGAGAAGGTACTGCCTGGGACAGGATGGTGCTGGGTGGGGAAGGTTATTGATTAAGATGGTCTGTCTCTTTCCCTAGACTGTAAGGTATTCAGTAGCAGGGAGCTTGGCTTATTCATCTTTGCATCCTTCATGTCTGGCATAGAGGAGGCATTCAGCAAATGTTAATGGAATTGAACTGTGTAATCACCAATGTTTCTAGTGCTATTTTTTGGGACTACTTTCAAAGCGACTATTTCCTTTAAAGGGAAATGACATAAAGGCATTCCAGGCAATAAACCCATCCTGTCTCTGGCATTGTGAAGCCCAAGCCAGAAATAGAGAGCCAGCTGTTTGTAAGCCCTGGCAAGCCTTAGATTTTGGCTGGGTTTACTTTCCATGATAGCATAGCTTTCTTTAGCCTTTAACTTGTCCCTTTCTTAAGGGAGCTCAAGCTAGTATTTGAAGCTACCTCCACAAAGCCTTACCATCTTAGTGGATTTTTATGCCATCTTCTCTCTAGGCAGGTTGCAAAGAGGCTCCTCTAATGGTATGTTTGTTATAACTGTGGAAACTTCTGACTCCTCAGGCACTCTTTTCAGGAAAAAATGTTCTGTGTCTAGGGAACAGAAAGAGAGGCAAAGTGTCCCCTCTGGGTGACGTTTTGATAAGCTTCAGCTGGTCACTTAGGACTGTATGTATGACTTTTCCATTAGAATGTGTAGAATTATTTCTAGGAAGTACAGTGAAATGAAGCATGCATATATGATTTTAAATTCTGAGGCCTTGAAGATCTTCATTGAAACAAACCTGTGCTGAATGTCTCCTGAGCCCCACGCCCTGTGCAAGACCCTGGCAATAAAAAAAACAGTCAGACACCGTCCCTGTCCTTGAACCAGGATCAGTACTGGCCCATACTGTCCCTTTGTGTAAATTAGAAAAATGTGCCCCGTCCTCAAGGAACAGATATTAAGTCAGTCCATATATTATTTCCATTTCAACAACAAACTTGTTACAGCCAATGGATTATTAAGGACAAATGAATATTAGTTGTTAAATAATATTTACATGGTGTCATAATGAAGTACTTATGGATTTAAACTTG
This sequence comes from Phacochoerus africanus, assembly GCF_016906955.1. NCBI lineage: Eukaryota > Metazoa > Chordata > Mammalia > Artiodactyla > Suidae > Phacochoerus > Phacochoerus africanus. Next base: position 264,106,913 of record NC_062545.1, on the reverse strand, counting down.
GAATTCAGAAGTATTCTGGCCCAGTAAACAAACATCAGACGATTGAACTACAATATGAAACTTCAGATTTAATTATGCGCTAATACTAATTAAGGATTTTTTTTTCAGTTGAAAGTAGTCGCCAATCATACATCGGATATAAAAGCAGATCCTATTTAGAAATAGTCTGTTTTAGGTGTTATTAGATCAACACAGTCTTGATAATACAGTTTGTCAAAGGGGGAACAATATATATTGTCTTGTAAAAGTGAGACACTTGACAACCACATGCCAGAAAATTCTCATCGTAAATGTAAAATGGCCCAAACCAAAGCACTGATGATGTTTGTTTACCAAACCAGGGTATTTCTGAATTCCCAGTTTAAATCAACAAGTGCTTTTATTATGATAATATGTAAACGTTAGAACTAATACTTGTTGTCGGCTCAGACCTGTGGTGCCGGCAGGATAGGCAAGTGTCTCGGTCTTCGTACTGCCAGGAAGCTCCATAGCCCCGTAGCCACCGACGGGACCAAAAGTGGCACGATAAATACAAGAAAGCCCATTTGGGCACAAGCCCTGAAGGCCAACCCTTTTGGAGGCTCTTCTCATGCCAAGGAAATTGTGCTTGAAAAAGTAGGGGTTGAAGCCAAACAGCCAAATTCTGCCATCAGGAAGTGTGTCAGGGTTCCGCTAATCAAGAATGGGAAAAAAATTTCAGCCTTTGTACCCAATGATGGTTGTTTGAACTTCATTGAGGAAAATGATGTCGTTCTGGTTGCTGGATTTGGTCGCAAAGGTCATGCTGTTGATGACATTCCCGGAGTCTGCTTTAAGGTTGTCCAAGTAGCCAGCGTCTCTCTTTTGGCCTTATACAAAGGCAAGGAGGACCGACCAAGATCATAAGTTTTGATGGTAAAAGCAGGATAGTAATAAATTTTCATACGCCAAAAAAAAGAACTAATACTGGTTGTCATCAATAATCCATTTGTTGTAGAGTCAAAAATATCATGATAAAATATGGAAAGTGCTCCAACTATTACAGATGCCTGCACGTGGACAGGATCACTGCACCCCATGTGTGACCTAAAAAGCCACATGTGGTGGCCTCGGGGGACCCAGCCTTGGGGCCGCAGACATAACTGATGATTCCAGTGCGAGGTTCTAAGAGTTCTACTAGCGTTATGCACACAATGTGCTGGAAGACAGAGGGAGGCCGGACGAGGGCAACCGGAGGTACTGGCAAAAGGCTGGTGTGTGGGAGAGGCAGTCAGGTGAGTAAGGTGCGTGGTCTTTGGGACGTATTTTGCCTGTTCGAAGCCTCTAAGCCTTTCTTTCTGAGTTCCTGCTACTTTCTGGATACGTGAGTTAGCTGAGTTCCCGATTGGTGAGTTGTTTCACTTTTTAGACGGACGCTGCTGATCTTCTCTCCTCCTGCCTATGTCTTCTGTGTTCATGTCTCTGCTCGCATAGCATGCATTGCTTTCTTTTGTGGCTGGTTAAATTTTCTTTCTTTCCCACCCGATTTTAAGTTCACCTGGCGCAAGGGCCATATCTGTCTTGTTTGTTACTGGGTCCTCACACTCCAGTGCACAATGCCTGGAATGCTGTGTAAAAAGCTTTTGATAGCTGTTGGTTGAAGTGATTTTTTCTCATTCACTCCTCAAACATTTCTTGAACCCTTATTTCATGCCATGGATGCCACTGAGCCCTGGACGCCATTGAGCACTGGGCGGTCAAAGAAACGACTCCTTCAGGTCCTTCCCATCAGGGAGCTTGCTCTTTGGTTACTACAATCCAGTGGGGGAGAAGTAGTGTTGGGGGGGGGGTACAGCTGACTCAGCTTCAGGGCTCGGCGAGGGCCTCTCAGAGCAGGGGCCTCTGAGCTGTGTCTGGAAGGAAGAGAGGGGCGAGCAAGGTTTTGGGGGGCGGAGGCAGGACAAGTATTCAGACAGGGCTCAGCAGGCACAGTGGCATGGTGGCAAGCCAGAGCACAGGGAACTGGGGGATGCAAACGTTTTACTCCATCTGGAAAACAGGATTTGAGAAGAGGAGAGTGAGGGATGCTGTGACCTGAGAGGTAGGCAGGAGCAGGGTCGTAGGACCTTATTAACAGGTTTGAATAGTACACTGAGAGCTGGGGAGCCACTGCAAGGATGTAAACAGGTGTGTGTGTGTGTGTGTGTGTGTGTGTGAGAGAGAGAGAGAGAGAGAGAGAGACAAAAGCCACATTTGTATGTTAGAGCCCCCTGCAGTGTGTGGACAGTGTATTTAGAGGGGGTGAACTGGAAGTAGGGAAAACCCCCCCTGAGGGCAGGGAGAGGTGCCTCCGGGTCAAGTCCAGCTTCTGGCGAGTGGCTGGGCAGGGTCAGCGCTGAGATGGCACTTTGTGAGGGGATGGCAGGGTAGGTGCATTAGCCCTCTCTGCAGAGTGACAACGGAAGTGCCTCTGTGCTTTACTGGGCCTCCCACCAGCCCCCTAAGGCGAGTCGGGTCTCTGTCCTTAGCCCCACTTTACAGATGAGGCAGCTGAGGCTGGGCTGAGACCCACGCCCAGGCCTTTGTGGATGCCGAGGCGCTCTCCTGTCCCCAGGACACAGGGCTGGGTGGGTGGCAGTGCGGGAAGAGGTGGCTTCTCCCCAGGGACTGCTATCCTTCTGAGCGGGCAGGGCCTCAGGCTGCCAGCCACCATCTGCTGTGTCCCCCTTAGAGCAACAGTGCCCCTTCTCTGAGCCCCTGAGGTGGAGACGGAGGCCCAGGAGGCAGCGGTCTTCACCAAAGCAGTGGGGGCAGATTCCGATCCTTGTGGCCTGGGTCTCACGCTGCTTTTAATAAAGGCCTCATGGCTTGATGGGCCATTAGGTAATCAATGATGTGTTTCAACCCCATTGAGGAGGAAGACGCAGAGTTAAACCAAATTCAGACCACGTCGAGATGAAAGAAGAAGAGCGGTTCTTCCCAAGCATCACTCTCCTCCTGCAGAGGGAGGGGAGGGTGCCAGTTAGAAGCTTCTGTATCAGTTTTCTTAGTACCTGTAGCAGTGCCCAGTGGAGATGGTGCTGTGCCCTTTGCAGGTGAGGAAGTGGATGCTGGGGACATGGCCACTTGGGGTGGTGCTGGGATCAGCCCTGGTCTGACCTCGTGGTGCCCGCTCCTTCCACTGCACCCTGAGCCTCCAGGGCAGCCTTCTCTCCACCAGACGACCAAGAATCTGTTTTTGAGCCAAGGACAAATAGCGTGGAGGTCGGCAGTCATGCACACCTGCACTGCGCCAAGCCGGAGCTCTTCTGTTTGCCCCTGGCCCTGGCACGTGCGACCGAGGGAGACTGGCGGGTCCTTGCCATGGGAGCCGGGTGTCGTTGGCCTTTCCATCACCCTCTCACTGCTCTCCCTTTTTTCTGTCCCTCCTTCTCTGCTATAGTGTCTGCCCTCCCGGAAGATAGTTCTGGATCCCTCCTGAGACCTTTGTGGATTAGTACAGAGCAAGTCTGTGGAGGATTTGTTGTAGTTCCTCCTCGCATTTAAATGGGTGACATCATGTGCAAGAGACGGAGGCATGGGGCGCCTCTGATGGGGCAACAGGCCGTGGGATCGGCGTGCTCATGATTCTCATCCCCACTCACATCCTGGCAAAGGATCCAAGGCCCTTAGAATCGCCCTCTGCTCCCCGGCCAGCCTCCACTCCGCTAGGCCTTCTCTCCCCCTAACCCTTGGCCTGGAAGAGCTTTGGTTGTCCCTGCACCCCCCGTCCCCACTCCCTGCCCACTGGATTTGGAGCCCCACTTCAATATCCAGTCAATTACGAGCCCCACCACGAAGCCTCACCCTCCCTGCAGAAGTGGCTGCTGCTTCTGGGTCCTCAGGAGAACAGAGGACCCTCTGGACATATGGATGTTCATGTGGATCCTGACTTGTTTATGGTGCTGAACCCTGAGCATTGGAGGACAGAGGTAGTGGTTGTGTGTGTGTGTGTTTTCTCCGCCTGGAAGAACATGAGAGTGTGTGCCAGTGCCAGCCTCAGTGGCAGAGGGGTAGAGACACAGACGTGAGGGAGTGAATCAGTCCCTTCTCTGTCTTGTTTCTGTCCTTCTGGCTCTTGGCAAGAAAGGCTGCTTTTATCTGGAGGTCATGTTGCTGGGCTTTCTCTGTCCAGTAGGGGGCTCTTGCCAACCTTCCCTGGGAGAAGACTGTCCCCTGCCCTGTCCCAACCCACCCTTCCTTTCCCCAGCCCCCGCTTCTGTCCTGACACCAGTGATAACTTATCATATGTCCTTTGCTCTGCACTGTCTCTGGCTTTGACTCAAATACTTGGCCGTGGGGAGCCAGGGGTTCTCCACTGCACAGGTAGGTTCTGTCCCCGTGGTCAGTGTATTCCTATCCCCTAGATCAGTGCCTGATGTTTGGAGGTGCTCGGTGATGGCTGTGAACACAAAGCAATCTCGGAGCCTAAAGCATCTGGCTTGGTCTTGGTCTTGATTTTCTTTATTCACTATGTGTATTTGTCAGACTAGGCCGAGATGCTGTAACAAGCAGCCCCAGATACATAGGTGCTCAACATAATGGCACCCTAGGCCTTGCCCTTATGACACCTTGTAGAGTTATTCAGTTTGGTAGGGTGACACTGAGGGCCTCATGGTTCTCCCACCTGTGGCCCTGCTGCCCCGTGGGGTCTCTGCATCTTCACCAGCCAGGTCACGGAAGAGGAAAGAGTGAGGGGGAGCACACAGGTCCCTTCTGCCCACGTCGCAGTCTCAGTGGGTGGAACTCAGGCACATGGTCACACTTAATCGTGGTCAAAGAAACCAGGGTGCACAGTTGTGGGAGAAACAGATTTTCTTCAGAAATTCTTGCATTAGGGGAAAAGAGACCTCAGTACACAACCGGGCTCTGTCCCACATACATTTAGGACAAGTGGGGATTGGTAGCCAAGGAGAAAGATGAGGGGACCTGGCTCAACCAATTTGATGGGATTCTTGCCGAAGGCAGGCCGGGTGATTGGATACCAAGATCGGAGATGAAGAATTTGATTTGCTATTGAGAGGGGTCAGATATCAAGGGTGGGCATTCTTGCTAAACTGACTTTAGCAGGATTCTTGCTAGAACTGGGCCATGCATAGAAGAACATAGGAGCCCAGAGGTCAAGGCCTAGTTGGGAAGATTGAAAGTTTGTCAAGGAGAGTCTGTCACTGGCAGGGAGACTGGGAAATGTCTAGATTTGTGTCCGGGAAGAAGAGGAACTGGATTTCGGTGAGCATCCTACAGTCTCTGCCACTGTGCAGTGTAGGGAAAAGGATGTGAGCTTTGTCAAATCCAGGTTGAAATCCAGTTCTGGTCTTTGCTAGCAGCGTTATTGAACTCATCCAAACGTTGATCCTTAGGTTCCTTAGCCGAGTAATGGGGGAGAGTAACCCCACCTTAGAGGAAGATTTAGGGGGAACGAAAGGAAAGCCCCAAAGGTACAGACGGGCGTCCGAAACACTGTGACTGTTATGACTCTGGTCCTTATCACCTTTACTATTACCATGTATCTCAATTTTATTGGTTGACTAGAAATTTAATGATATGCACATGACAAAAAATCGGCATAGGGTAAATGTATAACCACAAAAAAATACGTCTCTTCCCCATCACACTTTTATTTCCCTTTCTCAAAAGCAGCTGACATTCGCAGTTTCTTGATGTATGAATAACTTTTTAAAAATTTCCCTGATGCTTTCATATGATACCCTCTATTCTCTACCTTTTATTTAACAATATAACTTAGCTAATGCTTCCTATCAGTATATATTGATTCGCTGAATCATTTTTTCAGTGGCCGCATAACAGCTTGTCCCTTGTGGTATGAGGGACCTATCATGTCTTTAACTTTGTGCCCCACTGACATTGAACTCTTTTCGGGGCATTGCCACTCTTTGAAGCGGTCACGGCCATATCCATGTATATATGTCTCTGTGCACTTGGTGAGAACATCTGTAGGATGAAAATCTGGGGTCCATACCATGCATTTAGTTCTCTTCAAAAATGGGGTTTAAAATTTGGAGCGTTTTTCACTCTAGTAACTGCGGCAGAAAGGATTGGGAATTAAAGACTAGGCTTGTCATAAGAAGGTGCGATTAAAAAATACGTTGTTTCTTTATTTTTAAAAACTTCTTTAGGAGTTCCTGACTAGGAACCGTGAGGTTGCGGTTTTGATCTCTGGCCTTGCTCAGTGGGTTAAGGATCAGGCGATGACATGAGGTGTGGTGCGGGCTGCAGACATGGCTCGGATCCTGCGTTGCTGGGGCTGTGGTACAGGCTGGTAGCTGTAGTTCTGATTTGACCCCTAGCCTGGGAACTTCCATAGGCCACAGGTGTGGCCCTAAAAAGCAAACAAAACAAAACAAAAACAACTTTGCTAATACAGGCCCTCGTTCTCTCTTCCTGTGTTGCCTTGGATTCCAGACTTGGCAGCAGGAATATTTGGCAGATTTATAAACTGGTGCAAATGGGCTCCTAGCTTCAGAATGTGTTTTCCCACATAAACAAATTATCAACCAGCTTTATGAACCCTGCAACAGTTTAAAAAGTTGGAAAACAAAGTCCACTTTGGTTTTTGTTTGTTTTTGTGGCTGATTAGCAAACACCGTGGAGTGCTTTCTCTGTGTTAGAGACTTTATAGATGGTCTCATTTAATTCTCTCTCAAAATTTTTATTAGAGTATAGTTGATTTATAGCGTTGCGTCAATTTCTGCTGTACAGCATAGTGACCTCATCGTACATATATTACATTCTTTTTCTCATATCATCTGCCACATTTAATTCTTCTACACCTTTGAGGTGAAGAATATCATCTCTGTTTTCCAGCAAAGAAAGGGATAGATTCACAGCTTCAGTGACTTGCCCAAGGTTACGCAAGACCAATTGACCTCACAGCCTGCTGACTAAACCACTCGCCGGGCCTCTCTCCTTCTTCATCAGGGAATTCAGAACTTGCCAGCATGTCAAATAAGTTTTACTCACTGCATAAACAGCTGCTGCTTAGCAGTGCCTCTTAACGTTGCCGTGGCCTTGCTGAGCTTAGGAGAGAGAGAGGGTCTGTTATGGCCCCGAGCTTGGTGTCTGACGTGCTTAGAACTCACCTCATTAATCCAGCAGCTCTTGGGGGATAGTCCAGGGTACACGGGCAGCTCTGCTGGTTTCCACCTTTGAATTGTCTCAATCCTAAGGCAGCAGTGCTCTCTGCATGACCTTGGGCTCAGGCTCTGTGATTTGTGTCCCCTCCTGGGATCCTCCCCACACCCTTTCTCCAGCTTCTCTTCCTACTGTGCTTTCTGTCTCTTAGCAAAGGAAGGTCGCTGACAGCACATTGTAAATTGTACAGCATTATTATTACTAATGACCCACAGCCCCCGTCACCACCGCTCTGCTCCCCTAGTTCTCCAGCCTCTAAGCTGGTGTCACCACGCCCTGAAGTCTGCCCTTGTTTTTGGAACCTGGGTTCAATTCTTCCAGCTCCCAGGGAATCTATTGGCTATGAACAAAATTAGCATATAAAGCTCCCTCCCGGAGTTCCCGTTGTGGCTCAGCGGTAAAGAACCTGACTAGTATCCATGAGGATGTGGGCTCGATCCCTGGCCCCATTCAGTGGGTTAAGGATATGGTGTTGCCGTGAGCTTCGGAGTAGGTTTCAGACGAGGCTCGGATCTGGCCTTGCTGTGACTGTGGTGTAGGTCAGCAGCTGTAGCTCCAATTGGACCTCTAGCCTGGGAACCTCCATCTGCCCCATGTGCTGTGGGTGCGGCCCTAAAAGGCAAAAACAAAACAAAACAAAACAAAAAACCTCCCTCCCACCACGTTTTCAAACATCATATCCAGAGAACCACATTATAATTCAACATTGGGAAGGCCTTTTTTTTCCACAACATAGCTCAGAATTAGTGCTTTGTGCCTGTGAATCGCTTTTTAAAAAATTATTATTAATTTAATGTCTTTTTATTAACTGTTGTTTCCCTGTTAGCACCGTCCTTCTCTTTTGGGGCCATAAGTTCACCCTCGTTTTATTATTTATTAACAAGCACTTGTTAAGGGGCCGATTGAGTCAGACCACGGCCTCCATCATCTCACATACTCCTCAGAATAACTCTGTGGGGGGGGGGGGACGGGGTGAATTATTAGCCCCCTTTGCAGTTGAGTAAAATGAGGCTCAGAGGGGTCCATTAACTTGCCCATGTTTCATCCAGTAAGTGGTAGGTCTGGGATTTGAACCCAAGTGTTTGGATTCTAAATCCATAACCTCTCCCAGATGAAAGCCAACGCTTGCAGTCTCTTATTTACTTGCTGCTTCAGTTACTCTACTCAACTCCTTAATTAGTGATGACGCCAGACTAGCAGCATGTTACTGAGCCTTCCAGTGTGGGAATGGGTCTGGTGTTGACAGCAGTCACAAAATCTGTACCGAGAAGACGTTGCTTAAGTCCAGAATGAGAGACGGTAAAAATCCGCAGAAAATCTGCAAGAGAAGGGGAGCAGGGGACCATTTTTATTTGACTGGCTGACTGATTGATCTCTAGAGGGCTTTAATTTCCTTTTTGCCCATCTCTTTTCTTCTTGAATGGCTGCATTACTTCAAGGAGCACCAACCCGTTCTTAAAAATATCTAGGACATTGCTGTTAAGTCAGCTCCCAGTGTCTTGGGTTTTAGGTTTTAACACAGCGTATTCCAAACTTGTCTGAGCATGAGAAGCACCTGGGGCATTTGTTAAACTTTGATTTCCCAGTAGGGGTAGGACCTGGGGACTCTTTATTTTTTTTTTAACAAGCCCCCTTGGGCCAATTCTGCGCAGCCGAGCTGGGGAAACACTGAGTAGCGTGGCTGGGAATTAGGTCCTCCTGGTGGGCTGTTCCCTTTTGATTTGGAGCACAGCCGGTCATTGGATTACAGTGGAAGGAACATGAGTTCTGGAGTCAGAAAGCACGGGACTCAAAACCCCAGTCTGCCCAATGATAAATTGTGCCATCTCGGGCCCATGACTGAATGTTTGCAACATGAGGTGTCTGCTGCCGTCTTCTCTGCCTGGAAACAGGAAATTGTTTCCCTTTCTCTCCCACCTCTTCTTGGCTCCTTTGTCCTCTTGTGCTTCATCTCTCCAGTGCTTTCCCTGACGCCCCCCACACTGGCTCACTCATAATTATTTTTGTAATCATTTTTAAGTGTCTGGCGTTCCCCACTAGACGCTGAGGTGCATGGCAGCAGGAGCCATAACTCTGTTTAGTCCTTGTGAATATTATGTTTAGTATTTATCATTTTAGCATCGTGACTCATGTTTGTTATTGCATGCCCAGCCCCTAGCGAAGCGTGGTGTGAGTGATCTCTAAGCTCTGCTTCCCTCACCTGTAAAAATGGGCGAATACAGTCTCCCCCGGGGTATTGGGAGTGAGCATGAGAGCAGTTGGTAAACAGTAGGCATCTACTAAATGTTAGTTTTTGCCCTCCTTTGAAGCACCCACTCAGGAGTACTGGGTGGAATAGAATGATTATAACCGAGGCATTAAAGCTGCTGGACACCTGATTCTAAACAGTTTTTAGTATTCTTATTCTTAAGGTTTTAGAATTTAGTCTTCTTTCCTCTCCAAGTCCAAAGACTCTTACACCAGACTTTAAACTTTGTTCTGGTGACCCGTTGAGGTCTCTGATAGTTTTACCTGATTTCCTGTAGGTAGCGTTATCTTGAAGCTTTCTTTATTCAGTTCAGTGCCGAGAATGAAAATAGTATAATTGTAGATTGAATTGAATATTTTAAAAAGATCATGGGTATTAGAATGGGTTTCAAAGGTAGTTTTGTGGAATCTCTTTTCCTGGGATTCTTTAGAAGAAAGTAAGAACAATGACTTGTGAAGATTTCTTCTAATCCTTTGCCTGTGAAACCCAGGCTGATATTATTAGGTGAACCAAAGCCAGGATTTTATTCCCTTCCTTACCAGCTAGGAATAGTTTTCAGATGTATGACTACCTTTCAGGTTTAAAGTACACTGCGAAGGGCTTGCTATTAATAGGCCCTTCCTCCCACACCGTGGCAGATGGAAGCTGCCCCAGTGCTAGGATGACCAACTGTCCCAGTTCGCCTGGGACTGAGAGGGCTCCAGGGGTGCTGGACTTTCAGTTTTAAAATCAGCACAGTCCTGGGAAAACTGGGATGAATTCATTGGTTGGCTGCCTGCGTCCTGTGCTGCAGGTCAACGGGAGATCTTGAAAGAGGGGCATATAAAACACAAAAGACTCTTCTACATTTTAAAAGTGGGGGACCAGGAGGCACTCTGTTTCCCTGAGCAAAGGCCCCTAGGCTTTAGCCCACAGGACTTTTATTAGGGAAAGTGATTTACTTTAGGTTAGTGAGCAAAAGCAGGCACAGGGAGTGTCAAAGCTATCTCTTGGTGAGATTTAGGGAGACTACTAGCAATAAAAGCCACAGGTGTATACACCTAGGATATAGTGCAGTTGCCTAAAGAACGACATAGTTAACATATAAGCCCCTTATTTTATTTTGACAGGAGCCCCTGCACTTTAGAACTCTGCATGGGCAGACATATCTGGCTTTCCCCATCACAAGCGTTCCTTGGCTTATCGTGCTTTTGCACGTACCAAGTTTGCTTTCTGCAGAGTTCAGCAGTTCAGTGGTCTCCAACAGTTGGCAGCCCTACTCAGTGCAGAGGAGCTTGTTGAAGGAATCAGAGTTAACAGTGAAGTAAGCATTAGCCTGCTTTCCTGTTGTTTTTTTTTTTTTTTTAAATATAGGAGCGGGAGTTCCCGTTGTGGCACAACGGAAATGAATCCGACTAGTATCCACGAGGATGTGGGTTTGATCTCTGGCCTCGATCAGTGGGTTAAGAATCTGGCCTTGCCATGAAGTGTGGCGTAGTTTGCAGACTCGGCTCAGATTCCGAGTTGCTGTGGCTCTGGTGTAGGCCGGCAGCTGCAGCTCCGATTCAACCCCTAGCCTGGGAACTTCCTTATGTCATGGGCGTGGCCCTAAAAAACAGAAACAAAAACAAAACAACGGGAGCTACAAGAAGTTGAAACTGCCTTTAAAATTTTTTTTGGAAGTTATTTTTTTTTCCCTTTTTTGGCCACCCTGTGGCATAGGGAGTTCCTGGGCCAGGGATCAGATCCAAGTCATAGCTGTGACCTAAACTGCAGCTGTGGCAATGCCAGCCAGATTCTTAACCCACTGTACCAGGCTGGGGATTGAACCTGTGTCCCAGTGCTCCCAAAATGACACTGATCCCATTGCAACACAGTAGGCGTTCCTGTGAAAATTTTTGAAATTTAACTTTTAAAGCCAGTAAACTAGATATAGGTCATCTTAAACAATATTAACATTACATAATATTATTAATAAAAATATTAATAATTTAAAAACTCAATGACAGTCATTTACAAACAAATGATATTGTATTATAAAACTCAGCCCTGTATTTTCTGTACCTAAGTGGCTGCAGCTTGAATGGCTATCATATTCTAGTGTTAATCATTTTCACTGATATTATGTGAATAGTTCATCTCTGAAGCATTTTTTCTAGTTAAACATCAAGAGTCAAACTGATAATTATCATTGATGAATCTTGAAAATAGGTCAGTTTTAAGTTTTAAATCTTGTATTTCTTTGCTCACTGTTTCCTATAAATTATCCATCTTTGCCTCCAGTTTATTTCCAGTGTCTTGCATCATCTTCAGCATTATCAATCTAAAGTCTTTTTCCTGGAGGCTGATAATCTCCAGATCACTTAGCTGTTTTTCTGGGGTTTTTTCTTTCTCCCTTATCTGAGGTATAGTTCTCTGCCTTTTCATTTTTATAGGTTTTTGGTGTAGTGTCCTTTTTGCAGACAATAGAGTTGTAGCCTCTCTTACTTCTGGTGTCTGCCCCCTTTGTGGCTGAAGGTGGTACAGTGGGGGGGCTTGTTGTAGGCTTCCTGATGGGAGGTACTGGTGCCAACCCACTGGTAGGTGGGGCTGATTCCTATCCCTCTGATGGGTGGGGCTTTGTCTCTGGGTCAGATTAAAAGTGGCTGTGTGCCTGGGGGGGGGGGTCTTTAGGCAGCAGATTTACTGGTGGGTGGGGCTGTGATCCCACCTGGATCGTTGTTTGGCCTGGAGCTTCTCAGCGCGGATGGCTGGGGCCAGATTTTCCCAAAATGGCCACCTCCAGAGAAACACGCTGATGAATATTCTGGAGAGCTTTGCCTCCAATGTACTTCCCCCACAACGAGCCACAGTCACCCCTGTTTTCGAAGGAGGTCCTCCAAGAACTGCAGTCAGGTCTGACTCGGATTCCTATGGAGCCTCTGCTTTGCCCTGGGACCCAGTGCACACGAAAGTCTGTGTGCGCCTTTCAAGAATGGCGTCGCTGTTTCTCCCAGTCTCCTGGAGCTCCTGCACACAAGCCCCAGTGACCTTCAATGCCAGATGCTCCGGGCTCTTTGTCCCAGTGCCAGATCCCCAGGTGAGGGGGCCTGATGTGAGGCTCAGAACTCTCCTGTAGGTGAGTCTCTGTGATACAGTTACTTTCCAGTCTGTGGGCTGCCCACCCAGCGGGTATGGGGTTGCTTATATCAAGTAATCTCCCCTCCTACCTCTTGATGTGGCCTCCTCTTTGTCTTCTGGAGTAGGATATCTTTTTGAAAGTTTCCAGTCCATTTGGTTAAAGGTTGTTCAGCATTTGGTTGTAATTTTGTTGTTTTTATGAGAGAAGTTGAGCTCCAGTCCTTCTATTCCGCCATCTTAATCCTGTCTCCCGAAAATAGATCAATTTTTGAAAGAGCCTTAACACATATATGTGTATTACCACTTAAATCTCACAAGGTAAAATTTAAAATTATTTTGTATGTGTTTATGTCTATCTTATTCTACAGAAGTATATAAAGTAGCTTTCAAAAGTGTATACATTTTGGAGTTTCCGCTGCGGCATAGTTTAGAATCTGACCATAGCAGCTAGGTTTCCTGAGGAGGCGCGGGTTCGATCCCTGGCCCAGCACAGTGCATTAAAGCATCCAGTGATGCCGCTGCTGCAGCTTGGATGATTCAGTCCCCGGCCTGGGAACTTCCATATGCTGCAGGTATGGCCTTAAAAAAAAAAAAGTGTATACATTTATAAGTTTTTTTTTTTAATTTAGGTGAAAAAAATCATGGCGAAGGAACAATAGAGGTGGTATAATAAGATCAATCAGGGAGGAGTTAGCATCTAGAAATGCATGGTCTAAAGATCTTGCAGTTTTTATGATGGGACACATAATTGTTTTAGTTCACAGAGCTTTCTGGTTACTAAGGAAAAACGGAATTGTCCCACGTTCTCAGTCACGGTGCCTGTAAGATAAAAGAAGTGACGTTTTTTCTAGCACTGAAGGCTGGGAGAGATCCCGCAGAGGGTTTTCCTAAAGGAGCTCCCATGTGACTGGCCTCCCTCCAACACCACCCTCTAATCAGTACTTACCAAGGTTTTGTGTGAAATAGCGCCCCTAGTGCACTCTGAGGGTATAACAGCCAATGCCAATAAGACCGGCATTTAAATCAGTGATCCCTCGCTGGGGCTGAGCTTCAGTCTCCCCAACAAGCTTTTCAGCATTCAGATTTCTAGGTTTCAGCCCACCTCTGCTAAGTCAGCATTGCTGTACTTTTGAAAAGTTCCTGGATAGTCTTAGATTAGAGAACCATTTAGAATTTTTAAAAAAGATTTTCAAAGAAGAAACCAACATGCCCAGTAACCATTTGAAAAAAAAAAAAAATTCAGGGAGTTCCCGTCATGGCGCAGTGGTTAACGAATCCGACTAGGAACCATGAGGTTGCGGATTCGGTCCCTGCCCTTGCTCAGTGAGTTAACGATCCGGCGTTGCCGTGAGCTGTGGTGTAGGTTGCAGACGCGGCTCGGATCCCGCGTTGCTGTGGCTTTGGCGTAGGCCAGTGGCTACAGCTCCGATTCGACCCCTAACCTGGGAACCTCCATATGCCCGCGGGAGCGGCCCAAAGAAATAGCAAAAAGACCCCAAAAAAAAAAAATTAAAAAAAAAATTCAGTGTCACTAGTATAATCATGAAGATGCAAATTAACGCAATGATGACATCACATCGATTAGACTGGCAAACGTATTTAGCAGTAGCTAGCAGAGATGAAAATGTGTATACTCTCTGATCCAAGCAATGCCACTTCTAGAGAAATTCTTGTTCATGTGCAGAAGAGATACAATAAGGCTGTTGACTGCAGTGTTCTCTGTAATGAGGAAAAATTAGAAAGCACCTATGGTCCATCATTGGTGGGGTGCATAAATCATGTTGTGGGTTGAATTGTGTCCCCTCCCCCCAAAAAGACATGCCCAAGTCCTCACTGGTATCTATGACTATGACCTTATTTGGAAATAGAGTCTTTGAAAATGTAATTAAATTAAGGATCTTCGGATGAGATGATCTTGCATTAATGGGGCCTAAATTCAATGATGAGTGCCCTTGTAAGAAATAGAAAAGAAGACATGGAGACACACAGGGTGAAGGCCATGTGAAGACAGAGGCAGGGATTCGAGTGATGCATCTGGAAGCCAAGGATGCCAGCCTCTCCTGGGAGCAGGAGAGAGGTATGGTACAGCTTCTCTCTCAGAGCCCTCCACAGGAACCAGCCCTGCCAGGGCCCCAGTTTTGGACTTCTGGCCACCGGGACCGTGAGACTATAAATTTCTGTTGTTTTAAGCCACCCAGTTTGTGGTAATTTGTCAGGACAGCCCTTGGAAAATAATAAAGTGACATTCCCCCCCCGCCCCCAACCACAGGAATACCTGGATTAGGGTTTAGTTAGAAGTTCTCCCTCAACCAAGGGAATGGAAATTTGGAACTAATAATTTTCCACTGTGCAGCAGAAGCCATTTGGTCCTGATTTGAGGCTTTAAGTGCCCTTGGAGACCATGTAGCCCACCTCCCCTCGTTTTAAAGATAAGTGTGCCCAGACAGGGGAAGTGACTTGCCCAAAACCCTGGAGCTAGTGAGGGGCAGAACTTGGATTTGAACCCAGGTCTGACCCCAAAGCCTGTGTTCTTTTCAGTTATGTCCCCAGCACTAGATTGTGTCTGGTCCTCTCAGGTCATCCAGGCAGCGTGGGCCAGAGGAAGGAGCCCAGATGCTGGAGTTGGAAGACTTGCTCTAAGTCTTTGCTCTCCCAGGCACCAGCACAGCAGGGAGGAGGTTAACACCTCTACCAGGCTCCACCAGCAACAGGGGGCAGCTGGGGTGGGGGGTGGGGGGAGTGAGGAGAATGTTAACGCCTCTAACCCTCAGATTCCTCTATCCCAACAGTGAGGCAAACCTTGCTCCCAGAGCACCTGAATCTCTGGATTGTAAGGCTCAAATAAGATAATATATGTGGAAAAGTCTTTAATAACTTAATATACAGGTAGTGGTTGGTGTCGTTATTTAATCTAGCCTCAGACTAGGAAAGCTGAAACTCAAAAAGTGTCATAGGCAAAATCCTAAAATAACCCCTAAGGACCTTTCCATGTGCATAATCATCTCCCCTTAAGAATGTGAGTGCAGCATGTATATAAGACATCACTCCCGTGATTATGTGACGTTATATGGCAAAAGGGAAATGTCCCTGGCTGGGCCTGACCTAATCAGGTGAGCCCTTTAAAGACAGTCTTCTCTGGCTGGTTACGGAAGAGGAAGTCAGACAGATGGGACCCGGCTCGTCTGGAAGAAAGTGAACATTCACATTCTGAGCTGCCTATGGGGCACTAAGGCAAAGGACTGTGGGCAGTCTCCTGTCACTGAGTGTGGTCCCTGGTTGACAGCTAGAAGGAAAATGAGGACCTCTGTCCTCTGGTTAGAAGGAGATGAATTCTTCCAGTGAGCATAGAAGATAGTCCTGAACCCGGACAAGAACTACAACCTTGGCCACATCTTGATATCAGCCTGTGATGACCTGAACAGAGGACCCAGCTAAGCCATGGCGGACTTCTGACCTACAGAATTATGAGCTAATAAATGGATATTATCTGAAGCCACTGAGTTTGTGTTAATTTTTCTGTGCAGCAATGGAAAACTAATAAGAGAGACGAAAAGTTTTTTCTTGGGCCCTAGAGCCATGAAGTACACCTGTCTGTGTATGTCTTCCAGAAACTCTGAGCTTCTCTTCTTATTCTCTTCTCATCTTATTTGTCTCTGGAGTCAGACTGGCTGGGTTTGGTCCTTGGCTTTGCCACTTACAAGGCTGAAAACTGAGGCATGTTATTTTACTTCTCTGTGCCTCACTGTCCTCATCTGTAAAGTGGGTGTGATGAGAGTATTTACACCCCAGGGTTGTAAGGCATGTTAAATGACTTTATGCATGTGAAGTTAGAACTGTGTCAGGCACACAGAAAATGCTCAGCACATGTGGTGGTGGCAGTCTTATTATATCTAAGCACTTAGCCCAGTAGCTAGCATTTAATAGGCACTAAATTAATGCTTGTTGAGTAGATGAATGAATTAATTAGGATTAGAATCTCAGCCTTCTGATTCCTAATCCTATAATATTTCTACTAATCATTGTTTGTAGTAGGATACAGATTTTTGCAAAGCTAATTTTACTGGTCCAGTTTCTTCAGGGTGCACCAGGAAGGAAAGCACCAGATTTATAGCATTGTGAAAATGCAGGGGTGTTTAAACTGGTCCCAGAGTGTTTAAAAACCTGCTTTTGGAGGAAGCTGACTGAAAGCCGTGAGTAGGCTGCTTTGTCTTAATAGATCTCATCCTGATCAGGGTGACACATACTTAATGCAATTGCCTAATTATCTGGTCATCAGGGAAATACCAGCTGTCATTGGAGCTGAGCTGGGCCATCAATCAGTTTGTTCCAAGTTCATTAAGTAAATTAAAAGGTATGGCTTAAATACTTAAATAGAGGAATAACAACTCTGGTCTCAAGGAGCTAGTGAAAGCAATACTTTTGGCCACAGCTATTGGCTGTGTTGAGCTGTGAAACATGAGATTTTGAACTTGACAATACTGCTCAACATCAGAAACAAAAAGAGATTCCAAAATATGATAAAGGATGCTCACATATCTGCCCCCCCAAACCACCACATTGGGGTTGTTATTGCTGATAATTCCTCTTGAAATTCCAAGCAGTAAGGTGAACTCTAGCTGTGAACTAGCCCATCTTCCTTGAACTGGCCCATGATGATGGTGTACACTTTCCTTTCCCACAGCTGCCCTGTTCATCTGCAGAGAGGTGGACATGTCAGTTATTATCAAGCCCTGGGATGGAGAAATGAATGCCCAAAGTCTTCTTGTGCCTGTTGTATACTGAGCAGTTTCACATCAAGATTTGTTTGGAGGCTTGTAGATTCTGGTTCTACTCAATTCCTCTTCTGTTGCCAGACCCACAGTCATGTTTTATTCCTCCACACTGATCTGCATGCTGTCCATTCCTCCAGCATCTATCCCATGCCGCTCCCTCCCAGGCACTGGGCTAGGCACCCAGAACTCAGAGATGAGATGTTGTTCCTACCCTGGAGAGACTTTTAATCATGCACATCGTGCTCCCACGCTTTTGCACCCAGGGCCCCTCCAGCCTAGGTTACTTTCCTGGCTTCTGGGCTTGGCAAATTCCAGCTCATGTTTTTAAGTCTCTACCATACCACACCCTTCTCATAGGATAATAACATACTGTGCTTCACACTCCCATAACCCTTTGACCCTCCTCTGCTTCAGTGTTTGCCAATTTGCACTGTGATTTATTTACAAGTTCACATCCCAAGGACAGAAACTGTGCCTTATTTTTCTCTGAATCCCTGATACCTGACATTGAGTTGATGCATAAATTGCATTGATACTTGAATGAAAGACTAAGTTAATAAAAGAGGATAACTATTCTTATGTAAGGTGTGTAGGAGGGTGGAAGTTGGGGTGGAGCCAGAGAGTTGATAGTGCTTTTCTAATATCTCTTTTGCCAGCAGGGGGAGAGATGTGCTTATAAATATCCCATCGTGTGAGCCTTTAGGATCTGTAATCTGAAAGGCCCAAGAGAGGCTCAGGGTCCTTCTGGGTGACCTCTCAAATTTATAAGGAGCCACTTTACTTGAAATAAGAGTGGCTATGACCTTGATTAACTTGAATTGTGTGACCTTAATGGCAGACTATTTTTGATTATTCCTTCAAATACTTTGTCATTCCCTGCTCCTTTTTCGGGGCGAAGGGAGTTGAAGAGTAATGGTGATTATTTATTCACAGGTTCAAACCTACAGGCAACAGAATTCTGTCCTCTCTGAACACCTCGCAATGCAGTATCAGGATTGGAGAGTTTAATTATTCGTTCCTGGTACCCACTGCCCAGGACTTCTAGGAGCAGTCTCCTTCCTCTCTGCCCCTGGTGCTTTGCTTTTCTTTCTCAGCCACCATTCTGAAAGCACACTCTGCATTCCTCTACTTTTCTGTGACTCACGGATTTGCATGTCTTGCTTTGGTTTCTCTCCATTCCCCTCCTGTATTTCTAATCAGTCGTAGGATAGTTTCAATTAAATTGTTCCCGTCATCCCCTCAAGCTCACTCCTTCTGAAAGTTAGCTGTTTCTCTCCCAGGTGTACTCCCACTCCCATCCACTCTATTCCATCAGTGCGCTGTTGGGCAGTGAGACCAGGAAGTGAGGGTTAGGACAAGCTGGGGCACCCAGGCAGAAGCTGCAGTACTTTGGCAGAGGCAGTTCAGCACCCTGGAGAGCTCCCAGCAGGGCCAGCTCCCCGACTCTGGTCCCTCCCCACACCTTCCCTGTACAGGTCAACCTTAATACACACTTCCTTGTCACTGGAATTCTATGACTGTTAAAGGAACCTTATTCATTTCTTCTAGGTTTAGTTCTCTGGGGACTGAAGACTTACTGGGGCTGGTTTCTGTCCTTGTTCTATCCCTGGATGCACTATCAGAAAGGAAATTATCTAATTGCTCTGAGCCTCATTTTCCTCTTCTATTAAATGGAAGGGCAGTGTATCTACCTGCTTGAGAGTGCTCTTGTGAGGGTGAATTGAGACGGCACATATAAAGTACACAGTGCATAATATAAACTCAATAAATAGTTACAATTTTTTATTATTATAGAAATAATCATACAGTATATTAATTCTTAGTAATATGTGATGTATGATTCAAGGAACTCATGGCAGTGGGATGTCTTCAGGAGATTACAGGCTGGTTTTGTGGGTCAGGAGTAGCAAATGAGTTGGGGGGGCAAGTAAGTCCTCTGGGGAAACTTCTTTGTTCCTCAGGTACATTGCTGCAGCAGCACTGGGTGCTTTGGGGTTAGCACAAATCATACTGAGTTGTTGGAAAGAAGAGCAGGCCCTCGTAGATTTCTACAATAGGAAATACCCTGCATGTGGCAAATGGGGAAAGAGGCCCAAGAGATCCAGTAATGCCCAAGGCAGCTCAGTGTGTTGGTGGCCACAGACTGGAGGACCTGGATCTCCCTACTGTTGGTTGCTCTTTGCTAGGTCTTTACACGTACTGTTGCTTCCTTCCATGGGAAAACATTTCCCTTGTCTAGTGTCCTTGTCAACTTCTCTCTTTCTCATCAAGAATTGGCTCTCTGAAAAAAGAAAAAAAAAAAAAGAAAAGAATTAGCTCTTTGGAGTTGCCATTGTGACTCAGGGGAAACAACCCAACTAGTATCCATGAGGATGCAGGTTTGATCCCTGGCCTCACTCAGTGGGTTAAAGGATCGGGTGTTGCTGTGAGCTTAGGTGTAGGTCATAGATATGGCTCAGATCTGGTTTTGCTATGGCTGTGGCATAGGGTAGCAGCTGTAGCTCTGATTTGACCCCTAGCCTAGGAACTTCCATACGCTACAGGTATGGAAGAAAAAAAAAAAAGAAAAAGAAAAAGAAAAAAAATTAGCTCTCAGAGCCTCAGTTGCCTCTTCTGTGAAATGAGGATATGGCAGCTATTCTCCAGGTTGTGTGGAGATTGAAAGTGACGGTGTGAGTAAAGAGCTTAGCTCTGACACAGGCACGTAGTACATACTGAGTAAGATGGTGGCTACAGGCTTTACAACAATGCACCATGAGCCTAGACAGGGAAGATGAGGACGGCGTCCTTTGTCCTGTTTTAACCCCTCCCGCTTTGTCTCCTATCACTAACCCATATGTGGGACCTCCCAGCCTTCCCTGAGCGTGCCGACCAGCTCAAAGACATGACTTGCTTGGATGCTGAATGAACTGAACTGATGTTTCAGCTAAACATGGCACCTTTAGATTAGCTTTCTGGTGGGAGTTGCCATCGTGGAAAGTATCGAACTGGCCTGGGTAGCTGGTCAACTGGGGATGAGCAGCCTTAAGAGCTGTCAGAAGTGACCTCGGAGAAGCTGTTTGATATCCCGGGTGGGAGAAGGTGCTGCTGAAATGGAAACCTGATTTGCTTTGTTTCCATTCCAGTTAATAAACACATTTGAACTTTCGATGTGGAAGAGACTGGGTAATTTGAGGCCTCGTGGTGAATTGCTATCATTTACCCACAGTGAGGGAGTAGAGAGCAGAGAAATTACTGTTGAGAATTTTGCAAAGCATAATGGAGTTAATTTATAATTTATAATTGATATTGGAGCTCTTTTCCATAGGCTGAATTATGATGGGATGGAGTAAGAGTCATTAAATGTGCTTATATTGTTGTTTGTGTCACCCTTATGAATTGGAGAGTGGAAAAAGAACATAGTGCTAAATTGGTAGCTAATCTTTTCAGAGCTATTTGCTAAATAAACTGGAATTTTAATTAAAACTGCAAGCCAAGAGGTAAATCACTTTAGAAGTTGGTGAAGTTTTTCTTTTTCTTTTGCCTAATATAACTACCACTAATACAGATCCTTTACGGGTGGGAAATCAGACACCAGAATAAATAACTGGAGGAGGTTGCTCTGGGGCATGGAGACTATGAAAGGGCCAAGGCTACCTTCCCCTCCTGCTAACATGGGCTTGTTTTCTGTGGTTAAATTGTTTGGTAACTGTTTTGATCTCATTAAACGTGTTATAATCAGAAGCAAGGTGGACGACAGCCCTCCTCCAGCTTTAATTCATTTGAGTCAATGATAATGAATGGATTTAATAAAAAATACAACAGGCTTTGGTGATTAACTTGGCGAACAACAAATGGCACGCTTACCGGGAGTATCATATTTGCAATAACAAAGAAGTAACAGGAAAAGAAACTTCATAGATCACAAGCATTGCTACATTCCAGCAAAAGGTTGTTAATTGCTTATCCTCTTGCTATATTTACTGGCTCTATTAGAGGATGAATAATTATGGTCTTCCCAGGAAACCCATTGGAGCCAGCTGGCGCCTTTATTAAACTGGAAGTCTCCTCAGCAGCGCCAGTTATCCCTGTGGGAGGCTCTCCAGCCAGTTTGGTGAGGCAGGAAGGTCAGCCATGGGCATTGGAGAAAGGGCTCCTTCAAAGTCCAAGGCTGTCCGAAGGGTTCTTCCTCTTGCAACTGATATCTGCGCCTTTGCCCACCTGGTCCCTCCTCCCAGCGCACTCTCTTTCTTCCCCATTCAATCCTCCCACTCCGTCCCCTTGCTCCCAGCCTTGGCTTCCTCATGGATCTGGTGACGGGGCTGGCTGCCCCCAGTCTCTCTCTACACCCCCCCCTTCTCCATTCCAGCCTCTAGCCTTCCCGCTCAGCCCCGCCTGAGGACTTGTCTCTGCTCTCTTCCACCTGCAGAGTCAAGTTCCAGCTCCTCAGCCTGCCCTGGGAGCCCCTCACCATCAGTCAGGCCTCAGGGACCTCTCCAGCTCTGCCCCTGGGCTGCGGGCACCACACTCTCCCAGACCCCCTGCCTGGCATGCACTCTCCCCTCGGGGATTTCTCTTTCTCTTCATCTCTGCCTGGCCGAAGCTGACTTCACACTCAGTTCAAATGGCCCCTCCTTGGTGAAACTTTTCCTCACCTGGGGCAGAAGCAGTTGCACCCTGTGGGCTCTGACACAGCACTTTGTCATGGAACCGTTCATCTGTTAAGGATCTGCCTCTGCCCCCAGGCTAACTCCTGCATTCCGGGAGCTTCTTCTGATTCATTATTGTTTTTTAAGTGGATCTGCAGGAGGGCCAACCTCTGCTTTCTCAACCTTTGGGGAAATCTGGGGGCTCTTCATCTCTGCCCTTCTCACCAAGGGACTTAATTAGGTGAAGAACAGTCTAAGAAACCCGCTCTCAATATTCCAAATTGGACTCCTTTAGCTCCTACTATGTGCCAGGCTGTTTCCAAAGGCTCTTTCACTTTAAGACACCGCCTGTGAGAAAGTGAAACTGACAGCACTTATGACTTGAACACAGCCAGAACCCAGACTGGGACTTGAACCTACATGCTGGGATTCAAATTCAGCCTAAACCCAGATTGGGACTTGAACCTACAGTTTTTAAATTAGAATCACTCACCCGGTATCTGGACTCACTGAGGTTCAGGTTCTTTGTGCCTCTGTGCAGAAGGAATTCAGCGAGAGAAAGTGATAGGCAAGAAATAGATTTATTAAGATAGGACGCTTGTGAGAGATGCAAGTGGGCAGGCACGGAGGCTCTGCCCCGAGGAATAGGTGGGCTATATTTTTATAATCCAAGGGAAATGGTGGGAAAAGACTGCCTCTTCCTCTTTCTTCCAGTAGTAGCTCCTCCTTGGTATCCAGTAAGAGAGTATTTGACCCTATCAGGTCAAACTAGGACTGTCCTGGTGCTTATTCAGATCAGCAGAAGGGTGGTCCTTAAACTCCTGCCCTTGGTCTGAACCTGAATGCAGGCCTCACCCCATCCCCCATCCAATGACCTGAGGCATTTCTCCGCTAGTCAAGCAAGCCTGCCTTGTTCTGGTGATCCCCCAAAATTCCCCAGAGCACTCTCTCCATCCATTGTCCCCCACTGGGACCCCCACAACCATCCGAGCAACTATCCTACCCCATCCCTATCAGGAGGACTTGCTGTTCTTCTTTCCCAGGTGATGAAACCAAGGCCCTTGGTCATTGCCGGGCCTGAGATTGGAGTCCAAGTTCCTAAACTCCAGTCAAGGAGCTTTTGTGCATGTGCTCTATTTCCCTAGAGGTTAGGTGCACACCCAGGAGAACCTGTGGGCTCCAGCTTAAGTGTGTTTAACCTTAGGCTCGTCCTAGAAAGTAGCTCTGTCCACCAGCTCCTTTGGATAAGATCTTACCAGCCAATATGCAGGGGAAAAGGAGATGGGAAAGAATAGGAGAAAAGAAGGAAACCAGTGTTTTTTAAACACCTACTGTGTGCCAGGCATATCGTGTGCCAGGCACAATGCTAAGCATCTTAATAACCATCTAATAACCCACTCACTGCCATGATTGTTCCCACCGAGGAAACAGGCTTGGCGTTGTTCCACATGCGGGCTTTCCTCAAAGCCCCATCCAAAGAGGCAGTGATCAGGAAGCTGGCAGATCCCTCACCAGGATGGTGTGGGGAGGCTTTTCTCATCAGTCACATTTTCCATCCATAAGATTGAGCCTGGAATTTCCCCCACTCCCACCCCTCCCGCCCTACGGCCTCTCAGCTGGGTCTCTTGTCATCCAGCTGGGAGGAGAGCAATGCTGTTAGCTGGGGCATGAGCAGCAGAGGAGCAGGCTGGGCTGGCCTCCCTCTCTCAGGCTGGAAAGGGGCTCCCCTTCTTTTGAAATGCTCACACTTGGCATACCCTTCAGGAATTTTCTGCATCAGCTTGCTTTCTTGATTGAAGAGAAGAGAGCTAAATTTTTAGCTCATTCTTGAAGGGCAATTGCTCAGTACCTCCTGGTCTCACTCAGCTTTCTGTGGAGTCTTCTGTGCTCCATTCTTCCTTGAAATGTTAACCACAACTCATTTTTTAAATAGATGTATGTCCTCATTTATTTTTCCTAGATTATCCATTTATTCATCCATCTAGCTTAGTGGAGTTGAAAGAGCACAATCTTTGGAAATAAACCAACACGGCTTCAAATTCTGGGTTTGCCACTTACTAGCAATGGGATTGTATTTTTTTTTTTTTTCATGTCAAAAGGGAGGCATATATATAAGAAACCTGGCACATAATTAAGTGCCCAATAAATAGCAAGTATAATACTTATTGTAGGGACAAATTAGTCTGAAATACCTTCATTCTCAGAATACTTGCTTCATCTGTGACTATGTGCTAAGACTGGAATGGTGTATTCGTTATCTACTTTGCCGTGTAACAAATCTCCCCGCAGTCCAGCAGCTTACAGCAGCACCCATTTATTATCTCACACAGTTTCTGAGAGTTAGGAATCTGAGAGTGGCTTAGTTGGGGGTTCTGGCTCAGAGCCTCTCACGAGGCCGTAGTCAGGCTCTGGGCCAGGGCCACGGTCTCCGAGGACCTGACTGAGACTGCAGGGTCCACTTCCACGCTCGCTCACACGGCCATTGGCAGGAGGCTTTGATTTCTCACCTTACCCTAGGCTTCCTCAAAGTGAGTGATAATGAGAGTGAGGAGGGCAGGAGAGAGACAGAGATGGAGAGAGAGACAAAGATGGCCCTGTCTTTGCATAAAGATATCCTTCAGAATTGAGATTCTGTTGTGGCTACTGGTCACATAGACAAAGCTTGTGACAGTGTGGGGGGGGACACTACACAGAGGATGAATTCTAAGAGGCAGGGATGAGTCGGGGCTGGCTTAGAGGCTGCCTACCACTCCCCCCCGCCCCCCGCAATGGGTCGGTGGGGGAGAGGGTAGAAAGAAGAATTGGATGCCTCTAACAGGAAACATATTCTGTCTGATGGGGAGGCAGTCATGTAAACATAACACACTCCAAGGCAGTGGCTGTACAGGTTCCCAGGGTGCAACAGGAGCGCTGGAGAGAAAACTATTATCTCAGCCTGAGGGCATCGCGGGTTTCCCAGGGACAGGTACACCGTGGTGTTGGCATTCTCATTCAAGAGCTGTCCTAATGAGTCTTGATATTTGGTTGGCATCTTTTTTAATTGAAGTTACTCATCAAGGTGATTTCCTTGGACATTAAAAATAATAACACCTCCCTATAACAGCAATCAACTGTTTACAAAGTGCTTTCCCGTGCCTTTCCTCAGTCTACACAGCACCCCTGGGAGGCTGACAGGTTTTATTGCTGCCATTTCCCCCTTTGCGAATGAGGCTTAGAGGGGCAGGGGCAGGGCAGCAAGGTCTCTGGGAGGGATGTGGTGGGTTGGGGCTTGAGCCAAGGTCTTCTGAGTCCGAGTGTGTTACTCTGGCTGCTGTACCTGTGTGTCCCCGCCCTCCACCCAGGGCCTTGGGCCCCTCCTTTGAAAGCAGCAGCTGGGCTATTTTCCCCTGAAGATGCTTTACACATATGCTTGCCCACATCAAAGCTTATTTGCCACTTTCATGCCCAATCACTTGAAAGGTTTTCTGTTCATGAAGAAGCTTTATGAAGAAAATAGTTCACAAAGTATAAGAAAGGTGAACTGTGCTTTCATCAGCATTCACTGTGAAATTTCATTTTGCAAAATCCCCCGGGGGGTTTGAACTTGCTCTTTGGGCCATTAGAAGAGCTACCGGAACATCAGTTCCTCAGGCACAGAAATGCTCAAAGAACATAATGGTTTCAGTTCTCCTTAGAGCCCAGCAATTCTGCAAGGTTTTTTAATTATTTTTTTCTTTTTAAAGTCCTTCTGGGCAAGAGAGAAAAGGATTTGGGGTCCACACAGGTGTCTTTGCTAAGGGAGGAACTTCCTTTTTGGCGAAGATGGTAGCATGTGTGGTGAGGGTAGATTAGTTATCATAGTTCAAGGGTGACTCATTCCCACCGTAGTGATAGTTCAAGAGCAGTTGTGTTGTGGTCGTTAAAAGCCTGGATCTTGGGATCATGCACACCTGGACCTGATCCTGACTCTACCCTTACTAGCTCTGTGTCCTTGGGAGAGTTATTGGCTCTCCCCAAGCTTTGGTTCCTTCCTCTGTAAGTAGGACTAATAGAAGTTCCTTTGTTGTGAGGATTAAATGAGGTAATATATGTGAAGTGCTTAACACATAGGCATGGAAATAAGCATCACATAAATGCTAACTTTGATGGTGACAGTGATGACAATGTATTTGAGTAGCTGCTATTTATAAGGCCCTTTTCTGCATGTGTTCATTCAGGAAAAGCACTGCAGATGTTGCTAACAATGGTGTCTGGGAACAACTAGGGGCTTCAGGGAGTCTTTGAATTCTCCTAAATCACATGGAAAATTATGTGCCTTGTGTGTCTTTCTGGAGAGAATCTCAAAGGCATTCTGGGTCCCAAAGGTTGAAAATAAAGTCTCTGGCTTGGCTTTAGAGATACACGTGATGAGGAAGGTGTCTTCATTGTCTGAGAGTCCACAGAGCAGGGAAGCAGACAGACTTAGAGATGAGCTGTTGCTGAATATCTCGTGAAGGGTGTAGGTGCTGGATGCCGCCCAGAGGGGAGAGCTGGCAAGACAGCTTCATGGAAGGAGAGGGAGGCTGGTGAGGCCAAAGATCCCAGGCAGAGGGGATGGCACCTAGAAACCCAGGCGACAGAACAGAAAAGTGCTGTGTGCTTCATGTCAGAGGTGGTCTGGCAGTGACCGTGCACATGCCCAAGGTGTCCACAGCCCACCTGAAGGCGAGCAGATTGGCAGAGGCGAGTTAGGGGAGCATCTTCGGGACCAGGCTTGGGGCTTAGACTTAATCCTATGGTCCATGGGGAGGCATTAAAGGGTTCTAAGCAGTGACATGGTCAGAGCTGTGTCAGAACCACCTCTGTGTACTGGGTAGACTAGATGGGGAGATCCCGGGGGTGGTGGGGAAGGTTGGGGAGGAGGCTGGTGTCGTCCTTATCTAGGAGATAAGATCCTGAGAAATGGGAAATGAGGCCCTGAGTTAAGGCAGCAGGGATTAAGGAGGAAAGGAAACTTCCACTAAATGAGGAGGTAAACCGGAAGACTTGCTGACCATTGGGCTATTGAGGAGGGAGAAGGCATCAGTAGGCTTCTCAGAATAAGGGCTTCTCATTCCCCTGAAGCCTAGACAGTTTTGTTGTTGTTGTTTTATTGTAAAATACACATAACATAAAATTTAACTGTCTTTACGTGTACAATCCAGTGGCATGCGATACGCTCACATTGTTGTGCAATCATCATGACTATCCATCTCCATATACTTTTTCCTCTTGGAAAACTGAAGCTCTGTGCTGGTTAAACAATAACTCCCCATTTTCCCTCCCCCCCCCCCCCCGCCCCTGAAAATCAGCATTCTACTTTCTGTCTCTGAGACTCCTCTAGCTAGCTACCTCATGTAAGTGGAATCATACAACATTTGTCCTTTGGTGTCTGGCTTTACTTGAATTAGCCTAATGTCTTCAGAGTTGATCCATGTTGTAGCAGGGGTCAAAACTTCATTCTTTCCTAAGGCTAAGTAATTTTACAGTGTGTCTGTGTATATTCCACATTTTGTTTATCTGTTGATGGACAGTCAGTGGACACGGGCTGTCTCTACCTTTGGCTATCATGAATAACGCTGCTCTGAACATTTGTGTACCAGTATCTGTTTGAGTCCCTGATTTCTGGATCGTGTGGTAATTTTTGTTTTCCACAGTGGTTTTTGTACATTCCCAATGCACAAGGGGTCCAATTTCTCTATATCCTCATCAACACTTGTTATTTCCTTTTATTATTATTTTTTATAATAGTCTCCCTAATGGGTGTGAAGTGGTTTTGATTTGCATTTTCCTAATAATTAGTGATGTTGAGTATCTTTTCATGTGCTTATTAGCCATCTGTATATCTTCTTTGGAGAAATGCCTATTCAAGTCTTATGCCCATTTTTTAAATTGAGTTGTTTTTGTTGAGTTGTAGGGGTTTTTCAAACTATATTCTGAATATTAATCACTTATCAGTTAGATGATTTTCCAAATATCTTCTCCCATTCCATGGGTTGCCCTTTTATTCTGTTGACAATGTCCTTTGAGGCAGAAGTTTTTTGGTTTTTTGTTTTGTCTTTCATCCTTTTTTCGGATGGCACCCTCGGCATATGGAGGTTCCCAGGCCAGGGGTTGAATTGGAGCTGTTGCTGCTGGCCTACGCCAGAGCCACAGCAATGCCAGATCACGGCAATGCTGAATCCTTAACCCACTGAGTGAGGCCGGGGATGGAACCCGCAACCTCATGGTTCCTAGTCAGATTTGTTAACCGCTGTGCCACGACAGGAACTCCTGATGCAGTAGTTTTAATGAAGTTCAATTTATTTATTTTGTCTTTTGTTGTTTGTGCTTTTGGTGACATATCTAAAAAATCCTTTCTAAGTCCAAGTCTAATGTCATGAAACTTATCCCTGTATTTTCTTCTAAGAGTTTCACAGTTTAGTTCTTAGGAGTAGGTCTTTGACCCACTTTGAGGTGTTTTTTTTTTTGTCTTTTTGCCTTTTCTAGGGCAGTACCTGTGGCATGTGGAGGTTCCCAGGCTAGGGGTCTAATTGGAGCTGTAGCCGCCAGCCTACGCCAGAGCCACAGCAACGTGGGATCTGAGTCGTGTCTGCAACCTACACCACAGCTCACGGCAATGCTGGATCTTTAACCCACTGAGCAAGGGCAGGGGTTGAACCTGCAACCTCATGGTTCCTAGTTGGATTCGTTAACCACTGTGCCACGATGGGAGCTCCGTGAGTTAATTTTTGTATATGGTACAAGGTAAGAATCCAACTTCATCTTTCTTTTTTTTTAATGTGGATATCCAGTTTTCCTAACACCAGTTGTTGGAAAGACTATCCTTTCACCATTAAATAATCTTGTCCTTCTTGTTGAAAATCATTTGATTTTCAAGGGTTTATTTCTGGGTCCTCTCTATTATTCCATTGGTCTATATGTCTGCCTTTATGCCAGTACCGTGCTGGGTATTTTTTTTTTAATTTATTTTTAATATTTTTGAGTTAGAGCTGTTTTAGGTTCACAGAAAAATTGAACAGAAGGAACATAGATTTCCTGTATAATCACTGCCTTCACATATGCGCTATCAAAATTCCACATCAGAATGATATATTTGTTAAAAATCAATGCAACTACAAGGACAGATCATTATCACCCAAAGTCTTTAGTTTGTATTAGTTTCACTTCTGTTAGTGCACGCGCTGT
This sequence comes from Phacochoerus africanus, assembly GCF_016906955.1. Taxonomy (NCBI): domain Eukaryota; kingdom Metazoa; phylum Chordata; class Mammalia; order Artiodactyla; family Suidae; genus Phacochoerus; species Phacochoerus africanus. Next base: position 264,077,832 of record NC_062545.1, on the reverse strand, counting down.
GGGTTTAGACAAATGTATAATGACACGTATTCACCATTATGGTATCACGTAGACCAGTCTCACTGCCCTAAAAATCTTCTGTGCTTTACCTGTTCATTCTTCCCTCTCCCCTAACTCCTGGCAACCACTGATCCTTTTAGTGTCTCTGTAGTTTTGCATTTTCCAGAATGTCTAGTAATTGGAATCATACAGTATGTAGCCTTTGCAGATGGGTTTCTTTCACTTAGCAGTATGCATTTAAGGTTCTTTCATGTCTTCTCATGGCTTGCTTGCTCATTTCTTTTTAGCACTAAATAAAATTCCCATTGTGGCTCAGTGGGTTAAAGACCTGATGTTGTCTCTCTGAGGATGGGCGTTCGATTCCTGGCCTCACTCAGTCTGGTGTTGCTATAAGCTATGGTGTAGGTCGCAGATGCAGCTCTGATCCTGTGTTATCAGGGATGTGGCGTAGTCTGGCAGCTGCAACTCCAATTCGACCCCTAGCCTGGGAACTTCCATATGCAGCAGGTGAGGCTGTAAAAAGAAGAAAAACAAACAAACAAACAAAAAAAAACACCATAAGATTCTATTGTCTGGCCGTACCATGGTTTATTATCCATTCGCTTACGAAAAGATATCTTGGTTGTTTCTGTCTTAGCAATTACAAATAAAGCTGCTATAAACACTTGTGTGGAGGGCTTTTGTGGACATAAATTTTAACTAATCTGGGTTAATACCCAGGAGCACAATTGCTGGATCATATGGTAAGGGTATGTTTAGTTTTATAAGACATTGCCAAACTATCTTCCAAAGTGGCTGTCCCATTTTGCATTTCCACCAGCAATGAATGAGAATTTCCATTGCTGCATCTTCTTTTTTTTTTTTTTTTGTCTTTTTGCCATTTCTTGGGCCGCTCCATCGGCATATGGAGGTTCCCAGGCTAGGGGTCGAATCGGAGCTGTAGCTTCCGGCCTACACCAGAGCCACAGCAACGCGGGATCCGAGCCGCGTCTGCAATCTACACCACAGCTCACAGCAACGCTGGATCTTTAACCCACTGAGCAAGGGCAGGGATCGAACCCGCCACCTCATGGTTCCTAGTTGGATTCGTTAACCACTGCGCCATGTCGGGAATTCCCATTGCTGCATCTTCTTGTCAGCTCTTGGTGTTGTTAGTGTTTTGGATTTTGGCCATTCAAATATAGGGTGCATAGTAGTACTCTTTGTTGTTTTATGAACTGTTTTGATTACTGTACCTTTGTTATAAGTTTTGACATCAGGGAGTGTGACAGATTCAAGATTGTTTTGGCTATTTTGGGGTCCTTTGAGATTTCATATGAATTTTAGGATGGATTTTTCTACTTCTGGAAAAAAGTTACTGGAATTTTGGTAGGGATTACATTGAATTTGTAGATCACTTTGAATAGTGATGACATCTTCGTAATATAAAGTCTCCCCATCCTTGAATATGGGATATCTTTCCATTTATGTGTGTCTTTCATTTCTTTCAGCGGCACTGTGTAATTTTCAGTATACACATCTTTGCCCTCTTGGTTAGTTCCTAAGTATTTTATTCTTTTTCATGTAATTGCACATTGAATTGTTTTCTTAATTTCCTTTTCGAATTGTTCATGGTCAGTATATAGAAAAACAAATGATTTTTGTGTACTGATTTTGTATCCAGCAACTTTGCCGAATTCACTTATTATTTCTAGCTCTGTGTGTGTGTGTGTGTGTAATCTTTAGGGTTTTCTGCATATACGATCATGTCATCTGCTAACAGATAATTTTACTTCTTCCTTTCCATTTTCGATGCCTCTTATCTCTGTTTTATTGCCTATTGCTCTGGCTAGAATGTCCTATACTATGTCGAACAGTCGTGGTGAAAGTGAGTATCCTTGTCTCATTCCTGATACGAGAGGAAACGCTTTCAGTCTTGCACCATTGAGCATGATGTTAACTATTGAGCAGTTTTTAAAAAATATCTTAAGGAGTTCCCATTGTGGCTGAGCAGTTAAGAAGCCAAATAGTATTTATGAGGATACAGGTTCGATCCCTGGCCTTGCTCAGTGGGTTAAAGATCTGGTGTTGCCGTGCGCTGCAGCATAAGTCACAGCTACGGCTAGGATCTGGAATTGCTGTGGCTATGGTGTAGGCTGGCAGCTGTAGTTCTGATTTGACCCCTAGCCTGGGAACTTCCATAGTGCTGCAGGTGTGGCCTTCAAAAAAGAAAAAAAAAAAAAGATCTTAAAAAAGACGTGGGATTATAAGGTCCTGGGACCTATGTAACACTGTATTCTTTGTGCTCAGCACCTCGTACAGTTCCTGGCACACAGTAATTATTTTGAATAAATTTATTTTTAAAAAGACTATTTATCAAAACTGAATGAACTAAGGGCTCTGGATGAAGGGTTGATTTAGGAATCATGGAAGTGGCAAGGATGGAAAGGTGTTTATGAGGGTGATAAGGAGTCAGTTTTCTGCTGACATGGAGCAGGTGTTGGTCTTACAGTGTGGGCAGCAAAGCCACTTGGATCTTAGTAAAGTTTGCATGGATACTGGCTTTTTGGAGAAGCCTCTCTGGTTATTTTTCCCTTCTCTATAATAGTATTTAGCAGCTGGAAGAAAATAACATATGTTGTATCTCTTTGTATTTATGACTACTGAATTAATAACTTCAGTCCATTGGATGCAAAGAAAATGAGTGAAGTGCTATAAACTATAGATGGAAGTTGTTAATGCTAATCGAGTGGGTAACATATGCTTCACTTTGGCAGAGTTTTGAAATAATGTGAATGATTTAAAGGGCTGGAGTCTGTTTGCCTTCGTTTTAATTTGGAGTCGTTTGAAAGCACTGCGTCACCATCACTTCATTAGTAATGCTGTGCTCTTCCTTTGGAACTTAGCCCTCCCAACTCGGAGCAGATAAAAATTTTGATTAACTATAGTCTTAGAATGGGAAAATTGGATGATTTTATTTAATGGGTTGGCATTTCTCTTCATTTGGACTTTTAACAAGCAGGTTCTAAAGATGAACTAACATGTCCTCACTCTTCTCCCTTAACAAGGATCATCTGAGTTACACATTTAAAAAATACGTTGTGTAAATGCAGAACTTTTTTGGCTTTTTAGGGCCACACCCATGGCATATGGAACTTCCCAGTCTAGAGGTCGAAGTGGAGATACAGCTGCCGGCCTACACCACAGCCACAGTAGGAGCTGAGCCACCTCTGCAACCTACAGCACAGCTCATGGAGATGCCTCCCCTGAATGAGGCCAGGGGTCCAGCCTACATCCTCATGGATCCTTGTTGGGTTTGCTAACCACTGAGCCATGAAGGGAACTCCCAGAACTTGTTGACAACTGCAAGAGGCAGAAAGATGTGGTAGAAAGAGCAGGACCTTTTGTCTCAGTGAGGGATCATCTGGTTGCAAATCTTCGAAACCCTACAGCCTGTGCAAAGGGAATGCAGTCTAAGGGCGTGAGACTGCCTTTCAGGATCCAAGGATAGAAGGGACAGCCAGGATCAGAAGTGTCTGGGCTTAGGACCTAGGAGCCCTGGGAACTGGGGTCACTCGGTCTATGTTGCCAAGGCCACATGGCCTCGTCTCTGCTTCTCTCCCTGCACCTGTTCCTTTCTCCTTTCTCAGTAGACTGGCTGCCTTTGCTTCTCTGTGCTCATGGCCAAGCACAGCTGCCTGGCTCTGGCTTTTGATCACTTCCAGTTCATGGGCTGACAGAGGCTGCCCAGCATTTCTGATTTCCAAATTTCTGGAAGAGAGAATCTGGTTATCTCATTGTGAGTCAGAGGACCACTCCCGGTTTGTTCATTTATTCATCTGAGAAGTCCGTCGAATGCCAGGGACTGTTTTAGGTGCTGGGGATACATCCCACCCTTGTGGACCTTGTGTGAGTGTGTGTGTGTGTGTGTGTGTGAGAGAGAGAGAGAGAGAGAGAGAGGGAGGGAGATTGTGAAAGCTTGTTTTGAGGGACTGGCTTGAACATGGCAGTTTTCAGAGAAAGGAAGCATGGGTTAGAATTTCGGTAGACCTGGATTCAGATCTTGACTCCTCCAACACCAGCTCTGTGCAGCCTTGAGCACGTTACAGTACTTCTCTCAGCCTCAATTTTCTCATCAGTGAAATGGGAGCAATCCTACTTAGGATAGTTGTGAGACCCCAGATGAAAGAGTGCCTATAAAACCACTCATATCGTGCCTGTCATGCAGAATCAGAACTCTGCCCTTTAGCGGCCGTGACCCTGGAAAAGTGACCTAGCCTGTCTGAGTCTGTTTCTTCACCTATAAAATGGGAAGGAACGTCAGCCGCTTCACATGCCTATTGTGAGGGTGAACTCACACCATGTGCTCCTGGGCGCTGGGCATCTGTACACTGTCGACACTCAGCGTGGTAACCGCTCCTCTTGTCCCCGCCATTAATCACATTTTCCCTCTTTCTTCTAGTTCCCATTTGGCCGACGCTTGCCTTGTGACATCTACTGGCATGGAGTTTCATTTCACGACAATGACATATTCTCCGGTCAAGTGAACAAGTTTCCAGGTATCCACTGTTGTGGTTGGCATTTAAAAATGTTTCTAGGGCTGAGTCTCAGGGTCCACTCCTCTGACAGAAACATGGCAGTGTTTTGAGATCAAAATTAAGACAGGGCTCTGAATCAGGAATGGCTGCCCACCCTCTGCCTCAGCGCCGTGACCTTGACAGGGAAAGGGATCAGGACTTCACCCACCAAGGGTTTAAAAGCTGGAGGCTCAAAAACTTAAAACGAGAGGCTCTTCTGGTCTAATGCCACCAGTGGAAGAACGTAATTTTCACCTTTTGGGTTTTAGATTATAATATGGGGGTGTGTAAACGAATCTGATTAGCATCCATGAGGACGCAGGTTTGATCCCTGGCCTTAAGAACAGTGGGTTAAGGATCCGGCGTTGCCATGAGTTGTGGTGTAGGTTGCAGACATGGCTTGGATCTGGTGTTGCTGTGGCTGTGGCATAGGTTGATGGCTACAGCTCTCATTCAGCCCCTAGCCTTTGAACCTCCATACGCCATGGGTGTGGCCCAAAAAAGACAAAAAAAATATGGGGGTGTCACGAGGGGACTGTATTCTCAAAATGAGAAAAAAAGAGACCACTGCAATCTATTTAATTTGCAGGAAACAGAAGTACTAAAATTCTGGGGCTTTAATCACAGCAATGGGGTTAGCATCTTCCATTTTCTTTCAGTATCCTATTTGGAGGTACCATTTTAATTTTTTTAACTATTGTATTTATTTATTATTTGCATATTTATTTGTAAGTGCCATTTTCATCCAAATACACCAGTCTCCACACTGGGAACAGTAGCTGCTGACAGCCTCTGCCTTTAATGTGAAGGGTGAGACTGTTATCTAGTGAGACTGCAATGGGGACTCGGTGCCAGCTAAATAGCACAGCCAACACTCTAAGATACCCCCTCTCTCCACTCCCAGCCTCCCCATATGTCTTTTTATTTTTTTAGTCTCTACCTCCCTCTTCCGCTATGATGGCTATTCATTATTATTAGTAGTATTATTTTGTCTTTTTAGGGCCCCACCCATGGCTTATGGAGATTTCCCAGGCTAGGGGTTGAATCCGAGCTGTAGCCGCCAGCCTACACCACAGCCACAGGAATGCAAGATTCGAGCCAGGTCTTCGACCTACACCACAGCTCACAGCAATGCAGGATTCATAACCCACTGAGCAAGGCCAGGGATGGAACCCGAGTCCTCATGGATACCAGTCAGCTGAGCCACAAGGGGAACTCCGGCTATTCATTGCTTTTAACGGCAGGTGAAGAGGGTGGTTCAGGTGAGTGGGAGGGCTGAGGGAGAAGGGACAGTTGGTTAATCTGGGCATGATTGCTGCCAAACAGTGCTCACCTATTTTCAGAAATTGTAACACAACATGCACAAACCAAATAGGATACCATCATAATTTTTTTAAAGAACTTCACCCTGAATCCCATCCCTCACTTAAGAAAACCACAAGGTGAATATTTCTGTATTTCCTCCCAAACTTTAGCCACGTTTCTATATCATTGTTACATAGCTGCACCCAGAGGATGGTTGCCTGACTCCGAGGCATTTTCTCTAGTGTTGCATTTATGCTTATTTTCAAAAGGAGAATCACCTTACTCTTTTTCTTTGCATTCCATGCCATATCTTTAAGAAAACACCTCTCAGAAAACCCAGTATCTGTACGTTATACACTGGCAAGTTATGCCATGTCCACTGGGGGTGGCAGGTGTGTGTGTGTGTGTGTGTGTGTGTTTCAACTAAGCAAACAGGCTGCCCATAGGCCACCTGGCTGAGATTCACTTAAGAGACAGAACAGGAAACACAGCTTGCCAGCCAGTCAGTGTCATGCATTTCGTTTCAGTGGCGTCATTGTAGACTAGCTCCTCAGGCGAAAGCTCAGGTGCAGGGAGATAAGATCCACATGGTGGATGTGGGTCAGCTTTGACTTTGAGACCCTGGAAGAGCCAACAGCTCATGTAGCTACCCCATAGCATAGCTTCCAGGGTCCCCGCCAGGATCAGGCTCAGTTATGGGATTCACTACCCTCAGGAGAGCCTGGAGCCGTGGCTTCCTATCAGGCATTTTTGCAAGATGCCGATAGGGGCTCATTTTAACCATATGTTTTGTTGTCTAGTCACACAGCTAACTATCTACCTTTATTGGTTTCCTGGGGAACAGAGCTAGAAAATTAACCCAAGGTCAGATTTGTTCTTAGAGGAGAAAGGGTTTTGTCAGAGAACAAGAAGGACTCTCGCAGCCTGGGTTCTTGTGTGGTTTATTGGAATAGCTATTATTTTCTCTGCCTTGCTACACATAAAAGATGACTTCTAATGCCACTGAAAGATCTTTTGGGAACATTAGGAGAACATAATTTGGAAGAGAACAACTCTTCGAATGAGGACAGAGGTCCCAAGACGTGAAGCATCAAGTGAGGCTTCCTTGACATTTTCCCATTTGCCCAGGCCTCATGCGGGGAGTGAGGGTAGGAAGGAAGGAGTGGCTTTAGCTCTGCATTTGGAATGCAAATAGAAATACAGAAAAAAAAAATGCCCTCCAAGGACAACTTTCATTAAAGGTGATACAGGAAGATTCTTTTTTTTTTTTTTTTTGTCTTTTTGCCATTTCTTGGGCCGCTCCTGCGGCATATGGAGGTTCCTAGGCTAGAGGTCTAATCGGAACTGTAGCTGCCAGCCTACGCCAGAGCCACAGCAATGCGGGATCCGAGCCGAGTCTGCAACCTACAACACAGCTCACAGCAACGCCGGATCCTTAACCCACTGAGCAAGGGCAGGGACCGAACCCGCAACCTCATGGTTCCTAGTCGGATTCGTTAACCACTGCGCCACGACGGGAACTCCAAGAAGATTCATTCTAAAGAAGCAGGTTTGCCCCATCTCCTAGTCCACATGCCAATGATGAGAACATACAGTTTACACTTTTACTAACAGCAAAACCCTAACCCTAACCCTAACCCTAAGCCTAACCCTAACTAATGACAAAGCAGGCTCTCGAACCGCTAGGCAGTAGACCAGAGCTGCCACACCTTCTGGCCCGTGAGAGATGACAACCCTTAGCCACAGGCTGATTACAGAATGGTCTGTCCTTGGGCCCCAGTTGGTGTTCAGGCTTATCTTCTGTCTCTTCTACATCCCATTATTTGAAAATGCATTTTGTATGCATCGTATATCACTTAGAGCAAGTCCTAGTGTACGTGCCAGGCAAGGATAAATGCTTCACTTGCTGAATAAACTGAAAACGTTTGGATACACATATGGAAGTAATTTATTTTGTTCGTGTCAGCACGTTAGGATTTTAGCCACTTTTCTATGGGCAATTTCCTTCAAGATATGTCATTATATCTTAACCGATGAATTAAGACTTTCACTAAAAATAATCTGATTTAGATATGTCTTTGCTTTAAGAAAGTCCAGAACTGTCAATCCTTAGCTTACAAGCAACTGGTTTTTGCCAAGTTTCCGGTCTGAGATAGATGGCTGCATGTGGCAGGTGGTGCCTGAGAGCCCACCATGAGGAGGGGGATTTGTCAGGACCAGAGGGGGCTCCAGGAGGGAGATCTGGGGGCAGCCATCTGTCAAGCAGCGACCTGGGCTAGGAATACAAAGACCAGGAGAAAAGCACATAAAAAGAGACGTCATCCACACCCAGTCCCCTCCCCAACACCTTGATAGGTGCACCTCTTCCATTTGCCTTGTCCCAAGTCATATCCTTTATAATAAACAGGTAATAAGTTAAAAAGAAAACAAGGACCAAATGGTTGAATAGACATTTCTCCCTGGAAGGTATTAAGCATATATACAGATTGAACATTAGGAGTTCCCTTCGTGGCTCAGCAGTAATGATCCCAATTAGTATTCATGGGGAGGTGGGTTTGATCCCTGGCCTCACTCAGTGGGTTGAAGGATCCGGCATTGCCATGAGCTGGGTGTAGGTCAGACTTACTTCGAGTCCCGCGTTGCTGTGGCTGTCGCCAGCAGCTGTAACTCCTATTCAACCCCTAGACTGAGAATTTTCATATGCCTTGTACAGCCATAAAAAAAAAAGGTTAAACATTATTAATCTTTAGGGAAATGCAAATTAAAACCACAATGAAGTACACCTCACACTAAGATGGGTAATCAAAGAGGCAACAGAAAGTGTTGACAAGGATATGAAGAAATTGGAATCCTCATACATTGTTGATATGAATTTGAAATGGTTCATCCATCCATTTCAGAAAACAATCTGTTTGTTTCTCAAACAGTTGAAGATAAAAGTTTTCATATGACCCAGTGATTCTATTCCTAGGTGCATACCTAAGAAAAGTGAAATATATTCACATAAAAACTTAAAAAAAGAGAGAGAGACGTCAAGCACAAAATAAGTGCCATGCCAGAGGAAGCTTGGGATGCTGTGAAAGCCTGGAGCAAGGGCATGTGACTTGATCCAGATTTGTTTGGGGGTCAGGAAGGGCAAGGGATACTGGAGAAGAGGATTGAATGTGAACGGAGCCTCCGGGGATGGATGGGCCTGAGGTCAAGGGAGCAGAGGTGGGGCAAAGATGTGCTTTGCATGTTGCTCATTCAATGAAGGGCAAGTGGCCCAGGATAGTTAGAAAGGGTCAAGGGTGATAGGGCAGTGGCAAGGTGACAGGCAGGGACCAAAGGTCATGAGGAGCCACTGAGAAATTTCTAAGCCAGAGAATGACATGGGCCAGTGCGCATTTTAGAAAGATCCGTTGGAGGGCAAGGGTTGGAGGGGTGGGAAGGCTGAGAGAGGAAAGGTAAGGGGCTACTGCAGAATTCAGGCAAAAGCTGAACCAATGCATGGTTATGGGACAGAGGGAGGAAGGTGGATCTGCAAGTACTTGTTGTTGGGAATAAGAGGCTTTTGCCGAGGATTAGTGTTATAAATGACACTTGGTTTGAATAGTGCTACCAAAGTAGCTCAGATTATGGTTTCACTTTGTTTTGTTTGTTTGTTTAAACTGGGTTAAGTAGATCCGTGTAGGCAAGCCTGAGACTCAAACTTTGTGACACTTGCCTGTCACTCCCATGGCCCGAGACCCTCCCAGGTCTTGGGACTCCCGAGTAGCAGACAGAAGAACCCAGGCCCAGAAGCAGTGGCAGGAGGCAAGCTCTTTGGTGAGAAGCCCCAGCCTGAGTTGGGGGCCTTTCCCAGTTGATAGGGAACTGCGACTATAGGAACACCTAGGGATAGACCTTGAGAAGCCCAGGTAGGCAGCCAGCCACCAAAGAACTTGTAGCGGTTGTGGGAGCCCAGCCGCTGGGCTCAAGTCACAGGCAGGAGAACCCCAATCCTTGCAGCAGAGGCTTAGGGGGAGCAGAGGAGGAACACTGGGGAGAGCAGGGCAAAGGCATTGCTGAGGCAGCCACTCAGTCACTGGGAGCCAAGGACAGATGACCGAAATTTGGCGATAAGCCCTGGAGCCTCAGAGAAATAGTTAAAATAGTTAAAACAGATAAAATAGTTAAAAATAGATAAAAATCCTTATCTAACTGGAGTAGAAAGAAAAAGTCTTTCTACTCTTAGCAGGGGGGAGCTGATGGTTAGACCTAGAGCTTCTACCTTAGGTCAGAATAGGTCCCAGGGCCTTGGCAGGGGTCACAGGTAGGGGTCAGGTGCTGCAGCGAGGCAGAGTCTGCAGCCAGTAGGGCCCGACAGTGACCTCCCTCATATTTACTTTGGGAACATGTGCCATGGCCCAGCTAGAAACACAGCTCGCCGTGTCAGCAACTTCCTGAGAGAGGACACAGCCCACAACTGTTTCTGAGCCACTGCCAGAGGCAGGGATGCTAGAAACTTCTGCATAGGGTCTAGTGAGGGGTCAGAGATGCTTTCTCCCTGCAGCCCTGGGTGAGAACACAGCTTGGACAGGGTGGAGGAACAAAGGTCCGGTGGTGAGGGAGGGAGGTCTACACAGCCGCCTTCCAGAAACAGGCATTCAGGCAAAGTTAGGGGTGAGCAGCCTATGCAGCCTACAGCCCACGGATCAGAAGCATCTGGGAAAAGTAGCCAGTGGCTTGTAGCGAGGCTTCTTAAGTTGTCTGGTTTTTGTCAAGAACTACCTGGAGACAGACACAAATGTAAACTCAGAAACAGACCTGTTAGCTGGTGTGAGGACTGACGATCCATTATAAACGGAGCCAAGCAGATTTAAAATGAGTATTTACTCAATTTGCTGGACACTGATTTTCACAGAACTTCTCTGGAAAAGAAGTTCTAATCACATTCTGTATTCACAGCACTCCTATTTGTGTTGTGCGAGTCCTGACCTGCTGAAGAATTTCTAAACACAAACCTTCCCCCTGTCAACATTGCCATTAAAAACCGTGGCAGGGAGTTCCCATCGTGGCGCAGTGGTTAACGAATCCGACTAGGAACCATGAGGTTGCGGGTTCGATCCCTGCCCTTGCTAAGTGGGTTAATGATCCGGCGTTGCCGTGAGCTGTGGTGTAGGTCGCAGACACAGCTCGGATCCCGCGTTGCTGTGGCTCTGGCGTAGGCTGGCAGCTACAGCTCCGATTAGACCCCTAGCCTGGGAACCTCCCATATGCCGCTGGAGCAGCCCAAGAAATGGCAAAAAGACAAAACAAACAAACAAACAAACAAAAAAGCCGTGGCAAATACCCCAAGACTCTAGGGCCAGGAGGCACCATCTATCTGCAGGAAGGTGCTGTGTTACAGTCAGTTATGAAGGCTTTTGGTTTAATACTATAACCAAAATGTTCAGTACAACTAAAAGGTTTCCACAGAAATCAACATTTTGTTTTGTGTACTTCGTGTTCAGCTCCAGAATTCTAAGTTCATGGGAGAATACAAGGAAATAGCTCCAATTTTCCAGACTCATACTGATTTCTTGGGAAATTCAGAAAAGTGTCCTCAGTGAGTTTTATTATCAGAGAGGCTGTGTCAGAGCATAGTTTATTAGTGCCTCTTAAGCTCCTTTATTTCTTACTTAATCCTTTTCTATCTCCTTCTAAATGAGAACTGAGAACCTGGGAACTGACATCTTAAAGTTGCGATCTTTAGATTTTTATTGCTCTTTTTAATATGCCAAGGGAAGCATATTTTTTTGTCTTTATAGGGCCGCATCTGTGGCATATGGAGGTTCCCAGGCTAGGGGTCTAATCAGAGCTGTAGCCACCAGCCTGCGCCAGAGCCATAGCAACACGGGATCCTAGCCGAGTCTGTGACCTACACCATAGCTCACAGCAACGTCGGATCCTTAACCTGCTGAGCGAGGCCCGCAACCCCGAGGTTCCTAGTCGAACTCGTTAACCACTGAGCCACTACGGGAACTCCCAAAAAGTAGATTCTTAAAACTCTCATTCCCACACCTGAACATGGGAGTTTAGAGAAACCTCATGATTTCTGATTCTGCCCATTGGAATGTGGTGACTGGGACATGCCACGGTGACATGAAACTTTGTACTTGCTACTGAAATTGACTTTGCTAAGCAAATTCCCAGGGTCATTAATAGAACTTTCAGGCCAAAGGCCATTTTTAGTTTCCATTTTTTGGAGCAGTGATATTTGCCTTAAGAAATAAACACCCTAACATTTCAAATAAGTTGTACCTATTTGCTTAGATACTCAGTTTCTTTTCTTGTCAGTGTTTCAAAAGATGTTCCAAGGGGGAAAAAAAATGCACCCTTCTTTTAAAATGTTTTATAAGTGAAACATTTCCATCCTCTGTGGGCAAATTAACAAGATCTGATCAATGTCAGTTTTCGTACTGGTAACTGAGGAACTCCTACAGATTCCATTTTTTCCCTTTTAAACTAGAAAATTATGCTTCTATCACAGTATAGTAGCTACCGCTTCACTTCTTGTCCTTATTTCAAGGAGACAGATTTTTGGCTGCAAGGTGTATATTTTTCTGTTTTATACCTTTAATACTCATGAAAGATTAAAACAAAGCAACTTAATTAAGTTTCTTATAATGTAACCAGAGTCCACCAAACAATATTCTCTAGGGTATAAGATGGAAGGGATCCAGAAGTGTGTGTGGTGGCCCCCACATTTAAGAGGATATTAAGTTTTAAGTGCAAGATATAAATTCTTCCCTTTATTCGTTATCTAGGGGGCTGACAAAGAAAGGAATAATAAACTAGGTGGAAACTCATTCTTTCAAATTGATGCTTCATTTTTATAAGGAGAAAAAAAAAAAGATCCCCCTCTTACCTCAAGTGTTTCATTAATTTGCTGGGTCTTTCTAAACCATGAATCACCGCTGTGGGGAAACAACTCATACCTTTTTTTTTTTTTTTTTTTAAATCCTGTCTGAAGAAGTGACTATGTCAAGTGGGTGGTTTTAAAATTCCCTAATAATGGCTGTTTTATAGCTAGGGGCCCACTGTTGTTAAAACCTCACAGCTTCTCTTCTCCTCAGGCATGACGGAGATGGTGCGTAAAATTACTCTGAGCAGAGCAGTGAGAATCATGCAGAATCTCTTTCCTGAGGAGTACAACTTCTACCCCCGCTCATGGATTCTGCCTGACGAGTTCCAGCTCTTTGTGGCTCAGGTAGATGGCACTCTGTCCCTACAACCTCCCCCCACCTTTTTTTTTTTTTTTTTAAAGATTTTTATTTTTTCCATTATAGTTGATTTACAGTGTTCTGCCAATTTCTGTTGTACAGCAAAGTGAGCCAGTCATACATACATACATATATGTATGTGTGTGTATATATATATATATATACACACACACACACATTCTTTTTCTCATATTGTCCTCTATCATGTTCCATCACAAGTGAGTGGATATAGTTCCCTGTGCTATACTGCAGGATCTCATTGCTTATCCACTCCAAATGCAATAGTTTGCATCCATTAAACCCAAACTCCTAGTCCATCCCACTTCCTCCCCATCCGCCTCGGCAACCACAAGTCTGTTCTCCAAGTCCATGAGTTTTTTTCTGTAGACAGAATCATTTGTGCCATATAAGGGATACCATATGGTATTTGTCTTTCTCTTTCTGACTTACTTCACTTTGTATGAGAGTTTCTAGTTCTATCCATGTTGCCTCAAATGGCATTATTTTGTTCTTTTTTATGGCTGAGTAGTGTTCCTTTGTGTGCATATGTACCCATGATCCTTGAATTCTATTATGACGGTAATGGTGGCCTGGGTCCTGTGTACTGGGATCCGGGGCTGGGGGTTCCCAGGAAGCTGAGACTGATTGGAGGGGGATGTCTGAACTGTACACAGCAGATGTTGCCTTGATCAAGACAGCTCACAGAGCCAAACGAAGAGGATGCCAGATAGGTAAACTGAAGAAGCAAGTCCTGATGCCAGGAGACAGGCCTGAGGCTGAGGCAAGAAGCTAGGAGTCAGGCTGTTTGGAGAGCCAGGGAGATAGAGCTGGAGCAGGTGGTCGAGCCCACAACCTGACTGGGGCTGTTTGGGTGAATCCCAGAGTAATGATCTCCCTGGCAATCCATGATATGAAATGTGGGAGATGAGGCTCCATTTCAAGACCAGTAAGTAAGTCTGACCAACTGAGGGGAAACCTTTTAAGGGTCTTGCTTTAAATTTGTTCCACAATCAATTTTCAAACTCCCTGTTCCGTATCGAAACTCCGAACAAAGTGGAATGGCAGTCATATAGGTCTGTATTTCTTAAAATTCTTCGAATTCTTAACTTAAAAATGGGTGCATTTGATGGAGTTCCTGCTGTGGCGCAATGGGATCGGCAGCATCTCTGGAGCGCTGGACACAGTTTCGATCCCTGGCTTGGCACAATGGGTTAAGGATCTGGCATGGCCCCAGCTGCAACTGCGGCTCGGATCTGATTCCTGGCCCAGGAACTCCATATGCTGTGGGACAGCCAGAAAAGGGGAGAGAGAGAGAAAAAAAGGGATGCATTTGGTTGTATGCAAATTATGCTTCAATATGGTTAATTAAAGAAATAAACTATCAACTGGTCCCTGTACTCACCCCTCAACTTCCCACTTCTGTGGCTCTGCTCATGCTATTGTCACTATGTGGAATACATCTCCATCCCATTTCTACACCTCTCTATTTAAGTATTCTGCAAGGCTGAGTTTAAGTGAGATACCAATTGTGTCTTCAAAATCTGGTAAGTGAGAAGACATTTGCCATCATCCCCCAAAGTTCCTCTGTGCTTCTTTGCAGTCAGGTTCCCCAACCCCCAGCCCCGGCAACCCCTGATCTGTGTTCTCATTATAGATTAGCGTTGCCTCTTCAAGAAATTCATATAAATGGAATCCTACAACATGTACTCTTGAATTTTTTTTTCCTTGAGAATTAGGTTTTTGAGATTCATACATGTTTGTTGCATCAGAAGTTTGTATTTTTTGTAATTTATTTGTCCTGTTTTTTAGGGCTGCATGTGCGGCATTTGGAAGTTCCCAGGCTAGGGGTCCAATCAGCTGTAGCTGCCAGCCTACACCACAGCCACAGCAACGCAGGATCCCAGCTGAGTCTGCCAATTACACCACAGCTCACGGCAAGGTTGGATCCTTAACTGCCTGAGCAAGGCCAGGATCCTCATGGATACTAGTCCGGTTCGTTACCGCTGAGCCACAACGGAACTCCAGTAGTTTGTATTTTTATTGCCGAGCACTGTTCCATTGGGAATATACACCAATTTGTGTATCTATTCACCAATGGATGGGCATCTGGGTTGTTTCCATTTTGGGGATATTATAAATAAAGCTGCCATGGCTAATCATACACAAGTCATTTTGTGGATATGTTTTCATTTCCCCTGGGTTAACCCGAGGAGTGGAATTTCTTGATTGTATGGTGTGTGTATGTTTAACTTAGGAGAAATTGCCAAACTGTTTTCCAGGGTGGCTGGACCACTTTGCATTCCCTCCAGCAGTGTGTGAGTGTTCCTTTTGTTCCGTGTGTCATTGCCAGTACTTGGTATTGTTAGTCTTTTGAATTTTAGACACTCAGGTAGACGTGCAGTTGTATTTCTTTATGGTTTTAATTTAATCTCCTGGGTGACTGGATGTTGAGCATCTTTCCATTGCGCTTTTGGGCCATTTGAATCTTTTTTTTTTTTTTTTTTTTGTTAAGTGTATATTAAAAAATTTTGTCTATTTTTATTAGCATTTTATTTTTAAGTTGTAAGTTCTTTATATATATATTCTGGATATCACTCTTTATATGTGTATGTGTATTCTGAATACTTTCTCACACTTGGCTTTTCAGTCTTAACCTTGAATTTTCACTTTACAGCTTTGTCTTTGGAAGAGCAAGCATTTTTACTTTTGATAAAATTGAACATATCAGTTATTTCTTTATCATTTGTGCTTTTTGTATGATGTCTAAGACTTCCTTGCCTAAGGTTGTAATGATTTTATACTTTGTTTTTTTTCTAGAAGCTTTATACTTTTAGCTTTACATGTATGTCTGTGATTCGTTTCACATTAGTTTTTGTGTACAATATGAGATTAGAATTGACTGTTTACTTTTTCCCATATGGATTTTCAGTTTCTTCATCCTTTGTTGAAACGATTGTCATTTTCCCCGCATCTTGTTGAATTATCTTGGCATCTTTGTTGCAAATGAATTGACCACATATGTTTTGGGTCTGTTTCTGGATTCTCTGTTTTGTTCTATTCATCCGTATATTTACTCTGGCACTAGAACTCCCCACTACCCTGATTACTATAGCTTTAGAGTCAGTCTTGAAATCAAGTAGTGCAAATCTTCACACTTTGTCTTCAGAATTGGTTTGGTTATTATAACTACTTTACATGCCAGTTTTGTAATCATCTCGTCCATTTCTACAAGGAAGCCTGCTGGGACTTTGGTATTGCATTGACTCTACAGATCAGTTTGGAGACAGTGGACATTTTAGCAACATTGAATCATTTAATCCCTGATAATTTATTTTCATTTATTTATATCCTCCTTGGAGTTCCTGTCACGGCGCAGTGGAAACGAATCCAACTGGGAACCACGAGGCTGCAGGTTTGATCCCTGGCCTTGCTCAGTGGGTTAAGGATCTGTCATTGCCGTGAGCTGTGGCGTGGATCGCAGGCGTAGCTCGAATCTGGTGTTGCTGTGGCTGCGGTGTGGGCTGGCAGCTACAGCTTCTATTAGACTTCTAGCCTGGGAATCTCCATATGCTGCAGGTGCGGTCCTAAAAAGACCAAAAGACAAAAGACAAAAAAAAAAAAAAGAGTCCATTCCTTCTTATTATCAAGGAATGTTCCATTAAATGTATTTACTACAGTTTGCTTGTACCTTCAATTTCTGCTGGACATTTGGATTGATTCCAGTTTTGGCTGTTTCAAATAAAGATACTTTAAACATTTGTGTACAAGTCTTTGCATGGACATGTTTTTCATGTCTCTTGAGAAAATGCTTAGGAATAAGATGTTTGGATCATATAGTGGCTGTCCATTTCATTTTAAAGAAAGTACCACTTGTTTTCCAAGGTGGGTTGTATCATTGTGTGTTCCCATCAGCAATGTATGACCATTCTAGGTCTTCCATATGCTTGCCAACACTAATAATAGTAACAGCTAGTCTTTTTAATTTTAGTCATTCTAATAGATGTGTAGTGGTTTCTCATTGGCTTTAAGTTTGTATTTCCCTAGTTATTAATGATGTTGAACATCTGTTCATGTGCTTATTTGCTGTCCAAATATATTCTTTGATGAAGTATCTATTCATATCTTTCAGCCATTTAAAAATTGAGCCATGAACTCTGGTGTAGGTCACAGATGTGGCTTAGATCCCACATTGCTATGGCTGTGGCATAGGCCAACAGTTGCAGCTCTGATTCACCCCCTAGCCTGGGAACTTCCATATGCCTCAGGTGTGGCCTTAAAAGCAAAATAAACAGACAATAATTAAAAAATAAAAAAATTAAAAATTGAGTTATTTTTATTATTGAGTTTTGAAAGTTCTTTATATATTTTGAACGTGTGTTTATTAGATATACCAGTTGCAAATATTTTCTTCCAGTTTGTGCCTTGTCTTTTCATCTTTTTAATAGTATCTTATGAAAAGCAAGTTTTTCATTCTGATAAATCAATTTCTTTTTCTTTTCTCTCTTTTTTTAAGGGCTGCACCTGTGGCATATGGGAGTTCCTGGGTTAGGGAATTGGAGCTGCAGCTGCTGGCCTACACCATAGCCACAGAAATGCCAGATCCAAGCTGCATCTGCAACCTATGCTGCTGCTTGCAGCAATGCTGGATCCTTAACCCACTGAGTGAGACCAGGGATTGAATGTGCATCCTCATGGACTCTGTATCGGGTTCTTAATCCGCTGAGACACAACGAGAACTCCAGATGAATCAATTTCTTGATTTGTTCTTTTGTGGATCGTACTTTTGTTGTCCTATACCAGGAATTTTGACCTAACTCAAGTTCATAAAAACATTCTCTTTGTTTCTGTCTCCAAGTTTTATAGTTTTAAGTTTAGGTCTATGATTTGTTTAGCATTAGTTTTTTAAATATAATGTGAGGTATGGTTCATTTTTTTTTTACATGAGATATCCAGTAGTTTTAGAAACATTTGGTATTCCCCCCATTGTCTTCGCATTTAATGTTCAAAATAGTTGCTCAAGTATATATAGGTATGTGTATCTGAATTCTCTAGTCTATTCTGTTGATATATTTGTTGATCTTTATGCCAATACCCCACTGTTTTATTTTTTAATTTTTTAAATTTATTATTATTATTTTTGTCTTTTTGCCTTTTTTCTAGGGCTGCTCTCGCGGCATATGGAGGTTCCCAGGCTAGGGGTCTAATCGGAGCTGTAGCTGCTGGCCTATGCCACAGCCACAGCAATGCGGGATCTGAGTCGCACCTGCGACCTACACCACAGCTCACGGCAACGCCGGATCCTTCACCCGCTGAGCAAGGCCAGGGATCAAACCCGCAACCTCATAATTTCTAGTCGGATTTGTTAACCACTGCGCCACGACGGGAACTCCCCCACTGTTTTATTATTATAGCTTTAAGTCTTGAAATCATCCAGTGAAAGTCCCCCAACTTTGTTCTTTTTCAAAGTTGTCTTGGCCATTTTGTTCTTTTGGCCATATGAATTCCATATGTATTCTTTTGACTGTATGATTCTGCCATATGAATCTTAGAATTAAGTTGTTAATCTCTATTAAAAGCCTGCTGGAATTGAATCTATATATCACTTTGGGTAAGGCTGACATCTTAACAGCATTGAGTTTTCTGACCCAATGGACATTGTATAGCTCTCCTTTTATTTAGGTCTTCTTTAATTTTTTTTGTGAGCAATTAAGAAAAATAGTTTGTACTTTTGACCATCTTCATCCAGTTCCCTATCCCCTATCCCCTATGCCCTGCCTCTGGTAACCATAAATCTGATCTCTTTTTCTGTGGGTTTGTCTATTTGTTTTTGAAGTATGATTGACCTATATCAGTATGTTAGTTCCTGGTGTACAATATAGTGGTTTGGTATTTCTGTACATGACATGATCAAAAAAATGTATGTGGGGTTTTTTTGTTTTTTTTATTTTTTAATTTTCTAGTGTAGAGGTCTTTCACATCTTTTGTCAAATTTATTTCAATTTTTTGTATTTTTCAGTTTATTTCAATTTCTAGTGGTTTATTGTGAATATATAGAAATACAGTTGATTTTTGTATATTGATCTTGTATCCTGCAACCTTGCTAAACTCACTTAGAAGTTCTGTTAGTTCATTTTGTATGTTCCTTTGGATTGTCTGTAGAGACTCTCATGTCCTCTGAGAATAGGAAGGTTTTTTATGCTTTTCTTTTCAATCAGTCCTTTATTTCTTCTTCTTGCCTTATTGCTCTATTCATTGTAGTTGAATGGAAGTAGTGGAAATAAGACATCCTGGACTTCTTCCTGATCTTAAAGGGTAAACATTTAATTTTTCACAATTAAGTATGGTGTTAGTGAGAGTTTTCCTTGTGGCTCAGTGGGTTAAGAACCTGACTAATATCCATGAGGATGTGGATTTGATCCCTGGCCCTGCTCAGTGGTTTGGGAATCCAGCATTACTGCAAGCTGTAGCATAAGTCACAGATATGGCTTGGATCTGGTGAGGCTGTGGCTGTGGCATAGGCTGGCAGCTGCAGCTCTGTTTTGACCGCTAGGCTGGGAACATCCATATGCTGCAGGTGTGGCTCTAAAAAGCAAGGAGGAATAAAAGCAAAGAAAAATTAAATTTTAAAAAAACTTAAAGTATGGTGTTAGTAATAGATTT
The DNA here is from genome assembly GCF_016906955.1 of Phacochoerus africanus. Taxonomy (NCBI): domain Eukaryota; kingdom Metazoa; phylum Chordata; class Mammalia; order Artiodactyla; family Suidae; genus Phacochoerus; species Phacochoerus africanus. The sequence continues at coordinate 264,058,085 of NC_062545.1, read as the reverse complement.
CTTTATTAGATGCTCTTTATTAGATTAATGAAATTTCCTTCTATTTCTGTTTCCATGAATTTTGTTTTGTTTTTAATTAGAAGTGGATGTTGAATTTTGTTACATACTCCTCTTGAGCTTATTGAAATGATGGTTTTGGTTTTCTTTTTAATTTGTTAATATGCTGAAATGTGTTGATTGATTCTAAAATATTAAACAAAATATGCATTCTTAAGGCAAATCCCACTTGGTCATGACATATTATCCTTTTTATACACATACTTGGATTTGATTTACTAAAATTTGGTTTGGAATGTGTGTATCTATATTCATGAGGGATACTGGTCTGTTGTTTTCTTTTTTGCAACATATTTGTTTGGTTTTGTTATCAGGGTAGTGCTGGTCACATAAAATGAGTTGGAAGTATTTACTACTTTTAAATTTTCTGGAAGAATTTGGATAAAGTTGTCATTCTTTTTTTTTGTTTTGTTTTGTTTTTTCCTTTGTTTGGCTGCACCTGTGGCATATGGAAGTTCTTGGGCCAGGGATTGAATCTGAGCCTCAGCTGCAGCCTATGCCAGAGCTGCAGCAATGCCAGATTCTTAACCCACTGTGCCTGGCCTAGGATCAAGCCTATGCCACCAAGAGCCAAAACCAGATCCTTAACCCACCACACCTCAGCAGGAACTCCTATCATTATTTCTTCCTTAAATGTTTGATAAAGGTCACCAGTGAAGTCATGTGGGCTTGATGTTTCTTTATGGGGGCAGTTAACTAAAAATTCAATTTCTTTAATAGATAAAACTATTCAATCTATTCTCGAATGAGCTTTGGTGGTTTGTGTCTTTCAAGGAATTTGTCCATTTTTTCTAAGTTGTCGCTTTTATTGCCATAAAGTTGTCATAATATTACGTTTTATCCTTTTAGTATCTATGGAATCTTTACTGATGTCACCTCTCATTCCTAACATTTGTAATCTGTGTTCTTTCTCCCGCCCCTTATCAGAGTGGGTAGAAGTTTATCAATTTTATTGATCTCCTTTGTTAGTTTTGTAGCTTTAATTATTTGTTTTGTTTTTTGGTGGTTCCTTGGGTTTATAGCATGTATCTTTAACTTATGACAATCTATCTTTAAATGATATTATGTCATTTTACTTACAATGTGAGACCCTTATAATACTACCATTTTCATACATTTTACCTTTACATATATTATAAACCACTCAATAAGTCATTATTATTCTTGTTTGAACAACCTATTGTATTTTAAAGAGATTTAAATAACAACAAGAAAAAATCATGTATGTACTCATGTAGTTATCATTTCCAGTGGCTTTTATTCATTTTTGTAGATTCACCTTTTCGTTTGGTATCATTTTTCTTTAGCCTAAAATTTCCTCTAGTACTTTTTGTGTTAAGGGTCTTTTGACGATGAATTCTTTCAATGTTTGTATTTATTGAAGTTTATTTTGCCTTTGATTTTGAAAGATGTTTTCTCTAGGTATAGCATTTTAGGTTAGCATTTTTTCTTTCAGTGCTTTTAATATGTTACTCCTCTGTCTTCTTGCTTGTATTGCTTCTGACAAGAAATCTGTTTTCGTCCTTATCTTTGATCTTCTGTATATAACATGTTTATTTTCTCTGGCTGCTTTTAATATTTTCTATCACTGGTTTTGAGCAATTTGATTGTGATGTGTTTCAGTATAATATTTTAAAATGTTTTTCGTGTTTGGGGTTCATTGAGCTTTTAGATTTGTTAAGTTTATAATTTTTATAAAATTTGAAAAGCATTTGTCCATTATTTCTTCAGTTATTTTTCCATCAATTCCACCTCCTCTCATATTTATGTCTCAATGGGGGACTCCAATTACATGTATATTAGGCCATTTGAAAGTGCTCCACGGTTCACTGATACTCTGTTCATTTTTTTTTTTAATTTTTGTTTCTTTTTAGAGAGTGTCTATTCTTTTATCTTCATGTTCACTAATTTTTTTCTTCTTTAGTTTCTAATCTGCTGTTAATCCCACTCGTTCTACTTTTCATCTCATCTATTGTAGTTTTTATTTCTAGAAGCTAGATTTGGGTCTTTAAAAAATATCTTCCATACTTTTACTTAGCTTTTTGAACATATGCAATGCATTATAATAACTTTTAATGCCATTGCTAATTCTAACTCTGTATCCATTCTGGGTTGGTTTCGATTGACTGATTTTTCTCTTCATTATGGTTTATATTTCCTTGCTTCTTTTCATGCCTGGTAATTTTTAGCTGGGTGCCAGACATGGTGAATATTATCTTATTTCATTACTGGGTATTTTTGAATGCCTATAAAATTCTTGATCTTTGTTGTGGGATCCAGTTAAGTTACTTGGGAGTAGATTTGGGGTCTTCTTTTTAAACTTTGTCAGGCAGAACTAGAGTAGTGCTTGGCCTAAGGCTAGTTATTCCTCACTACTGAGGCAAGAATTATGTGTTCTTTACCCAGTGTTCTGTGCATCATGGTGTTTTTCAGTCTGATTGGTGAGAATAGACACTATTCCAGGCTCCGAATGGCACTAGGCACTGTTTCCTCTATTCCTTCTGGATGGCTCTTTCCTTGGCCTCAGGTGGTTTCCTCACATGCTTGCACTGCTCTGTGCTTGGCCAGATACACAAAGGAGACCCTCTGTGGATCCCTAGAGTTCTCTCTCTGTGCCGAAGTCTCTCCAGTACACTTCCCTGAGAACTCTACTATCTTAGTCTCCCTTGACTCAGGTCCATTTCTTCAACTCATATTGTCCACTGGGCTCAATTGGAGTCCTCTCTCTCTGGCTCTGAAAAGACAGTGAACTGGGACAATCACGCAGCTCACATCATTTGATTCCCATCTCTTAGGAATCACTGTTCTTTGTTGTTCGATGTCCAGTGTCTTGAAAGTGATTGTTTAATATATTTTGCCTGTTTTGTTTTTTGTTGTTTTGGTTGTTTCTGGTGTACTTAGAACTGGATAGTTCTCTAATATAAAGGAAGATTTATTAGCACTTTATTATAGCACCAATTTAGGATCTGCTGATTCAGCATCTGGCACAGGCAAAAGAAGACTCTGAAACCTCCCCATAGCTGTTTGCTGGGAAGCCCTGGACCCGTCGCTTGTTCCTCATGGAATCCCTCCTCCTCTCAGCTCCATTTCTCCATCCGCCACTGTGTGGGGAAACGACCCTCACCTCAGAACAAGCATGGCATCCAGTGAATATCTGATGGGGAAAAGCTTTATTAGCTGCAAACCTGATAAAACATGTGGCATTCTTATTTTTAATATCTCATTTGTTTTAATGCAAAGTGATGTATTCATATTAAGAATTCAAATAATATAGGAATTTTGTAAATTAAAAGTGAAAAAAATATCCCCACCCTCAGAAATTACTGGGCACGTAATGTGTAACCTTCCAGCTTTTCTCATGTGTAAACAGATGTACACTGTCACACACACGGCCTTGTTTCTTTAAAAAGTGGGATTACACTCTACACTCCAGCCTGTCTTTTCTCCCATTTTCTCCATGTTTTAGACATCGTCCCGTGCCACTGCTGTATAGTACTCCGTTGTATGAATGCACCATAACTTTTAAAATCATTCCCTTGTTGATGAACATTTAGGTAGTTCTCAGATTTTGGGGTTCAACAAGTAATGCTGTGGGGGACACCCCTCCAGGTATCTTTTGTTGTTGTTGTTGTTGTTGTTGTTGTTGTTGCTATTTCTTGGGCCGCTCCCGCGGCATATGGAGGTTCCCAGGCTAGGGGTCGAATCGGAGCTGTAGCCACCGGCCTACGCCAGAGCCACAGCAACGCGGGATCCGAGCCGCGTCTGCAACCTACACCACAGCTCACGGCAACTCCGGATCGTTAACCCACTGAGCAAGGGCAGGGATCAAACCCGCAACCTCATGGTTCCTAGTCGGATTCGTTAACCACTGCGCCACGACGGGAACTCCCCCTCCAGGTATCTTTATACACCTGTGCCAGGATTTCCTTCAGGTAGATATCTCAAAATGGAATTAAAGGATATGTGCATTTACAACTGAGGCATGGAGAGTCAAACATGAGGCTTTATTAACAGTGCACTTAGTTATGATGGCAAATGATGTCTTCCCAGTGCCTTGGAAGTGAGTGCTCAGAGGTGTGGGGGTGGGGGGTTGCTTTGTGATCCTTGCCAACAACAGAAGGTGTGAGTAGCTGTAAAACATTCTAAAAGCTGTCGATCTGTGGGTATTTTTTTTTCTCTCATTAATTAGGATTAAATTCACTTTGTTTAAGAATGAGGGAGATCCACACCCCCACCTCCACAATCCCATTTTCAAAACTGGTACCCAGATATGATCAGCAGGTGGCACTAGCAGGAAGCAAGGAAGATTCTCAGTGGAAATTTTTGCAGAGACCAGAAGAGGATGCTGGCTTTCTTTCCAGTTTTCGCAGATGGCCAATAAAAAAATTCCTTCAAGTTTGTTTTACATATGGTCCTCCATCTGGGTATTTGAGAAAAGTACAGTTTTGTTATCACAACAGTATTTATTATGGTGAAGGAGTTTGCATTTTGTAGCAGAGGAATTTTTCAGTGAATCAAGCCCAAAACCTGTGCAATAATGTTTTGCTGTTTCTTGGAGGGAACCAGCGAGCATGGGACCCTTCCATTTCCTTCTCCCGTTTCATCCTAAGTTAGCTTTTATTGATTCAGCTCCTCGAGGCAGAATGAAGTGCAGTATTTGCAAAAACCCCAGAGAACAATGTTCTCCACTGGGTTTAGGAAGTTGGAAAATGTGGAGTTCTAAGTGGGTCAGAGTCAAGGCAGAGAGAAACCTGCCATGTGGAGCTTATATGCTTGTCCTGATTCCACGCTTATCACAGAACCTTCTGGTGAGTTGATTATTGGAATCATTTTCCTTCCCATAGACTATAGGCTGATTCAGCTGATTCTGGGCCACCTGATGGTTTATCCAGAGGATGACATTTAAACTCCTGCACATGCCTGGTAGTGCTTCTCCCACCTCTTTGGCCCCAGCCTCCCTGGGGTTCCGCCATATTTAACCTTTGTAGGTACTCAGGGGCCCCTCTGCTCCCTCTGTGTTTTGTGCATGCCTGTCTCTTTCTTGCCTGCTTCCCACTTCCAAGGCTGCCTTCTTTCACCTGACCAATTTTGCTAATTCTTCAGACCCCTGCTTATCTTTTACTCTTTCTAAAACCTACTCTGCCTCCCATGTCTGGGGTGGAGGGGAGGGTATCTTGTTTTCCTCTCTCCATGGTACTTACGCCTATCACACTGCTTAGTGATGACACATCTAATCATCTTTCTCTTATGCTCTTAAGTACCACGAGGGCAGTGAGCGGCTGGCATGGTCTTACCTTTGTATCCCTGGTGCCTGTCACAGGGTTTGCACAGAGTTAGAACTCGAGCAGATTTGCTGAATTGAATTGCAGATTAATATGCAGATGCTATGGTTTAAACATTTCATCTCTTGTGGGTTTAGTCATCAAAAGTTAGCTTCTCTGCAGCCAAGGGTATCAGCATGACCCAGCCTGTCAGCTCACAGGAGTACGGGCCAGACTTGAGCCATGAGGAATTCACTAAAGGGATACCACCCGGTGAGAGCTCCAGGTGGTTGGCCGGCCTTTCCCCGGGGTGCCCCAACCTCCACCTGTGCCCAGAGCTCTTGTGCATCGTCAGTGAGCTGGGGAGCAGACACGGAGGCCAGAAGACCTTCTGCTGGTGTAGCTCGGCTTCCCAGGAGGCTGCTGCAGTGGCCCAGGGTTGTGATGCATAACTAGTAAAAGACAAAAGACAGAAGTGAGGGCACCCTAGCTGTGAGAAGAAGGCAGATGATTCAGGGCTGCTAGTGGCCTCTCTATAGGAGCCATGGTTTCACCTCCCCATCTGCTTCTAGTTTCAATTCCTTTGTCGCCCCCAATAGATCTCCACCTCCTGCCTAGGTGTTCATGCTGTTCTTGTGCCCCTTGCTCAACAGCTCAATTTGTTTGTTGGAAAAATGATAGCATCTGAAACTTAAGATGCTGCTCCTCTCTAGATAAGCATCCTTAGGGCCTGTTCATTAGGAAGCCCTTTTAAATAGCCCAGTGACAACCAGCATCTGTGTGGTGCTTTGCAGTTTACCAAGTGCTTTTTATAGACGTGACCTTTTTTCCTCCTCATTCAATTTGGGGACACATCATTACTTCCGGTTTAATTGAAGGTACTTGCTTATGGTTATAGCATGACTCTCTAACTGCTGGTCCACTCAGATCTCCAACTTGGTTTAATTCTGATATTTTCTGAGACCTGCCAGGTGTGCTAGGGGATACAAAACAACTTAGATGTATCCTTGCCCTCATGGAGTTTCTGGTGCAGAGGGGTGATCACTCACTCATACATTCGTTCAGACATTTATTGGGTCCAGATCCAATTTCCCTCCCACTGCTTCATGTTCTTATTCATCACCTTATAGATGAGGGAGCTGAGGTTGAGTAACTTGCCCATAGTCACGTGACTTATAGGTATGTGGAGCCAGGATGAGGACCCACGTCTTCTGATTCTGTCACAATTCCTTTAATGCCAGCCAAGATTTACTGAGTCCCTTTCCGGTGTCCAGCCCTGGTAGACTAAAGAGTCAGAGACAAAAGGTGGGGTCTCTGCCTAAAAGGGCGTGCCCTGCTTAGCAGAGGAGATAGATAGTACAAGCTGATAAAGGCTGTGATGGAATTAAGCACAAGGTGCTATGGGAACCGGAACCAGAGTAACATTCTGTGGGATAGGTGAGGAGATGGAAAACATCGGCAAAAGCTCCTGTGCAATCACTTAATGGGAAATGGAAACACTGGTCCAGAGCCAGGGGTTAAGGCCAGGGATGGAACTCGCATCCTCATGGATACCATGGATACTCACTGAGCCACAATGGGAACTCCTGTCTTATTTCATTTAACATAATGCCCTCAGGATCCATCCATGTTGTTGCAAATGGCAGGATTTTCTTCTTTTTCATGGCTGAATAATATTCCTCCGTGTGGTGTGGGGGGGGTGTTGTGTGTGGGGGGGTATACAAAACACTAATAAGGATACATATAATATATATCCATTTTCTCCATCCATTCATCACTGATGGACACTAAGGTTGTTTCCATATGAAGCACTGTAATTGTGAGCAATGCTACAATGAGGCTACAGATCTCTCTTTAGAGATAGTGATTTCATTTTTCTTTTTTTTTTTTTTGGATACATACCCAGAAATGGGATTGCTGGGTCATATGGCTCTTCGATTTTTAATTGTTTAAGGAACCTCTATACTATTTTCCATAGTGATTGTATCAATTTACATTCTCACCAATAGGTGTGAGGTGGCATCTCATTGTGGTTTTGATTTGTATTTCCATGATGATTAGTGATACTGAGCATCTTTCATGTGCCTGCAGGCCATTTGTTCAGAAAACTGAGTCCTCTGCCCATTTTAAAATTGGATTATTTGGGTTTTTGGTTTTGAGTTTGATGACTTCCTTGCATAATTGCACATTAACCACTTATCTGATGGTTTGCAAATATTTTCTTCCATGTCATAGGCAGCCTCTTCATTTGTTTTGTTTGTTTTCGTTTGTCTTTTTAGGGCTGCACCCACGGCATATATAAGTTCCCAGGCTAGGGGTTGAATCAGAGCTGTAGCTGCTGGCCTATGCCACAGCCACAGCAACAGGGGATCCGAACCACATCTTTGACCTACTCCACAGCTCACGGCAGTGTCGGTTCCTTAACCCACTGAACAAGGCCAGGGATCTTACCTGCGTCCTCATGGATACTGGTTGGGTTTGTTACCACTGAGCCGTGACGGGAACTCCAGCCTCTTCGTTTTATCACTTTTGCTGTACAGAAGCTCTTTGGCTGGATGTGGTCCCACTTGTTGATTTTTGATTTTGTTCCTTGCGCTTTTGGTGTCACATCCTGGTGCCACCTCTTCAATGGCTCTGGGAACCTGGCTGAGTACTCTCTCCTTTTGCCCCAAGGCCTCAGGGCTTCCTCTGCAAAAGAAGAAGGTTGAGGAGCGTCACTGGGTCCCTTGCAGTCCTAATCTTTTGTGATTCTGTGAGTTTGGCTGGCCTGGACTTCCATAAAACTCCCTGTTCACGTTCTGCACAGATTTCTGCTGCCAGGGTTTCAGTTGGAGCACAGAGGGCCTTATATAATCATCACCTTCTGGCTAAGGCGGGGTCAGTGTAGCCTGGGGTCTAGTCAAGCGCTGAGAGCAGAGGCCACGCTACCACTATGCTGCATCTGGCCCTGCTCTTCAAGGCTTGCTGAGGTCTGCCCCCCCCCCCCCCCCCCCCCCCGCCTCCAGGGCCATGACCGTCTCCTCATCGCCACTCGCCTTCGCCCTCCACCCAGGAGGGCGGCTGCAGCTGTGTCTGCATGTGCCTTCCTGAGTTGCCCTGTGGTGTGGTTGGCTGAGACGAGTAAATGTCGGCTAAGCCAAGACGTCCTTCTGGTTGGTTCCCTCTAAAGTTGCTGGGGAAGAGTCACAGCAGCCCAGGCTCCCTGCGTCTCTTCACTGCTTCTTTGGCCAGGGACTCCCTTCCTAAGCTTGTCCACTCGACCAGCTCTTACTGAATTTCCCTGTGTCAGAGTTGATGTCAACCAGTCTCTGAAGGCCTTTTCTTTTCTTTTTTGCTTTTTAGGGCTACACCCACAGCATATGGAGGTTCCCAGGATAGGGGTCGAATTGGAGCTACAGCTGCCAGCCTACACCACAGCCACAGCAATGCAGGATCCAAGCTGTGTCTGCAACCTACACCACAGCTCACGGCAATGCCGGATCCTTAACCCACTGAGCGAGCCCAGGGATGGAACCTGCAACCTCATGGTTCCCGGTCAGATTCGTTTCCGATGCACCATGATGGGAACTCCCTGAAGGCCTTTTCTCATACTGCCTCTCCCCCTCCCCCTCCCTTCCCCTTCCCTGCCGTCCTGACCCATGGACCATTCCTATGGGCCACAATTCTGTATTTTACTTCAATTAGAGGACCCCCCCCCAATAGCATTTTCTTTCAGTGTTTCTGGTTGAGTGAGAGAGTGAAGCAAAGGTTTGGGGTCGGTATAGAACTAGGCCAAAACCCTTCCTTCAGCACTTTCTCAGGACGTACCTTGGATAAGTCAGTCTCTTTGAGCCTCCATTTCCTCCCCTGTAGCACCATAGGGATGCTGTGAGATGCACACCGAGGTTCCCTCAGTGAGTGAGATGCACGCGGTTCCCTCAGTGAGTGAGATGCATGTAGTTCCCTTGGTGATCGGATGCTTATTTCTCCGCCGTCCCTTTTAGACTGGGGGCCCCCGGGGAGCTGGAACTTTTGGTCACATTCGTCTCCATCTCCCCAGTGTGCAGCACAAAGAGGACCTGGAGGCATTTGTGTGAAATGAATGAACATTGAAGAAAGGTTTTACGGTCTTCGACAGAAATTTAAGCTGAAGCTAAGAATGCTTAGATAAAGCATTCTGGTGTTTCTGGCTTATGGGAAAATGTAGAACTGGACTTATTTTAATTTTTAATAAACATCTCATCTTGAGACTAATTATTTTGTTATTTGATGATAGATCATTTAGCAGTGGAAAGGAGCTAAGACTTCTCTTTGATCAAATGGCCTCCCAGCCTGGCCTAACTTTTTTCTCCCCCTTAGATTCTTCACTGCGCCTCCCCCTTCGGAAGACAGCCCTGTGCATTAATACTTTTTAAGAGTAGAAGCTCTATTGTTTAATTTTCTAATCTTCAATTTGGCCCCAAATACATTTCGTGTCTTAATTCCCAACTATTACAATTTTGCTACTTTGCAGTCCTGACTTATTATGTGGAGTTTTGAGATGAATGGGATCATTAGAGGGCCATTGCTCGAACGTACTTTCTGCTGAGCTCCATCGCTTAGTTGGTTAAAGCACCTGTCTTGTAACATGCTTTTTCCCTCTAATGGCAAACTTAAAAAAAAAAAGGTAGGGGGAGGGGGGGGAAGAGGTAAACATTTTTCTAGAAGACTCTCTAAAAGGTCAGGAAAGCCCGGCTTCCCAAGGCGAGTAAAAGGTCATCTTTCACCCTTCAATTTCTGTCCTTTCATTTTGCAAATTTTTTGGTGCTGTCACCTTAGTCACCTGAGAAGCCATGAATAATTTTCCACAAGAAAATAGTGGAGGCAATCTTGACTTCAGCGCATTTCAAAGGAAATTATGAAAACCGTTCTTGCCTGTATCGGCTTTCCTTATCTCCAAAGAAAGGAAGAAATCGCTCTTCCTTCTCTTGCTCAACTTCCTTGCTGTGTAATTGCTTCTTAGACGAGTTCTAATGAAAGGAGAAGCAAAGATTCGGATTTAGAAATGGGGGTGCCATGGAATTCTCTGGGCGTGTTAATGAGATCATCCTCCTGTCCTTCCCTCTCACCTCATGCCCCCTGCTTCCCCTCTCCTTCTGAAACTAACCCCATACGTCTTCTTTTCTTCCTCTTCCTTCCTTCCTTCCTTCCTTTTTAAGGAGGCATCCATGGCCTATGAAGTTTCCCAGGCTAGGGGTTGAATCAGAGCTACAGCCGCCAGCCTGCACCACAACCACAGCCATGCAGGATCTGAACCGAGTCTGCGACCTACGCCACAGCTCACAGCAATGCCAGATCCTTTGACCCACTGAGCAAGGCCAGGGATTGAACTGACATCCTCATGGATACTAGTTGGATCTGTTTCTGGTGTGCCATGACGGGAACTCCCACCCCATACGTTTTCTAGAAGAGTTGGAGGAATAAGAGGCAAGGATTTCTTTGGCTGGGATGGGTCTAGCGACAGTAAGGCTTCATCCTCTTGGCTGGAATGTCCCCCTTTCATTTTCTTTTAATTTTTTTGGGTAAAATATCAGACATACTAAAAAATTAGAAGAAGAATACAAAGACCTTCTAGGTATTCCTCACTCAACCCCCAATGTGAACACTTTGTTTCACCGTCACTCCTCCACCCCCTTTTTGAGAGTAAGTGGTATACGTGATGCCCCTTTACCCCTAAATGCTTCTGTGCGTCTTTCCTAAATAAGAGAGCATTTTCTGAAGTTCCTATTGTGGCTCAGCGGGTTGAGAACCCTATATAGTGTCCACGGGAATGTGGGTTCGATCCCTGGCTTCCCTCGGTGGGTTAAGGATTTGGTGTTGTCACAAGCTGTGGTGTAGGTCCCAGATGCGGCTTGGATCCAGCGTTGCTGCGGCTGTGGTGTAGGCTGGCCGCTGTAGCTCCAACTTGACCCCTAGCTGAGGAACCTCCATATGCTGCAGGTATGGCCTTAATAAGAGAAAAAAAAAAAAAGAGTGTTTTCCTTTCATAACCACCTCATAATTATCAAAATCTCGAAGTGGACATTAATCCAGTTCTGTCATCTGGTCTAATGACGACCGGCACCTATGCGGATCTGGACCATCGCCCCCTGATGGTCAGTGCCAGCATCACATGCTCCATCTAGCTGTCTCTTGTCTCCTGGAATCTGGAAGAGCTTCTTTGTCTTTCTGTGCATTTCATGGTATCAGCATTTTTTTGACAAGTACAGGCTAGTTATTGAGCAGACTGCTCCTCAATTTGGGTTTGTCTGGGTTTCCTCATGATGAATTTCAGGATATGCATGTTTGGCAGGAACAGCACAGAGGCAGTGCTGTGCTTTTCGCAGGGACATCATCTTTGGGGACACGTGATGTAAATGTGCCTTATTACGGGTGATGTTCACTTTAATCATTTGGTTAAGGTGGTGTCTGCCAGATTTCCACTGAAAAATGACTGTTTTCCTCCCTTCTAATTAACACAAGTATCTTGTGGGAAGATGCTTTAAGACGATGTACTATCCTGTTACTCTTAGATTTTCACCCTCTAGGTTTACCCTCTGTTAATGATTCTTGCCTGACTCAGTTATTCTTGTGACGGTTGCCAAATGGTGAGGATTTAATTCCACCGTTCCTTCTACACGTGTTCCTTGAGTTTCTACTGCAAGGAAGAATTTTGCCTTCTCATTTATTTATCTGTGAATGTATGCCTATTTAGTGTCGGCTTATAGATTCTTATTTTTTCAGTGGATTATAATCCTTTACTGCCATTATTTTTGCTTCTTCTTTTTTTTTCCCTTTTTTTTCTTTTTAGCAAAAAAAGAAAAAAATAAACCCTATACACAGCCGCACCCTCGGCATATGGAGGTTCCTGGGCTAGGGGTTGAATCGGAGCTACAGCTGACAGCGTATGCCACAGCCACAGCCATGCAGGATCTGAACTGAGTCTGTGACCTACACCACAGCTCACAGCAACGCCAGATCCTTAACCCACTGAGCGAGGCCAGCGATTGAACCCTCAACTTCAAGGTTCTTAGTTGGATTCATTTCTGCTGCACCATGACAGGAACTCCCTACTATCATTATTTATTTTGATGTTCAAAGTCTCTAAGATTTGGCCAGTGGAGCCCTGGGTCCTTTTAGCAGTCCCTGCCCCTCTTTTGAGCACTCTCTTCCTTTTGCCCCAATGAGATGTTCCAGGCTTTTCTTTGTATGTTCTCTGCCCCAGCCTTGCAATCACCCACATCCTCACAAAGCCCTAATTTCTATGGTGGGGGCCAAGTGCGCTCATTGCCACAGGGCTGGCATTCCAGTGCTCTCGCCACAGGGCTGGCATTCCAGCACTCTTCTCCTTTTATAAAAAATGTCTTGAGACATTCTCCTCACTATCCTGAAATGAAACAAAAATAAACCCTATACACAGGGTAAAAGACAAACAAATTCATCCCAAATATTCCCTAGAAGAGAAATTAGGAAAAAGTGCTTTATGTTCTACGTTTCAATAAGCAAATACTCTGGCAGTGTTGTACCAAAAGACATAATGAAGTGGCCAAAGGCCTGCACCCACCTGAAATGAATAAATTTGGGCATATGAAAAGTTAGACAATTTGATTAAACATTATGGCCTCTATCTCTATAAAATATATACACATGCATATATATGTCATATATATATATACATAGACATTTCTTTTTTTTTTTTTTTGTCTTTTTGCCATTTATTGGGCCACTCCCATGACTTATGGAGGTTCCCAGACTAGGGGTCAAATCGGAGCTGTAGCTGCCAGCCTACGCCAGAGCCACAACAACGCAGGATCCAAGCCACGTCTGCAACCTACACCATAGCTCACGGCAACGCCGGATCGTTAACCCACTGAGCAAGGGCAGGGATTGAACCCGCCACCTCATGGTTCCTAGTCGGATTCGTTAACCACTGAGCCACGACGGGAACTCCCTAGACATTTCTTTATTTTTGATATTTCAAGCTAATTTTCATATGTAATCACTGCACATGGTGTGGGCGACTCAGATACCATAAGCCATCATGTCATCAGTGATGTGCCACCTTTGAAATTTTGAACAGCTCTTAACAAAATTCCAGGAAAAAAAGGGCAAAGTGTAATTTTCTCTCTGTTGGCATGGCTGTTGCATCCCTGGAGAATTCTGCTGCTCAGTTTAAATTATGTGGAAAATTCTTTATGTTTGCATTTGACGTGGAGTTGGGGGCGGTCTTCGTGTTAGCTATTAATAGGTTTCTCACTCCACGACTGCCCAGCGCATTGCAGTTAGTCTGCCCACCAAATACTCTCCATTCACTGTGATGAGCAGAAATCCTCCCAGAAATTTCCAGAGCCCTCCCTAGGTGGCAGTACCAGCCTCCCTGAGAACCGTGGATCCATCTATGGGAAACAGAAACTTTTTCATCTCTCTTCCTTCAGAAACACAAATCCTGTCATATTGCCTGAAGGCGTTTGATTTTTAACTTTCCAGAGTTGCGTCTAACGTTACAGTTTCCTTGATTCCCACCTTACTTTCGGAACGAGGATGGCGCCGATCTGCTCCCCTGGTGGTGGGGGAAGCAGCTCCAGCCTACTGCCCTGTGAGGTCAGAGCGAGCACCCTGGGAGGGTGTCCACGCAAGGGAGGAAGGTCTCTGCCTGAAATGGGCAATTTTGAGTTCCCTCGTGGCCTAGCAGTTAAGGGTTTGACACTGTCACTGATGTGGCTTGGGTCACTGCTGTGGGTGAGTGTTTGATCCCTGGCCCAGGAACTTCTGCATGTCTTGGGTGCGGCCAAAAAGAAAAAAAAAAAAAAAAAAAGTCAAGGGATTTCCTGTTGTAGCTTGGTGGTAACAAACCTGACTAATTATCCATGAGGATGCAGGTTCAATCCCTGGCCTCCCTTAATGGGTTGAGGGATCTGGCATTGCCGTGAGCTGTGGTGTAGGTCACAGATGAGGCTCGGATCTGGCATTGCTGCATCTGTGGCGTAGGCTGGCAGCTGCGGCTCTGCTTCGACCCCTGGCCTGGGAACTTCCATTTGCTACAGGTATGGCCCTAAAAAGCAAAAATATTTTTTTTTTGAAAAAGGGCAGTATTTTTCTAGGCAGTTCATTCCCCTTGAGACTGCTCTAAATTTTAAAATATTCCTGAGTTGAGACCTTTCTAGCTGTATCTCATCCTCCTGTCCCGTCCCCCTGGATGCGACCTGGCCTGGCCCTCTTGGTCCCATGGAATGTGTTATGTTCCCCTTAGACCCTATGACAGCCTTTCAGAAATTTCAAAGTTGTATCCACGTCTCCTGAGCTCTCAGTCTCTGGTGTTGTACTTGGCACTGAGATTATTATGATAAACTTGCTGCTGGACGTAGTTCTTATCCTTACACAGCTTTTGGTGTGGTCGGAAGGCAAGTATTACCCAAGTATAGACAAACGAGCTGAGGCTAAATAGCCTCCTTTCTGTTTCCAAAGTGGTCTAGGGGGAAAACCTGGGTTCTGGAGCCGGCCACGCTTACACTGAGAGTGTCCTCAGCTATGCGTATGGCCTGGCACTGTTTCTGCACCCTCTGAGCCTTGTTCCCTCCTCTCTAAAATTCAGACACGACTCTGCCCCATAGGGCTGTTGGCTGATGAACACAGAGAGAGAATTAAATAAGAACGCTGTTCTGACTCTTCACTCTCCCGACACTGATGTCAAGAGATGGTCGTTTCTTCCTCTTGTTCTTTTCCTTCCCACTGGGTGACATAGTTGAAGCAACTTGTAGATATTTAGAAAGGGCTTAAAGCTCAGAATACAATGATTTATCAGAGTCACTCAGGCTTATCTCTGCTGCTCTTAACCGCTGTTAGATAACCACGGGATGCTTTCCAAAGTATCCCAGCAACACCCTAACAAAGAGATCCTGCCTGTTTGGATTAAGTTGAAGGTAGAAAGGAAATGGTCTCTCGGATGAACTTTTGTGTGCTTAATGTCATCATACATATTGACTCAGGTCACCCTTGACTAATGTCACCACATCATCGTCTCTCTCTTTTTTTTTTTTTTTTGGCTTTTTAGGACTGCACCTGTGGCGTATGGAGGTTCCCAGGCTAGGGGTTGAATTGGAGCTACAGCTGCCAGCCTACACCACAGCCACAGCAACACCAGATCTGAGCCATATCTGTGACCACAAGCCCATGGCAATGCCAGATCCTTAACCCACTGAGCAAGGCCAGGGATCGAACCCAGCACCTCATGGTTCCTAATTGGATTTGTTTCTCCTGTGCCACGCCGGGAACTCCCATCACCATATCTTATACATTGAAATTTTTAGTTGGTCCACGTTATTTGTGAGTTTCTGCTGGTGTCTTCCAAGTACATTATAATTTTAAAGCATTCCCTGGCCATGCAAGTGTGGGAAATCTTGGACCCGAGAGGTTTATTCTAATCCTCACTTGATGGATGACAGTATCGGTGCTGTAGTGTAACACATACCCTACTATTTCTTACACATGTCTCCCTAGGTTGTTTGGTTTATGGGATTGTATCCTGAGATCCTGAAATGCTGTCCTGTGGAGGTTGTAGCATCGCTGTCCTGACATGATGGGTCAGGTGAGGCATCCCCTAGAGAGGGTGGTCCTTCTCATGTCAGTGTCAGGCAGTCTCTTGGCTGAGCCTCCGAGGAATCTGGCTGTGCTCCCAGGTCGTGGGAAAACACTGTCTTCTGCCGTCCACAGTCACACTGAAGAGCCCTGTCATGCTGGGATGAGCGTGTCTGTAAACAGAACGATCTTGTCGTTCTTCTCTGTGTTTATTTCCCTTCTGCTCTGAGTCATTAATAAAGTCTTTTAGAGTCTGGTTTCTTCTGGACTGTGGGGAACTGGGGAGAGCTGGAGCCCATGCTTGGTTCAGAGCATTAAAGGGGATCAACCCCCCTTAAAGGGCCTCTGCCGCCCCTCTGTGACTTGTAAGGAGGCAGGGAAGTGTCCTTACAGGAGACCACTGAGGTCAGGAAGGGGGCGCTGGGCCAATATTGCTGGTGAGCCCATCTGAGAGCTTAGCCAAAGGTCCTGTTGTCCAGTGGCCACCTGCTACCATTGAAAGATAGCTGGGAGGCAAACAGACAGTGTTTATTTAAAGAAAAGTGGCTTACAGAGCGGGCCTTCAGCGGCACAGTGGGCGTTCTTTTGTAAAACTCAGCCCAGCCTGGCTTCCAACCTTCACACTCATTTAGAATGCCACAGAGCCCCATGGCGATCAAAGGCACGTAGAGGTAATTCCTTGCATGTCAACACCTTCATGCTTCTCCTTGAAATGTAAACCAGCAGTTGAAATCCTGGGGCTTGCAGGAGATCCTGTTGTCACTTCGCTGATGTAAATGACCAGCCCTTCCTGCACAGACACTTGGCTGCCCAGCCAGGTTCTCAGAGGGGATTGGCTTCTTGGCTTGTTGGTTTCCATCCAGATCTCTACTGGAACTCTCACCCGGCAGCAGCAGCACCACACTGGCCACCCTGAGCCGGGGGTACCTGGTGACAGGCCGTACCAGTGGTAGTTAGGGCAGCAAGTGCCCAAGTTCATGGCCTTGATCCCCAAGTCATCTCAGACTTTCCTGCCTCCGCTCACTCTTGCTGTTTACTATTTTTGCCTTCCTCATGTTCTGACTCATCACTTCCTAACTGTTTGACTCACAGGTCACCTGACTTCTCTGAACCTCCAATCTTTTGTTTGTAATAGTATTAAAAACAATATCATGCAGGTATGCAAAAGATGCTAAGAATAAAACAAAAAAAAATTAGGGCAAGATAAGTGAAGTTGGTCAAAACGTGCAAACTTCCAATTATAAAACAATTAAGTCTTGGGGTTATAATGTACAACATGGTGATTGTCGTTAGTAATATGGTATTGGATATTTAAAGTTGCTGAGAGAGCAGGTCTTAAAAAGTTCTCATCCCAAGGGAACAAAAAATCATAACTATGTAAGGTGGCAGATGTTAGCTAGAGTTATTGTGGTGATCGTTTTGCAATATGTACAAATACCAAATCATTATGTCCTACATCTAAAGCTAGTACAAACGTTATATGTGAATTATATCTCAATTTTTAAAAAAGCTTATAAGTAGGGAATGTATATTTAAGAAATGATAGCTAATAAACTGAAAATCTGACAGTAGTCCCTACTGCTCAAAAAAAGATAATAAAAGATAATATGTCTAACACTCAGTACATGCCCAGTACATGCACCATTTTTCTTTTTTTTGGCTGTACCCTGGGCAGGCTCAGGATTGAACCTGAACCACAGCAGTGATCTGAACCTGTGACAACACCAGATCCTTAACCACTAGGCCACCAGGGAACTCCAATTTTTGTTGTTGTTGTTGTTCCAGCACCTTTTTTTTTTTTTTTTCCTGTCTTTTTGCCATTTCTTGGGCCACTCCCGCGGCATATGGAGGTTCCCAGGCTAGGGGTCTAATCGGAGTTGTAGCCCCCGGCCTACGCCAGACCCACAGCAACTCGGGATCCGAGCCGCGTCTGCAACCTACACCACAGCTCACGGCAACGCCGGATCGTTAACCCACTGAGCAAGGGCAGGGATCGAACCCGCAACCTCATGGTTCCTAGTCGGATTCGCCAACCACTGCACCACAACGGGAACTCCCCCATTTTTATTTTTATTTTTAATTTTTTAAATTAATGTGTAGTTGATTTACAATGTTGTGTCAGTTTATAGAAAAGTGATTCAGTCATACATATATATGCATTCTTTTTCTCATATGATCTTCCATCATGCTCTAGCCCAAGTGATTGGATATAGTGCCCTGTGCTACACAATAAGACTTCATTGCTTATTCATTCTAAATGTAATAGTTTGCATCTACTAACCCCAAACTCCGTGTCCACCCCATTACCCACTCCCCGCCGGCAACCACAAGTCTGTTCTCCATGTCTATGGCTCTGTTTCTATTCTATCGATAGGTCCAGGTGTGCCATATTTTACATTTGACATCTGGTGATATCATAAGGTATTTGTCTTTCTCTTTCTGACTTACTAAGCTTAATATGAGAATCTCTCGTTGCATTCATGTTGCTGCAAATGGCATCATTTTGTTTTTTTATGGCTGAGTAGTATTCCCTTGTGTATTCCAGCACCATTTAAAAAATTTTTTTTTATTTTCCCACTGTACAGCAAGGGGATCAAGTAATCCTTACATGTATACATTACAATTACATTTTTTTCCTCCACCCTTTGTTCTGTTGCAACATGAGTATCTAGACAAAGTTCTCAATGCTATTCAGCAGGATCTCCTTGTAAATCTATTCTAAGTTGTGTCTGATAAGCCCAAGCTCCCAATCCCTCCCACTCCCTCCCCCTCCCATCAGGCAGCCACAAGTCTCTTCTCCAAGTCCATGATTTTCTTTTCTGAGGAGATGTTCATTTGTGCTGGATATTAGATTCCAGTTATAAGTGAGATCATATGGTATTTGTCTTTGTCTTTCTGGCTCATTTCACTCAGTATGAGATTCTCTAGTTCCATCCATGTTGCTGCAAATGGCATGATGTCATTCTTTTTTATGGCTGAGTAGTATTCCATCGTGTATCTATACCACATCTTCCGAATCCAATCATCTGTCGATGGACATTTGGGTTGTTTCCATGTCCTGGCTATTGTGAATAGTCCAGCACCATTTTTAAAGGGACCTTTATGTATATGAACTCATTCAGTTGTCAAGACATCTCCTGTCCAGTAGACATACAATCTGCATCACATCCCTGAGGAAACTGAGGCAGAGAACTTGGGTGTTTTGCCTAAGGACACGCAGAAAAACGTCTTTAAAAAAACAAAGGAAAAATCAATATCAGATTTCTCAGAGCATAGCTGTGGGGATTAATTAACATAACGAAAGTCAAGCATATGGTAGGTGCTCATAAACAGTAGTTATTTGTATATATTATTATTATTACATTTAAAAGTGGTGAGCTTTCCTCTTAGAACTGGTACATGGACCCTGAAAGATGACAGAGTTTAGCAGAACAAGTGTAGCCCTTGGGAATACAAACCCACACTTGGGTTCCGATCCTGCCCTCCCTCCTCCGCCTGTCTGACCTTGGGGGGAAAACTTATCCTTTAAATCTCAGTTTCCTCACTTGTGATAGGGGGTGCTGTTAGTAGTATTGGGCTGAACCAAATGAAATTGATGCTATCCATAATGGCTGTTTTTGACCTATAAAAATAGCGATTTCATCTGACTCATGTTTTATTTTATTTATTTAGTCTTTTTTTTTGTCTTTTTGTCTTTTTAGGGCCACACCCACGGCATATGGAGGCTTCCAGGCTAGGGGTCTAATTGGAGCTGCAGCCACCGGTCTACACCACAGCCACAGCAATGCCCGATCCGAGCTGAGTCTGCAACCTACACCACAGCTCATGGCAACACTGGATCCTTAACCCACTGAGCGAGGCCAGGGATTGAACCTGCAACCTCATGGTTCCTAGTTGGATTCATTTCCACTGCACCATGATGGGAACTTACTATTTATTTAGTCTTTTTAGGGCCACACTTGTGGCATATCAAAGTTCCCAGGCTAGGGGTAGAGTTGGAGCTGCAGCTGCTGGCCTACGCCACAGTAACACCGGATCCGAGCTGTGTCTGTGACCTACACCACAACTCAAGGCAATGCCGGATCCTTAACCCACTGAGTGAAGCCTCATGGATCCTAGTTAGGTTTGTAACCCACTGAGCCACAACGGGAACTCCCTAACTCTCCTTTTAATGCCCGCCTCACAGGGCTGCTTGTAAAGCATATGGGACTCCCTGGCCAGAGCCTGGGCTTCAGGTGATCAGGAAGCTATTCTGGTATCATAGGTAGAGAAAGTTAGGTAGGGGTGTTGAGGAGAAAAGCTGAGCTGGGGGCCTGGGTGCAGGTGGGTGATGTGACAGCAGGGGGAACCTGGGGTGGCTCTCAGGTTCCTGGCTGGGGGACACGGGCGGTACTATTTACTGACACTGGGAGCACAGGAGAGGGAGATGTGAGAAAAGAGGCAGTGGACTAGAACTGGCCACACGGCATTTGTGGTGCCCGTGGAGATGTCTCATTATACGGGGCTGGAGCCCAAGGGAGAAGCATGTGCCAGAGACAGAGAACGGGGAGTCAGCCGCGTCCAGGGTGTAAGTAACTGAAGTCCTGGGCCTGGACCAAACATAATGACATTGAACAAAGGGAGACGTGGCATCCAGGTTCCCTGCTAGGAGGGGATAGGAAGGGGCAGGAAAATCTAGAGAGGTATCTTCCCTGCCCTCAAGGAGTTAGCAGTTAACTGAGCCTCTGTTTTGTAGGGTCTGGAAGTATGGGAGGAGTCCCTGGTTACAAAGTATCAAAGTGAAAATGCCATCACACATCTTGTGGGGTTGGAGCTCATGGGTCTCCAGATCCATATGGACCTGCCCGGCCCGAGGTTTGTCCTGAATCAATACCGCCAACAGTAATGCTGTTTTAGCCCAAAGAGCATCAGGAGGGAGGGTTCCTTGTCGGAGTGGCAAAATATGACGTCGATCTCCTTGTATTTTTGTAAAGCTCAGCGTAAAGTGTGGCGAGAATGGGATGGGCTGAAAGACTGTGGTTCTGGGAAGGAGGAAAAGCTAGGACTGGGGGTCTGAAGCGCTTTCGATTGTAACACGGTCCTATGTATTTGCAGGTGCGCTCAAGATTATTTAGCCAGCTCGTTAGCAAGAAACCCTCAGTACTGGAAAAACAAGTTTAGCTGGGCGGGGGCTTACCCAGCAGTCGAGTGTTGTGGGTTTCAGGTGAGATCAGCTGCGGTGCCTTCTGGAGTCTCCACAGGAAACCTTAGAGAAGAGAGGAAGGGGAGTGAGGCCGCTGAGGCCAGAGAGACGAAGCAGGCTGTGGTGGACCCTGCTGGGGGACCCCCAAGTGTATGGAAGTGTGAGCTGCCAGCCATGGGGACCAGCCGACAGCTGAGGGTCAGAGACAGGCCCAGGCACCAAGGGCAGCCAAGCCAGTCAGAGATGAGCCTCACTCTCTACTGGAGGAGGGTCAGGAAACTGAGGTAGAACAATCAAAATGAAGTCAAATGGAATAATAAAAACCGATCCTGGAGTTCGTGTGTTGTGGCTCAGTGGAAACAATCTGACTAGTGTCCATGAGGACGCAGGTTTGATTCCTGGCCTCGCTCGGGGGTTAAGGATCTAGCGTTGCCGTGAGCCGTGGTGTATGTCACAGATGCAGCTCGGATCTGGCGTTGCTGTGGCTGTGGTGCAGGCCGGTGGCTACAGCTCTAATTTGACCCCTAGCCTGGGAACCTCTATATGCTGCAGTTGTGGCCTTACAAAAGCAAAAACAAAACAAAACAGAACAAACCTGATCCTGTGTTAAGTACGAATGCAAGACATGATTTTATTATCCTCACAGCCGCCAGCTAAGCAAACCGAGGCACAGAGAGGTCAGAAAACCTTTGGGAGTCCGCAGCCGGTAAAGGGCAGGAGCCCTGGGCTTCAGAGCACAGTAGGCGGCGTCCACATTCTTAGCTCCCCCAATATATATACCTAAAGATGCAACTTGAATACACCATCGCTGTACACTTGAAGACACATATGTAGTTCCATGATGTGATGGAGTCGTGCTGGGGACAGGTTAGATGCCACGGCCCTGGGGCAAAGAGGACGAGGGGGTTGTAGGCCAGGAAAGGGTTCTCGGAGGGAGCCTTTGAGCTGGGCCTTTGGTATCTCTGCCAGTGGAGGCCAAGGAGAAGCCCGTGGCAGAGGGGAGGGCAGGGCAATGCGGGACCGAGGACCCTTAGATGCATGTAGCTGGCCTGCCAAGGAAGGGGTCTTTGAAGCCACGCCAGGAGTTGCACGTGAGTGGTCAGCTCTAACTCCTTGGGAATAATTAATGTTACTTCTTTTAAACTGTTCAAGTAAATCTAAGGTCCTCGTGAGTGATAAAAACGGGGTTTTGTTGCTGTTGTTTGCTTGTTTTGTTTTACCACTTCGGTTTTCTTGATTGGAGCTCTGCAAAAGCAAGGGGGTGGGGAAGTGTTTGGCCTGTGCAGGGGCAGTTTCTCCTCCTCGCAGGGGGCCCGTGGCCCCCACTAACTACCGGGTTGAGAGGTTTCTTGGGGTACCCTTCCTCCAGTTCAAGGTATTCCATGTCTGAGTTTAAAATCGGAGTCTCAGCTCTGTCAGAGAGCGGTTCATATTTCTGCCAAAATTAGAGTTGCTGCATCAAAGTGAATCACGTGTGTAAGATACTGGATGTGGTCTGGTTCCTAGAACGGTGAGGGGCTCGGGGACGTAGGTACAAAGTCCTAAGTAGGCTTTGTGGCTACAGGTGCTCAGTTAATAATCAGTCAATGAATGAGATGAACTCCTCCTCTCCCACCCCCACCCCAGACCCCTCTTCTTTCTGTAAACGCCACTGTCCCCCCCCACACACTGTTGACACCATCTCTCTCCCCTTCACTCCATCCAGCCCGCAGCTGCCCCCGAATCCACCTGCATCCTGTTTCTGCACTCCGACCCTGTCGCCACTGCTCCAGCTCAGGCCTCTGGGCCTGTGACAGCCCCAAATCTTCCTGCACCTGGTCTCATCCTGCCAGACCATCCTCCTCAGGGACCTCAGAGTGATGTGGGTGCCACGTTACCCAGCCATTAAATCTGCTAGTTGCTTGGAGGTCAAGTACAAACACAGGTGTGGGGGATCTTTTCTACCTGTTTCAGTCTCCGTACTTTCCCTGTGTAACCTGGCCCATCACGGAGACTCTGCCGTCATCCAGGGCTGATGACACCAGACTCCTCTCCTTCCTTCCAACCCCACTGTAGGTGTCTGTTCGGGCTGGTCCTCTCTGCCCCCTCCTGTCTACCCCTCCAGTCCAGCCAGAGGGGTGTTTCTAGTTAAGTTGTGCAATTAAGTTTGCTCTCACTTCAGGATATTGTCCCAACTTCCCTAAAATGATATTCAAGGCCCTTCCCTCCCGGGCCCCGTTTCCTCCCCAAGCCTGATCTGCCATTGCTCTTCTTCACACACACCCCACATTCATTCTAGACCTGGAATGAATTCAAATCCTCAGTGGTAACGACCCTGAGTAGCATCCATGAGGACTTGAGTTTGATCCCTGGCCTCGCTCATTGGGTTAAGGATCCGGTGTTGCCATGAGCTGTGGTGTTGGCTGGCAGCCACAGCTCCGATTGGACACGTAGCCTGGGAACCTACCTATGCCTCAGGTGCGGCCCTAAAAAGACCAAAAAGAAAAAAAAAATCTTGCTTCTGTGTTCTCTTGGCTGTGTGACCTTTGGCAGGTTACTTAACCTCTCTGGGCCTCCGTTTCCTTATCTGTAAAATAGAGTTGTAGAGGGTTAAATGAACTAATATGTGTAAAGTGCTTAGAATAGCGCCTGACCCGTAATAAGTCCCAGTAGGTGTGTGCTGATCTTGTTGTTTTTATTGCTGTGGTGATCTGGCTCCTGTGAATCTCATTAGAGGGATTTCCAAGGTGCTTCCCCACCCCCACCCCCACCCTGACTCCCTGGCTGTTCTCTGGCCCTGGGAACATATCCCCGTCTTTCCTGCATTCACAAAACCCCACCACCCCAGCATCATGTCACCTGTTCTTCCTCTGGGCCTCACCTGTCTACCTCCCACCCCGGTCCTTCCTGCAGGGCCCTCTACAACCTAACTGCAGACCTCCTCCTTCTCTCCTGACTCAGAGGCTGGCACACTGGGAGTAGGAATTTGCCCTCACTGGGTGTGAGGCTCGGTTGACTGAGGCTGGAAGGGGCGGCTGCCTGCCCCCATCCAGCATGCATTTTGTGACACCTGCTTGTCTACGGGAGGCTTGTTCTTGCTGAAGCTCTGCTCCCTGTTGCCTGTGACACCACGGGTCCCAGTTGCTGAGATTGGATGCAAATGGACCCAGTGACAGAGGGGTGCTCTAACTGGCTTTGACTTCCCCGGTACTGCAGATACTCTATTTCTTCAGAAACTGTCCTCTCACCTGCCCCTCGCTGCTCATAATGTTTTGTGGCTCGGTATGCCAGGGGCTGAATTTCTCTCTCGAAAGAGTTTAGCGTGCTTCCCCCAGATGCCCAGCCGACTTCCTCAAGGGCATCATAAATCTCCCGTCCAGATCGCCCGCTCTTGTAGATCATCCCCGTGCGCTGATCACGGCAGCCCCGTGTGAACCCAGCGCTGATTAATGTCGCCCGCGTGTTTGTAACACAGCCTTCAACTGTGAGGCTGTTGAGATAAATCATTGTTCCGAACTGTTAGCTGGCGAAAGCTGGGGACCTTAGTGTGACCCCCGTTATGGTATGGGTGAGTACAGCCAGGCCCAGGAGGTCAGGTGACTTTCTCAAAGTCACACAGTCAGAAATTATCTAACTAAACCGGGACTAGAGTCCCGATTTTCTGTTTTTCACTTCGGCACCCTTTCTAACTCACCCAAAGCTATCTCTTTTCTTTTCCTTTTTTATTAGAAAAATTTTACCTTAAAGTAGTAAATTAGGCATAATATAAAACTTACCATCTTAAGCGTTTTTAAGTGTACAGTTCAATAGGATTAAGTCCATTTGTATTGTCGTATAGCCATAACCAGCATCCATCTCCAGAATTTCTTCATCCTCCCAAACAGAAGCTCTGAACCCATCACACACTAGCTCCCCATGCCTCCCCCCAACCCCGGTCCTGGGTAACCGCCCTTCCACTCTCTGCCTCTGAATTTGATGACTCTGGGCACCTCCTACCAGTGAAACCATTGGTGTTTGTTCTGTGTGTGATGGCTTATTTCACTTAGCATCACGTCTTCAAGTTTCGGTGGAGTGTGTGTCAGAATGTCCTTCCTTTTTAGAGCTGAATAATACTCAATTGTATGGCTAGACAGCATTTTTTTTATCCATTCATCTGTTGATGGACACTTGGGTTTTTCCAACTTTTGACTCTTGTGAACAATGCTGCTCTGAGCACGGGCGTACAGAAATCTGTTCACCAAAAGCTATTCCTTATGAAAATATGTTTAGAGATACTTTCTGCTACCTAGTATTGCCACTTGAATTTTTTTTTTTTTTGGATAAGTTTGGAAGATATGAAAAAACATATATAAAAGTTGCTAATTTTATGTGGTATATATTTCCAGAATTTCCTATCCATGTTGCCCATAATTTTAGAAGTTTTGTGCAGACGGAGAGAGGATTTTAACAGGTAGGCCAATCTGGGTGTTAGGGAGAACATTCGAAATAGCTTTAAGGGGCAGACAGCCTGAGACCAGAGTGTGACCCCTGGCCAACCACGGCATTTTGGAGATTTCATTCAATGTGAGCTCACCTTAGCAGTAATGCAGAGGGGACTTTTTGTGATGGTGCTTCTTTAAGACTGTTTTAACATCTTAACAGAGTGTCTTACTGTTATGGAGAGTCGAATTTTGAAGTGGGCCTTTGGCATCAGGTGTGAGGGGGGCGGGCAGTCTTTCCCAGTCACATTTGTGAAATATCCACTAGAGGGCAGTAAAAGACATAAAATTTTTCAATAGGGCCGAAGAGTGCCTGGCCATCAGGCAGTCACAGCCTCTCTGTATCTCTTGTAGCCTTCCATGCGTACAGTTATAAGATAATGAATTTTACACCTGAGAGCATGTTTGCGTAAACCATCAGCTGGAGCCCAAGTGTAAGTCTTCCTCACATTCGGGCTAATGTTAATGCATCAAACTCCATTCCATATATTGGGCCCAGATTGTCTTCCTGTTTAATTTACATTAGTCCAGTGTGAACATCAGAATCACTCGTCATGCTTTTGTCCAAATATCCATGCCTGGGTCTTGTCCCAGATCTATGAAATCAGAATACCTGGGCCTGGTCCATGACTTCTTGCTTATGACCAGTGCATGCATTCTTAACTTTAATAACTGGGGGGAAGGGGCCACCCTTGAGTAAAACCTCAAAGGAAAGTGAATGTGAATTCTGGAAAATCTTTTTCTCTTTTTAAAAGAGAAGTTGTCAAAAAAAAAAAAAAGGTAGTAATTTCCATTTTTGGTGCAACAGAAATGATTCTGACTCGTATCCAGGAGGATGCAGGTTTGTCTTTTTTTTTTTTTGCTATTTCTTGGGCCGCTCCCATGGCATATGGAGGTTACCAGGCTAGGGGTCAAATCAGAGCTGTAGCCCCCGGCCTACGCCAGACCCACAGCAACGAGGGATCCGAGCCGCGTCTGCAACCTACACCACAGCTCAGGCCGGACCATTAACCCACTGAGCAAGGGCAGGGACCGAACCCGCAACCTCATGGTTCCTAGTCGGATTCGTTAACCACTGCACCATGACGGGAACTCCCAGGATGCAGGTTTGATCCCTGGCCTCGCTCAGTGGGTTAAGGATTTCGCATTGCCGTGAGCTGTGGTGTAGTTTGCATACGCGGCTCAGATCTGGCATTGCCGTACCTGTGACATAGGCTGGCAGCCATAACTCCAATTTGACCCCTAGCCTGGGAATTTCCCTTATGCCGTGGGTATAGCCCTTAGGAAAAAAAAAAAAGCAATAAATAGATTAAAAAATAAAAGAGAATTTGCTGAAGGTTCTGGTGGCTTTGGGAACCACATCCAGAAGCGCTCTGTGGCTGGCCCTGGTGCCTGCATCAGAGCCAGCTGGGAACCCAGACAGAAGAGCTGGAACTGAGGTGGTATTGGCAAACGGGGATCTATGGTTCTGGTTCCAGGAAGGCCATGCTCAAGGGCCACCCTCTTCAGCGGGAGGCCAGAGCTCAGGTACCAATACTTTCGGCTATAGTGAGAAAATCTTTCCTGTAGGATTCGGGGAAAAGAGACCTCTGATTTTATCTTATGGAGGTAAAGATGGCACAGAGAACCCACTGGGAAGTCGGAAGACATCAGTTGCCATCCTAACCATCCCACTAGCCAGTTAGGGAACCCAAGGCAAGTCATGTCACCTCTCTGAGCCTCAGCCTCCCTGTTTGAATTATGAGAGGATAGGATGCCATTGGTCTCCAAGAATCCTTCCAGTTCTAAATATCCAATGATTCCATTGGTATTAATAATCTTGATTTGTACAGTACTAGTCTGGCAAAGAGCAGAAGAAATATTCAGCAGTGCAATGAATGACGGAGGCTATTGACCATGCAGTTTAATTTATTTAAGCACATACACTGAATTCAAAGGAGAAAATATTGTGGCCAATAAGATATCGAACCATTAGTATCTTCAGCATAGCAAAAGCTTTCCAGAGGGAAAAATTACCCATCAGCGCAAACTTGACATTTTTCACTTCCTGATCCATAACTGCCATTTCTCCAGGCCGCTTATATTTACTGTAAAGGGCCAAATGTATGAATGCTTTGGGTGAATATTAAATAAGTGCATAAACGTCAAGGTCACTGTTGCAAGGAAGGCTCCATGGAGGGCCCCGGGAGGCTTGCATTGATCTCCTGTGAAGTTCCATCTCGAATCCTGCTGACAAGGAGAAACAATTGATGTGGACCATTATTAAGGCTTTAAGTGTTTCTCCATTGTTAAAGATCTTTTACAAGCCCGGAGTAACTGATAGTGCCCAAGGAATTGGCAACAGCTTCACTTAGAAATATAGGCTGGTCAGAGAGATAAGTCAAAGGCAGAGCACAGACGTCCTGGGTCGGGCTTACGCGGCAGAGGGGCGCAGTCGGGCGAGACCAGCGCCAGGGCATGCGGCCGGGGCTTGGCAAGGAAAGCTCGTTCACCACCTCTTTCACGCCAGAAGCCGCAGAGATAGCGGCTCCCTCTTTCAAATCCACCTTTCCATTTCCCCCAGCTCCCCTCCCCCAGTGAAAACCTCCCAAGGCTCATACAAGTGTCCAGGGGAATCGGGCGTGATGCAGACCTGCAGATCTGGGCTGACAGTCTGAACTGGTCAAGTGCCCGGGATAATTAGGTGGGTGTCCTGCTGACCCGGAGCCGGGAGGAGAGCAAGTCTTATGATGACAGAATCTAGTTTCAAAAGCTCTCAACAGACCAAAGGCTTGGCTGAGTCTTCCAGAGGCCCCTAATAAGAGAAATAGATGGTAAAACTAACGGCTCCCGGGCACCAGCTCTGTGGGCGGCAGTGCGCTGGGCCCTGTGTACATTTCAGTTTATTTCATCTTTACAGTGACCCAGGGAGGAAAGGTTTTTATATCCCCATTTTTAAAACGAGGAAACAGAGACATGGAAGTGCAGAGGGAGGTGCGAGCACTTCAGAGCCCTGGAGCTGGATCCCAAGCCCCATTCTGCTCCTCAGCCAACCGGCAGGTTACTTCCTCTTTAAAAAAATAGCAGTAGCCAGGCTCTGTGGCTGCCTTTGATGTGTCAGGTTCTGTGGGCTTTGCCCTTTGCCTTGATTACCTCATTAAATCCTCAGAACAATCTTTCTCCTCTTTTCCAGATGAGGTAGGCGCAGATAACTTAAGTAACTTGCCCAAGGTCCCACCAGAAGTAGCAGGGCCAGGATGTGAACCCACGCAGCCTGACTCCCAGGCCTCTGATCTTAACCAGAGCCGGACCCTCTCTGTTTCCTGTTGTATGAAAAGGGAACGACTGTGAGGGTCTGTGAGGGTTAGAAGACATAGCTTATGTCAGGTGCCTGATGTAGAACCTGCACATAGTAGGTGCCCATAAATAGTGCCAGATTTATTGTCCTTGCCGTCACCACACTGCCGTCAGTTCAATGACTTGCTCGGGGTTAGGGCTGATAACCGGCAGAGACCTGGGATTTGAATCCAGGTCTGGTGACTGCAGACCCGCCGCCTTGTGGAGGACAAGATTGGAGGCAGTTTTCACGTCACTGTCTCACTACCTCGGTAGCGTCACTTCCCGACAGGCGCTCAGTGAGTATTCGCACAGGCAGGGCCCATCGTGTCACTCATTCACCAACCCTTTGCCAACATCCTTCTCTGTCTCGGGGACCAGAGAGGAAAAGAATACCATGCTAACCATCTTTTTTCTTCCCCCAGGTTCGAATGGTGAAAGACGGGGACCCCTCCTGGAAGCCCACGTTTATCGTGAAACCTGATAGTGGTTGTCAGGGTGACGGAATCTACCTCATTAAAGACCCCAGTGACATCCGTCTGGCAGGAACCCTTCAGAGCAGGCCAGCGGTGGTCCAGGAGTACATCTGCAAACCTCTCCTAATCGACAAGCTCAAGTTTGATATTCGTCTGTACGTCTTGCTAAAGTCCCTAGACCCCTTAGAGATTTACATAGCCAAAGACGGACTCTCGCGGTTTTGTACAGAGCCGTACCAGGAACCCAGCCCCAAAAACCTGCACCACATCTTCATGCACTTGACCAACTACTCGCTGAACATCCACAGCGGTAACTTTGTCCATTCGGACAGCGCTAGCACAGGCAGCAAGAGGACTTTCTCTAGCATTCTTGGTAGGTTGTCGGCCAAGGGTGTGGACGTCAAGAAGGTCTGGTCTGATATCATCGCCTTGGTGATTAAGACCGTC
Source organism: Phacochoerus africanus (assembly GCF_016906955.1). NCBI lineage: Eukaryota > Metazoa > Chordata > Mammalia > Artiodactyla > Suidae > Phacochoerus > Phacochoerus africanus. The sequence continues at coordinate 264,028,318 of NC_062545.1, read as the reverse complement.
ATTGCCCTGACTCCAGAGCTCAAAGTTTCTACCAGTCGGATATCCCCGCGGGGAGGCCGGGGCCCACCTGCTTCCAGGTAACCATCACCCCTTCCCAGCCCAAGTTCCCCACCTTGACGGGGCCTTTAGAGGGATCCCTGGCCTCATCTGGCGTGAGGGAGGTGGGTTGGGTGGCCGGGGAGCGGGGGTGGAGGAGTGGTTGCGGGCATGGGCTTTGGTGTGAAACCAGGGTCCAACTTCCTGCTGTCTATTTGCTGTGAGATTTGGGGCAAGTTACTTCCGTTTTCCTATGTGTAAAATGAGACTAATGGTTCCTCCCTTAAAGGGTGTAAGATTCAAATGAGATGGAACGAGATGGAAAGCCCAGTGGCTCCCATTCATTCATTCATTCATTTCTCCAACAAAGTTTTACCACCTGCTTAGTAGGGGCCAGGCACTGCTTGAGGTATTGGCGAGGTAGGAAGTCAGGTCCCTGCTGGCTGATGCAAGAGTCTGCTATTGTGGGAGACAAATCAGAAGCAATTAGTATAAAGGGTCACCAGTGCTAGAATAGAGTAGGAAACGTTCCAGGCGCTGTGAGATTGTGGGACCATCTAATATTTTGTGAGTGGGGACAAGGGTGGTCTGGAAGGACTTCCAGAAGAACTAGAACCTGGAGTAAGAGGTAGATGGGGCAGGCCAGACTGGATAGGGCTGGGGAGACAAAGTGTCCTGGGGGAGATATCTTTGCAGCCTGAGCGGGGAGGGGGAACTAAAGGTGGGTTCCACATGGCTGGAGGGTGGGGCTTGAGGTCTGAAGGGAGGTGAGAAAGATGAGGCAGGTGAGGCAGGTAGGGGGTAAGCCGGGGAAAGCTGAGGGCAGTGGGGAGCCAGAGGAGGGTGCCAGCAGGGCACCAGTGCACCCAGATGTGCCACAAGGTGGAGAATGGATTGAGGCATGGCTGGGAGCAGGGAGGGGACTGGTGAGCTGATTGCTTCCTTATAAGCAAGAGAGGATGCTGGCCGGGAGTGGGGAGGTCTTGGTGGAGTTGGAGAGAATAGACTCCAGAGCCATTAAGAGGTGGAATGGTCAGACTTGGTGACTGGATGGGGCTGGGAGTGAGTCTAGAGATGGTGGCAGTGACGGAGGGGGGAGAACCCAGACCAAACCACAGGTGGCTTAGGCACTTGGATGGAGGGACAGAGGCCACCAGAAGGGGACCAGGCTTGTAGGGGGAGGGTAAGGAATTGGGCTCGAACATGCCTTTGAAGTGCCTGTGACCTCCAAGTGGAAAGGCTGGGTGGACAGTTGGACATCTGGGCCTGGAGTTGAGGAGGAGAGGTCTGGGCTGGAGAGAGAGACTGGGAACTCTGCAGTGGTCCCTGAAGCCACCAGAGGCTATGGCGGGGGAAAGAGGACAGAGACAATCCCATGGGCACCACCATTCAGCTAAGGGACAGGCATCGAGGGGGCAGCAAAGGAGGCCAAGAAGGAGCCACTCGAGCTCGAGAAGGGATGTCAGGAGAGGAAGCAGCCTAAATGCTTGGCAAAGAAGCAGGTGGGGGTGAGCCACCCCAGACGCTGCTGAGATGCCATGTGAGACCAGAGCTGAAAGAGTCCGTTGATGTCCTGGGGTGATGGGACAGGGAGATGGGTAGTGGCCTGAGCCCGTGTGCGGGAGGGGAGGAGATGGGGACAGGAGGAGCGGCCTCTTCCTGGACATTTGGTGGCAAAGGTGGGGGTGGGGGACTGGGAGTCCCGGCACACGGTTCCCTGCAACCCGATAAATCCGAATGGGGAGCAGATGATGTGAAGGACACCTCTGGGACCGTCTTCACTGAATCCTTAAGACTCTTTTGGAGCAGTTACTATCTGAGAAAGAGCGCATGGCGCACGCGCTAAGCTGTGAAGCAGAACCGCCAAATGATTATCCCCAACTCGCCTCCCAGCCCGAGATCCCCACTTCGCTCACTTCTCCCCCATCCCATTTCTCACCCCCAGGTAACCATCATCCCAAATTTTATGTTCATCATTTCCTCTCTTTAAAAAGAATACTTTTATTATACGTGAATGTATCCCTAAGCAATATATTATTTTGTGTCACTGGTTTGTGAGCTTTATAAAAACATGACGATCAAGCACGTGGGCTTCTGCAACTTTCTTTTCCACCACATGTGGCTGTGGCTCATCGGTTCCATTTCATTTGCACTGCTGTGGATTCGTGGTAAACGCGTGCAATTTGTCCATCGGTTCTTCTGTCAGTGAACGTCCGAGTTGTTTCCAGTCCTTTCTCTAAGGCTCTGGCGGGGGAATAACGAGTAACGTGGAACAAGAAGGGAGGGGAGGCAGTGGGACAGCGTTGCTGATGGACGGGACGTTCGTTTGACAGAAGAGGAGGCTGGTCCTAAGCTGCAGCCATAAATGCAGAGGGACGACCCTGAGGGCTGGGCTCCGGTCAGCAGGATTTCCAGGAGGCTGGCGGAAGCCTTGGGAGGGGACTTCCAGCATCGATCAGTCCCAGGAAGGGCTAATTGTCACCCAAAGATCTGTCCTGAGGCATTTGGATGCCAGGCTTTGGTTCTCAGGCAAGATGTCCAGCTCAGCCATCAGTAGTTGGCTTAGGGCATTAGAAAGCAGACGCTTAGAGGCAGGACCAGAGAGAACCGGTCCCAGCTGGAGCCTTTGGAAGCTTAGGGTGAAGGGCTAGTTGCAACGTGGAGGCCACCGGGGGTCAACCCGGGGGATTGTGTGGTCACATCTGTTCGACAGTGACAGCTATTCCAGGAGTATCATGTGGGCCCGCATGCACGGCCAAGCCACAGAGGCCTGGCATGGCGCGGGTGCAGGGTAGAAGGCTGGGGCGGTGGCTTTGCAGCTTGTCTCACTGTGGACGGGTGGCTTGGGGTGCCCATGGGGGTGGGAACCAGGGGCCCATGCTGTGGGGGCTAGAAGGCCAATGGGGCGGGAGCCGCTGGTTTGGACAGATCACATCCGGCAAAGGGAACCACAGCCCTGTGACCATTTCCTACCGCTTGACCACACTAAGTGCTGCCAGGCCTGGGGTCAGGAGAGGAGCAGGGGCCAGAAGTGACCCCACCCCACCCCCGGGAGAAGCTTGTCCTCTTCCCAGCCGGGTGACCTTGGGCGTGTTTCCTCACCACCCTGAGCCTGTTTCTTTCTCTGTGAATCACCTCTCCTCTCTTCCCTACCTGCCTTCTTTGGAGTAAAGTGATGAGGGTGAAAAGGTATAAAGCCTTAGATGACTGAAATCCATTTTACGTGCATCTCAGAGTCATAGAGACTGAAGTCCTTGGAGTTCTCTCCTGCTTTCTCTATCCTTAGCACTTGTTAAAACACTTGTTTGTTTGGATCTCAAACACGTGAACTTGGAACCCGAAGATTGAGGGACAGCATGTGCTTCTGCCATCGACTCGCTGTGTGATCTTGTCTCAGTCTTGTCTGTGCCTCGGTCTCCTCGCCTACCCCACAGGTTTGTGAACTAATTCACATGAGACAAAGATGAGGAAGGGCTTTGCACACGCTACTGTTGTACACATATGTAACAGATTAATTCCTTGTCACGGACGCCCCTTTTGCTTGTAGCCTGGGCCTGGCCCAGACGGCAGCATTCCAGGACATAAACTCTAGCCAACAAAATTACATTTATCTTAAAACATGTGACTGTGACCCCTTTCCAATCACAGCCACAATAACTACTTGGGAAATTGTGATGGCCCGGAGCAGGAGCTGGCACGGCTCGTCTGTGGGCAAGTTTCCTGTAATCTGTTGCCTAGGAACGTGGCTGCCCTGTCATTCCGGCCTGTCCCCCTGTCATTGCCCAGGCAGCCCCCAGCAACATATCACCCGTCAGTCTTCTTGAGGGCAGTTCTGTGACCCTGGCTTAAACAGCCAGGTCCATCTGGTGTTGATGATTCATGTGGCAGAAATGCACACGCAGAGCAACGGTTTCCAGATCAACCTTCGTGAACATTCTATCCCAATTTCATTGCTCCGTTTCTCTCTGCCTCTAGCTCTGAGTCTACTTCTCTCCTTGACCGTGATCCTTTCCCTCCAGTGTCTGGAGGAGGCACCTTCTCGAAATGCTTCTCCTCTTCCTTCTTTGCTCTTTTGACCTCCCCCTCCCCGTCAGCCCCAGACACTCCCCAGGAAAAAGGTGACGGAGCAGTGAGTGCTTATGCACCAGCCTGGGTTTTGTTTCTGGATGTCCTGGGTCTGAACTAACCCTGGTTCCTCCTTCCAGCAACTCCAGCTGGGGAGCTTGGCAAGTTAGCCTTTTTCTGCCTCAGTTTCCTTTTCCGCAGAGAGAGATAATATTTGTACCTGCCTCCCAGAGTCATTCACAGATGGAGTGAGAAAAGCCGTGAGGAACATCTGGCCCAGGACCCAGCACATAGCAGTCTCTCAATAAAAGATTATTATTATGACATTGTGTGTTATCTGTGACAACAGTCCTTCTCTGACTTCCCATCGTGACTCAGCGGAAGCAAATCTGACTAGTAGTATCCATGAGGACGCAGGTTTGATCCCTGGCCTCCCTCAGTGGGTTAAGGATCTGGCATTGCTGTGAGCTGTGGTGTAGGTCACAGATAAGGCTCGGATCTGGCACTGCTGTGGCTGTGGCCTAGGCCAGAGGCTATGGCTCTGATTCAACTCCTAGCCTGGGAACCTCCATAAGCTGAGGGTGTGGCCCTAAAAAGACAAACAAATCTTTCTCAAACGGGTCTATGAAGCAGTGTCTTGAACTAATGGGAAAACCATGAACTAGTAACATTTCCAATGTCATGGAACACCGGTGTTCGAAGGAGCACAGTTGGAGAGACAAGTCCTGGCACTGGATGCCTCCCAGCCTCGCCCCAGCCTTGCTTCTGCATCCTGCCTGAGCCCCGAGGGCCTGCCAAACAGAGCTGATTTCCTGCCTCTTGTACGTAAGTTGTGTTTCCCCAATTCTGCGCTCTGCTCTGTCTTGGCTTGCCAGGCTCTCTCCTCATCTCACTCTTGTTTGCAGTTCAATGCCTTCTGACAAGGTGCTGCTCAAATCCTACCTTCTCTGTAAAGCCTTCCTTGACCACTTCTGACATCTAAGCTTTTTTCCTTCTAGACGTGTTTGCTGGTCACCCACTGGGACAAGCCTTGAGCTAGCTGTGGAGCCTGTGGTTATGGATAAGAGGCAGCCCTATCCCTAAGAGGTGTAAAGTGTAGTGGGGAAGCCTGGCACGTGGGCATTACCCTTCCATGTAATGAATGCTGCCCGGGGGTGGGGGTAGGGGCAAGTACAGGATGCTGGGAGAGCACAGAAAAAGGAGCAGTTAACTTTGCCAGTTAACTCAGTCAAGGAAGGCTTCCTGGAGGAAGAGATGCTTAAGCTGGAGCTTAAGGCATGAAGGAGAATTTGCCAAGCAGAAAAAGGTGAGCAACATCACACCCTCTTGATTTCCCTCCTGTTTTTTTGGCTGCTGCTTCTTAGCCCCTTCTGCACCTGCCAGTGATGGAGATCCCAGGACTCCAGCTCCTCTCTTACCTACAATCACTCCCTAAAGGCCTTCTTCTAGCCCCATGGCTGTAAGTACCAGCTATGTGCTGTTGACTCCTGTATTTGTATTTCCAGTCTTGAGCTCTCCCTGAACTCCACACCAGTCTATCCAACTGCCCACTTTAATTTTCTCCTTGAGTTTCTAACGGACATCTCACACTGGACATGTTCAAAATCAAACCTTGATTTCTCTCCTAAACTTACTCTCTCTGTCTTTCCTATTTTAGTAAATGAATAGCATTCAGTTAGACCAGAAACCTGAATCATGCTTATTTCTTTTTCTCCCTTCATACATCTAATCCATAGCGACTCTTGCAAATATACTGTAAAATGCATCCTAAATGGAACCACTTTTAACCAACTCCACTGCTTCCAAACCAGTGTAGGCAGCCATCACCTTGTACTTGTATCACTGCAATAGCCTCCTAATTGATGTCCCTTTTCCCACCCTTGCTGCTTATAGCCTATTTTTCTCATTGTAGTTAAAGGGATTCTTTTAAAACATGTCAGATCAAATTACTTCCCTGTGTAAACTCCCCAATGCCTTTCTCATTACACTTAAAATCCTGGCTGCTTACCATGGCCTACAAGATGCTACATGATCTGTCCCCTGTCATTCTATCTGACCTCATCTCCTCTCTCCCTCTTGCTCACTTCTTGATGTTCTTCAAAAGTGGCCCCTGTTTTGGCTCTTCCCTCTGCCTGGAATGCCTTCCTCAGCTCTTCAAGTAACTTGTTTCTTTACTTCATTCAGTCCCTGTTCATCTGTTACCTCCCAAGTCTGTTGATTCTGATCACGATGGAGTAACAAAAACTGGACTTGACCTCTTTTGAAAACAACTAAAAACCAGACAAAATACATGAAATAAGTGTTTTCAGATTTTGGAAAACAGACAGCTCAGCACTGTGGTCCCTGAGGAAAGGGAGGAGGTGGGGAAGCCAAGATGAGACTACGGTTGCCTCAGCTTTCCATCTGGAGGCAATCTCCCAAATGTGGTCAAGGTGACATGGGCAAGGCGGGGACCTAAACAGAGCTCTGTGACCTCAGTGAGTTGAAGAGGTGGAGATCAGAGTTTGGGAAGGCTGATGTGGCTGGAATTCTGTGGGCAGAATTCTGAAAAGGAGGGAGCCAAGCAGGAAAAGAGCTCCAAGAACCTGCATAGGACCCCTGTGCATCTCTGCTGAGTGCTGGGCCATACTTTGGTGGAGTGTTAGTCCACAAAGTTGAGCAAAGATTGACCAGGGAACTGGGATGCTGAAAAACCGGAAGCTCTCACACAGCAGGGAGTTGTTCAGGCTCTGAAGAGCCAGCATAGCGAATCCTTGGTGGTCACTGGGAACATTCAGTGGAGACTCCAGAGAAGTTCTGCCTTAATGCACCAAAACTTCTACAGAGTGAGTCACTCTCAACTCACTTAGTAAAGCTTAAACAATAGGCTTTGAAGGTATCAAACTAATCTGCAAATAACTGACTGCCAAAAAACCCTAGCACTTTTAAAAAGAAGACAAAATCCAGACACTGAGCATTAACTGTCCAGCATCCAGTAAAAACCCACTAGATATTCCATAAGGCAGGAGAAGGTAACTCATCTCAGGAGGGGGAAAAAAATCAATAGAAACAGACCCATAAATAATTAAACTAGTTAGGAAAAGGATGTTATAACAGCTATTACAATGATGTACAAAAATTTAAGGGAAAATACGAGCTTAATATAGAGAGAAATGGACCTATTAAAAAGAACCGAATGGAGCCTCTAGGAACCAAATAGAAGAAAATATAATATCTGAAATGAAAATTTCACTGGATGGGATTAATAGCAGATTAGATACTGCAGAAGAAGTGATCAGTGAACTTGAAGACATAGCAATGGATTTTATTAAAATGAAACAGAGAGAGGAAAGTAATAGGGAAAAAAAAAAGGAACAGACCCCCACTTACCTATGGTACAATATCAGATGGTCTAACATGTGGAGTTCTTTGAGCAGAAGAGACAAGGAAGATACAGAAGAATATTTGAAGAAATGGCCACATACACAAATGGGTTCACTCCCTCCCCAGGCTTATTATAATCAAATCAATGATAATAAGAAAATCTTAAAAGCAGATAGAAGACACATGTGTTCAGAGGAACAAAGAATATCTGAAAAGTTCTCATCAGAAACTGTGCAAACCCGAAGACGGTGGGATGACAAATGTCACCTCCTTAGCAAGGTCTCCCCTGAAAACCAAGCCCTCCATCCTCTATATCACACTCTATGTCCTTATCTTGTTTTAATTATTAACTTACTTGTGTCTCCTAGAAGGTAAGCTTCCAGAGGGCAGGAGTTAAAACATTCTTTGTCTTGTTTGCTACTTATTCTCAGTGCCTAGAGCAGTGCCTAGTGTTTGATAGGGCTCAAAAGATATTTGATCAATAAAGTTGTCTTCCAGGTAGAAGAATATAAAGGCAGTGAGCAGTAAAGCATTCTGGAACCACTAATAGTTCAGCACAATTAGAGCCTAAGATGTGCAGCACTGAGTGGGAGAAAATAAAGCTGTCATTTGAGACAGATGGCCAGGTCAGAGAGGAATCTGGAGGAACTGCTGTGGAACTTGGGCTTCCTTCTGTAAGCAGGGATTTTAGGCAGAAGTGTTAATATTTTATTTGCATTTTAGAAAAATTACTCTGGCAGCCCCTTGTGCCAGCTGAATTAGATGGGTAAGTTTGAGAGCAAAGAGACTAATGGGGAAGGTATTAAAGTAGTGCCAGAGAAAGATGGGCAGGCACAGGAGCAAGGAGGATGGGCCAGATCTAGAAAGCTCTTGAGAGGGAATGTACAGAATGGGTGAGCAGCTAGATGTAAAGGATGAAGGAGAAATCTTGGCTCACGGACCACAGGCTGCAACCAACCTGTTGTCAGGACTGCAGTTCTCTCAAGGTCTGACTGGGCAAAGATCCCCTCCGCAGCTCACTCTCATGGCTGTTGGCCAGGCCTCAGGTCCACCCTCGCTGTGTACTGGGGCATCAGTTCCTTGCCACCCGGGCCCCTTTGTAGGACAGCTCACAGCATAGCAGCTGGCTTCCTGCAGTGTGAACCAGCAAGAGAGTAAGAGAATGCATCCCGAGGTAGAAGCCGCAGCCTTTTTAGAACCTAATATTGGAAGTGTCATCCCATCATCAGCCCTAGTTGTTTGTTAGAAATGAGTCACTCAAGCAGAGGGGATTACATAAGGGTATGAACACCAGGAGATGGGTATCACCGGGACCATCCTAGAGGCTGCTGACCAGAGATAGTGAGTTTGGATATGTTGAATTTGAGGAGTCTGGGGATCTTCTGGATGCAGATGGATGTGTAGTTCTGGGGCTCAGGAGAGAATCTCCTCTTACTGGAATATAGCTTGGAGCATTTACTGAGTTTACAATTACCTGGCTCAGGGCCCTTTTCTCTCTAACTTGCTCCGGAAGCTTCTACAGGTAAGGGATGAAGGAGAGGTATCTTCGAATCCCCAGGGTACCCCTCAGGTAGCGACATGTAATTGTGTTGTGATTGAATTACTTGGAGGAGTGGAGACGGTCATGTGAGTGGAAAGTTTTCTCTCTCTCTCTCTTCATTGGATGTTTTCCTCTGCTACCAAACAGCAGAGAGATGTTTCCATTTCTAAGCTGCAGGTTTCTAGTCTGCAAAGTGGATGTTAGACTAGATTAATAGTTTAAAAAAAATAAGTCTTTTCCCCCTGGGAATCTCAGGATGTAAAAAAAGGTAAAAGTTGATCTGATCTGGCCTCCCCAGTGCTTTCCCCGAAAAGAAGCCCATTTTGAAAATCTCTGAACGAATACATTCCTGATTTTCTGCCAGCTCTGACATTCTGGGATCTTTTGACAAGATCAACTCTAAGTTCCTCCCAGTTGTGTGATTCTGTTTTTTTAAGATCCTTCATATTTCATTGAACTTTTGAAAAAAAAATCGTATTTCCTTGAACTTGTGGAAAAATATGAAGAAGTCTTTCTTTAAATACTGTGTCAAGAGTTCCCATCATGGCTCAGGGGTAACAAAACTAACTAGTATCCATGAGGATGCAGGTTCGATCCCTGTCTTTGCTCAGTGGGTTAAGGATCCTGCATTGTTGTGGCTGTGGTGTCGGCTGGCAGCTGCAGCTCTGACTCGACCCCAAGCCTGAGAACCTCCATGTGCCACGGGTGCAGCCCTAAAAAAAAAAAATTTTTTTTCAATGCTATGTGTTAGGTACTGTGCAAAATATTTTACATCACCTTATCTTGATTTGCTCTCTTCTTCCCTGCTAAAGTGTAGGCTCCATGAGAGCAGGGACTTTGTCTAGTCCACTACCATATTTCCAGAAGCTAAAATAGTTCCTGGGACATAGGAAACAGTGACTATTTTATGAGTGAATGATCTGAGGTGAGTACTATTTTTATTCCCATTTTACAGATGAGGAAACTGAGGTTTAGAGCTGCTTAGTAACTTGTCAGTAGTCATACAAGTTAAAGGAAGAACTAATATTTGAAATTAATTCCTCTGGACTCCAAAGCTATCAATGCCATTTCTTATAGGTGGGAATAGTAGGAAACTGGAAGGGGGGCTGCCATAGATTGAGTACCTTCTTTGGAATGAGCATAATCCTAGATACTTTTTGTTTCCATTATCAGACACCCTGCGAGGTAACTGTTAGGCCCATTTTGCAAATGAGGTGTGTGAGGATCAGAGAGGCCAAGTTGTCTAGCTAGTGTGAGAGACTGAGCTGATTGAAGCCCAAATCCGACTGGCTCCAGAGCATTTTTTTTTTAATTTATTTTATTTTGTTTTGCCTTTTCTAGGGCTGCTGCCTCGGCATATGGAGGTTCCCAGGCTAGGGGCTGAATCGGAGCTGTAGCCACTGGCCTACGCCACAGCCACAGCAACTCGGAATCCGAGCCACCTCTGCAACCCACACCACAGTTCACAGCAATGCTGGATCCTTAACCCACTGAGCAAGGCCAGGGATCAAACCCACAACCTCATGGTTAGATTCGTTAACCACTGCGCCACGACGGGAACTCCTCCAGAGCATTTTTTGTACAAGACGCAACATATTCCACCACAGGCACCAAAGTTTAGGTCCTAGAAAACATTATGCTCCTGGTGGGTGCAGGTCCATGTGGCTGTTGGGGCTTGGCTACTCCCCTTCTCCAGCTTTCCCAGAGCGGGGCATTCATGAAACCACCCACTGTGTGTCAAGCTGAGAGGAGTCCACCAGTTCAAATCCCAACTTGTAAGATGTAGCAAAAAGTAAGCGTCGATGACTCAGGATGATAGACGCTGGCACCACAGCCCGCCGTTCCCTGTAGCCTCATCAACATCACATGTCTCAGACCAGATCTGAAGTTAGACTGATGATGTCACCAGAGTCTCTTAAAGGGCTCATCACTCATCTCCACTTGTCATATATTATTAAGCGGATCTATAATGCATGTAACATTTTCTACTGAATTTCCATTCCTTTCTTCTCACGACCAGGCAAAGAAAAATAGAGTGAGGATGACTTTTGCCAACTTTTCATCCTTTATGGCCCTTTACTGAAGAATAACCTCATCTTGAATTACCCCTCAAAATGGTCATTTGGACTCTGATTTCATTAATAAGGATGAAACTACAGTTTAATAATTATCCTTTAATAAATGCATATTCTATAGAGACAAGTAAATGGATATCACCTCATCCGTTCTTCTTGAGTCCACAGAGGAGGGTGAGGCTCTGTCTTGGTTCTCCCCTCTCTTTTATTCTCCACGTTACTTTTTCAAACTTTGGGATGGTATCACTCGTGTTAGGAGCTTTCTACCTTATCACCTCCTAGAGAGATAACAAGAGCCCTCCGAGAATCTGACGTCCTCACGGTCCGAGTCGGAATCCAATTAGGACCTGCCATCTCGAGGGCGAGGAGAGGTTATCCAGATAAAGGGTTGTTTCAGGCAGAGGGAATGAGATGCACAGGGGGCTTACCCCATCATGGGGCTCCCGAGGACTTGAGAGGCCAGAAGACAAAACTCTGCCTCAGGCAGTGTGCCAGATCCCGGAGCAGGCGGCTGGCCAATGGTGCTGGAGTTAGCCTTGGGGCCAGGCTGGCTGCACTTGGCCACACGGGGCCCTACAGTCCAAAGGCTCCATGCTTGCCTTAATGCTCTCTTTCACCATCACAAAATCATTAATTTCAAGCCTCTTCATCGTGCGCTGTGTCCCAAAAACTACATAGCCGGTTCTGCTGGGGTGTGACATCTAGCTCCCCTCTATCTCATTTCCTCCCACTTCCCGGAAAGGTGGTCTCAGGGAAATCTGCGGGCCTTTCTGAGACTCAGCATCTGCTTCTGTGAAACGAAGAGAGCATGACCCCTCCTTCCAATACACTGTCATGAGGCTTAAATGAGATTATGAATAATTGGTGCATTGTAGCGTTATTGGTGCCTAGTGGGCACGTAATAAATATCCCCTTCTCCAGGGCGTGGAGAATATATCAGAGCCACCCAGGGGGGGTTGTTATTGAAAATACATTTGCCTGCGTTCCTCTCTGAAAGATTCTGACTCAGAGATGTGGGCTGGGGATGAGCAGAGGTTCTGAAAGGGGTCCTTAAGTGATGCTGATATATACCTGGGGTCAAGAAAGATAGCCTTGGGTTTTTTGAGAGATCTAGCTGAGAAGCAGCTTAATAGAGGACACAGAAAGAGAGGGGAAAATTGATGGACTGATCGTCAACATAATAAAAAACCTGTTAAAGAAGAAGGAGGTCATCACCTCATCACCTGACAGCACTTCAGACGACACCGATGGTGTTGAAATGAACCACGGGAACTCCCCCCCTTATCCAGGCCCCTGTAACATTGCCTGCCGTCCATTTGGCCTGACAAGTACACCCAGAGGAGGAGGCAGTGTGGACAAGAGAAGCCAGCCAGGGTCAAGGCCCAGGTTGGGGGTGGGGCTGGAATTTATTTTCCCCTTGACGCCCCTTAACACCACACTCGATTCCTGAAAAGACACCGTGGCTAAAGGGAATAATTCTGAATCATGTTTATCCTGCCCAGATTTTAGGCTTTGACATTCTTCTCATGAAAAATCTGAAGCCTATACTCCTTGAAGTAAACGCAAATCCCAGCATGAGAATTGAACATGAGCAAGAGGTGAGTATTTGGAGCGTCTCACTGAATATATTGCCATCTAACTGAATGTGCCCACTCTCATGTTTCCCCCTCGGCTAAGCGAGATTCAGCCTTCTCACATTTGCCCAGCAAAGCTCCGCTCAAGTCTGAAGAATTTCAGTTGTGCTGCACTCTGAACATAGTCTATTAATATAAGACCTATCCGACCTGTGGGAATTTCCCAGCATGCCGTTCTTCCAGTTCTTAAGATTCTGCAAATGTCAGGGCAGCTGAGCCTTTCCATCAGCTTTGACATGAACTAATTAGTTAGCCTCGGGAGATGAACTAATTGAAATTCTATGAATATGATTTAGCCATGTCGACATGCTTGAATCACCAAGATAAATAGTACATTTAACAGTGCTTATATTTTTCTCCCTCCCCCCAACTTAAGAATGCATAAAAAAGACTGGAAGGAAATATACCAACTATTGGGCTTTGGGGGGGGGGGGATTATGTGGGTTCTTTTCATTTTCTTCACCTCTTCCATATTTCCAAGTTTTCTACCCCGAGCCTGTATCATTTTGATAATGAGAAAAAAAAAAAAAAAAACGTAGTGCTATCTTCCCTCTTCATGTATTTGGTTGATTTGTAAAAGGAAATGGACATTTTTAAAGTCGAATGAAGGGAGGCTTTAAAAATCCTAAAGCAAAGTCTAACAGTACCAGTGCTGGGGCTGTCGCTGATGGTCGGTCGGTGCTGACTCACTGTAACACAGAATCCTCACCCTTCAAGCTCTCTCCGGGCGTGTTTGAGAACGTCCCCAGCCTTGTCGACGAGGAAGTGAAAGTGGCAGTCATCAGGGACACACTGCGTCTCATGGATCCACTTAAGAAGAAAAGAGAGAACCAGTAAGTTTTTATATCATGTATTTCTATCAACTCTGTTTCCCGTGTCCTTAAGCAGGTAACGTTCTTGAAGCATGTTAAGGTCGTGAGTGAGACTTATACCTTAAACAGTCTAATAAATCATACGTTCATTTGTGAACACCAGCTTCCAAACACGATAACTCAAAGTCAGCGAATGGAGACTTAAGGACATGAATCCGACACTGGGTTCAGCGGCTGAATTTCTAGCTGATTGTTATCTGAGTCTGGAAAGTCTTTTCTAAAAACCCACTCTTCCCCAGGGGTATGACCTCCCCTCACTCTTCATTGCCCACATAGTGCTTCTCTTTGAAATCCTCAAGCACGGGGAAAGAGCACAAGACGCTGGAGAAGAGGGCCAGATCTAGAATTTTCTTTGAATTTTTGAATTTTCTTTGTGGTGTTGACACTCCTGCAATATAAGCTTTTTGTTTCAAAATCTGCAGAGGCAGTGAATGAAGTTGTGGAGTTCTACAGCATCGAGGGCAGTTAGGATTCCTCTCCATGCCACCCACCCAGTGGGTATTACATTGGGACGGGGGTGGGAGTACGTGCCCCGCCTCTCCTGCCATGAAATCACGCCGCCATGAATGACATTTCACTTGGGTATTTTGCTTGTTTTGTTTTTACTAAATTCCTGGCTTTCACAAAGTAAGAGTTGAGTAAACATCACTGTGCCTGTTTCAGGCAGAATAACGAAGGCAAGTATTTCAAATAGTCCTCCTGGTACCCGCAACAAATCAGACTGACCCAGACGCACCCCTGCCCCAAGTAAAGCACTTGTCAGCTACGGTTCAAGACCCTGAAGGATCCTGAATTCCCCAAGCAAGGGGTGTTTTGTGGGCTCCTCCACTGTGGCCTCTCATCAGCTGGGCTCAATGTTGTGAGAATCACTCTGAGTGGAGCGTCTCCCCTTGGCCACACCTTAGAACCATCTGGAGAGCTTTTGAAAATACCAGTGCAAATGCCCCCACTCTTAGAGATGCTGCTTTTAATTAGCCAGGGCCGGAGGCCCGGCCGCAGAAATATTGTAGGTTCCCTTGGTGATTCTCTCGTGCGGCCAGGGTTGAGCACCACTGCCCTGCAGGAAATGTCATCCTGAAGGAGAATTTGTCATATTCTGAGTCAGGCCGGAGGGGGCCTGCTCGGTCGTGTTCTCTTCCAGGGTGTTCTTGGCTGTGTGAGGCCTTGTCAACATGACTCGCTGAGAGTGCTCAGCCGTCATTCATATGGGCAGATCTGGCCAGGTGTGGCTTCCACTGGCCAAAGCTTCCAAGTGGTGGCGTGTCAGGCCTGCAGAATCCTCAGAGCAGCCGGCGGCAGCTGGATAATGGGTCTCCTCAAACATGCTGCAGCTGCTATTTTTAGCTATCCCTAAGGAAAAGCCATGGATTAATTGCAGTTTGGTCAGATTCGTTGCAATATAACTCATTCCTCAAAAATCTACCCTCTAATGGTTATTGATCTCACCCCTAGAGATTAGGTCTTGAGAGACTGCACTGCCCTGTGGAGAGATTTTGGTGGTTACTCTTGCCCATGTGGCCCAGGAGGACAGGTTTTTAAGGATGACCTTGACACCTGAGCATTCTGATTCCTCTGGTGGGAATAAGTTCAAAGGCTTTTATATGGCCTGAGCCTTCTTAACCTCTGCCACCCAAAACAGGAGGAGTGATAAGGGTACCGCTGTTTTCACATCAGCATCAGAACATGATTAGCTTTCTTTTTCTTGTTCTACTTGTTTTTCTTCACTGACGCCTGGCATTTTGTCTGATCCATATGAACTGCAGATCTAAAATTTAAAAGCAATTTAAATAGGCACAGGACCATAGGGAAGGATGGGAAAGGCATTTTACAACTTATCAAGTCGTAAGTAGCAGCGCCTCCTTTTTAATTTAAAAAGCATTGACTTTTTTTTTTTTATTATTGATAACCAGGAACCTGACTTCAATTCTAATAGAAAAACACTTTCCTCTCATCCTTTTCTTACCTACAGTATAAGGGTGTATGTTAATAGCTAAATGTCATTTACTGATATTTTTCCTTAATTATGATTTTCCCCTCCCAAACCCAGCAATGATTGTCCATGAAAGCATTTTGTAATCCACAAAGTGCATTTATAGGTACAGAATTGCTATCATCATTTTGATAACTTTACCATGCAGACAAGAAGGCCGCAGTTATTCTGAACTCTTTTACATAGAAATGTTTCAGAATAACTTGGAAAAGCATGGGATTTGTGCCCACAGATAATGCACAAGTGCTGCAGTGCTCAAGCATGTGCTCAGATCTGGGACCAGGTCACTCCAACTGTAGGAAATGACATCACATGGACTTCTGGGCCAGAAGTTACCTTTAGAAGCCAGAGTTGCTTGTGTTTGAATAGGATCCAACTTCAACTTTTTTTTTTTTTTTTTTGGTCTTTTTGCTATTTCTAGGGCCACTCCCGCGGCATATGGAGGTTCCCAGGCTAGGGGTCTAATCACAGCTGTGGCCACCGGCCTACACCAGAGCCACAGCAACGCAGGATCGAGCCGCGTCTGTGACCTACACCATAGCTCACAGCAACGCCAGATCGTTAACCCACTGAGCAAGGGCAGGGACTGAACCCGCAACCTCATAGTTCCTAGTCGGATTCGTTAACCACTGCGCCACGACGGGAACTCCCAACTTCAACATTTTGAATCAAATGGTATCCTAGCCTTTCCCTTCAACTCCTTAGCAAAAGAAGGTCTGAGGTGTCCCTCATTCGTTCCTTCTTGAGTCCACTTTGTCAGCAAGGCTGTTGAAGTGGGTATTCACTTTTCCCGCACAGACCAAAGGAAAAAGGGAGATAGATGCCCTCAGTGTCTCATCTCTCTAAACTGCTCTGGGGAGGTGCAGAGGGGGGTCTTAGAAGGGGATCTTCACACACCCTGGGGGCCTGTAGGCTGGAGTTGGTTTCTTGGTGGGACTGAAGGCAGTCCTCAGTGGAAGAGGAGCTTGCGACTCTGTTGAGACCCATTTTGGCACAGGTGACAGTGTTCTCTTGGGCTGATCAAATCTTGACCTTGGGGATATTGCAGAGCTATTTTGAGTCTTGGTTTACTTTTCTGTAAAATGGAGATAATGATGTTTAAATGAAGGAACATGAAAAACATTTAATAATGCTCCGTTTACTGCTCAACAATAAAATTACCTACCAGAATATGAAGAAACAAACAAAAATTAATGCTTTGTTACCATCATCTTTTCTGGTATACTTCAAATAGACTTTTGAGTTTAAAACCAATGACATATCCTAAAACTGAAGCTGTTAGATCGCTGTGGACTGGACTGGACTTTGGAGCTGGCTGCCAATGGAAGGTTTTGTTTCCAAGTAGCATGATGTCACTGGCCCAGGCAAATTTATTTGTTGGGTTAGGAGAATATGCCTTTGCCCCCTGAAGGAATAAAATAGCTGTCATATGTGAGCTGTTTTGAACGCTGATAACTTTTTGTAATTATTTAGTGACTCTATTGATTTAAATACTAGGGTTCTTTGGAGACACTGGAGGGACATGGGAAGGGGAAGGCTAATGGGGTAGGATTCTGGAACCATCATAAATCTATACACGTGCACATGGAGGTAAAATCACTCATATAAAATTAGCCATATACAAGTATACAATACATTCAAAATGTTGTGCAACCATCACCCCTTTCTAGCTCCAAAATGTTTTGTTACCCTGAAAGGAACCCTGTATCCATTAAGCAATCACTCTCATTCTCACCTCCACCAACCTACTTTCTGCCTCTGGATTTATCTATTCTGGATACTCTCTGTAAATGGAACTGTACAGTATGCAGTTTTTTTGTGTCTTCCTTCATTAGCATATTTTTTGAGGCTTACCTATGTTGTAGTGTGTATCAGTACTTTATTCCTTTTCATGACCAAGTAATATTCTCTTATGTGGATATGCCACATTTTATTGTCCATTTGTACTTGATGGATATTTGGGTGGGAGCCATTTCTTTTTCAAACAGAGGGGAACTAGGGTGACCTATTTTATATTTTGGCATTCTCTACATTTCCTTTGAGAGGGAAGGATCTTTTCTGCTACAAGAAGTTTCTAAAACCCCTGGTTTAATCCACCTCCTCATTTTATTGATAGAAGCACAGACTATGAGCATTGGAAGGGACCTTAGAAACCATCATGCCAGTCTGCTCCCTGGCTCAAGAATGTCCCTCCTAAGCCTCTCTGACAGTGGAACAGCGTGTGTCCTGACGAGGCCCTGGACTTGACATTAGCCAGGTCTGTGCTGAAGTCCTTAATCTCTGATCAGTACACTCTGAACTTGGCCAAGTTCTCTGATCTCATCTATGAAATGGGATCCTTGGTTGGACTGTCACAGGCATCATATGAAATGACCCGTGACCCTCATGACAGCTGAGAGTATTAGACAAGTGCTAGTTCTTAGGGTCACCAAGTGGTCATTCAGGCTTTGCTTTAAAGCTAGGCTGATGGTGACACATGAGCCACCAGCTCTGGAAGCCGCCTAGTTGAGAGGTGTGTGTAATGATTCTGCCCGCCTGAATCACATAAGATGAAACTAAGATGAAGAAGGCCAGTCACAAGGCTAGTGAGAGGCAGAGCAGAAACTGGACCGTGGGTCTCCTGACCTCTACACCTGGCTTCTGTCTGCTTTGCTCTGATGCTCCGCTGACCTTCAATTTCTACTTTAATTTAAAGCTAAGCTTATAACACAAAGGAGAAAATCAACAGAAAATTTCCCCTTCCCTCAAGGTGTTTGAATCTTTCTTTTTAAAGACTTCTATCAGAAGCAGAAGTGAATAATATGCATTCCTTGAATATTTAAAAAACAAGGTGATTATCCCATCAATTGATTAATTTGTAGAAGATCAGTTTACCCTTGGGTGAGCCATTTTACTGGTATTTTCCTCTTTTTCCTGAATATAGATGTTTCTGGTAACCACATTCCTTTCTCAGAAACTTAACCCTTTTAAGACCTCTAGAGTGATATAAATAAAGCCAGGGACAGGCTCTGAGGATTCTGGGGGGATTTTCTTGATGTCGCACAGTGCCTGGGAGCTGAGGTGTAGACTGCTTGTCTCTTATTCAAAAGTGTGCATTTGGAACATGACTTATATAAGGTGCAGAAGCCCTTTTTTACCACAGCAGCATTTTGTGGTCTGCTCCCAGGTTCGCTTACCTCCTATCACCATGACAACCAGGTTTCTATTAGGGGCGGAGTCAGCCTGCCAGGATACAGTGTTGGCCCTAATTCAGACAGGTTCATCCTCTGAAAGCTTTGGTGGGAGCTCTGGCTTCATATCTTACCTTGACCCCCAGGTGTATCCCTTGGATCCTGGGCCATGTTTAGAAAACCAATCCATTATGTGAATCCTCAAACTAGGTTAATTCCACATGGAATCTACGATTAAGGTGAAACATTCTAAGAATCTCCCAGTGGCTCAGTCTCATGGCTGGAGGCTTGTAGTTTGACCAAGGAATGTAACTCTGTCCTATCCTGGGGAAGAATATAAAAAACAGATGAATCAGAGGTCTCCAAGCCCAGATCCCTGCCCCTTAAATTTGCAGTACCTCCCACTGAAGTCCCCTCATCAGTAGAGGAGAGGGGCTCCCAAACTATCTAAGCTCAGCATGTAGGACATTATCTTTCTTACCACAGAGTGTTCTGGAAACAGATGTTCTTTCAGGAGAATCATCCAACCATCCTATCAAATGGCCTGTCCACGTGTGCACAGCTGAAATTTTGTTGAAATTCTGAGGCTTTGTTGATCCCTAACGATTTCTTTGTGGCAAGACTCTGAGATCAGCACACGCTGACCCCAAGCACCTTTGAAGATTTCACATAAATCTGGGTCACTGAGAGATAAAGATTTGCATATTCATTTGGTTTCATTTACATGATGCCAGGATTACAGAACCAGATCTGGGTTTTTTAGAGTGTTTATTGAGCACTTACTTGTGCCAGGGAGCAGACTGCAGAAGTGAGTTAGCTCACAGACCAGTAGGGGAGGCAAGACCCACATACGAATCTCTCTAAGGTGGAATGTGAGAAGCTGCCCTAAACATAAAGATAAAACTACCAAGAAAGGAAAATGTAGGGAAAGATTATTTCCTGATGAGAACCAACAAGGAGGGGGTGGCCCTTGAGCTGAGGCTTAAAGGAATGGTGATATTTGGAACATGAAAATGGATGGAAGGACACCCCCAGTGGAGGACACAAAGGCGCAAGGTCTGTTGGGTAAACATGAGGAGTTGAGTCAGCTGGAGAGGCAGGTGCATGGAGTGCATGAGTAGAGAGGAGGTGCCGATGGGAGGCAGGGGTGGGTAGCCTGGAGGGTCAAGCTGAGGGAATCAGTCAAACTTGTCTTTGACCCGGAGTTGAAAACATGAAGGCCAGGAGTTCCCTGGTGGCTCAGTGGGTTAAGGATCCGGTGTTGTCACTGCTGTGGCTTGGGTCACTGCTGTGGTATAGATTTGATCCCTGGCCCCAGAAGTTCTGCATGCTGCAGACATGGCCAAAAGAGAGAGAGAGAGAGAGAGAGAGAGAGAGAGAGAGAGAGAGAGAGAGAGAAAGGAAGGAAGGAAGGAAGCAAGAAAGAAAGAAAGAAAGAAAAAGAAAAAGAAAGAAAAAGAAAAAGAAAGAAAGAAAAAGAAAACATGGAGATCTTAGCGTGTCCATGAGCCCTGAAGCTACACAAAATTTTGTTATATGCGTATTTTCCCTGGAGAAAAGGTCAAAAATTTCATGATCTTTTCAAAAAGTTAAGTACCCAGCAGTCCTGTTACCACTGGAGGCTCCAGGGCACTGAAGCAACTTGTCCAATGTCGGGTTGGCCTGGCTTTGGGAAACATCACGGCCTCCAGACCTGGAAAGGCTTCACCTTTCAGAGGGTAGTCAGCAAACTGGAAAATGTGTGTGCGTTTCCAAGTAAGATCAGACAGGAAGTGACAAAGGATAAGCATGTTATATTATGTGCAAGAACGAGAGCCAGGCAGTGCTCTTTCATTAGAGAATGTTTAAGCTTTCTTTTTTTTTTTGGGATCTTTTTTAGGGCCACACCAACAGTATGCGGAGGTTCCCAGGCTAGGGGTCTAATCATAGCTGTAGCCGCCGGCCTATGCCACAGCCACAGCAATGGCAGATCCAAGCCACGTCTGTGACATACACCACAGATCATGGCAACGCTGGATCCCTGACCCACTGAGCAAGGCCAGGGATCGAACCCACAACCTCATGGTTCCTAGTAGGATTTGTTTCCACTGCACCACAATGGGAACTCCTAAGCATTCTTAATGCTTTAAGCAACTTAATGTTTGTTAAGCTGGAGGTATCCAGTAAAAGACCGTTCCTTCTGGGTGAAGTTTGTTGGGCAGGAACCATTTCCAAGACCCATAGGGAAGGTTTGGTTTCCTGAGTGGATGTGAGAGTGTCATTTCAGAGCCCCTCAGACAGGAGCCTGTCATGACCAGTCAGCGCTTGGGGCAAAGACAGGGCAGGGTTCTGCAAAGACCCTTCCGGAGTTATCCCAGGTAGTGACGGGGAAGCAAATGTGTTTGGAAATTTCCTCCCGGGTTGCTCCAGTGAGTCTTAAATGTTCATGCGCTTTTATATGAGGAGTTGTTATTTTTTTTGGAAGGAGGCCTTCTAGTCTGGGCTCAGGATCAAGGGTTTTTTTTTTGTTTTTTCCTTCATTTTTTTAAAAAGTTTTGTTGAAGTATAGCTGATTTACAGTGCGGTATAGGTTCGATCCCTGGCCCCAGATAATTTCTGCTATACAACAAAGTGGTTCTGTTATCCATGTACACACATCCATTCTCTTTCAGATGCTTTTCCCGTGTGGATTATCGCAGACTATAGGGGGTTCCCAGGCTAGGGGTCTACACCAGGGTCTGCACTATAGGGTAGGATCAAGGTTTTGATACCAGTTCTTCTTGGCCCTCAATAAGTCATTATACTTTCCTGAGCCCAGTTTCCTCGTCCAAAAAGAAAAAAAAAAAAAGCAAAAAGTAAACAAGCATAACAAGGGAATACTGGTGGCCACTCTGCCTCTTTCAGGGGGAGCTGTTTGTTGAGTGCTTACTGTGTGGGCATAGGATGTTTGCCTCTATTCCTGTCCTGGCCTCATGACAGTCACCTACAGTAGATGCTATTACTACTTCTGCTGTACAGAGGAGGACACCGAGGGTTCGGGAGGCTGAGTGACAGACCCAAGACCACGGGACCACACCACTCAGAACGGACAGACTGAAATTTAAAGCCTGGGCTGTCTAGCTCTTACCTGGGAGAATGGACGGGAAAGTGTTTAGCACACTAAGATGTTCACATGCACACAGGGTTATTCTTACCTGGTTGGGTTTGTGCCTTTACCGTAAACTTGAAGGCAGGGACTCATCCCTTTAGCTTCTTTCCCTGACCACGAGTAGGTGCTGCCGAGTGACTGTCCCCTGTAAGGGAGCTCGCTGGCCAGCTGGGTGGCCAGTTCAGTTTAGTAACATGCAGAACCATAATGAAGAAAATGTAAGCCAGCTTGCAGAGAACACCAGCTTAAAGGTGAGACCTACACGTGACATAAGACAGAACTGAACCAGACAGACAATTATTTGTGGGCAGCTGTGCATCTTAAACTGGGAATGTACTAGAAGTTCAGAAGAAAACGGGGTGAGCCAAGGATTAGGTGGAACCAGATGAAAATTACTTTTGCGGGGAGGACCTACAAGAATGGTAGTTTTCTATGATTGAACTGATAACTTGACCTAGAGTGGCGACAGCATCCTTCTTGAGGGAGGTGGGGCTGACATTTGCTTGGGCTTGGTTTGGTGAGAAAATATAAGCAAGCTTGGGGGGGGTGGGGGGAAGAATGGAGGCAGGAGCTGGGCCCAGGGGTTAGGCAGGGTTGAGGAGGTACTTGGCAGGCCAGCTGCCAATCATGCTTCCAGAATGGCCAGTGGGGTTGGAGGGGGCAGATCCTACTTCTCAGCTACATGCTTCTCGCTCAACTTTTATCTCATTATAAAAGGAGTAAGTCGGGAGTGCCCACTGTGCCTCAGCAGTAATGAGCCCGACTAGTATCCACGAGGATGCGGGTTGGATCCCTGGCCTCACTCAGTGGGTTAAGGATCTGGCGTTGCCATGAGCTCTGGTGTAGGTCGAAGATTTGGCTCAGCCCTGGCGTTGCTGTGGCCATGGCATAGGCTGGCAGCTGTAGTTACGATTCGACCCCTAGCCTGGGAACTTCCATATGCCATGCGTGCAGTCCTAAAAAGCAAAAAATAAAATAAAATAAAATAAAAGGAATATGTGCTCTTTGCAGGAAAAAATGGGAAATATTGAAAGCTGTATAGCATGAAATAAAAATCTCCCTCAAATTCAGCCACCCAGTGCTATCTTTACTTTTTTGTTCATAAAAATGGTATAGTTTTCTTCTGTCTATATTGTTTTATAGTTGAGGCCATCCAAACTATATAATTTTTGTATGCTGTTTTTATTTTTCTCCATTTTATGTGACAGTAATTTCCCCTTCTTATTAACAGCTCTGTAAACATCATTTTCCTCAATGGCTGGGTCAGAGTCTGCCTCTGTTTTAGTGAATGGGTAGTTTATTTCCAGCGTCATGTGCTTAAAGCTCTGTGTGCTGTAGGATCGGGTGAGCCCCTGGGGAACCAGGACTGGAGATCCACGCGTGTTTTCAGTGCACAGGTGGTGGAGCAGAGTGGGTGAGAGTAGGGGCCCTGGAATCAGATGCTTTGGAATGAATCTGGCACAGCCATTTACAGCCATAAATGGTACGGAGTTTCCTCTCCCCTCTCTCCACTTTGGTTTCTTCACCCTTAAAAGGGAGTTTGCAGTTGGATGTTTTTAAATCTGCAAAGAAGTTCTTGATTTGGACGGAGAGACATTGTTGCTTATTCCTAAGAGAGTGTTTATCATGGGAAATGCCCAGTCCGAATGTAGAATGTAAACAAGTCAAATAATATGTATAACCTGGGGAGTTGTTTTTTTTTTTTCTTTAAAGGAAAAAAAAATGTGTGAAGGAGGAGGTGGTAAAGTAAGTGGGAATTACTCTCCAACAGCGACGGGTTGATCTTTGACTGTGAGGATGGATTTGATTTCCCTCTAATTATCTGCTAGATTAAAGGAAATGAAAGCTCAAAATCAAAGCCGGTTTTAGTCATCATTTGAAAGCCCCTAGTTATCACACCAAATGGTAGGCAATATTCTCCAGCTGCTTCCTTTCCTTTCCTTTGTACTCAATTTCTATTTTTTTTTCCCCCTTTACTTTCTAAGCAGCATAAGAATCCCTTGCAACCCTCATTACAGAGGCTAATGTGAGGGGGTGGGAAGAGGGTGGAATGTGAACTGTTCAGCGTGGTAGGCTCCGCCCCCAAGCTCATCCTCTGCTTCGCGCTCCCATCATGCAGGGGAATCAACTGTGGCGCTGGCTGTGCAGTGTGTACACTTCCTGTGGTCGCCGTGGAGTCTTCATCTGCTTAGAGAGACCCCAGACCATTCATGCTTTCTTCCCCCAGACCATTCATGCTTCTGTAGCCCCAGAGGTCAACCTGAGCTAACGCGGGCATGAATGACTTCGTGCACGCATGCGTGGATGGATGAGCGTGGAGCGCTCATTATGTGTGGGTCCTGGGCTAGAGGCTGGGTCCTGGATCATGGGATTGGTGAGATGAAGGATGCAGTGGGAGCATCGGCACAGCCAGGTGAGCAAGATGGAGGCAGTAGGAGAGGCCTCAACAGAGAAAACAAGCACCCGTGAAGGCCTCTAAAACAGGACAGAACACAGGGCTCTCCCGGCACAGAAGCAACTCAGAACTCCAGCCTCATGGTTTGTAAAAGTTCCAGGCTGGAACTGTTGTTGTTAGGTTGTTTCCAACAGAAACGTGCACTAATCCCGGGTATTCACTTGCTGGAATACTGTATGTCAATGGAAATGTAGGAACTGTGTAACTCCCTGCATTGATATTGAAGTTGAGCAAAAGAAGCAAATCCTAAAAGGCTATCTCCAGTATGGTTCCAATTCAGACCTGGCAAAAACAGACTTTATTTTACAGAGACATAACCTGAAATGGCAAAACTATGAAGAAAGACAAGGAGGAATGATCAGAGCGTTTAAGATGGTTATTTCCGGGCAGGGATAGGGAGAGAGTGATATGAGGGACACAGGAGGGCGGTTGGGATCCTGGCTGTTCTATGTCTTAACCCAGGTGGCAGCTGCGTGAGGATTACAATTATTCTTTAAATGTAAACATCTGTTTTATACACTATTCTGTGTGCGTGATGTACCACAAGTTTATAGGTAAAATAAAGAAGACCCGGGTGACAGAATTATAGTGAGTAAGCAGAGAGGGGGTCAGGATGCTGCAAGAACCAGAATTTTGCTTTTTATTTTAAAAGCAGTGGATGAATTAAAAAAAAAAAAAAAATTGAAGTCCAGGAGTGCCCTTGTGGTGGAATTGGTTAAGGATCTGGAGTTCCCCTGTGGCAGAATGGCTTAAGGACCTTGTATTATCAATCCAGTGGCCCAGTTTGCTGCTCTGGTGCATATTTGATCCCTGGCCTGGGAACTTCTACATGCTATGAGAATGGCCAAAAATAAATAAATAAATAAATAAATAAATAAATAAATAAATAAAACAAGTATAGTTGATTTATAATATTGTACTAGTTTCAGGTATATAGCAAAGTGATTCATATATAGATGTGTGTGTGTGTGTGTGTGTATACATATGTATATAGAAAGGGGGAAGGAATAAACCCTCTGCAGGCCCCAGTGGGCAGAACAAGAAAACGTGGCTGAAATTTGCAGTGCGATTCAAGCTCAAGGAAAGGAAAACACCACCACCACCTCTGCCTGAAATGATAAAGGTCGACTCAAAGCAGTAGTGAGTTCCATGTAGCTGGAAGTATTCAAGCCCAGACTGAATGTCCACAGGTATGGATGGAGCACCAGCCTTGGGATCAAACAGACATGGCTTCAGTGCCTGGTCATGTGATCTTGGGCAGGTCACCTGCCCCTCTGAGAACGAGTTTTCTCATCTGCACAGTGGGACGGTGGTGCAGGTTGGCTGTGAGGATCAAATAGGGGCCAAGGCAGACCTCTGGGTACACTTCTCTCATGAGTACCTCTGGAGTTCCTACAAGGTGCATGTCGTCTGTTGTCTGGTTTAATTGTCCCCAGTTTGTATGCAGGCCTGCCACTAACATTTGTGGGGCCTGAAGACCTCAGCATCCTGCCAGCCCTCCTCCTGACTCCATCCACCCCTGCAAATGGTGGGCACATTCACCAGTGCACATACTCAAGCTCTGTCTACACCACTAGGCTCTCCTGGCATCTCCCCATCGAGTGGGGAGGACACCAGAAACACCATTTGCCCTTGGGAGAGTGGACTCCAGCCACCTAAGAGGGGATGTCCTGGTACCCAGAGCCAGTGTCCAGAGGGTGTGAGGCACAGGCCCCATTTGAGCCAGTCTCCTTGGCCTTGAGGGCTCCATGCCCCATGGCAAGGGGGCTGCCAGGGTTGGGCTACAGCAGGCGCCTCTCAAGTGCAAAGTCAGGGCCGGGGCCCAGCTGCCAGGTCTAAGTGCAGTATTTTCAGCAAGATTCCTAAGTGGTGGTGCTTGGTTATCTTGGGTTTGCTCAGCCCTGAGCCATTCTGGGTGCCCAGTGACAAGCTCAGAGGAAGGGGACAAAGGAAACAGAGAGCGGGCAGGGGGCTGGGGAGCAGTGGGCCAGGGCCAGGAGCCCAAACTATCTTTTACATTTCTTTTTATTAAAGTATAGTTGATTTACAATGTCGTACCAATTTCTGCTGTACGGCAAAGTGACCCAGTCATTCATATATATATATATGTATACACCTATACACATTCCCTTTCTTGTATTTGCAGCTCAAACTATCATTTGGGTCAGGGTTCTTATCTCCATGGTTGTGGAGGAAGCTGTGGGTAGGGTATTGCTGTAGGAGTCCCCCAGACATGGCCGGAGAAGCCCCTTGATTCCCAGCTATCAACCAATTTGAGGGAAGGAGAGGGCAAGTGCCTCCCTTGGGAGTGGGGCTGGGGCTGGAGGTCAGGGAGAGGGTAGCAAGGGCCGGGCCTCAGCCCTCTGGCCCGGAGTTTCAGGTAGAACTGCAGCCCTGTTGGAACAGCCAGCAGGACAGCAGGGCTGCGCAGCTGGGCACTGGGTTCTGGATTTGAGTCACCAAGACCACCCCAGGTCCCCTCTCTACTGGGGCTTTGGAATCTGCTGATGTGTACTCCCTGCTGAAGTCAGCACAGGCCATGGGGCCGTGGGGAGGTGGAGTCCTTGGATGCAGGACCTCAGGGCCTCAGCTGAGTAGGCAGCTGAGGAGCAGGCAGCTCAGACACCTGAATCACCTGTGGAGCTTGTTAAGCTCAGATTGCTGAGTCCCAGCCCCAGAGTCTCTGATTCATTTGCATTTTTTTTGAGGAGAGGGCACTTATTTATTTAACATTTTTGTATAATAGTTGATTTATAGTATTCTGTCCATTTCTGCTGAATAGTAAAGTGACCCAGTCATACATATATATACATTCTTCTTCCTATATTATCTTCCATCCTATTCTATCACAAGTAATTGGATATAGTTCCCTTTGCTATACAGCAAGACCTCATCACTTATCCATTCTAAATGTAATAGTTTGTATCTACTAACCCAAAACTCCCAGTCCATTCACCTCCCCCTTGGCAACCATAAGTCTGTTCTCCATGTCTGTGAGTCTGTTTCTGTTCTGTAGATAGGTTCATCTGTGCCATATTTTAGATTCCAGATATGTGATATCATATGGTATTTGTTTCTCTTTCTTACTGACCTCACTTAGCATGAGAATCTCTAGTGCATCCATATTGTTGCAAATTGCATTATTTTGTTCTTTTTTATGGCTGAGTAATATTCCGTTGTATATAGGCACAACATCTTCTTAATCCAGTCCTTGTCGATGGCCATTTAGGTTGTTTTCATGTCTTGACTGTTGTGAATAGTGCTGCAATGAACATAGGGGTGCATGTATCTTTTTGAATGAAAGTTTTGTCCAGATACATGCCCAGGAGTGGGATTGCTGGATCATATGGTAGTTCTATATTTAGTTTTCTAAGGAATCTCCATACTGTTTTCCACAGTGGTTGTACCAATTTACAGTCCCACCAACAGTGTAGGAGGGTTCCCTTTTCTTCACACCCTCTCCAGCATTTGTTATTTGTAGACTTATTAATGACAGCCGTTCTGACTGGTTGGTACCTCATGGTAGTTTTGATTTGCATTTCTTTAATAATTAGTGATGGTGAACTTTTTTTCATGTGCCTGTTGGCCAACCATATGCTTTCTTTGGAGAAATATCTATTTAGGTCTTCTGCCCATTTTTGAATTGAGGTTTTTGTGGGTTTTTTTTTTTTTTTTTGCTGTTGAGTTATATGAGTTGTTTGTGTATTTTGGAGATTAAGCCCTTGTCAGTTGCATCATTTACAACTATTTTCTCCCATTGCATAGGTTGCATTTCTTTTTTTAAATTTAATTTTACTGGAGTATATTTGACTTACAATGTTGTGTTCGTTTCAGGTGTACAGCAAAGTGAATCAGTCATACATAAACATCTATCCATTCTTTTTTTCCTTATAGGTTATTGCAAACTTTCAAGTAGGTTTTTCTGTGCTATGTAATAGATTCTTGCTAATCCTTTGCATTTCCAGCAGGGTTCCAGGTAATATCAATGCTACTGGTCCAGGCCCAACATGACACTTTGAGGATCACCTGCCTGATAGTTCCAGGTCTTGCGTCTGTCCCAAACCACTTAAGGACTCAAGGCAGTGGCCCCTCAGCCCCTACTGGGGTTCTGGCCCTTTGGGAGGTTGAGCAGCAGGACTCATCCTTATGCAAAAGAGATGGATGATGCTCCTGGTGAAGGCAGCCACTGATGATAACTTGTCAATAGCACAGAGACACCCCTGAGTTAACATAATTCTAACTCACAGGGGTCATGTATATTGCATGTGGCCACAGGACTGAAAAAGCCAAACAGGGCCACTTTGGAAATACACATTTTAAGGATTTTTTTGTTTTGTTTTGTTTTTTAGGGCCACACCTGTGGCATATGGAGGTTCCCAGGCTAGGGGTCGAATCAGAGCTGTAATCCCCAGCCTATGCCACAGCCACAGCAATGGCAGATCTGAGCTGCATCTTCAACCTACACCACAGCTCATGGCAATGCCTGATCCTTAATCCACTGACCGAGGCCAGGGATTGAACCTGCAACATCATGGATATTAGTCAGATTCGTTTCCACTGAGCCACAATGGGAACTCCCATAAATGCATGTTTTTATTCATCTGTTTCCTTCCCTGCCTTCTATGAGGTTTCTCAAGACAAGTAAAATATTGAATGATTGTAAAATCTAACCCTTAAAGGCACAATCAAACCTTTTTAAAACAGTGTTTCTAATGGGAGGAAATACTGCATTATTTTTTTTTCATCTCTTCACTCTCTTCCAGCTGGTTTGCAGGGAAAGTCCTAGATGATTTCTTAATTTTGACTCAGCTTTTCTCTCCAGCAGGACAAGCGGTGGAGAAAATTTCTTCTCTAGGCAACAGCAATGTTTCTGTCTCGTTTGTTTGGTTTTGCGCTGTAACATGACAGCTTGTGGGGCTGCTAATTCAAATTTAGCCCCTTCTAGGAATACATCGTTTGCAAATGGTAAATATACCAGGTTGCAGATTTTAGCCATTTAATTATTGAACGTGGGAATGCTTCCTTGCCTCATGAATATTTTAAAATGGAGCAACAGACAAAGCGTGTTTCACTCCCAAATTTCATTGTCGTTAGGGACCACTTTATGTTTCAGCATTATCTGATTGCCCTGAAGCTGTGAGTTCTCATTTTCCTTCCGGGAATTTTGGTAGCAGAGTTACTTTGTTCCAAATCTCGAGGAAGTCCAAGACATTTTTAGGGAACAGGTCGTCTTAGCATCATTTAGTTTGTCCTTGGATCTGTAAATGCCCTTGCTGGAAATAAAACTTGAAATAATGCTTTCTCTAAAGCAGACATGGTGTAGTGGAAAAGACAGAGTCCAGAATCCAGTGGACCTGGGTTCAAATCTTTTTTTTTTTTTGTCTTTTTGCCTTTTCTAGGGCCACTCCCGCGGCATATGGAGGTTCCCAGGCTAGGGGTCTAATCAGAGCTGTAGCCACTGACCCACGCCAGAGCCACAGCAACCGCATCTGCAACCTTCATCACAGCTCACGGCAATGCCCAGTCCTTAACCCACTGAGCAAGGGCAGGGATCGAACCCGAAACCTCATGGTTCCTAGTCGGATTCGTTAACCACTGCGCCACGACGGGAACTCCAACTGGGTTCAAATCTTGACATTTCTCTTGCTCACAGTGACATGTCAGGTAGTGACTTCTCAAAGTCTCAATTTCTTCATCTGCAAAATGTGAGTAATAGTAATAACTACTTAACAGGATGATTGTGGTCATTAAATGAACTGAAGTACTTAAACACATGGCATAAGGACTGGACATGATAAGTATTCAATAAGTGGTAGTTATTCTATAATTGTACGTATTTTTGTTATCTAAAATGCCTACTACAGTGCTGAGCGCAAAGGTAATTATGCAATAAGTGGTAGTTATTATTATTAGCATTATTATTATTATAATTCTTACAGATAGTCCTATATTAAAGATACAGTTTTCTACCATGCAAATTATATGTGTTTTATTTTTTAAGATATTTGAGCCAACAGGAATTTAGGTAAGTAAATGGGTAGCCTAATGAAGTTTAGCAAGATTAAAGTAAATCAACGGTGCTCAATATAAATAGTTTAATTAAGATAATCCCTGATGCAAAACCTTTCTCAATTTGTGCCTCAAAATGAAAATGGGTTCTATCGATTTTTTTTAGGACCTTCTTTTTGCCATGCATGGGTCTGGGGACCTTAAATCAAAATAGTCTTCCCTCGGAAGGGCAGCTCTGCCTGTCGAAAATGACCTGGGTTGGGGGTCAGGGTCTTGGACCCTCACTCTGAGCTTGACTTTGGGCAAGTTCCCACACCTCCCTCGACTGAAGCTTTTTCATCTCTAGAGTCTCTGTGGTGCCAAAATGCTGTGCTTCTCTGAGTGCAAGTGATTTATTCCCTTTAAGAAGAGAGATATACAAAAGAAAAAGGCAGATTTCATCCTTTAAAAACCCTTAGACTCTGCACATTTTGCCAGTTGCTTTTAAACCAGTAGGCATTAGGTGCCAGATATTTGAGGGCAGCTTAATTGGAATTTGTGTTTATCATCTGGAGTGTATGTGCTCGCACTAAATGTGTTTTTGACAGTCTCTCACCATCCAGCTACTTGCCTCCAACCAGAAGGATTTGCTCCCCCAGTGCATTCAGAAGAGACACTTTAGTCCTCGTTGTGAACATTAATTAGTTTGAAGGAGAGAAACAGGATTGTGTTTCTAAAAATAGTTCTGATACCAAAGGCCCATTTTTGGTGCTGTTATAATCTGGATGCTTCGAGAGGGTGATGGCACCTGGCTCTGCATTTATTCTCTGCCCATGTTCAAGGCTAGCATCTTTGAAATCGGGGAACCGGTGCTCATAATCAGGGTGGGAGGGTGCGTGTCTCTGTGCCGAGCTATTGAAGTGGCCCCCTTGCCTCCCAGGGTTTAAATCTTAAATGCCAGTTGTTTGTGGGAAACCTTTTCCTCTGGTCTCAGAAGCCTGGTGCTATGGCCCTTGGTAGCATGATGGGGGAGTGCGTGGTGTCGATGAAGTGGACACACGAGTGTCATGGTGGGCAGCACAACATAAGAAGGGGAAGGAACACGGGTGGGAGAGGGTCCTCTTCCTGGCTCTGTTAGTGGCTCGCTTCACCGTGTGGAGCCTGTGGATGCCGTGCAATGTGGCTCCTCCGCCCAGCTCCATCCTCTGGCTTTTCTTCATTCCTTCACGGAGGGGCTTGGGCTTGATTGCTGAGCACCCTTCTATTCCATCATTCTGTTGGTCCAGTTATTGATCACAACAGCAATAGGTCTCAGAACTGTCACTTGGGTAGAATTCTAGCAGCAGGTAAATCTCTGGATGAGTTCCAAATTATAGACAACTCCAAAAAGTGTGCTTTGTTTTTCAGTTTGGTTATTCCCCATGTAAGGTTTACTCTTGGCTTTTTTTTTTTTTTTTCTCCCCAAGAGGGTCTCCTTGGCTCCTTAGGCAAGGAATGAGAAATGCTGCCATTAATTTTCTATTCTGGGCTCTTAGTGGCATTCGAGTTGCTTTATGTATCGTCTCAGAATTGGTAGGGGCATGGCATTTTCTTGAGTTATGATGCAGTCATTTGAAGCTGTGTTTTCTCTTTTAGTGTGTTTCACATTTGAGTTTGTTTATTTATTTATTTATTTATTTATTTTTGCTAATGTCAACCCATTCTCCCATGTTTTTCTCCTCCTTAAACCAGGTGACCTAATCTGAATTAAAGGAATAATATTTGTATAGCAAATAATGCTTTGGCTATTTATCACATATATGCTGACATTTAAGCTGCCTTTAGGCAAGAGCTCTGCCTTTTTTCGGGACTTTAACCGTAGAACAGGCATCATAATCATTAGAACCTTGAAGGAGGCCCAAACAGTAGTCCTCTCTTAGACCTAAGTTCTGAATTACCTGAGAAGAAGACAGAGGGCTAAAGAGGATATGGGCCAAAATATCGCCTTCATCAGGGAAAATGTGATGTTGAGAGTGTGTCTTATGTCCATGGGCAAATGAGCCTCCTGATGTTGAATCCGGGGTGAGACTCTTGCAGGACTGGGGAACCAGCGCCAGGCCCTGGTGAGCAGCAGAACCTGTGCTTCCCAAGAGCCAAAGGGGAAGGGCTGAGCTGCATTCACCCCTTGTCTCCCTCTAAATTCATCCATCTAAAGAGGCATTTAATTTGCTCAGGGGTAGGGCATGGGTGGCATAGGGAAGAGCCAAAAAATGGTATCGTAAGTGACTGCTGTCGCATGGAAAGAAACATCAAGTGTGAGAAAATAGTGCCTCCCTGGCCTTTGTCCTCATCTCCCACCCCCTCCGCCCCCCAAAACCAACCACACTTAGCTCACAGGAAGCAGAGTTGCAGGGGTTAAAGGAACCAGCTCTGGAGTCTGACAGACCCAGGTTTCAAATCCTGGTCTCCACTGACAGGCTGTGTGATCCTAGCTGACTTCCTCCACCTTGCTACACCTCACCTGGGAAATAGGAGCGGTGATAGGTCATTGTGAAGGTCAAGTGAGACAATCTAGAAGGCCAGGCACGTGGTAAGAGCTCAAGCAAAAAGAGAAAGTCAAAAGAGAAGACGTTGCATAAACATCCTTTGTAAATTGTACGATTTCATCATACAGGTAAAGAAGTACCACCATTGATGGCTGTGGTCTTGGTGTAATACTGAATCCCACTTGCTATGCAACACTTGTGTTAGCCAGCTTAGGCTGATGGAAGTAGGCTTGGGTACCAAGTGGCCTGTGAGGCATCTCTTTTCTATCAGCTCTTACAAAGTGGATCCGCAAGCCAGAAAGAGAAAAGAAATTAAATTAACAAGAAGCGTCCATGCTGCAGAATGACCATTCCTCTGTTATCAGCTATTTTGGTAGATTCTCCTGGAAGCTGTCATGTAACTCTGTAGCAGCCATTAGAAAGTACTCACTCCATTTAATTTATGCTGAAACATCATTAGCGGGAAGGGAATTTGACACAGCCCTGGAGTGTTCTCAAGCCCACATTCTGCAGTTAGGCTTCAAGGGGCCACTCCATTAGCCTTAGGCCGTTGAAGTGCACTCAGGAAAATCCAGGGGAAGTTGGGGCAGGGGGGAGTGGCGGCGTTACAGTTTCACTCTGCCTCCTCTTCGTCTTTCTCTGTCATTGCCATCAACATCACATTTACGAAGTGTTATTTGGCCAACTACTTTCTTGTTTAATTTTGACCATAACCCTATGAGGGTTTTTGTTTGTTTGTTTTGGTTTTTAGGGCCACACCCTCGGCACATGGAAGTTCCCAGGCTAGGGGTTGAATTGGAGCTATAGCTGCCAACCTACGCCACAGTTCATGGCAATGCCAGATCCTTAACCCACTGAGCTAGGCCAGGGATGGAACCCGCATCCTCATGGATATTAGTCAGATTTGTTTCTGCTGTGCCACAATGGGAACTCCCTTATGAGGTTTTCTTTACCTGCATTTTCACAGGACCATGTCTACCCACTGACATGGGCAGAGCCAGGATTTGGAAGGTTTCGCTCATTCCAGAGCCTGTGGTCTCTTTGTCAGGAGCCTGGGTGACAACAGGCTGGGTGACAACTGGAAGGAGGCTTTGGAGAGGCCCTCGCAGCCTCTGTGTCACTGCCACTGGGCAGGAATGGGCAGAGTGCCCACCCCTTTTCCTGGAAACTCTTATTGCTGATATCTGGCGCAGTCACATTTTTAGTTTTGTTTAGTTTTTAAAACAGCATTCGTTATTTTTTAAAATTTACTGGGGCATAGTTGATTTACAGTGTTATATTAGCTTCAGGTTTATGTGAAGTCAATCAGTCATACATATACACATATCTGCTCTTACTGGTTTTTCTCCCTGGACCAGGGAGCACTTGAGCGTGGCTGTGGGGCA
Organism: Phacochoerus africanus; assembly: GCF_016906955.1. Lineage (NCBI taxonomy): Eukaryota > Metazoa > Chordata > Mammalia > Artiodactyla > Suidae > Phacochoerus > Phacochoerus africanus. The sequence goes on along the minus strand of NC_062545.1, from coordinate 263,994,093 downwards.
TAGGCCCTCTGGAGGCCCGTGTCACATGTTCTGTCCTCAGGGTGTAGCTGAAACGGGCTTCTGTGCACCAGCACCTGTTAAGTCTCAGAGACAGAGTTTTGAGTGAAGTAGAAAGAAGAGCTTTATCGCTTTGCCAGGCTAAGGAGGCCACAGCAGGCTAATGCCCTCAAAACTATGTCCTCCCTTGAGAGGGGACAGCAAGGGCTTTTGAAGGTTTAGCTTGGAAAAAACCTATAAAATTCTGTTGATAAGGATTAGGGTGCCTGCCTTCTTCTCCCTCCATAGATCATTTCCACGTCACCAAGGCTGAGGTCGGGTGGTCCCGTGACGCTTTCTGGTGGTCTTTGGGGCTATGGCACCTTGACCTTCTCTCTGCAGTGAACATAGCTCCCGAAAGGCAGGGAGTGTCAGGGAGTGTTCCCTAGGAAAAGAAAACACCAGGCGTGGTATAACTCTAAGTTCGTGGGCCAGGCGGGCCATAACATAATGGAGACTGTTTTAACTAGTTTTTAGCGGTAACAATTATTTCCTAATCATCAACTCTATTTTTTTTGGGGGGGGGGCTTTTTGTTTTTTCTAGGGCTGCACCCGCAGCATATGGAGGTTCCCAGGCTAGGGGTTGAACCAGAGCTGTAGCCGCCGGCCTACGCCATAGCCGGGGCAATGCCAGATCCTTAACCCACGGAACAAGGTCAGGGATCAAACCTGCAACCTCATGGTTCCTGGTCAGATTCATTAACCATTGAGCCACAGTGAGAACTCCCCTAATCATCAACTCTTGAGGCAGCCTTTTGGGACTGAGGGGAGTCCTGGGAGGCTAAAGAAAAAGACTTTTACTTTCAAAGCACAGGACTCAGGGGCTTGCACGTGGTTTCAGGGGCAGACTCTTTCCTCTGCTCTTGTGGAGGAAATATATTCTCAGCACCAGGGCTGAGGATGGGTCGTTGGAGTTTCAATTCAACTCTGAAAAAATTGATGAGCCACTTACTCTTCGCCAGGCCCAGGAGTGGGAATGAAACAGTAGCTTCTGTCTCATGGGGCTGAGCTAGTGAGTGACTGGTACCTGGCGGCCCTTGGGGAGCGCACTTTCAATGTGGGTACCAGCACTGACCAGCTCAGAGCCTTGGGAGCTCCCGGTGGGCCAGGGAGACACTGAGATGATTCCAGCACCATTTTGGTGAGAGCAATGGCACAGGGCCCAGTCTACGAAGAGCTGGCTGGGTGGGGAAGGACGAGATTGAGCTGGGGAAGGGTCTGTAGCTCTGTCAGAACGTGAAGAATTGGGCCATGCAGCCTGGGGCATAGAAGGCGTGGGGAGGCCTGGGGACTCTTTCTGGGGGAGCACATTTATTCCATAGGGTTCTGGAGGGAAGAGCTAAGACGAACAGATTAGATTGTACTAGAAGGCAGACTTTGGATAAATCTTGGCACAAGCTTTCTAATAATCAGCATTATCTCAGGTAGAACAAGGCTGCTCAGGACCCTGCCCTCTGTCACTAAAGGGCCCACACAAAGCCAGGTAAGGCAGGAGATAGAGGATAGAGTCCAGGCTTTGGTGGCAGACACCTGCATGGGAACCAAACCGGGGCACTTGCTGTGTGACCTCAGGCAGGTCCCTTGCCTCAGCTGAATTTCTTTTTCGTGCAGTGATCCAAATACAAGGGTGAAAGCCCTTTATGAGCTGGGACACATCGTCCGAAATGTTAATTATGCTCATTATCGTTTCACTGCAGTTACTGGTGGTTGTGTTTTAGCCAGGTCCCAATGGTAAAATATTTGTTGATTGGATTAGTTAATGAACCACTGATTCCCCTACCCCCACCCACCCAGACCGCCCCGAAACTTGAGTTTGCATCTTAGCCTTTGAAGCCTAGTATCTAGTAGGCTCCAACTTCAAATGTATTGAGTGAATGGATGAAGGAGAGATGAAGTATGTTAATCACTGCTACTTCATTTGATTGTCGTTGGGCTAAGCCCTCTACATAAATCTCACTTAATCCTAAAGCCGTCTTGTGAAATGGCCCGGCAGCCAGGGTATCAGACTCAGGACTGTAATGGTGATGGTGGCCGTGGATGGGAGGCTGGCCCAGCTGGCTTGTGGGTCATTCTTTTTTAGTCTTTTTAGGGCTACACCCGCAGCATATGGAAGTTCCCAGGCTAGGGGTCCCATTGGAGCCACAGCTGCTGGCCTACACCACAGCCACAGCAATGCCAGATCCGAGCCATGTCTGTGACCTAGACCACAGCTCACAGCAACGCTGGATCCTTACCCCACTGAGCAAGGCCAGGGATCGAACCCACGTACTCATGGATACTTGTCGGTTCGTTACCACTAAGCCACAATGGGAACTCCCTATGGCTCATTCTTACCTGTGAGATTCTACCCTCCTGAGGCAGTTATACTCTCTCTCCGGGAGGAACGTTTAGTCCTGTGACTGGGGCAGACGTGTCCATGTGGACCCCGGGAAATCAGCCCTCAGCTTGCATTACTAGGTCCCATTCCTGCTCCCATACCGTGTTGTGTCTGCACTAACGCCCTGCAGGCAGTGGGGGACTCAGAAAGCAGGGCTCTGTTGCATCCGAGTGGTCCTGCAGTGTCACCCACTCAGGAATGGTCAAACCTGCCCCCCCCCCCCCCCGCCCCCGAGGCGGCAGCAGCCCCAGCTCTTGGCAGTTAGAGGCCAGCGTGAAGTCTGACATCCTGAGCACCTCTGCCAGGAGCAATGGCTCTGCCTCTTCCTGGCTCAACCACTTTGAGCAGGTTGCCCTTGAAGCCCTAGTTTCTGTGTCTGTAAACCAGGGTGAGACCTACCTTTTATGGTTATTGTGAGGATCGCTGTTAAACACGTGTTTAGTCCAGTGCAGAGCAATGGCAGGGCTCAGAGAGCGGCATGGCTTCACCATCATCAAGTGACAGAGTCCTCAGACGTGACAGACAATCGAATGATTGAATGATGAACAATTGCTACCATGTGTAATTCTTAACTCGCCCAATTACAGAAACATACATCAAGCCATTTTCTCTATCAGTGTAATATTGAGGTGCACTGTTTGGGGGCTCATCTTAAATAAATGAAGACCAGAGTTTAAGTCAGTGACAGTACCTTTCCTGCCAGAAGTATTTCCATTTTTTAGCACAGGCAGACCTTGGAGATATTGAGGTCCCATTTCAGTCCACCAAAATAAAGTGAATATCACAGTAAAGCAAGTCACACGAATATTTTAGTTTCCCAGTGCATGTAAAAGTTACCCTTATACTATAGTCTATTAAGTATGCAATAGCATTGAGTCTTTTAAAACAATGCATGTAAGTTAATTAAAAAATACTTTATTGAAGTTCTCTTGTGGTGCAATAGGATCTGCACCCCGACAAGGATCTGGCGTTATCACTGCAGTAGCTTGGGTCGCTGCTGTGGTGTGGGTTTGATCCCTGGCCTAGGAACTTCCAGATGCTGAGGGCACGGCCAAAAACACACAAAAAACCCAAAAAACTTTATTGCTAAAAATTGCTAACTCAGGGAGTTGTAGTAATAACATTCAATATCACTCATCACAGATCATAACAAATACAATAATAATGAAAAAGTTTGAACTATTGAGAGAATTATCAAAATGTAACACAGTGACACAAGGTGAGCAAAGGCTGTTGGAAAAATGTTGCCAAGAGACTTGCTCTATGCAGCGTTGCCACCAACCTTCAATTTGGGAAAAACAGCCTCTCTGAAGGGCAATAAAGTGAGGTGTGTGGAGTTCCTGTTGGCTCAGTGGAAACAAATCCGACTAGGAACCGAGAAGTTTCAGGTTCGATCCCTGGCCTCACTCAGTGGGTTAAGGATCCAGTGTTGCCGTGAGCGGTGGTGTAGGTTGCAGATGTGGCTGGGATCTGGCATTGCTGTGGCTGTGGCTTAGGCCGGTGCTACAGCTCTGATTCAGGCCCTAGCCTGGGAACCTCCACATGCCATGCGTGCAGCCCTAAAAAGCAAAAAAATAAAAAATAAAGTGAGATGTGCCTGCATAGATAGTTGCCAAGAATCACTGCCCTGGGTTTTCTGGTTCTGCCACCACCACACTCCAGATGAGCGGACTTAAGGGAGGGACTGCAGTGCCCTCAGCCTTGATTTTCTCATCTGTCAGATGGGGGTCATTGCAGCTACTTCATTGGGTGAATGAGAGACTTCCATGAGATAATATACCTAAGGATTGAATAAGATAATTAAATGGAATGGTGGGAGTCCTTCCATAAAACGTCCATTCTAGTACTGTGTAGGAAATTCGCTGGCTCTGGGCCTGGCTGGAAAAGTAGGCTCTCTGTAACAGAGAGCTTCCTTTATTCCTTTTCAATTTATAAGCTCCTTCATCCTCTGTTAGCATCTCGCCAGCATAACGAGGCCTTTTAGCTATTGAGCTATGCTGATAGAGGAACACGCAGCGAGGGGAGAATGCCGTGGATCTTTGTTCAGCGGGGACCACTTGCGGCTGAGCTCAGCAGTGGTGGCGGGACACTGCAGGAGGCCAGTCACTTCTGTTAGTCCCTCCCGTTATTCCTTAATAGGAGGCTCCAATCCAGTGCTCCAGTATTGAAAGTCCTGCACATGTAGCAGCTGACAGCAGAGACAGGGCTGCCGGATGGTTGGCTTGTTTCAGACACCATTTTCTATTGCGCCCCCCGCTGGAGACAGGGTGCACCTCCAGATGCCTGATTCCATACTTTTGTTTTCCTTTTCACTGCCCCTAAGTGACCTGAAGTCCAGTGCACCCAGTGGATAACAGCATGCAAAACACATCGGTACCCAGATGGCGTCAGAATTAAAGTTACAGATATCTGTTTTCTATGTGCTTAAGGTTTATCTCTTCAAACTCAAAACCTTTTTCAATTTTAACTGTTTGACGTTGAAACACTTGTTTCCTGAAATCAAGGGAACGTAATTTGTCATCTCCCACCTCTTTTCTTGGTGCCTTGGAGCTAAGAGAGAAGCTGGTGAACTGGCTTTCAAAAACCAGAGCAGAACAAAATTCTGATTGTTAGCGTTTGCCTATTTCTGTGGTGTAAATATTCCTCCTACTACCGGTTTCAAGGTTTCAATGGTTGGTGACAACCAGCTTGGAAGATTCCTGAAATCTGAGCTCCTCCCACTGCAGGGGCCAGCGTGGCAGGTGAAGAGGACACGGGCCTCAGACAGGGAGGGCCTGGCTTTCCTCCTGCTCTCTCTCAATTGAGAGCCGGGCTGCCCGGGGACAGGCTGTTAACCTGAGTTATTCCTGTGAACTGAGGTAAAAACAACCGCACTGGGGGTGATGGTGAGGACTCAACCGGGTGTTGTGGGCCAAACTCAAATGCTGTGGGGGCCAAGCTGGTGACACAGAGACCGAAGCAGGCCTGGTGGACCCCAGGGCAAACACCTAAAACAGTGGTTCTCCAGCTTGGCTGAGAAATTTACCTCGCTTCCCCTCCCCCTGGCCCTGCCCAACTCAGACCAATTAAACCAGAATGTCTGGGGGAACCAGTAAGTGGAATGTTATCGTAATTTCTAGAAATTCCACAGGGAGACCAATTCCCATCACAAGACTTGTCCATCATGGTGTTAATTGTGGACTCCTTTCCTTTTTTTTTTTTCTTTTTAGGGCCATATCTGCAGCATAGGGAGGTTCCCCAGCTCGGGGTCAAATTGGAGCTGTAGCCACCAGCCTATGCCACAGCCATAGCAATGCCAGATCTGAGCTGTGTCTGCGACCTACATCACAGTTCACGCAATGCCAGATCCTTAACCCACTGAGCAAGGCCAGAGATGGAACCTGCATCCCCATGGATACTAGTCACATTCCTTTCTGCTGACCCATGATGGGAACTCCCTGGACTATATTCTTTTTAAAAAAAAAATTTTTTTTATTAAAGTATAGTTGGTTTACGATGTTCCTTCAATTTCTGCTGTACAACAGTGACCCAGTCATACAAATATATACAATCTTTTTAAAATACTGTCTTCCATTGTGTTCTAACCCAAGAGATTGGACATAGTTCTCTGTGTTGTCCAGTAGGATCTCATTGCTTATCCATTTTGAATGTAATAGTTTGCAGAGTTCTCATTGTGGCTCAGAGATAATGAACCCAACTAATATCCATGAGGATGGATCCCTGGCCTCGATCAGTGGGTTAAGGAGCCAGCATCGCCTCAAGCTGTGGTGTAGGTTGCAGACTCGGCTTGGATCTGGCATTGCTGTGGCTGTGGTATAGGCTGGCAGCTGCAGCTCCAATTCAACCCCTAGCCTGAACTTCCATATGCCACACCTGCACGCCCCCGTCTCGCCCCTGCCAAAAGACAATAGTTTGCATCTGTCAACCCCAAACTCCCTGTCCATCCCACTCCCTACCCTTTGGCACACTCAAGTCTGCTCTCCATGTCTGTGATGTTTGTTTTGTAGGTAGGATCATTTGTGCCATATTTCAGATTCCACATATTAGTGATATCATATGGTTATTTGTCTTTCTCTTTCTGACTTACTGGACTACTTTCTTTAAAGGACTTAGATGTTGACTTTTTAAATACCTTTTCTCTCCAATATTATTCTAAATGGAAACATTAAATTTTGGGTGAGTTTGGGAAAAGTGTAAGTAGTTTGATAGGGATGGAGAGGGTGAGGTGTACAGGAAGCAGAGGGGAAGAAGGAGAATGGTTGGCAGTGGTCGGATTATCAAGGGCCTTGAATGCCAAGCCAAGGAGGTTTTGTGTTGCCCTGTGGACACATCAGGGGAGGGGTAGCAGGGGCTGTGATAGAGCCATTTGTGGTTGGTCCACTGAACAGATCAGCTCAAATCACTCATCCTTCTGATCAGTCCCCCTCCCACCCCACCTCCCCACCTAGTATTCCTGCCTTTCCCCCGTTTACATATTTATCTTTAATTATCGCTTTCAGGGAGTTCCCATGGCTCGCGGAAGTGAATCTGACTGGGAATCATGAGGTTGCAGGGTCAATCCCTGGCCTCGCTCAGTGGGTTAAGGATCCGGCGTTGCCATGAGCTGTGGCGTAGGTCGCAGATGCAGCTCAGATCCTGCGTTGCTGTGGCTCTGGAGTAGACTGGCAGCTACAGCTCCGATTCAACCCCTAGCCTGGGAACCTCCATATGCCGCAGGTGCGGCCCTAAAAAGACAAAAGGCAAAAAAAAATTATTGCTTTCATTATTTTCACAGCCCAAACTGGCAGGAATGGTCTGATGCAGGGTGGAATTAACCGATGGGACCCTAGAAGACCTCCTTTGTTCCTATTATTAACCCGAGTGTTTTTCAGAGAAGATTTTATTAAGAGAGATCACTGGGGCTTGTTTTCAGCAGCATTTTCCAGAGCGAGCGTGGCCAACGACCGTCCTTGGGCCTGACTCCCCTCTGTGCGTGCACTTGTAAAAGCAGGTGTCCCTCAGCGCTTAGGGAGCAGCAGCTTCTAATTAGTTGCTTGTTAAACCACAGGCCTCCAGATTGGGCTGCTAAAATTACTAGTTTTTCAATAAGAAAACCCTGATGGTAATTCTTTTTTTCACCCGGCACACAAGCATATCTGGCTCTCTGCTGCTGCCACATCTTTCTGAGATTGTTGTCAGATTGTTGTCGTCGTTACTATTATGTGTTACTATTACTATTTATGGCGCCAGGGGGTAGGGCTGGGTGCTCTGCAAATATTATTGTTTTGTTGAATTCTCACAGGATCTTTGTAGGCACTGTTTTCCCAGAAGAAGATATCTGGTCTCCGGAGAGCTGAGTCACCGGCCAAGGTCACAGGGCCAGAATGGGTCAAGTTCAGCCCTAGGATGAGCCCTCAGCTATGTTCTTGGCCACAACTTCTTCTCTGCGATGTAAATATCCATCTGCGTTTGTTTCACTACCATGTTTTATGACATTTGGAATGTGTGGTGTAGTCAAATAGCATCTGGAAAATAATATGAAAATATGAAGTATGAAAATAATATGAAAATAATCTTTAAACTTAGCTTAAAAATGCAGTGCAGATGTAGATTAAATACCATTAATAATTCCCCTGGACCATTGTCATTCCATTTGGGTTCACTTAAAGGAACAAATTCAATATTTCCCTACTACAGCAGTGAAGTTCCAAATTCTCAAGCTACCCCAAGGGCAGACGTTTAGTCCTTCAGTGATTACTCATGGCATAACCAGCCTTCCTAGGTAATTTTTTCATCGTTTCTTCCTCCATCCAGGAAGGTGGTAACTGCATACAGTCACTTTAGAGTTGGCATTTCTAAACATCACATTGCCTTGGTTTTTTTTTAACTCTCTCACTATTAGCTGTTCACATTTTTATAATATGAGGATAGATTGTTAGATTTTTATTTTTTATTGAAGTATAGTTGATTTACAATGTTGCGTTAGTTTCTGTGTATAGCAAAGTGAATCAGTTATACACACATGCATTCTTTTGAATATTCTTTTCCATTATGGCTTATTATAAGTTATTGAATATAGTTCCCTGCGCTTTACAGTAGGACCTTGTGGTTTATCCCATCTATATAAAATAGTTTGCATCTGCTAACCCCAAACTCCCACTCTGGCCCTTCCCCACTCCCCTCCCCTTTGGCAGCTGTAGGTCTGTTTTGTAGATAAGTTCGTTTGTGCCATATCTTAGATTCCACATGTAAGTGATAGCATATAGTATTTGTTTTTCTCTGTATGACTTAGTATAATAATCTCTATGTCCATCCATGTAGCTGCAAATGACATTTCATTCTTTTCTGGCTGAGTAGTATTCCATTGCATATGTGTACCACATCTTCCTTATCCACTAATCTATCAATGGATATTTAGGTGTTTCCATGCCTTGGCTATTGTGAATGGTGCTGCTGTGAACGTAAGGGTGCATGTATTTTTTTGAATTGGAGTTTTATCTGGATATATGCCCAGGAATAGGATTGCTGGGTCAGATGGCAACTCTATTTTTAGTTTTTTAAGGAACCTCCATACCATTTTCCACAGTGGCTGCACCAGATAGATTTCTAGTCTTTGATCAGACATGGGAAAAGAGATGAGTGGGATTATAGTGTCTTTTATTCATTTATCCAACAAGCATTTTCTGAACATCTCCCATGTTCTGGGCACTCTTCTAGAGGAGGGCCTAACCCTGTGGAGGGGCTACAGGTCCATTCTCACAGAGCTTGCTTTCCGAAGGAGGGGCAGACGTTGAACAAGCACACAAAGAAAGACAAAGCAGGGGAAAAAAGTGCCGTGGTGCAATGAGCATAGTGAGAGGATAGCCGTGGGGCCAGAGACGTGGTCCTTTCTCTGAGGCGCTCACTGTACAGGGGGAGACAGGTGCTTTAACAAATGGATACAAACTCTGGCTTCTGGGCACTTGTAGGTTTAACAGGTACTATTTGGACTATTCCTGAGCAATATGGACATCTGTGAAATGCAGCAATTTGTCATTTTGCTGAGGCAGAACTTTTCTTTTATTGCAAAGGAAAACGTGTTTGCCTCCTGGTGAAATAATTTGGGCATCACAGGTAGGGCGAGGTGAGTGTGTGGAGGGAGTGGCGAGACTTTCCTGAGCCCATGGAATCAGTTCATAGAGGTCTTCTCTCATTGAGAAATTCCATAAACCTTTAACTTGGTGCCTCTCACCATCTGTATACCTAAGAAGGAGAGCTGGGCGGCTCCATCTCTGTCTTTGAGAAGGGAGAGAAGGATGCACAAATAATTAAAATAGAGTTGATTATAAGGAACGCTTCCAGAGATTTTTCGTTTAATTTTTATTTTATGTTGAAGTATAGTTGATTTGCAATGTTGTCTTGGTTTACGGTGTACAGCAAAATGACTCAGTTATATATTGACATATATCCATTCTTTTTCAGATTCTTTTCCCATATAGAATATTGAGTTGCCTGTGCTATTCAGTAGCTCCTTGTTGATTATTTTACATATAGTAGTGTGTATATATGTTAATCTCAAACTCCTAATTCCCCCCCCCCCGCCCCGATCTTTTCCCTTTGGCAACCCTGTTTGTTTTTTAAGACTGTGAATCTGTTTCTAGTTTGCAAATAAGTCCATTTGTATCATTTTCAAAGATTCCACATAGGAGAAATACTATGTGATATTTGCCTTTCTCTGTGAATCCTTAAATTGACTACTGCTTACATTTAGGCAGAAATGAACCAGTTGCTCATTGGCCAGCTGGACTCATTCACTGGTTAAGGGACTTGGCTAATTCACACCTGCCTCATGAAAAGGGTGCTTCAAGGTCATGCAAGATGCCTTCCCCGTGTCATCTCATCTCATCCTGATGACCGTCATGTGTTGAAGATTTTCACCTTCACTCACGTGACCTTACCCATCAGACCTTCAGGACTGCCGATGCCAAGGGTCTACCATGACCCATCCGAAGTTCTGGAGCACAGGCTTTGGGAACCGTCCGGGTGCTGGGGGTCCTTGGGTGCACCTCCTTGAATGAGGGGGCACTAGACTGGGTCTTACAGAGGGAGAGGAGTTGTCAGGCAGAAGAAGAGGAGGTAGCAGGCAAGAGGGAGCCATGTGTGCAAAGGCATGAAAGTGTGAGAGCACACACTACGTTCAGGCCAAACAGAGATCAGGAACTCGGGCAGGGCGGTGAATTTGGAAAGGCAGCTTGGAAGCAGACAGGAAAGGCTGGGGTGTTTTTGGAAGCAGCGTTGACAGGATTCCTGATGGCTGCCGTGGAGGAGGGAGGAAGGGAAAAATCCAGGATGTTCCCAGGGTTTTGGCCGGAGCAACTGGGTGGAGCCTGGGAAGACAGGGTTGCTGGTCTACATCCCACAAACACCCCTCAGGGGGCAGTGCCCAGGGTGGACTGAACAGTGAGGGCTAGAAGGCTGCGGGGCTGGTGGACAGATAGAAGTGAGCACCCTGACCAAGACACTTGGCAGTGGAGCTGGAGAGAGGGAATCCACAAGAGAGACCCTTGCTGGCCTGACTCAGCAGGCAGGGGCAGTCTCACTGGGATCTGCCATGTGAAGCTGGAGAATTCATGCTGGGGTTGAGAGTGAGTTCATTTAGGTCAGGAATGAAGCCTGGAGAATGGATATCAGGGGAAGGAAAGGAGTCTAGCTTGGGGCAGGTTGACTTTAAGCTACCTTGGGGACTTGCAGGTGGAAGGAGTCTAGAGGCTGTCGTAGAGCTGAAGGGAGGATGTTTTAATGGGCCAGAAAGCCAGACCACAGGCGAGCAAACTCCGCTCAGTCAGCCAAGTGGCCTGGGGGAGGTACTTAGCTTCACTTATCCTCAGTTTCCTCTGGGCTTAAAACAGGGGCATTCACAGCACCTACGCTACAGATTGAGAGGCTTTTCTGAGAGATTTGCATAGATGAAATCAGCAGGGCTCGTGGCACGCTGGCAGCGCTCAGTTAGTGTTAGCTCTCATCATCCTTGTCATCATCATTCCTGATTTCCTGGCCATCAGTGCTTCAAGGGTAGGGGAAGTCATTGCAGAAGGTGGGATCCGCCATGCAGAGCAAGGAGAGCATGAGAAGAGAGCAGAGCCAAAAAAAAAACAGCTCTCACCTCCATTTCTTGTAGAAGCCAGTGCAAAAGGCACGTGCTGGGATCTGGGGCTCACTTTTGTGATGGATGTGGCTTGACTTGAAAGTTTCTCAAAATTAACTGCAATTTTAGAAGGTAAGGAGGAAGCCCCCATTATATCCGGCAATCTTGTGCCCCCCCCCCTTCAGAAGAGCTCTTCTGAGCTCATGAGTAAGATAATGACAGGCTCAGCCAATAAGATTGTTTCAATGGGGAAAATGAGTGTGAACGACAGAATCTTAAATGCATTAATTTTCAACATTGTGAGATTAATTGGCTCCCAAATATAGCCCATTTCTGCCATAATTAGGGTTCTGGGGGAGCTTCCAGCTTTCCTGTTAGCTTTAGCCAAGATTTCTGGGTTTGATGGTGAATCATGTTTTAAGAAATTAGTAAGCTGATGAAAATTATATTTCCGGTTTATATGAAATAGAAAAAGAAAGGATGGGCAAATGTTTTATGGAGCCTGCTCCATAGCTTGTGGTGACATAGGGGAACCAGAGAGGAGGAAGGCCTGGTCCCTTCGCTCAGGCGGTTCAGGGTCTGCAACTGGACATGACCTGGAAACAATGAAATCAATTCAAGGTGCTAGGCGGTGGCAGACCAAGCTGCTGTCAGAGTTCAGAGGGGAAAGTGACTCCCTCTGCCAGGCGAGTCAGGAAGCATCTCCAGAGAAGGTGACATTTGAAGGGGACCTTGAAGGATGTCAGGGAGAAAAGGGGGAGGATGCCAGTCTAACCAGAGGCCAGTTAGGAGAACATCAAAGTGGTCCAGGGAGAGCCGGGGGAGATCTGAACCCACGCTGACCCCAGGGACAGTCTGGAGAAGCAGTTACTGCTCCCCTGGTGGCTGATGGGGTGTGGCCACGTGGAGAGGGATCAATCGGGAAAGAGAGAAGATCATGCATCACAAGTGGATAGAACTTCAAGGGAGGGAGAGATGGAGACTGGGCAGGTCGGAGGGGGCGGCAGGCAAGGGGAGAGGCTGCAGTTTTCCCATGAGCATCCAATTTCATGTAATTTAGAAATGGGATTTATGACCATTAATCAAACACATATTCAGAAAACCTAATATAGCTATTACAAGCTCTTCCTGGTAAATTGTGCTTAGAGAGACTGGATTAAATACTCGACCTGTGTCATTGTTGAAAAACCTGAGAATGAGCTGTATTGTCAGGTCTCAGGAAGGAAGGAAGGAAGGGGAGCCAGGCTGCATGGAAAGGTGGAGGAGGGAAGGCACGTGTCCCTCCTGGACAAATGACCTTTTCAGGTAGTGCAAGAGATGCACTCACCTCTCATCTCCGGTAGCTCACTTCCCTGCCTCCTCTGCCTGCTGCTGCTCCCCCTTCATCCTCCCCTTGATGAGCACAAGTAGAGCCCGGATTGATAACTACTTTTCAGAGATATCAGTGCCTCTGCCTGTGAGATGCCTGACCTGCAGCGCTGGCTGGGCTGGCGTGGGAAGGAAGGGATACCCAGGAGCACCAAGGAGTTTCTTGGTGCTTGATGTAGGGTTCGTCTTGTTCTATTATAAATTTTTTTTTGTCTTTTTGCTTTTTCTAGGGCTGCTCCCGCAGCATATGGAGATTCCCAGACTAGGGGTCGAATTGGAGCTGTAGCCGCCAGCCTACACCACAGCCACAGCAACGCGGGATCTGAGCCGCCTTTGCAACTGCACCACAGCTCATGGCAATGCTGGGTCCTAACCCACTGAGCGAGGTCAGGGATCAAACCCGAAACCTCATAGTTCCTAGTCAGAGTCATTAACCACTGAGCCATGACGGGAACTCCTCTATTACAAAATTTTTTTTCAAAATTATTATGTAACATTTTAAGCATTCAGAAAACAATATAATAGACTTTATGTATGTCCTTCCAAGATTCTGCAGATGTGAACAATGCTGTCTTATCTACTTCAGATGTCTCTTAAAAAAAAAAAAAGAAAAAGAAAAAGGAGTTCCTGTCATGGCGCAGTGGTTAACGAATACGACTAGGAACCATGAGGTTGCGGGTTCGATCCCTGGCCTCGCTCAGTGGGTTAAGGATCCGGCGTTGCGGGGAGCTGTGGTGTAGGTCACAGAGGTGGCTCTGATCCTGTGTTGCTATGGCTCTGGCTTAGGCCGGTGGGTACAGCTTTGCTTGGACCCCTAGCCTGGGAACCTCCATATGCTGCAGGAGCAGCCCTAGAAAAGGCAAAAAGACCAAAAAAAAAAAAAAGAAAAAGAAATCAATTACAGATACAGCATCCCTTCCTGCTCCCCACCCCCGCCCCACCCCCGCCCCAGGAACCACTGTGTTCTTTTACTTTCACTACATATGTATGTACCTGTAAACAGTATGTGTGATTATCTTATCTATCAATTTTTGTGTACATGATATAATACTGTACATATATCCTTTAGCTACCAGCCTTTTTGTTTAACATTGCATTTCTGATGTTTAACCAATATAATGAATTTGGATCTGTGATGGATTCATATTATTTAACTGCCGCATAGTATTTCATTTAATAAGCCATTCAGTTGATCTATCCTTTCCTTGTTAGTTTACTCTTACTAAGGAAAAGCCAGACTCTCTCTCACCTCGGCTGTTGCAAGAGCGCTGCCGTGAACGCCCCTGCACATGCGCAAGAGTTTCTCTGGGCTCGGCACTTAGAAGTGGAAAAGGGCCCCTTCTATGTGGCTGGTTACTTTCTAACAGCAGACTTTATCTGTTTGATTCAATGCTATATCCCTGGCACCTATAAGCAGTGCCTGGTAAATACTCAACAAACGTTTCTTTAAAGAATAGCTGTTGAGTTTCCCTTGTGGCTCAGCAGTAACCAACCCAACTAGTATCCATGAGGATGTGGTTTGATCCCTGGCCTTGCTCAGTGGATTAAGGATCTGATGTTGCTGTAGCTGTGGTATAGGCCAGAAGCTGCAGCTCTGATTCAACCCCTAGCCTGGGAACTTCCATATACCTCAGTGCAGCCCTAAAAAGCGGGAAAAAAAAAAAAAAAGAATGCACATTGACAAATTACTCCCCCAAATTGATATCATTGACTTACACTGCCACCCAGTTTATGAGGAGTATTTCCATTTCCAACATCCTTGCCAATACTTGGTTTTTAAACTTACTCATATTTGCCGATCTGATACGTATGAAATCATGTCATACTGTTTTCCCTGTGATCATTAATGAGATTGATGGTCTTTTCATAGATTTTTGGCCATTCAGATTGCTTCCTCTATGAATTACCTCTTCCTATTCTTGGCCATTTCTGTTTTCTTACCGATTGGTAAAAATCTTTCAAATCTTGGGTTAAATACCCCTTGATGGTCATATGGGTATTATACACACACTCATACAGTCACTCGAGCTGTAATTTGTCTTTTACCTTATTTTAGTTTGCCTTTTAATAAGACAGAAGTTTTCAATCTTAGGTAGTAGAATTTATCAGTCTTATTATTTGTTTGATAAAAATGACAGTTTTATTTCTCCTAATTCCTAGTTCTAATTCCTTTCTTATCCTAATACTCTTCACTTCTCTTTAAAGGGCCTTTTGCTTTAATGATTATGGACAGGCTTGTCTTGTCTCTGATTTTAAGCTCGCCACTGAGTATGATGTCAGCTGTGGGTCCTGGGAGACATTTTTAATCAGGTTACTTTATTCCATTCTTACAACCTAGGATAATCACTGGTAACGATGTATTATTTTTTTTTTTTCATCTTTACTGGATTTGTTTCCACATATTCTCTTTGGTTCTTAAACTTATTCTTATTTACCCTTCCCTTAGGGTTTGGTTTCCTTTGTTTAATTATTTTAAATAGACTTGTTGCAAAGTCTTGTGTTTCGCTTTGTCTTTTTTTCAGGGAGGGCCATCTCTTCGTGCTTTTTCACTCTGAGTCTGTTTTTTGCTTCCATCAGCTTATGTTTACTAAACAACTACTATATGCCAGTAGAGTAGGGTAGGAGAAGGAGTTGTCCCTGAACTCCAAGAATTTGTCACACAATTAGTGCTTACTGTCCACAGATTCCCTGCACAGCAAACTTTGTTGCACAATTAGTCTTCAAATTCCTTGCACAGCACTGATTGGAGGGAGTGGTCAAGAGGCCAGGATTCAGAGGCAGAGGAGTCTGGATTGAAAGTCCAGCTCTTATCAATTATTAACCTTGTCGCCAAGGGCAAGTTAGCAAGCTACTTAACTTTTGAAAGCACCCAGTTAACCTCTCCTATTGAAGTGGGATAAAAATAGCCTCGACTTCATAAAGCGCCACCAGAATGCATGTGCTATCCAATCCAGAGCACAGTATCTGGCACGCAGTGAGAGCCGGTCAGAAAGAGCTGTTGTTATCATCTGTGTCCATTTTCCCATTTGATCCTCGCGATTGCTGTATGAAATAGATTATCATTACTACTTGACAGATGTTACGTGAGCATGGAGAAGCATTTAGGAGAATATTCTTAAAATGTTGTTTTTTGTTGATGTATGTACAAGAGCTTTGATAAATGTAAAACATCATGCAGATAGAAAGGAATGTCACTCCCTGGGGTGGTTTAAACCCACATTCTTTTTTTTTTTTTTTGCCTTTTTAGGGCCGCACCCACAGCATATGGAGGCTCTCAGGCTAGGGGTTGAATTGGAGCTGTAGCTACACCACAGCCACAGCAACACCAGATCCAAGCCGTATCTGTGACCTACACTACAGTTCATGGCAATGCCAGATCTTTAACCCACTGAGCAAGGCAGGGATCGAAACTGCATCCTCATGGATACTAGTCAGATTCATTTCCAATGAGCCACGACGGGAACTCTTAAACCCACATTCTCATCAGCATTTAGAGGAGTCATTACAGGAATTTAAAATTATACAGGAGTTCCCACTGTGGTGCAGTGGGTTAAGGACCTGAACACAGTGGCTCAGGTCAGGTCAGGTCAGTTTGGAGGCGCAGTGGGTTGAAGGATCAGGCATTGCCGCAGCTGCGGTGTAGTAGGTCGATGCTGTGGCTTGGATTCAATCCCTGGCCCGGGAACTTCCCTATGCCACAGGTATGGCCGTAAAAGAATAAAATAAAATCATACAGAAGACCCAGAGAAACAGCCTACCATGTCTGAAAAGGAGGGAGCAGAAAATATCATTTAGTAATAGTATTTAATAACATCACTTAATAATATTTAATAATATTATTATTAAATAAGTAAATAAAATTATTATTAAATAATAATACTAACATGGTTTTAAAAGGATGATGTAATAAATGCTTCAAAACTATTTGCATCGTGCCAGTCATTTAAAAATGTATGACTTATGTGCCTAGACTGTATGGGAAGGAAACACACTAAGAGTGATGACCCTGTAAGGTTTAATTTTTTTCTTTAAGCGTCTCTGTATTTTCCAACTTCCTACAATGAGCCCGCTCTGGGAAGGAAAGGAGGGAGTCAGGGCCTGCCCATTAGACCTGTGTGAGGGCAGCTTGGCCTCAAGTCTCAGGGGACTCAGGGCTGGTGGGGCCCCCTGCTTACGGGCACACAAGAAATTCTGAGTCTGGGCCCTTGAGGGTAGGAAAAAAATGGAACCTTTTCTCCTCTCTTTCTGAAACCCAACTTGATACTAATGGTCTGGGTTATATATCCTCTCATGAGCCTTTAAGGTTTGGATTGCTTTGATTCTTGCGGCATGCTAAGCAACACCTGGCAAGGTAGTCCTAGGTATTGGAGACCTTACTCTAAGTCCTGTTTGAGGTTTTTTTCTCCTGCTCCACCCCTGTGCCTTCCTCTCTCCAGCCACCCATCTTCAGTTCTCCAAGCAGGGAGGGTCTACCAAACCACCCTTTGTGTAGGCATCTCTTTTTGATGGTAATTTGTTGAGTCTAAGCCAGTCACTGGTTATACAGGTTACCACCTGAGGCTGCTTTTCTCAGAATGGCCAGTAGGGGTCAGTATACCTGGAGATCTTTTGAGACTTGGTGCCCCATGCAGACCTAGGCAGCTGGTTCCCACCCAGCTGCCACTGGGAGCCAGGCACCGTGCTCCGTGCATTACAGGCTTGATTTCTTTGAGCTCTTTTCTCAGCTTATCCATGCAGAAACCATGCAGTTTCCTCTGAACTCTCAAAGAGTCCTCTTGGTTTCACATGCTCGAGAGCTCTTAATTCTATCCTCCTCTGCATCTTGACTGACCCTGCCCTTGTCCAGGTCACCATCCTCTCTGCTTTGGATACCTCTGGGAGTCTCATAACTGATTTGTTCCTCATTGAGTCTTTTCCCCATCCATTTTTTTTTTTGTCTTTTTGCTATTTCTTTGGGCCGCTTCTGCGGCATATGGAGGTTCCCAGGCTAGGGGTCCAAGCAAAGCTGTACCCACCGGCCTACGCCAGAGCCACAGCAACTCAGGATCCGAGCCGCGTCTGCAACCTACACCGCAGCTCACAGCAACGCCGGATCCTTAACCCACTGAGCAAGGGCAGGGACCGAACCTGCAACCTCATGGTTCCTAGTCGTATTCGTTAACCACTGCGCCACGACGGGAACTCCCCCATCCATGTTATTCTCACAGCAGCCCGAGTAAGCCTTGCACAACTTAACTGGGTAAGGTTCCTGCCTAAAACACTGCTGTGGCTTTTCATTTCCTCATGGGCTACAGATAAAGGCATTTTAAATGCCTGACAGGGCTTTGCATGGTCCAGTCTAGGCTAGCGGTTCTCAAAGTAAGGTCCTTAGACCCCCCCCCCCTTCCCCTACCCCAGGTTCTCCAAGATCTCTTCAGGATACCTGCAGGGTCGGAACTATTGTCGTAATACTCAGATATCCTTCGCCTTTCATTGCATAGACTTTTGCAGTGATGGTGTAAAAAGAAGTGGTGAATATACCTGCTGTTTCCTGAGCACTAGTGAAGACAGTAACACCAAATTATATTGGTAGTCATTGTGTTCTTCACGGGCTTGTATTTGCTCATTGTTTAAAACAAAGGAACAACAAACCAGGTT